>NC_134701.1:165961100-166621100 GCF_043290135.1 Rhipicephalus microplus | reverse complement strand
CTTCATGCAAACTACTCGCCAACAGCTCTTAGAGTAAGTACATTATCTTTGCCCCCCAAAACAGCCACCTTACATTAAGTAATCAGCTTGAAATCAATAACACAGTGCTAGAAAGGGTTAGTAATACAAAATTTCTCGGTGTATACTTGGACGCACAACTTTCACGCCACACACACGTACATAAAACAACAATGAATATATACAGAAAAAATACCTATTCTTCACAGGTTACGCTACATTTTCCCAATAAAACAATGTTAACATTATATCATTCTTTCATACATTCACACATCACATAGGTCGTAGTAATTTAAGGATTGACCCACTTGACAACACTGACACCCCTCAAAGTAGCACAGAACACGGCTGTGCGTGCCCTTCTCTCCATACGAAAAACAGACTCAGCTTCCTATGCTTATCGACTACTAAACATACAACCCATCACAGTTTGTTTCAATTAGCGTGTTTTACTACTGGTCTACAAACATTTGCATAACGCTGTTCAATGCCCATCTATAGCATTAACATATCAAATGCCCACATATACCTTACGTTCTACATTAGGTAAACCCTTATGCATACCTCACATGACTAACTACGGATCACATTCATTTTCTTATATTGCATCAAAACTCTGGAACACTTTACTTTGTACCATTGCAGGATCTACATCATTTCATTATTATGAACAATGTGTTCGCGATCACCTACAAAACTCACAACAGTAATACATTAATTAGGAATATTATTCCGGTTTCTTTGTAGTTATATGTATTTTTGTTTTGCTATGTATCAATTATATGTATTTATTGTATTTCGTTGCACTTGTATGTACTTACTTCTGTTGGCAGCTCAGCAGTACCTACTACTGGTAAAAAACGAACCCCTGCAACAGCCTTGACTGGGCTCTAGGGTCCAACCTGTATAATAATAACCAGCCATTATATGCATGATACACAATAAAACTCATTGATTGATTGATCAATTTATAACAACCACTTAGCGCTGGTGACGGGCACCTCAGGGGGGTGGGGGTGGGAGACGGTCATCTTTTCAGCACTACCAGCAAGATGGCGCAATGATTGCGCGGCGCCGTGCGCTCCCATCTCCCACGCGTGCTTTGCCCCGCGGAGAGGAGGGGATGGATGCTCGCTCGCACGCCTATATTTCGCGGTGGGGAGAATCGTACGTCTTGGCTGGCCTTTGGCTTTCATTGGAAAGGTTCTGCTGTAGTTACCGGGCACACAAAAGGTCACTGACATGTTTGCACAGTCTCCGTTTGCGAAAAGAGTGCGCTTTTCAGACACAGCGAAAAAACAACTGAGACGCTTATTCGCGCTCACCTGTACCTTTGAGTACGTTTTGCTTGTTGTTGTGTGTGAGCAATACCGGGTACGTTTCGATCTGCTTGCCATTCTGCGTGTGACTTTCCAATTTGTTGCTATTGCGTTCATTGCTTCACTTTTTGCAAAGCTGTGACTTGTTTTTGGCAGACAAGTTTTTTTTTTAATACGAACTTCGCAATCACTTTTCTTCGTTTAAAAATGCGTGAAACCGAGCTTTACCAAAATTACAAAGGTGACTGGGACCTCTTGTTGGTTGTTATCTCGTCATAACAACTAAAGAATTGTCAATTATTTTGGTATAGACCAATATGAATTTCGACGTTCTTCTAATTGCCCAGCTTGCCGATAAACACACTGCGCAGAGCCTACAAGCTGATACAAACTATGTTTTTACTTCGCTCTACAAGGGACTGCTACGGTTAGGCAGGCCAACGACAAAAGAAGGACACAAACCGTTCGAGTAAAAAAAAAGTGTGCCAGCCGTTGTGAAATCGGACAACGTTGCCTTTTACCCGCTTAGCAAAACCAAGCAGCCTCTACTCGATGTTATTTTTTCCTGCTACGGACTACTAGGCGCACTGAATGTGCTCTGGCGATGAGTCACGCAGAAAGTATCGCTAACACGTAATTTTTTTGCGGACAGCCCCAAACGCCATAGTCAAGTGCACTGCAATATACAGCCCCATGAAATTGGTACACAAGATTCCCGCACGTGGCGCGAACAATGCGGTGCCGACGTTACGAAAGGAAAAGCCTTGTCTCTTTCGCAAACATGTGGTCACCCCTAGTGTTGAGATTTACACTTACTGTGCAGATGCACGAAAACAGAAAACAAAGAAAGAAAAACTGGCTGCTTTATTACATAGACACGTTTTGGGATAACGGTGTTGTTCTGACACTGGAACACTAAATCACTTGGCGGGCTGTGACCCCCGGAGAACGGAGAGCACAAAATTATTCTACGCGACCAAGCTCCCTAGAAGAAAAACATAGCGTAAAAGTGAAGCTAAATGCGCTAGATAAATAGTACTCATATGACACCACGACTGTGTGCGTTATTTTTGAGGATGACAAACTGGCTCTTCCAACTTTTCTTTTTCCGATGACGCAGGATGTTTTCAGTTTTCTTTATTATTCTCTTTTCTTGGCGCTTACTGGCAGACAAGTGACTATTACTTTTCCTTCCTGCTTTTCTTTGGGTCTCTCCCTCAGGGACACAAGCAAGGTCAGATTTCACTGCGTCTTGCCCTCTATATTAGCTGCCCGTCTTGCCTGCAGGCACTCCTTATTTTTACAAAGAGAGCAACCCGAACCGCAGTCTGTCTCTTGTGGCCTTGCTTGTACACACACGAGGCTCCAAGTCCAAAGCGTTCTCGCATAACACAACTGGCGGTGAAGGACATCTGCCTGCCGGCTCTGGTCACACCGAAGTATTCCCAGCGAAAAGCACACGACTCCGCCTGAGGCGAGCACGATAAGCAAGGAAAGGAGTGACTTTGAAGAGGAAAGAGAACCGAAGCGAGTAAAGTAGGGAATTAAGATAGGGAAGGGTTCTGGGAAAAAAATGCAGAGCGTTCGCAGTCGTGACGCGGGAAAACGCGATCGTGCGAAGGAGGGTGCGTGGTGTACATCACAGGCTCTTAACAGGCAATTTTACGGGGGTCTGTGAAAGAAATACTTGAGTAAATAGGTGAACACGCCAACAAGAACAGCCGTGCGCCTGTATAGAAGGGAATCAAACTAGAGTTCTTTGCGAAAAACAGGAAAAGGGCTGGAATTTGCTCTCCCGGAGTGAGTCGGGAAATACGTAGGCTCGATCAAGGAGGAGAACGAGAGAGAGGGAGCGAGAAGGAAAGAAAACACTGAGTTCGCGGTCTCAGCGGTTCTAAATTCCCTCTGTGCATCGGGTAGGTTCCAACGCTTGCCTTTGACTTCGGCTCTTTCTCCTCCGTCGTGCTATTCAAGTGAACGACTTCAAAACTCGCAAGATCATATTTCGTCGCTGTGCTTTCCTCCCTTGTGGTTGCTAAATAATTAACAAAAGTGCAGTTTTAAACGCGAAGCATTTCTTAGCGAACTTCCGTGACTTTGAGCGTATCTATTTATCTATTTAGCCGCTTACGACTTTTAGCTCTCCTTGCTGTTCAGGTGATGGCATCAATACTGAACTTGGTAATGTATGACATAACCGTATGATGAGCATAAGAGACTAGTCATACCATGAAAATCTTGATATTTGTCAATAATGTCATAATTTACATTCCATGGTCTTGCTGCTCTTGCGGTGGTTTCCTTAACATGCCATGTTGCAATGCTGGTGTGGTATGACATGACTGCATGGCGAACAAAAACGACAGACCCAAACATAAAAATCACGACATGCGTGTCATGTAACAACATGACTACATGCCTACATACCAATATGACAACATGATTACATATAACTGCATATACCAACATGACCACATGACTACAACATGTTTACATATGACTACATATACCGACGTGATTACATACCAGATTTGGTATTACGGGACGTGAGTGAACGACGAAGGTATGTGGCTCGCGCAAACATGCTATTCATGAGATGCTTGTCATGTAACAACATTACTACACGGTACGCTCATGTAGTGCTCGCGGCCATTTTGCTAGCTTGACATGTATTAAATTCGGTATTACGTGGCGCGAACAGACGACATAGGTAAATGGCACGTCCAAAGATGATAATCATGACATGCGGGTCATGTAACAATATGACTACATGCCACACTTATGACGCACTCGCGGCCATTATGCTACCTTTACATTTGCCAAGTTTGGTATTACGTAACGTGAATAGGTGATGAAGGTGTGTGACTGGTACAAACGTGATAATCATGACATGCATGTCCTGTAAGAACATCACTACATGCCATACTCAAGTTGCCAATACACGCATGCGCGTTTGAGCTCGGCCGGCGTCCCTACGTCACAAAGAGAGGCAGACGTGGTGATGTCTGGGTAACGTAGTCGCCGCGAGCTGAAGCATGTCGCAATTTGCGCCGGTTGCCGCTGGATCACGCCGCCGGACGCTGGTTGTGCCGGTGCTCGCACTTTTCTAGTGTAGCGTGGCTGCGCCCAGCGTGCGCGCTCGTCAACGTAACGTCCGAGTATATGGGCCCTCCGTGATGCGCTCGCAGCCGTTTCGCCAGCTCCACATATGCGAAATTTGGTATTACGGGAAGTGTTACTGGTGCAAACAAGATAATCGTGACACATGCGTCCTGTAAAACTTTACCACATGCTACGCTCATAGCACGCTCGCAGCCCTTTCGCTAGCTCCACATATACCAAATTTGGTATCAGGTGACGTGAACAGAATACGAAGGTAACTGACTCGTTCAAATATGATAATCGTGTCATGGAAGTCATGTGCGGCATAATTGACTTCCACCTCGTAACGTTTTGCTGATTTTAAAGTGGCATATCAACCTTCCTCATTCGTGCTTCGCATATCATCGATACCCACTGTCCGCGGGATCTGCCAATGTTCTTAATTGTAAAATGTGAAAGCTCAAACTTATAAGGAATTGTGTAATTTTATACATAAGAATGTCAAAAACTAAGTTTTAATTTAAAGGTGTAACTGGTTACTTCTTTGCATGAACTTATTTATGAACATAATCTAGCTTTTTTATTGCAGCAATCATTAATTTTGTCGGAAGATTGCGCATAAATTGGACGAACTGCGTACTGCTGATATAATAAAAAAGGTTTGGCAATATCACCGTCCAACAATAGCGTACCTATTCAAAGCACTATTGATTAAATTATCGGTAGCAATACTTGTAACAGTACCATTGATTTCACTTTCCATATAATTAATGGAAAGTGAAATTTAATGGTACTGTTAGAAATATTGCTTGTTGGAAGTATTGTTAGAAGTATACCATTATTGATAGTTTCTTCACACTGAAAGGGTTGTGTGGGCAAAATTTGCTTTTAAAATAATGAAATAAAATAACAAACAATGTCCTGCCTGCTGCACCGAAGTATTGCAGGCTATTAAATAAAAAAATGAATGGGGCAACAGTCAAATGTTATATTTGAAGAAGAAAAGAGAGAAAAAAACAAAAGATAAAGTAGAAAGTGCCACTACCAATGTCAGTCACCTCCTTAGAAACGAGTGAACACTGAGCGATATAATATACAAAACTATCTAACCTAATCCACAACTATTCGGGCTCTTTCATCACTTACAAATTCTTGACTTACAACTAAAATTTGTTTGCTCTATTTTTTTATCTTGCCTTAAATTTTCCATTTTTCAAGCTCAATTATCCGTCTTCCTTGTCTTTTCTTTAAAATCTTTCCATGTTCTTCGCTCCACTCTCTTCTGTATCACCGTGTGGGCCGGCATCAATTGGCTTGAGCCTCCTGATTGGTCCCCCCCAGTACTTAATTTTTCATCTTGTGTATTTTATCTCGTCCTCTACCATACAAACCCCCAAATTCTCTATAAAATGTAGATGCTTACATAAACATTAAATACATAAACACATTTATACCAATATATTTTCTCATATACTCGTCAACATATACATAACAAAACATCTACATTTTGTGTCCGTACATACCTATTGTACAAAATGTTTGTCCACTATTGATAGTGTGAAAGAAACTATTGATATTATTGATAGTTGATTTATCGATAGTTCTGTATCACTTTAACAAAATAAAACAACCGCCAGGCCCCGCGGAACGCACAGCACTGTCTTTAAGAGTGGTATTTCAGGCCTTTTTTTAAACGCTCTTCGGGTAGCTGCTGCCAGCATACTAGCAGGGTACCCACTATGTTATAAATTATTGTGTAGTAGGCAGACATTCACTATGTCATCCTTCATCATACATTGGTGAAGCGTAGTGCCCACTGTACATTTTAAATGAAGCTCGTTCAATTTTTTCTGCTGTGGCTGACGACGATGAAGAATTAAGTGAAAAATTTACTCCGTAGATATGCAGTGATTTTGTTCCCAGTTTAACTTGGCACACGGGGGGACAAGATATATATATTGAAATACACAAAAAACATGCCAGAAGAACTACTACACCTGGGAAGTAGTGCTAAAGAATAACCGGTGAGGCTCAGTGGTAGAACCGAGGACTGGCACATAGCAGACACGGAATCTCATTGTGTCCTTGCTGTTTTTTGTTTACCGAGTTTTTCCCTCATTTTGTGCCAGTGTCTTTACGGACACCGCTGCGGTGGACAACTACGGCACTCGCTATCCTTGTTGTAACCCTATAACAGCTTTCCCTGTAAAAATTTCGAGCCCTGTAGCAATACATCCACAAATACAGGTCTGAAACCGTTCAAACATATCTTCAGTAGAGTCGCGGGCCCTCAAGCGGAAATACAGACTGATACACGCTACTCGTGATGCAAGCGCTTCTGACACGCCACGTGACTGAAGCTTTGTTCTACCTCCCGCTTAAAAATGCAGTGGTGAATGAGTGTAACAATCTCGTATGCAAGACTTTGAATATCGCCCTTGGAATCCCACCCTCAGCTTAGAATGGGGGTACAACATGGGGTACATAGTACATTCAACATGGGAGTACATAGTACATGAGAAAGTGTATCGAAAAGCGTATGAGATATAATTAAGGAGACTAATACTAACGCTTCTCTTGAATATCATTGTTTCAATAGCTAGGTTGCGGCGACGAAGCCTTTACAGCCATAAAGAACTCAAAAAAAAGGAATTGTTCTAAAGACCCATCATGAATCCATTCACAGCATGGTAACAATCACGTGCTGTATGTACCAGTGTGCAAAAAGA
Organism: Rhipicephalus microplus; assembly: GCF_043290135.1. Classification (NCBI taxonomy): domain Eukaryota; kingdom Metazoa; phylum Arthropoda; class Arachnida; order Ixodida; family Ixodidae; genus Rhipicephalus; species Rhipicephalus microplus. The sequence goes on along the minus strand of NC_134701.1, from coordinate 166,613,932 downwards.
TACAAAGACATGCTTGAGGGAATACCATGCAGCGAAGACGTTGGCGATATCCGCACGCCGATAATCAGACACTGCCAAATATCCGCGAAGAAACACCTACACCAGGAATTCCGTAGAGATCCATTTAAGATAGCTGTTATCTTTCACAATGCATGCAGGAAATTCCAGCACCACAAAAAAGCTGGCGACCATCCTAACAATGGCCACGGATGTGAAGGCAGATGTCGTATATTAAATGCGAATGCATTTGTTATTCGGGCTATGTCAGGCGTCTATCGGTACTCGTCCGCTGCCGTCTCCCATAGCAACAGCGGCGGGCGCACGCGCTCCTAGCAATTGGAGCCCTCACCATGTTACGCTTCGGCGTCGGCAGCTGTCAGCAAAACCTGCAAGCGCGCGCGCTTATCCTCACCCCTAGCAACCGGAGCCTCTACCTCCTCGACTTGAACGTGACTTCATCACCTCAATTCAGTGCGTTTAAAACGCTTCTGTAGCGTTTGTGCTTTCAGCTTTTGTGTAGCGTTTGTGTTAATAGGACGCTGATATCCTGGCCGTCAGGTACAATGACAGGTGCAGCGCTTCGACGCTCCATCTCTCACCGTTCACTTTCTCTCTTTCCTGCGCCCAACCCTCTGATCCGCTCGCTCGTACGTACATATAAACGGAGTGAAGCGCGTGCCTCACTCTCGACCAGGGATGTTCTGTAGTACGCCGAAGAATTCCCATTCAGAGAGGTGAAAATTTCCTATTTCAGGGATTTTTCCCTGCAAATGTTGACAAAATGCCCAGTTGATTTCCCTGCGCAACAGTACTAATTTACGCCCCCATCCACGCACACACATACTATAGTTACACGTGTCTGACGTACTGGCGAGTTTTGAAATCATGACTAGTCACTCCACTGCCACACAACAAATGCATGACTTTATTATTTGATATACTGTTAGAACATTGCACATTGTTGGCTTCAAGTCTAACACCAATAGTGAACTAGAAATTGCTCCGCGTAAATATCAGAAACATTTCTCAAGGGTTATGCTTGCGTTGTACATGCGCCAGAACCGATTACAGCAGATGAAGGGGCAATGTGACCGCTAATTATCGGTTGTCATAGGAGAAGTTAACAATTCGTGAAATTCCCTCCAATATCATGAAGATTCTTTTTTTCTTTGGCTCAAATTGACAGGTGAAAATTCCCCGAAAAGGCAAAAAAAAATTCCCTGTATAGAACATCACTGCTCTGGACCGTTCCCTGGCTGATGAATGTGTAAATAACTGGTTACGGTACAAATCCTAGTCTCGTCAATAATTTACGCCATTAAAATTACTACGGTGTATACTCTCGGTGCAAGAAATACATTCGCATTTCCTCATGATTTCCTTCGTGGAGGGGGGGAAAGTAATGTTTTATAATTGGGAAGCAGCTCTCAAGAACTAAACGAGAGGTTTCGTGTCGACTGAAGCAGTGAGAGTATTGAAGCTGCGAAGCACTGTTCCCCTAAACCTGCGTGACGTTCCTTCCTGGGCATGACAGGCAAGTAGAGAAACGACGAAGCGGCTCGTGTCGAAGCTCTCGATGACGCCTGCGGGGCCATCCCGTATAATTATCGAGACACCTGGCCCGGGTTCGCAGTTGCATATACTGTGCCCTTCGCCTACTCAAAGATCAGTGAATATAACAGGCTGGGAAGCGAGGTGTACCCACTACGTCACCGAGACCTCAGCAAAGGAAACAGCACCACACAGAGAGCACCACAGAGCAATACTTACACCCACAAATTACTTATCAATCGGCACTCCCCAAATCTGGATGGATGCATGTGCGCAAACTGCTCCGTACCGGACACTTTGGCGCACCTAATCCGTGTGTGCCACGGTCGTCTGGCACATATAAATCCACCCTCAATTATTTATTTCAGCGCCAAGTAAGAAAATGGATTCCTCATCAAACCTTCCACGAGAAGCCAAACTCGTCTTCTAGGACCTGAAAAAACAACGACACCTCGTCGCCAGGGTCGAGAAGGCAGTTAGACCCATGGGGCCCGTGGAAGGAGGCAACTACCCACCTTGAGTAGGATCGCCGGTCAGCTCGAGTAGATATTTTAAAAATGAAAGTTTATTCACTGTAACGTTATGACGCGTAAGGTACCCTAAAATCGGGCGATTTATTTTTCGAACTACTATTTACTACTACTTTTGCCGGAGTGAGTGAACAAGGGAAAGCCAAAACTCTCGCGAGAGAAAGTAGTCGTTAGCGCCAGGAATTCGCTAATGACGACATAGTTGTGAGCCCATAAGCACAACTAAAAAAAGGCGACGTACGTTTCAGCGAGAAAGTTTTCTTCCGTGTCCATACTGTCATATTAGTGCTACTCACCGAACGCCGTTACATGTATCTACCTGTCAGATAAGCCTGTTTCTGACGCTTGTCCGCTCCGCTGAGTTTCGTTGACGCGACACAGACGCAAAACTATCTGCGTCATTCACAAGCAAGACGGTTGTCAGGTAATCGATGGTGCAGAAATCTGTGTGCAAAGCCCTAGTATAACGGTGACAGGGCATTCGGAAAGATCCTCTCACGCAAGAAGTTTACCTCGCGAAGCCAGAATAGTACATAAACAGCAGCAAAAGAAAACAGTGACAAAGAAATTATGACAGCACATCCAGAAGAGGCTGGAAGAAAGGCAAAAAGGGTACGAAAGATGGAGAAATAGTATAAAAAAGATAAAAAAGCAGTGAGATGCGTGAAGGAGTCGTACAACAATATAGAACATAGTGAATTCCTTTTCTTAGGGCGTCGCGACCATGGCATGGGCTTCGTTAAGGACGTCTTCTGGACGGCTTCGTTAGGTACGTAACCGAGTATCTACCTTCATGGTTGTACAACACTACAACGTCACTCACGCGACTCCAACTATGGTTGCGCGGTATTGACAAGATAACTACATGGAGGAGACAGGGCTGCTAAGAGCTTGTGTTATGGAAGACCATACTACATCTTTGCAAACGTCTTCATCTTCGAGCGAGCTTCTATGAGTAACAGAAAAAACAAACGAGGCGATAGGAACAGGCTCACGGCCGGAACTGGTTTCCCGCCTGCAGCTGTCTGTGAAGCTTAACACACGTTAAGATCTACGTCTGTGTTCTTTCTCCTATTTCCTTCTTCTGTTTGGAAGAGTTGCTTTAATCACTGAGTGGGGCATAAGCGTGCGCAATGTTCCCCGTCAGAGGGGCGAAGGTTCATCGCAGAACTTTCTCCCCTTTATATCGTGTAAATGTGTGGGACTGGCTTTCCACTCCCCGCCTCTCGCCCTCTCGACCCCTCCCCCCCTCTCTTGCGGAGACATATGGTGGGAAGACTCGTCGTCTGGTTGATGTTTTGATTACGCAGGGCTGCACCGCTTACATATGCGTTAAACAGAACCTTGAGGAAACGGCGTGATGGTTGTGTGACGTTTAGGTTCCAGAAACAAAACTTGTTTTCAGAAAACGTTGAAGGTGATATTATTTGACTTTGGTTTGCGGAAGTAGCACACTCACGCTTACGTTCGTGTACCTTGGTGTAATCAATAGGTTACAATTATCTTTCCCACGCTGTTAAAATGGGTGTCAGAGGCCGCGCATAAAGAAGCGTGTGGTTGATATCTGCTCCGCCAGGTGCCCCAGTGATCTCAGAAACTCACCATCTGTCAAGAGACTGAATTAATTTCATTATTTATTCCAACCGTTAATTTACTGTTATTTCATATATAGTTATGCTCCAATATATTATATACTATATTTATTTCCTAAGAATATAAACTTTTACCAATATCTCTATGAAGATGTTCTATGAATATTCGTCAAGTAGGTGGTACCTAGAAAGCCTACATGACCGCCTGTAGGCTCCCTAATGGTACCTATTCTTGTGCTCAACCAGATGTGCTTGGGTGAGAAACAAGTTTCTCTTAATGTTTCTGCCCCAAAATAAGAGGTAAGGTAATCCGCTACCTTGCGCCATAAAATCTCAATAGCATTTGATCATCTGGCGGTGCTCTATTCCTACTTTTTTTTTCTTTGTGCCGGCAAGAAGCTCGTACAAATTGGGCAAATGACGTATAAATTGATAGGGATGTGTTGCCTGCAGATGGCGAGCAATCGTAACCATACCACACTGAAACAGTTTCGGCTCACATAATGAATAGCACCGCGGGACACATCATGCCAGCCGAACCGATGAGCTGCAGAGATCTGCCGTTTGCGTCATTCACTCTCTCAGGCGCGTTACACGCTTGCGCAATACGTTTACTATTCTTCGCTATATCGCTCCTATACAAGACCCATAAAGAAGAACAATAATGGGATACGTGATATACCAAAAGCCATCTCTATGGTCATTGCCGGCAGGGCTCTGTCAAGATTCGTAGATTCTCCCTGTATTACCATCGTGTCACCCTTCTGCCTATACGTATACACTGTCACACGTTTATCCGATTTGAGAAAACCTGTTCATAGTGAAGATTACGCAGCTGGCTTGTTTTTGCGGAACCTTGTTCGTGGCAGCACCTGAATCACTAGGGGCTAAGAAAACAAGGCACACACATTTTATGGCTGGTTCTCTTCTATCACACGCTGTGATGTAAGCCGTTTTGAGTTTCATCTGTGTTGATTGATTGATTGATTAATATGCGGGGTTTAACGTCCCAAAAGCATCATATGGTTATGAACGATGCTGTAGTGGAATGCTTTGGTAATTTTGACCACTTGGAGCTTACTAATGCACACCCAAATGTAAGCACATGGGCCTACAGCATTTTCGCCTGAATCGAAAAGGCAGCCGCCTCAGCTGGAATTCAATCCCGCGACCTACGGGTCCGCAGCCGAGTATCTTAGCCACTATAGTTTCTCACGTGTACGTCTGCTGTACGGTATAGTGAGGCAAACAATTCGGGTGACTGTTGACGAAGTTATCGCAACCAACGCACGCGTAATATAGCTAGTGGCGTATCTGTAATATCAGGTGAGTTGGTACAACAAATTTTAACGATTGATCATGAGATTTAACCAAGAGCAAAAGTATTGTTTACTATAGATCTGTAACGCATAAGAAAATATCAACAGAGAAAAACAGGACAGTTTTTTTTTGTTCGCTACCAATGGTGTACCAACACGCCCAAAACGGCACATTATTATTTTTTTAATAGACGCGATACCAAAGATAATGAGCTTAGCAGGTAACACGGTTCACAGGAACCACAGATAGTTATCAGACCAATAGCAAAGTGGAACTAATTGTTATATTTAGCTGAACAAGTTTTGAATATGCACAAAGCGATAATTATATAGTACTGCCATGCGGTTGCAGTAGAGGCATATTTGTGTTGAAAAAGGTCACTGCCCAGGCACTCCGTATAGACAACCAGCAAAGCTGAAACGTATGGCCACAGGTTGCTGCAGACGTCGCACATTACCACTCTAGAGTGCATATTGTGGCTCCAGATACTGCGCAGTAAGCGAGGTTTGGCCCAGGAAAACGGGTTCCTGCAATTACCACGCTTACGCTGCTCTGCCCGCAACGTCGCTTATTCGGCCTGCCGTTGTCAGTCATTTTCGGCTCGGAGGCCTTCGGATCCTTGGCGCGCAGTTCCTGCTTGTGCTTCGCCACTAGGGCCTGTTTGTTTGCCCGGACTACTGCATCGGCTCGACGAACATGCATGCTATAAGGGCGCGTTCACACCATAGAGGATTATTTTATTAATCCTCCTTGGTTCACACTGAGCATTCCGGCCACCGAAAGTGCGCCGAATCCGATTCGGCGATGAATTTTAGTTCTCCTGGCTGTTTGGATAATGGTAATACCAAACTTGGTATGGCATAACATGACTGTATGACGAGCATAATTGACTGGCCGTGACATTGGAATCATGATATGTGTGTCATGAACGTCACGATTTACATTTCATGGTCTTGCTGCCTTTGCGGTGGTTTCATTCACAAGATATGTTGCAAAACTTGTATGGTGTGACATGATTTCATGGCAAACCCAAGCGACAGACGCTAACACGAAAATCATAACATGCGTGTCATGTAACAACATGAGCACATGCCACGCTCATGATGCGCTCGTGGCCTTTTCGTTACCGTCACATATACGAAATTTGGTATTACGGTACGGGAACGAATGACCAAGGTAATCGACTGGTTCAAACTTGATAATCATAAGATGCGTGTCATGTAAAAACATGACTAGATGCCACGCTCATGATGCGCTAGCGGCCGTTTCGGTCGCTTTACCTATACGAAATTTGGTATTACGAGACGTCAATCGATGACGAAGGTATGATACTGGTGCCAACATGATAAACATCAGATGCTTGTCATGTAACAAGAAGACTATATGGTACGCTCATGATGTGCTCGTGGCCGTTTCGCCAGCTTCACATGTAACAAACTCGGCATTACGCGACGCGAAAGGACGACCTGGGTAAATGAGACATACAGACATGTTAATCACGACATGCGTGTCATGTAACAACATGACTACAGGCCACACTCATAATGTGCTCGTGGCCATTCCGCCAGCTTCACACATGCCAATTTTGGTATTACGTGACGTCAATGGATGATGAAGGTATGTGACTCACACAAACGTGATAATCATTGGACGTGTGTCATGTGAGAACATGACGACATGTCACAGTCAAGGCACTAATACATTTCGAAGTGACGTGGCGAGCGTGCTCACCGGCGTTGCCATGCCAGGCACCAGTCCTGCCATATACTCGCAGGCGCGCGTCGCGCTGCGTTGCTTTGACGCATGCGCCTTTCAGCGCGTCCAGCGTTCCTCCTCTACGAAAAGAGGGAGACTTAGTGTTGTCTGGGTGAGAACACATCGGTGAGAAATGCAGCATCTCGCATTTCGCATCGGTTGCCATCGGGCCGCGCCGCCTGACGCTAGTCGCACCGGTCGCACCTGACGTCACACTATAGAGTGCTCGCGTTTTGCTAACGTTGCGTCGCTGTGCCCAGCGTGCGCACGCGTCAACGCTCAATCAGAGTATATTGGGCCCTCCATGACGTGCTCGCAGCCGTTTCGCTAGCTCCACATATACCAAATTTTGTGTCACTTGACGCCATTGGATTACAAAATATATGAACGGTGCAAACATGATAATCCTGACACGCATGTCATGTAAGAACGTGACAACATACCACTCTCATAGCGTGCTCGTTGCCGTTTCGCTAACTCCACATTAACTAAGTTTGGTATCACGTGATGTGAATAGATGACAAAGGTCACCGACACAACGAAACATGATAATCATGACACGGAAGTCATGTAAGTCATTATTTACCTCCACCTTGTAACGTTGTGCTGATCTTTAAAGTGACATACCAACATTTCTCATTCGTGCTTCGCATATCATCGATTCCCTCTGTGCGTGAGATCTGCCATTTTTTTTTTCTCGCAAGACCTATTTGCTTCTTAATTTCACTGTCACGGGTTGTCAGTTTCGTCGCGCCATGCAAATATTACGCAGTGGTGTACGTGCACGCATCCTACCTTTATTCCGTATCCCAAGGCTCCAGCAATTTTCCTAAATCAGGTAATTTCGGTGAAGACGCTGCAGTACATGTCAGATGACGCCATCACATTTAATAAATGCCAAGCCTTTGTTACCGCACTTAAGTGACTATGAGCATACCTATCTATCTATCTATCTATCTATCTATCTATCTATCTATCTATCTATCTATCTATCTATCTATCTATCTATCTATCTATCTATCTATCTATCTATCTATCTATCTATCTATCTATCGACGTTTGGGTTCTCTCGTGGTCACCCCCTTAACTTGACGCGAACCAGAATTAGCATGGTACGGTTAGGAGATTCCACAAATATGACGCACTGGTCAAGACATGAATAATGTCACAATCCCGTCGCGTACGTCGTCCAACACCTCCTGCCAGGACATGGCACATACCCACGAGTGGGTCTGCGCCGCTAGTATGCGGGTATGTGCCACGGCTATAGGCACTTAGCATCTACCTTGGAACGACGAGAAGACACATGGGCAATTTCAACGCGTAAGCATTAAGCAATACCCGACATTGGTAGCGTCATCCCAACGAATGCCTAGAATGGATATCACTGTTAAGAAAAACCTGACATAGACAGCGTTCAGCCCCCGACGAATTCAAATAATAAATTTCAGAGTGCCAGCTGGAATCGAACCCAAGCATTATGCGTGGCAGTCAAGCATTCTGCCACAGAGTTACGCCATGTCTCGGAACTACTTTTCAAATAGACGCTAATCTTCGTGAAACGTCAATAGTGGTTGCAGTGCTGCCTACTTAATTTTATAAACATGACATATGTACTTTTTTGACAAAGCCGTCATGTCGGGTCGTCGCCATTTTTGGTTAGGTGCCATGCGCTGAAGCTGATTTTTGTAGCTTTGTCGGGCCAGCTTCTTCGCGAGCATCAGCGCTTTATGTCAGCTTCTGGTGTTGCTAATACGCATGTTCCAGTTGACATCGTTGCGTAAGTGCAAAGAACTGGTTATGTGAGCACCTGCAACTGTTCAACATATATATGTGCATGCAACATTTGTATATATACTAAGCCTTATTTCATGACGTGTCGCTCAATAAAAAAATTTGCAACCTGGTTACCTTCCCTGCGCATGCTTTGCATAACATCGATTTCCAGGTACGTGGAATCTGCCGAATTCTTATAATGATGATGACTTGACAGTGCGTTGTCTGCTACTGTTCTATAATACTTTATTTAAACGTCCTGTGATCGCGAAAATTGTGGTGCAATGATGCATGCACAATTTTCCTAATAAGAATGGCGTTTCTGCTTTTTTGGCTTTTTTTTCTTATTTACGCGCAGTTTTTGTTTCGTTGGAATCTACGATAATGTTTGTGCTATGCTTGCTAGAAATACTAGGCGTAAAATCATGTTTCAGGTCATTTTTTACAGACTGCGCGTATGTAGTAATACTTAAATGGACGCGTATGAATATGTTTCAATATTAATAATTGGTTTGTATCACTTACATGTTGATTGATTTTACTTGCTTGATATCGTCTAGTTTGTCTCATGTACAGTGATGAAGTTAGCAGAGAAGAAATCTTGCTCATTTGTGAAGGGGCCGGGATAGGCAAGGTAATTTATGTTGAAATTCGATGTTCTGCCTGCAGTTCGTGTATTGTAAATATGTTCGGCGTTCTTACAGCAAATTGAGTGATAGAAGAAATGCGGTCGTCTGTGATGGGCGAAGAGGACATAGAATGGAGGTGAAGGTAGAAAGGTTAGTTACAACACGTTCCTGCTGACTACTCTTAGCGGTGGGAAAGTAACTACAAGATGTGATAAAGGGAGAGAAGATATACGACACGCAAGCTCTATAGCTGGGCGTACTTCTGAATGCGTTTTACACAATCCACGAGTCAATGTTTACTGCACCAATGTATTTAAAGAACAAAGTGCTGAACCAGGTCCATGCTAGGCTCTTCAAAGTGTTCCCATCAGGGATAGTGGTATACATTGGGCGAGGAATGCGTTTGCGTGGGCTTCAATATGAAATGGTACAGCATATGAAGAAAGGTGTATATTTTCGATCTGTCATATGCTGCATGCGCTCTTTTTGTTTTTGATTTTTTTCTAGAATTGTTCGGATTGTACGAGCAGAAATTAAATTAACAACCTAACATGACAGGGCACAAAAAAAATGCAATCCAAACGCATTCATGTGGAGCACTTGTATTACACTGGGTGTATAGCAATTTATAAGGACACGTAACTGATTCAACCCAGTCGGTTCTGCTCCATGGACTCAACTAATATTTCTCGATGTAATATTGCAACACAAAAGCACAGAGGGTGCGACAATGGTAGAGTACGTAATAACAATAATTATAATATTTTCTATTTTCTAAATGTTAAGGTTCTGGCAACTTTCGAAACAGAATTTTGGGTGGCCCCACTGTGCGTAAAGTTTTGTTATAAACAAGTGTTACGGAGTGTCTACTAGCGTGTGTCTTTCAACATTGCCTTCATATAGTTAGAGATGCACTAAAAATTCCAAAGGACTGAAAAATAAGCATTGTCGCTTAATCACTCCACGCTTGGCCGGTTTGTAATCGCATTGTCTTTTCAGCATACAGCACCTTGTCACAAAATATTCATTCGCTCGTGTGCTTAGTCTCACAGGATCACAGAGAACAAGGCACGACGATGCAACAGTGGCGGCTCAATTGTGTTCCGTGTGGGCAAAAATTAAAATCATGATAGAGCAGCTGCTAAAGCTTGTAAAGCTGTGGAATGTCGTTGAATACAATGGCTCAACGTGGTCGCCACCTTTCGAAAGTTACACGGCAAAGTTCAACGTTAGAAATGGCGAACGATAGAAGCATCGGTGCGGATCTATGCTCTTTATGTGTGTCGCTTGTTGTGTGTGGTAAATCCCTCCTGTCTAGAGCATCGTAACACAGAATTAATGCGGCCGCTGTCGATAGCACGCAAGCGCTTCTCGTGCACCAATAAGCGCCTCGTCCTGGCTGTAGATTTTGTTCCAACGCCGTATAGGCGAGGATAAGGTCACGGGAACTTTGGCGGAAAAGTCGTGCTCCGGAGTGCCCTCTGTTTTTGGAGGTTTCATACGCACGGAGATTAAAGGTGCATTACGCGGCCGCTTCTCGCAAGATGAGAGCCCCGATACACCACGTGGCAGGCTTATGTAAACCATCCATTTAGGTGTCGACTGCGCGGGGATTACAGGGATACACTTCGGAATATCTAAAAAAAAAAAGAACTTCAGAAAGAAGAAAAAAAACAGATATATCTTAAACAGAAGTTGCCGACCAATGACTGAACATAAGCAGCCCACAAATGGTTATCACGCATGAGTGGTTCTTTTTTATTCTTCCGAAGTACAAGAAAAGATAAGCGTAGTGAGATACCAAAATAGATAGGAGTCCCACCACACCACTCTTAATCACGAGAGTTTGTGCGGTGAGCTCGAACTGCCTCCATTTATTTCCCGTCATGTAGTGAAAAGTGCTCGTACTTTATTTCTTAGATAACAAAACAGATGGCAATTAGATATCTGCCACCTCAAAACAAACCTAAGCCTTAGGCTGGCTGTAATGCAGCTGTTGGGAGGAAGCTGTAGGTAAAGGAAAGGTGGAAATATTGAGTTTTCACCTAATAGCTACGTCAAAGTAAAACTTAGCAAGTTGATGGCCGTTTTATTTTTTTCTTCTGACTGTACGCTCGCGACATCAGTTCGGAATAAAGCAGCTAAAAAACCACAGCTACGTTCAGCCCGTTGGACCCGACTAGGCATTGCAAAATGGTTTATGGAAGATTAAATAACAACTAATCAAGGATGCGACCAGTATTACGCTATATTTTTTAAGGTTACGAGGTGCTCAATATTGACGTAGCGCCACAATTAGACCTATTTAAGATGCAATGATGCACTCGTTTGTAAGAACAAAATACGTGATGGCATGGCGGCAAGCTCTCTTCCTATTTATATTGTTCAAACTACGAAAATAGTTCCTTGGTGCGCAGTTGAAATTATAGGGTGCGCACTTTTTCTTCCCACGCCCTCCTCTATGACTGCCTTAAAGATTGACTGCCGCACGCGCGTATCTATATAAGTGCACTTATCTTAACTAACGTAATTGTAAGCTCGAGGGCGCAGGTTGATATTGTGGCCACGGTGACCGCATGTCGATGGGGGTCAAACTAGAAGAGATTCCCGTGCACTGCTTAGTCACACATAAAAAATGCAGGTGGTCGAAACTACTCAGGAGTGTCTCATGTCGGTTTTGGCACGCAATGTTTCCAGGCGCTGCTGCTGTTAATAATAATAATAATAATAATAATAATAATAATAATAATAATAATAATAATAATAATAATAATAATAATAATAATAATAATAATAATAATAATAATAATAATAATAATAATAATAATAATAATAATAATAATAATAATAATAATAATAATAATAATAATAATGTTATTATTATTATTATTATTGTTATTATTAAAGGAATTATTATCTCTCCAGCTTTAAGAAATAGAAACAATAGAGCTTTCAGGCATTACATTCATATCACTTGTGAGGTGATAATATGAAAAGACACTTCGCCCACGATGCATTTTCTAATAAAACTCTGTTGTAATTTACAAGATCGAAAAAAACCGCCAGGCCTCAGCAGTACGCGCAGCACTGTCATATCGAAAGCTGGAAGAACGCCCTTTCAGAGCCACTCCCTTTTTTAACACTCTTTGGGTAGGTGCTTCAAGCACACTTGCATGATACACGCTATGCCATTATTCATCGCATAGTAAACAGGTATTCATTATCCCATCCTTTGTCATTCTTCGGAGAAACGTGGTACCCGCTGCACGCTTGCGAAGACCCTTGTGCATTTGTTTTTTTTTTGCTAGGGTTGACGACAAATGAAGAATTGTGACAGAAGCTTTTGTAATACCCCTAATCCCACATTGTGGGTTAGTGGCGCAGTTATTATGTGAACAAAATCAAGCTTTTGTAAAGGCTTTGAGCAAGTGACGGCCCACTTGGCGTGCCATTCACATTGTGTGGCGCCTCGTTGTTCTTTTGCTATTCTAAAACGCTTTATTACTCATGTTAACGCGATTACTTTGCCGACATGAAACCTGCCCAAGGCCAGTTGGCAAAGGAGTTCCAAGCAGCGGCGTGGCTCAGTGTTAGAACACAGGGCTAGCAGGGGACCCGGGTTCGAATCCCATTGTGTCCTTGATGTTTTTTATTTACCAAGTTTTCTTCTTATTTCATGTGATAATGGTTACAGGTACTGGCTGTGGTGGCGGCGGAAACTATGGTGCGCACGCGACCCGCGTTATGATCTCATAACAGCTCTTGCTGTAAAAAAGTGCACGCGTTGAGCGATGCCTTCGAAAAAGAAACGATGCAATTGCGAGACAAGGAGCGTTCCGCGAAGTCATTTTATTAATTATGCAGATGACTGTGAAGAACATGGCTCCCCTCGGTAATATAATGATCTGTTTTTTTTTGTTCATAAGTACAGCCCTGGCTTGTTTTCTTGGAAAATCAGCGGAGAATCGGAGCCAGCTTTTTCAAGCAAGTGCTGATATTCATCGAGAGAAAAATTTTGGGAGCCAGCGAATAGGCCGGGACGAAAATACAGAAAAAACCATGGATTGGAGTTTGGAATCTAGTTACCTCAGTTCTCTTCAAGAAAATACGGCGTGCATTCACTAATTCTCAGAGTGATCGACATCGCGAATTTAAATCTCGTCGTGTACTGTATCGAGTAGGGTAGTCTGAAAAGTTCTCGGCCTTGATAAGCATCACGCGAGCTAGAACTTGCAGCGCTCAAGTGCATGTTTAAACAAGTCTGCGCAACTCTCTGATGAAATGCCATCGAGCGCCAATCAGTAGTTTGGCTTTGACAGTCGATCCGAGCGGGTTTAGTGTGAAGCATCGCAACGTATGGAGAAGCTGAAATACCGTGTGGCGATAACGTTCTTTGTTAAATAACGTTCGTCTTCAAATGAAATTAACTTAAGGTTTGATAATGTTTAAAGCTAGATTAACAATCATACTCCACAGTCAAGAAATGGGCTGCTGAGTTGAATGGAGGCAGAGAGAGCATATAAGATGGCCCTCTAGAAGGGTGCCTGAACTAATTGGCCGTGTGGACGATATGACTTTGGAAGACAGGAAAGTTGATTGATATGTGAGGTTTAACGACCCAAAACCACCATATGATTATGAGAGACGCCGTAGTGGAGGGCTCCGGAAATTTCGACCAACTGGGGTTCTTTAACGTGCACCTAAATCTGAGCACACGGGCCTACACCATTTCCGCCTCCATCGGAAATGCAGCTGTTGCAGCCGGGATTCGAACCCGCGACCTGTGGGTCAGCAGCCGAGTAACTTAGCCACTAGACCACCGCAGCGGGTGGAAGACAGGAAAGTAACGTCGTGTGAAATTGCCGAAGCTGTTGACATTTCAGGATGACGTGTAGGTCACATTTTGCACGAAGAACGACACATGACGAATATTTGTGCAAGGGCACACAACCTTACTCATAAGCAAAAAATAAAATCGCATGGAGATGTCACACGTAGAATGCTTTGGAGCTGTATAGTGAAAATTCAGGGGACATTTCGCGCAAATTTATAACAATGAATGAAACTTGGATTCATCCTTACACAACGGAAATGAAACAAGAATCAAAGCTGTGGATTGACGCCGGGTCCTTTGCCCCAAAGAAAGCCAACTTGGTTGTCTCCACAGGAATGGTGATTGCATCGGTTTTCGTCAAACGCTAAAGACATTATACGTGTACATTATCTTGAAAATGTTAGAACTAACGCTTGGAAGCATTATTTTGACCTTTTAATTCAATTGGACAAAAAACTTGTGAGAAAAGACCAGGTATGCAGAAGAAAGTAATTATTCATGAAGACAACGCACCGGTTGAACAAAGGGCCTCTTGCAATGCCTAACCTTGCGATGCCCTGGTTTCTCGTCTTGTGGCCATGAACGCGGGGCTTTCCGGAGGACCGCCTGGTCAGCAGTCATTCGGCCGACAACCGCGAGAAAGAGCGGAACCTCACTCAGTGACAGTGAGGCCACAGAGCTGCACTCAGCCACCTCGGAAGACGAATCATACGACGATGATTTAATTCCTGCCCAGAGCAAGAGAGAGAAGAGGAAGATCGTCAACGCAGCCTCACCCACCTCTTCGACTACAGTGACTGTGAAGTGTTAAGGGTAGAGAAGTTAATGGCAGGAACGGCGGGCTTCTTTTTGGGGTAGCGGTCTTCCCGCTGTCGTCCGCATAGTCGATCTTCGCCACTGAGAAGACGCGTTCGTAAGACATAACGAAAGATTTATTTCTATTATTGCAGAAAGATAAGGAACTGTACAGGAATCCATAAGATCCCGCAATAAGTACAACAGAGGTTCAGCTCATGATTTCGCACAAGATTCCGCTCACATGATTCAGCGAGATTCAGCACAATTTGCAAAGATGCTTCGGCTTTACAGCACACCGTCACCGCCATCCGAAAGAGGCGCTGATCACTCTTGCCACACAGCAGGGTACGAAGTCTTAGTGATACACCCACCAAAAAAAGGTTGCAGATATCGCACCACTCAGCTGGGCGAAACGGTCCAATGGTAACAGGAACGCACCACGCAAACAGGCACCTGGCCCACGCCCTGAAGGCACCGCAGGGCAAGGAGGTAGAGTCCGGAAAGGGAAAGTTGAGCTCCTCCGGGAAGATGGCCACTAACCCGACCGACAGCAGTGGTCTACGCTGCTTTCAGCTTCAGGCCGTCCAACCGCTCGATTTCGGGGAACGGCGTCCGGGCTGTCGGTGCGCTTAGATAGCCTCGCGTAAATGACAAAAGCCGAGTCCTAAGGAGGCCCGCCACAGTGGCGCCATTCTCCCGCTGTACGGGCCCATTCATCAAAAGGCTTGCATCGCGGAGCTTTTGTTGAGACCCGACTGCTTCCCAAAACGTCTACCAGACAGCGTCTTGCAGACTGGGCGCCGATGGGGTCTGAAGCCTCCCCACTTGACCAGCTTACGCACAAGGGCGTCTGCCCAGACGAATTGCCGGGCCAAACTGCCAAACGTAACAGAAGTCAAGGCATGAACACTGGCCACACGTCATCATCTTCGTGCCAGAACAGTCCTCAGAAAAACCTGCGACTGATGAACGGGCAAGCACTCACCGCTGTTTTGGAACGTGTGGTGCCCCAATGACATCAAAGGCATCAGAGTAAATCCGCGAAAAATATACTCGCCAGAGACGTATTCCCCGTGAATGCGCTTGGACCACTCAAACAAGTGACTAAGCTAGGCGGCATAAATGTGCGCCCCTTTATACCAATTGAGAACACATCGATAGCCGGTGTGATACAAGACGTAGACTTTGCTATTTCCGACGCTGACTTGCCTACCCTCATAAAACCGGCAAATGAGGGTACTGTCATCACTCAGGCACACCGTCTTGGGAAGTCACGCTGTGTGAAACTGGCCTGCAAAGGTGATTGCACACCATCCCATGTCAAAGTCGGACATTTTCGACATCCTTTTCCTCCTTTTGTGCGAAAGCCACTTCAGTGTCACCAGTGCTTTAAACTGAGTCACAACCCCAGTCGGAGGTGCATGTCAATCCACATTTCTCAAATGTCATAACTGTAATGGCTCACACACTGCCTCATCGAAAGACTGCCCTCATATTAAGAAGGAGCGCGCAGTGCTTAAGCAAATAGTCAGAGACAATTCGACCCACTGGGATGCTGCCGAAACAGACCGGCGTCAGCAGCGTTGCCATCGTTCGACCTCAAAGACTGGGCAAGCTTGAAACGACAGCGCCACCTCTACTGCGGCACCATTAAGTTAAGCCACAACAGAACCAAAAATTCAAAGACGATGGCGCAGAGGAATATCTCCACAGAAGAATGGCCTATTCTTCTAAGTCGTCCACTAACCATGGAACGTGAGAAGACCACGCCTACTCAGGGTTCTTCACCAACCACTCATGATGCACATAAGAAAAATGGCAAAATCATAACTATGCTTCGTTCTCTCATGGATGCCGTCCGAGAGATCTTGTTGGACATGGAAACAACGTCTGCTCGAAGTGCTCTCAAAGTACTGGACGTCTTAAAGGCCAACTCTGGCGATTTTTCGATGTAAATGTATCTCAATCAAATTCGCTGGGTACGTTCTCTTGCGCAATTTCGTCATTTATGCCAAATTACAGGCTTGAGAGATGCACTGATTGTTTGCAAATGAATAAGAAAGAATGTCTCAAAAAGCTCACGTTGCTTTCCAGAAATATTGGCAACACTGTTGGTGTGACGTAATGTTTGGCATGTCAATGGAAGTGGCGCAGCCGATAGCATTGCTACTTTGGCCGCTACAGCGTTTATTGTGCTGGCCACAAGGAAACGGTGGCGGTATTTGGCACCGGTATAGCACGGCAAGGCTTTCTTACTTCCTCTGTGGTGTTGGGCCGGTGCTTCGCTGGTCTTGCTTTCACTAGTTTTCATACTACGCGCCTGTGGGACCAGTATCAAGCCTCCGGTTCTTAACAAATAGTACGCCATACACAGAAGGGGCACCCGGTTGGGTTTTGGTTTCGCTTTGCACGTTTCTGCTTATTAAAATATATTTTCAAATTGTCTGAGCACTTCAGTTAGTGTGAATGTGACAAGGGTGTCTCAGAAACATAGAAACATCATTACCTTGAAATGGTCGAAAAATCACCAGAGTTGGCCTTTAAGCCCAGTACTTGAATCGCTGGAGTAGAAGTATGGCTAACGATCGCCATAATTTTGTGAAGACAAGGAAGCATCCTTCATTCAGTGGAACGCCAGTGGACTTAAACCGCGTTCTTTCAGACTTTCGTCAGTCGGGGCACGTCAAATTGTTCCAAGTAAAGAGCTTTTGTGAGCCCAACGTACGCGTGTGCACTTTCTCCTCTCTCTCTCTTTTATCATCTCTCAAAGTCCTTCATCCTGATCTCCAGTGTAGGGTAGCATACCATTCGTTCCAGATTGGTAAACATCCCTGCCTTTCCCTTTCGTTCTGTTCTTCTTCCCTAATTTGCACCTTTTCAAATGCGAACTCTTGGAGCACCCACCCTATTTTTCTTGTTTAGCCCCGTGAGACTACCTCCTGCTCCCAAAACTCAAAATTTTTCTTCAAGAAAAATTTTGAAAAACATTGCCCTCGGCATGAGCAACGTTTTTCATCAAATGAAGAAGCGATTCCTGCTCTGAATGAGTACTTTTTCAGAACTTCCACAGAGCCATATTTAGGAACAAGACCCACGAACGAAGGGTGTAGAGTTGACAGGAGACCATGTTGAAACATAAAACTAATTGTGAAGGTCTAAAACGCTTTTTTAAAATATAATAGTTATATTATCCCTGATGAACGAACGAAATCCAAAATAAGCTTCATTAAAAGAAACTAGCAGCATGTCCACGGAGTGAATGATGGAGAGTGGGGCAAAGCATTGGTACGTCCATTCGATCTTGCTTCCGTCCGTCCATGCGTCCGTCTGTGTAACCGTCTATGCGTCCATCCGCCCGTCTGTGCATGCGTCTGTTCGTGCGCCCGTCCCTGCGTTCGTCCATGCAACTACCCCGGCGTCCGTTCATGCGTCCATTCATGCATCTGTCTGTGTGTCTGTTCGTCCATCTATTCAACACTTCAAGTACCACCATCTCGCATCTTTTCATTATATATTCCCCATATAGAAGCACCGCCATCCAGCGGACATTCCAAGGACTAAACAAGAGGTGGCACACGCACACTTTCTTACGGCTTGTGCTTCGGGTCTACTTCCCACCTTTAACCACCTCGAGTTCATGGTATATACTAGTACACTGTATTCATGGCACTGCGGCCCAACGCTCGCTAAACCTTTCTAAAACCAAGGAGGTTACGCCCAGCGAGTATAACGTAGCAACCTTTTCCTGTCAGATAGTGCTCAATGTACATGCCAATGGCTGCTAAAGAGAAATCAGAGACAGGAGAATTTGGCTTTTACTTTCTTACGCTTTGCGCTTCGTATCTACTTCCCACCTTTAACCATCTCGAGTTCATTCGTGGTATATACTAGTTCATTGTATTCATGGAACTGCGGCTCAACGCTCGCTAAACCTTTCTAAAACTAAGGAGGTTACACCCAGCGAGTATAACGTAGAAACCCTTTCTTGTCAGATAGTGCTCAATGTACAAGCCAATGGCTGCTAATGAGTATCGCAGCGTACGCGTTAACTAAAAGCCGAATGCTCCTGTCTCTCATTCCCCATTAGCAGCCATTGGCATGTACATAGAGCACTATTTTTTATTGTTCAACAACGCACAAAAGAAATCTCTCACCGGCACCACCTTGGAGGTGAAAATGTTATACTTGTTACATACTACAACGGCTACGAGGGACGAACAGGTGCCGTTATAAGGAGTTTCGCCCCTAAAGCTAAGCGGGCAGGAGCTTCGGCTTTAAGAGTGGTTTAAGGGTACTGGGCACACGACTCATTGCATTTAATAGCATGAAACGTTTGCGCAAGCACCAGAGCAAGAATACACTATCATTCATCATCGTATCACTGCGCCGCTGGTATAATGATGTGTTGTCTATGAACCTCACTTTTAAATCTCTACTTTCGACGGGATACTTAGCTCTGGGGCAATATGCAGCTGACACCAGCGCTGACATCCTTCTTTTACGACACCGATGTTGCACTAAAATGTAAAACAAATATTTCTGTAATTCCTAATCGGCCATTCAATTAGCCAGGTAAGAAAACGTGAAATTCTCGCATGAGGCAAGGATGCTTGATAATATGTTATCTTCGAACGCTTGGTTTGATTCAAAGAGTTTAATCTTTTACAAGAGAAGGATTAATATTAAAAAACAACGTAAACTCAACACGACAATTATTTACTTTTGGGTTTTTCTTCGGTCGTCTCAAGAAACTACATGGAAACGAAATAATAAATGATATTTTATTATTCGTGGTGTCGGCAAAAACACGCGCGCACACCCAGCAGAAAACGGGAATAGACATTATAAAATTCACAGCGTATTTACGGAGTGACTGATGATGAGTGGGGCGAAGTGTCCGTCCATTCATCCGTGCCAACCATGCGTCCGTCCGTCTACCCATCCATGCATCCATTCATGCTTCCGTCCGTCCGTCCATTCCCACTTCCATGCACCAGTCCGTGTGTCCGTCCCCCTTGCTTCCATTCGTCCATCCGTTCATTTGTCTGCCTGCCTGCCTGCCTGCCTGCCTGCCTGCCTGCCTGCCTGCCTGCCTGCCTGCCTGCCTGTCTGTCTGTCTGTCTGTCTGTCTGTCTGTCTGTCTGTCTGTCTGTCTGTCTGTCTGTCTGTCTGTCTGTCTGTTCATCCATCCGTCCAATGAACGAAATCATCAAATATACGAAAACCAATAACGCCATCTACTTATATTACTTCTAAGGACATATACACACAACTCTATCTATTGTGCTACAACATACTACTACTACTTCGAAGGAGGAAACGACACACAGCCTAAGGAGCTTCGCCCTAAAAAAGCGAGTTTGGAAACACAGGAAAAGCCAACAAAATAATTGTGATACCCCGTCGAGGACGCGTGATTGGTTGGGGGAACAGCTCGCTGCAGGGCATAAAAACCACAAGAGCTCCCGTATGCATTCATCACACGAATTGCTTGCGTTTACGTTGCATAATATGGACGCGAACGAATGAAAGACACGAGAAATGGTTTCAAATTCTAATGCGCTATGCGTTCCCTGCTCCCTTTCATATCTCCACAAAGACTGTGTTGAGGC
This sequence comes from Rhipicephalus microplus, assembly GCF_043290135.1. Classification (NCBI taxonomy): domain Eukaryota; kingdom Metazoa; phylum Arthropoda; class Arachnida; order Ixodida; family Ixodidae; genus Rhipicephalus; species Rhipicephalus microplus. The sequence goes on along the minus strand of NC_134701.1, from coordinate 166,593,535 downwards.
AATAAAAGCGAAAGAGTGCGTCGAAGTGTTCGCAGTCAAATGCATTCCACACGTTGTATAATCCAATACGACGCAGGCGTTCAATGTTGGTCAAAGTCACGCCAAGTATCTAAATGCCCGCTCACTCGCTCGCTCTCTTGAGAGTCGAGTGGCGAAACCCATAGCGTGCCACCTCTTTCTCATTCTCGTCTGGTTTTCCTACTATTGCAACGCGAACATTCCCGGAAACAGCACCCGAAAAAGCATGTATTCAAATTAGCACTCGAGAATCGCTTGGGCGCTGGACAGAGGCTAAATAAAGCTCTGGGTTCGTTCTCGTCGGTCGCCAAGGGAAATAACTCGGAGGGATGCTCAGCCGCGAGCTCGTCGCCTTCCGGAGGGAAACGATCGGGGAACGATTTCGAGAGGAATAGACTGGTCAGGCAGGGGAGACGGGCTGTCGGAAAAGAGCATTAGTAAGTATTTCTTAAGTTCAGTACGTTTCTATTCTTCTATCTCTTATTTTAAATGCGGAGCATTTCTTAGCGATCTTCGGTGACTTTGAGCGTATCTATCTATCTATCTATCTATCTATCTATCTATCTATCTATCTATCTATCTATCTATCTATCTATCTATCTATCTATCTATCTATCTATCTATCTATCTATCTATCTATCTATCTATCTATCTATCTATCTATCTATCTATCTATCTATCTATCTATCTATCTGTCTGTCTGTCTGTCTGTCTGTCTGTCTGTCTGTCTGTCTGTCTGTCTGTCTAGCCGCTTATGACTTTTAGCTCTCCTAGCCGCTTCGATAATGGTATCAAAATCAAACTTGGTATACATAACATGACTGTATGAAGAACATGTCTGACTAGTCATGACATGAAAATCACGACATCGATGTCTTGAATGTCATGATTTACATCTCATGTTCCTGCTGCTCTTGCTGTGGTTTCGTTCCCATGGCATGTTGCAAAGCTGGTATGGTATGACATGAGTGCATGGCCAACAAAAGTGACAGACCCTAACACGAAAATCATGTCATACGTGTCATGTAACAACGTGACTACGTGCCACGCTCATGATGCGCTCACGGCCGTTTAGGTAGCGTCACATATACCAAATTTCTTATTATGGTATGTGAATGGATGACGAAGGTATGATACTGGCGCAAACGTGATAAACATGAGATGCATGTCATGTAACAACATGACTACATGTTACGCTCATGATGCGCTAGCTGCCATTTCGCTAGCTTCACATGTACCAAACTCGTATTACGCGATGCAAACGGACGACATAGGTAAATGACACATCCAAACATGATAAATACGGCATGTGTGTCATGTAACAACTTGGCTACATGCCACACTGATGATGCGCTCACGGCCGTTTCGTTAGCTTCACATATACCAAATTTGGTATTACGTGACGCCAATGGATGACGAAGGTACGTGATTTGTCCAAACATGATAATTCATGATATGCGTGTGATGTGAAAGCATGACTACATACCACAGTCAAGGTGCCAATACATTTCGACGTGAAGCGGTGCGCATGCTCGCTGGCGTTCATTTCGTCACGTCACGCAGGCGTTGCCACGCCAGGCACCGGTCCTGCCATATACTCGCAGATGCGCACAACGCTGCGTTGCTTTGACGCATGTGCGTTCCAGCGCGTCCGGCATCCCTCCGTCACGAAAAAAGGGAGACGCAGTGTTGTCTTGGTAACGCATCGGCATGGAGTATTGTTACTCTATAGCATCGGCGCGAAATGCAGGATGTCACATTTTATTGCAGGCGCGACCAGCGTCCGTCGGAGTGGCGTGGACACTGGTCGCGCCTGGCGTCACACTATAAAGAGCTCCCGTTTTGCTTACGTAGCGTCACTGTGCACAGCGTGCACGCGCGTCAACGCTACATTGGAGTATATTGGGCCCTTTATAATGCGCTCGCGGCCGTTTTGCAAGCTCCACATATAGCAAACTCGGTGTTTCGTGACGTAAATGAATGACGAAATATACGACTAGTGCAATCGTGATAATCCTGACACGCGTGTCATGCAAGGACATAACAAACCACGCTCATAGCGTGCTCGCGGTTGTTTCGCTAGCTCCAGATATATTAAATTTGGTATGACGTGACGTGAATAGATGACGAAGGTAAACTACATATCCGAACATGATAATCAAATTAACAGAAGTCATCTACGGCATCATTTGCTTTCACCTCGTAACGTTCTGCAGGTTGTAAAGTGACATGAACATTTCTCATTCATGCTTCGCATATCATCGATTCCCACTCTACGTGGGATCTGTCAATTCTTGTGACCCATTAAAAGGGCTAACGTTTCTTTAAACACCCTAGGTTGCTTCGTTTCTCTTAGTATTGGTGTCTTGCTTTCCCATACATGACAAAAGGCAGCTTTTGTATTTTGTTCAGGCGGAGGAAGCTTGGCTGCCTTTCGTACGTATTTCCCAACCCACCCTCTACTTTTCATCGTTTTTATTTTCTTACATGCATGCCACCAGCATACAGTAGCCTGTACAATTGTGCTGCTCAAGTTAAGGTGACAGTATAAGCAAGATTGTCTTTGATGCAATAAGCACGGTGTTAAATGAAGGGCATTTCAGTGGTGATTCGGTGTGTGGTAAAATACTCGTGTCTATTTTACCCAAAAAAGGTACATAAGAAAAAGTTTCTTACAGGTAGCATCAGTATTTTTAAGTGAAGAACAAGATGTGTGCCACTTATCCCGTTGATAGCGAGTCGACCGCCAGGCTGATTCTAAGAGCTGTCGTATCGGTCTCCCAAAACGCACCGCGAAAGCGTGAACAATTTAGTATTGGTCCCTTTGGTCCACCAGCGAATGCCGGTTGCTGTCCAAAAATAGTTAGAGGCGACATTTGATAACAAATTCAAATACATTCTCAGATAAGGCAGTACAAACAACACACAAACATACCTCCTCGGCAGTTATCATTATCAAATACAACTCACAAGGTACTCCGATACATTGAAAACTACGTACACAAACAAGTAATCGCTCTACGATGCGATCCTATGCATTAACTATTCAAGAACACTTACAGACTAGAATGTTCATCAAACATTCAGTCGGAAGTTATTGAAAGAAAACTTGAATGCTTATTTTTCAGAAAACACAGAAAATTCAGCGCTCGTGATCATCCCGCTCGTCCGAGGTTTCTCTTCCAGGAAACGCTCTTCGAAACTTTCACGGCATCGTCACTCGAATCTTGAACATCGACTGACCGCAATTCAATAACAAAACTTCTTCGCAGGCATCACCATCCGTCACGCAAGCACTGTCGCTGCAGACCTTCGGCTGCTGGCGGAATCACACACTGGCTTCCCCCTCTGCTTGCCTCCCAGCGTCACTTGTTACTGGGTTCCCGAAGTTTCCAGGATATTCCTCGAGACGCAGCACAGCTAAAGCTAAGGAAAGAACGAGATCCTTCTCGTAGTTTCCACTTCCCATGATGTAACGCGTGAGTGAGTTGCTTTTCTTTCCAGATGTTTCTAGAAATTGCTCTGCGTTTCAGCCGAGACAGTCATTATTGGGCTGCGACTGTTCGAGGGGGAAAGGAGGAGGACGCGAGGCGTCCTTTTCAGCTTGTTTCTTCGTTGCTCTGGCATCTGTGGCATCCGATTGGTGCTTAGTATTGATGCAGTCGTTAGAAATCAGAGGCACACGCTTTCTTGAGCGCTCGTTTGCAACAGTGCTCAATGTCTTCTCCAAATTCTTTGCGTGAGCACGTAGCACTGTTGGTTTTTATTTATTCAATACTGCCAGCCACCCTTTGGCAGCCAGGGCAGGAGTGGTACAGTGCAGAGTTTGAACACAAAGTTTACACGCAACCAGTAACACGGTCCGCGGTACACAGGGAAGCAATAATGCAGTAAGCTTACAGATTGTCACGACACACAAGCGCACGCAATCAGTAACACGGCCCATGATTCGCAAAGCAGCAGTAATTCTAGTTACAAATAGCTACATGAATATACAATAAAACCGGCAATGCTAGTCTAATGCAAAACACACAAAGTACACTACGCGCATTGACCTGAAAGCGTGAAAAAAAAATATTAATCGGATGTTGCCATGTAAAGATAAAAGATATTGCACAAACAAACAAACAAAAAAAGAGACAAGCAGTGTGCGTTGTGGCATGGTAGCAAGATAACATGTGAAATACGTTAGTTCAATAGGACAGGGGAACAAGACCAGCACTTCCAATCATACACAATTTTGAATAGCCGTTGAAAAAGCATTTTGATTAGTTAAGTTTGTAACGTCGCGTGGCAAAGTGTTCCATTCTGCCAGTGTTCTCGGGAAAAAGGATAGACGGTGAGCGTTTGTTCTCGTGAAAGGCATTAGGATTGTTTTGTTGTGCTTGTTCCGGGTGAGGCGTGACATGTTGAATTTGAGACAAGCATTGAAGTCAAGCTTTGAATAACCATTCACTATGCTGTGTAATATTTTAAGTCGATGTAATTTACGGCGGGACTCTAGTGTTGGTAGGTCAAAACGCCTGCGCAGTTCTGTCACGGATACTCGCCTGCTGTATGCGTTGTGAATAAATCGCAGCGCTTTCTTTTGTACCCGTTCGAGCATCGCTGCATCCGTCTTTGTGTGTGGGTCCCAAACAACGTCTGCATATTCGAGCAAGGGGCGGACCAGCGTAGTGTACGCAACGGTCTTCGTTCTGCTTGTACAGTGCTGAAGTCGGTGTCTTAGAAGCCAAAGTCGGCGCAGTGCTGATGATGTAGTATTTTGTATGTGTTTGTTCCAGGTAAGGTTTGATGTCATGGTTACACCCAAATATTTGAACTCGTTAACAACCTCTAATTCAACATTGTTAATTTGATAAGCATATAGAAATGGAAACTTTTTGCGCGTTATTGTCATTTTGCGCACTTTGTTGTGTTGAGGCTCATGTTCCAATCGGCACACCAATTACTAACAGCTGTTAAGTATTTGTTGAGAACTTTCTGGTCATTTACCGATTCAATAGGGAGATAAACAACGCAGTCATCGGCAAAGAAACAGAAACGCACCGGACAGTTGAACTGTAAATCGTTTAAATAGATAATGAAAAGCAACGGACCTAAGACGGAGCCCTGTGGGACTCCAGAAACAACTGATGACAAGTGAGAGGCAGAGTCACCTATCTGAACGTACTGATACCGGCTTGATAAGTAGAAGTCCAACCATTGAGTTATTTTTTCATTTTTGATTAAGTTTCGAATTTTTAACATCAGGTTGCTATGGGGTACTCGATCGAAAGCTTTTTCGAAATCCAAGAATATAGCGTCGATTTGCCCCCCCCCCCCCCTAATTTAAAACTTTTGAGATGTCGTTAGTCGTGCGTATTAGTTGTGTAACCGTGGAAAATCCACGCCGAAAACCATGTTGATTGCTCGTAAAAAACATGTTGCTCTCAAGATACGTTACTGAATATTAAATATGAAGTGCTCCAAAACTTTACCGGCTGTACACAAAAGGGATATGGGGCGGTAGTTTTTTACAGAAAGTTTTTCGCCGGATTTATGCACAGGAGTAACTTTTGCAGTTTTCCAATCGTCTGGAACCACACCGCTTAGTAGACTTTCATTAAATATAATGTAAAGGTATTTCGAGCACCACTCCACATACCGGTAAAGGAATGCATTTGGTATTCGGTCGGGACCTGCGGACTTTTTAGGGTCAAGGTTGAGCAAAGCCGAAAATATTCCCGGCTCGGTAATAGTTATATCGGGAACGTCAAAGCCAGGAATATTGAAATTAGTGCAGCACTGGGTTGCACGTACAAATACTGACGAGAAAAAAGCATTAAAAGCCCTTGCTATCGAGCAGGCATTGGACACTTCCCTGTCGTTTATTTTAATTTTGCCGACTGGGTCTTTCTTTTGGGCGATGTGAGTCCAGAACTTCTTAGGGTTGGTGACAAGAAAGCCGTGCATCTTCACATTAAAAAGTGATACTTTGATTCTTTGATTTTTATCCGTAGGTCAGCCCTTAGGGAAGGTAGCACGTTAGGCGTTTTGGGCGCTCGGGAGAGACACTTAACACGACGTTTTAAGTGAATTATGTCACACGTAATCCACGGGCTTTGGCGGTTAATCTTTCTTTGTTTTTGTGGGACATATTTGTTAATACAAGTATGCACGGCCGTCTTGAAGTGCAACCATAATCCATTTACGTCGAGATACCCGTTATTGTATTTGCTCTTAAAGGTGTCGAAATCTAGTTCGAGGAAGTCCGAAATACTTTCATTATCAGCACTGTTAAAATCTCTGAATGGCTTAATGATTGCCCGCGAAGTTGAGGGCAACATATGACTTTTAAACTGTACTATTTCATGATCTGAAATCCCGGGCAGAACATTGACATCAAAACCGAGCCGTTGAACGGATTCAGAAAGAAAGACAAGGTCAAGTAGTGACCTTGAGTTTGTCGAAACACGAGTAGGTTCATGCACAATTTGGCCTAATTTACAAGAAAAAACAACAACAAGCAGTAGTTCGGAATGATCGCAGGTAGGAACATTCTATGCATGACGCTCTTTTTATGAGATGACAAATGAGCGCCTAATCGAGATGACAAATGATGTGTAGATACTTTTATCGGAACATTAAATTCGACGCCTAGAGCAATGATACATAAAAAAGAGTTGTGTTCTCCTTTTCCGAACACTACTTTCTAGTATCGTCGACAGCGCAGCTCCTTTCATGTACATAGCGTGCCACTCACTGGCTCTGGTAGTGGCAACAAATTATTTTCTTGATGCACTGCTGCTGCACAGAATCAGCTGTGTAAATTCCTAAAGGTTCCCACTGACTTGGAACCCTATGTGAGATAGACAGCCCCCATCAATAGCAAATATTTTGGGTGCATGGGCAACAAAATATTTTCAAACGATTGCTCTTCAAACTAGTGCTTGCAGTATTTGAAAATGGTTGATTGGGTGAGTTGGTGATTCATAATGGTTGGAAACTCGACCGCGATATGTAGACAGGGACAGGAAACACAGGGACAAAGGCTTGTCAGTGTCTCTCCTGTGTCTGTATACGTATCATGAGTATCTGTAGAAATTACAAATGACAGAAATATTACGTGTGGACATTTGATTTCGCTGAATACTTGTACTTTGTAAAATTTTCTGTTGGCCAGACGCATAAAGAAACAAATTAACATTATTATCAACCGATCTCAAGGCTGCACGTTTCATGTGATTTCGTGTCTCTGGAAAACGTCTAGTTGAAAGCAGAACTGTTGCAGTTCAAGTCAAGCGATTGAGAAAGAGTATGCAAGTGACTTGTGATGAGCTGAAACAACTAAGCGAACCTTTGTGTTATGCGTGGTCATCTAATTTGGGTGAATATTTGCGCTTTGTAAACTTTTACGTTGACTGGTCACTTTCTTTATTTGAAGAAACGGGATTGTGTGCGTGAATGTTATACATGCCTCATCAGCACTTTTGTGCTTGTTATCTTTTTCTCCAACAGCAACTATTATGCGAGAGATAAAGAATACCTGTTGCCAATATCTTTTATGCATTTATTTGAAAAACAGGAGCTGATCACTTTCTCGTTTCCCTTACCCACGCTTGAATCTAGGTCGTTAACTAATATCCCGTCATCATTGAAAACTTACTGCAATAACTTCTTGCGTCAAACGAGGCTTTTTTCTTCAATAATGTCCAAATGTAGTTTACATGTTGTTGGCGCCTTCCTCATATTTAGCGAAATACAAAGGAGTAGTTGTCAACTTACACATATTAGCTTTCACGCTAAATCGTTTTACTGGTTGCGCAGTTATTACACGATTTCTGCTAATGAACATTCTGTATTAGACCACGTACTCGCCACGTACGCTGTTGGCTTAACGTTTATGTACCCATCATTTCGCTTGTTTGAGCCCAACCTCTTTGCGTTTCATTTTATTTTATTTGTAGCGAGGACTACGTACATTTTATAAAATTGCACTTTTAAAATAAATCTGAAAGCGACCTAAGTTCTTTTTTATAAGAAAACGTGGGGATGACTTCAGATACAGGAACAGCACCTCTACCTCTTCCACACGGCACAGTCATAAAGAATTTAGAAGTGATTATCTAAATAGATGGTCTCAGGTGAGCTTAACTTTTTGATAGAAAAACGGGGTCACAAAAAGCGGCAACCACCTATTTAAAATTAATTTTCATTTGTATTCTGCATCGACCACCGTGAGCCATTATTGTCTTGAGATTGGACAATGCTTTGTGAGGGCTTGGTTTATGTGCTTACTCGAAAATTCAAGCTATATAAAAAGGAGGTCTGTTCGGTAGATCTTCATCGTTCAATATATATCAGAGCCGGAGTTAGTTAAGAGGACGGAGGGACACGTTACCACGAGCACCTAGGGTGAGTGTTTCGTTGCTGATCCACACTCACCCTTAACACGCTGTTCCGGAGGCCATACAATATTCGTAAATTGACGACAATACGAATTTGCATGTACAGTCGTCATAAAGCTCTATATCAACACTTCGATGCATGACGTTGACTAATTTTTAACTGATGCCAGTCACGAAGCGTTGAGTGCCTTTGCCGAGACATTACCTTGGCATCCTTGTATAGTGTGTTGGCCTGCATGGGTTAAATATCGGCAACAGAACCTAAAGGCACGTGGTGCTAGCATCAGTAAAACTTTTTCATGAACCGCTGCGGAGAATTTGTGCTAAACGTTCTGACGAATGTACATCGCTCACTGCTGCTAAGCAAAAACATGAAAAAGAAAATGTAAGAAGAGCTATAAAGTTTACCAAGTAAAAAATTGTGTAGCGCGCATACATGAATACTTTCTCCGGTTATCGGGCAGCTTAATTAGGAAATTACACCTTTTTTTGTGCAGGTACTATGAAACGAAAAAAATTAAAGAACTAAAACAGCCAATTCAAGCAATTTGCCCCAAACAAAGGATTGCTTCAAGTACTTTGCCTTGAGCAAGCGCGAGTAATAAAAAATACTTTGTGAGGGTATCGTTCACGTGCTTACTCGAAAATTTAGGTTATCTAAAATGGAGCTCTGTTCGGTAGATCATCATTGTTCAGTCTAAAAGAGAACTGGTGGTAGTTAGGAGAACGCAGGGACACGTTACACGTTCAGGGCGAGTACGCCACAGAGGAATTCACTTTGACGAAAATGACTTGACTGGTAAATGAGGCCACATTGTCTGCGAAATGCTCTCTCAGAACCGATGCAGTTCTCGGATACCTTCAGAACACTGCTCTTCTCTTAATACCAGCTGGTTCTCCAATATGACGCCATGGATTGAGCCACAAGGTCTAGAAAAAAAAAGAAACTGACGAAAACGCTTTTGTCCCACATAGCCACTTTGGTCAAGTAAGCGCTTATTTCTTTCATTGTACCCTTCGTATTATAGACCCGACAAGTCACTACCGACACACAGCTTTTGGACCAAAAATACTTGATCTCCGTCAGTTCTTGATTAATGCCCACTGCTTCAACTCTTCGTTGCCGTAGGTGTGGCTGCTTAGCAGAGAGTATTTTTTATTGGCTTGATTCCAGAGAACTCTTGTTTATCTAGCACGCGTCAGGCGACCTGATTGCATGTTAAGAGGGTTTGAACGTTCATCTGTCTGATAACGCCGTGCAGCCCATTATTAGTCTCTTGCTTGTGCAGCACTACTTGCCCAAGTACGCTAGCATTCCAACTCGTCCAGCTAGCCCCCTTAATGAAGCTGTATACTTGCACTTGGATTTTAGTGGCCCCTCCTGGCGGGAGTCAATAGCTATATAATAGGTCGAGGCAGATGTGTAGTCATAAATGTTGGTAATTGCTGCTTGTTCTTCTAAGTTAATAATAATTTTTATAGTTCGTTGATAATGAGTGAATGAAAAAATATTGCGGTGAGAAACTCGACAATTTAAAACTGTTTTTGCAACACTTATCACCGGATTATTGTAATCGTTTGCGTGCGCGATCGTAATGGCAGAAGAATCATGAAGGCACCGGTAAGGTTTTTTCTTGGTGGGAGGGAAGGGGGCGTTTTACATGATAATTTGGTATGAAAATAACAATTCGCTGCCTTTAGTACATATTTCGCATCCTGAGAGCTCTCTACAAAAACTATTCTCTCCTGCATGTATTTAACGTGGCTTCCTTACATAAGACAACATTTATGTGGCAAAGCCCGCTTTTGTGTTCAAATCAAATTGTAATATATTTGCTTTGAGACACAAGGAGATGGGACTAAAAGCTGTGAGTACGGCGTGACAGAGATCATTGACCCCTTAATTCTTTTTGTAGCAGAGTACATAGATGGTACAGAAGTGGTACATTTACAGATAGCGTAGGATCTATATTATCCGTTTAGCGAACAAAGATAACGTAGAAATAAAACACATTTGGAAATAGAGAAAACATGATGCAATGGCTCCACACATCTTTTTATTTCACTCGATCAGCCGGGCTAGAAAATCGAGATAAAAGAGAAATCGATAAAATACAGAACTTTCGTTTACTGATCGCTCGTATGAAAGTATTCTGAGGGACATCGATTTTTGGGCACCATAGTTAGTCATCTACATCGGAAAAGCCCTCGCTGTGCCGCTTTACGTGGTCAACGCTACTTCGTAACGCTGTCTCCGAGTAATAAGTTGGCACATGCCGAGGCCACTGCGTAAAACACTAATTACAAGAGGGGAATCATTCACTTCATGTCGTTGCACGAACTCATTTCTTTGTTGGATCTGGATAAAGACTTGCCCTTATGGTGCAAATATTGTTTCACGTGTATGCATCACATATGGACTGTAGGGCATGTGTTGCTTATGAATAGATACAGCTTTACTGTGAACTCGGTTATTAGGCATCAAGTGACCACAGCTGGTCGGGACACTACAAAAAAGGCAGGCTTGTGGTGGCAAGCTTACTCCAGCGCATATTGTGTATTTTATTGTGCCTGTCATTATAAGTTCCTGCGCTTAACGCAGTGTGAGTATTCACTTTGCCCACCCCCGTCAGCGGATGGCAGCTGCCTCTGTGGCAAGTCTGCTGGAAGAGCAGTTTGGGCGGAAACTCTGTAACGCGGATCAATTTATGCGAGAAAATCAGTGCTCTTCCATCTCTTCTATTGACAGTGAAGAAGCAAAGCAACACAAACCATTTCTTCTATCGCGAACTTGATCACGTACGCAAAGCGTCTTCTGCCTTTGATGGTATGAACGGATAGACCTTATTGATTAATGAAGGGTTAGTTTATATTGTTCTACATTACGAGACTCCAAGCACTCGCTGAACGCGAAGGCACGTCATGCGATGTCACAAGGCGGAAAAAGATACGTTGCATTGCAGTGATATGAGCCGGCATTCTTAAAAACAAGCGCCTGCAGTCGTGTTTTCGCGACCCGATACAAGGACAGCGTTGCATATAATTGATCAAGCCCAGTCATCCTTTTTATCGTTGCGTTATGAATCACCCCCCCCCCCTTCCCCGACACATGCAGCCATGTTACGAAAAGTTTGGCTTGGTAGATATTGAAAAAGAAAAAAAAAACAATCACGTCGGGCAGCTTTATCGCAACACATTTGACGTAGCATGCCCTAGATTACCGCGGGGACGAAAAGCACAACCCAGCTACTTTTGGGCGAATACGAATAAAAAGCTTACTGCTGTTCGTTGCCTCTTTGTGCACCAGATTATGGGGCATTTTATTTGATACTGAGTGACGAGAAGCAGTTATTTAAAAAAAAAAACTTGCGCTTGAAGTGTAGCGCAGTAATATTAGTTGTATAAACAATCGCTTTTTACTACAAATCATGTGCCGACGTGTGTTTTTAGATTCAAGGTTTGCTTTTGGATACTCCTACGTCTATCACACTAGGTTTACGTCGCTGTGGATGGTGTGTGAGCTCCGAGGGTAGGCTTCTTCCGTATCGTGCAGGGCTGTCCCAGTAATTGATTGATATGTGGAGTTTAACGTCCCAAAATCACCATATGATTATGAGAGACGCCGTAGTGGAGGGCTACGGAAATTTCGACCACCTGGGGTTCCTTAACGTGCACCCAAATCTGAGCACACGAGCCTACAACATTTCCGCCTCCATCGGAAATGCAGCCGCCGCAGCCGGCATTCCAACCCGCGACCTGTGGGTCAGTAGCCGAGTACCTTAGCCACTAGACCACCACAGCGGGGCAGGGCTGTCCCAGTATACGTTTTCATGGTAGGCCACAAGGTTTGCAATTAGCGCTAATCATCAATGGGAAGTAACGATGCTAGCCTCGAATCCATACGAGCAGGTCTGACTCATGTGGCGGGCCGAGGCAACTCCACAAGAACAGGCGTCCCTGGCCCACTAATGACCGTTTTCTCCCACGAATGAGGAAACTGTTTTCATTGGTTTCGAGTAAAACCACCGTTGTTTCTGTTCTTAGCCATGCCTATGTACACTTGTTTTAATCAGTCTCGGTGATGCTTCCGAGACTTTATATTTTATTCATGAGAAGTCTTTCAGTTTCAGAAACCTATTATTGCGATGCGTTTATTGTATTGTTCGAATGGTGTAAACTTTGTGCTTGTGTTCGCTGACATGTGACCTCAGGACTACGAATTTTATATGCATCTTTCATAATTGATCCGCTGCTTTCTGTCGCGGCGTAGAATTTTATATAACATGCTGAATGAGAGCATTGGGGTGTTTGAATAGCTGTTGGAATGTTTCGCAAGTTCTATTCTGTCTCGCTCAGAGGTACCCACAGCAGGAAGGTAAAGCGTAAGATGCCGGCGAAGGCGGTTGCGATTCGATAGAGAGGAAGCCGTACACTTTACGAAAAAAGCTATTGAACTCTTTTTTTTTTCACTTGCATCACACTCTGATTGATAACCATATTTAGAGAGACAGGGGACCACTCATCCGGTGCGTCCAAGGGCACTAAACAGAGTTTCGTCTGTTTCATGCCGTACACGACTTCATGTCATGATTGTCATGTTCGCGGCGGGCGTTGGTGTTTCTCGTTCATTGATTTATTAATATATGAAATTTAATGTCCCAAAGTCAGCATACGATTATGTGTGAAGCCGTAGTGGAAGACTCTAGAAATTTAGAGCACCTGGGGTTCTTTAACGTGCACCCAAATCTGAGCATACGGGCTTACAGCATTTCCACCTCCATCGGAAATGCAGCCGCTGCAGCCGGGATTCGATCCCTTGACCTGTGGGTCAGCGGCCGAGTACCTTAGCCACTAGACCACCGCCGTTGTCCATTCACGTCACGTAAAATCAAATTTGGTATATTTAAAGCTAGCGAAACGGCCATGACCACGCTATAATCTTAGCTTATAACCATGTTTTACAAGATACGCATATCATGATTATAATGTTTGGATGAGTCACTTATTTTCGTCGTCTATTCACGTTGCGTAACAACGAATTTGATACATGTGAAGCTAGCGTAACGACCACGAGCACACTGTGAGTGTAGCGTGCAGATATGTTTTACCTGGCACACGTGCCATGATTATCATGTCTGGGCGTGTCATTTATCTTCGTCAACGGTTCGTGTCATGTAATATTCAATTTAGTACATGCGAAGTTAGCGACACGGTTCGGAGCGCCTCATGAGCGTCGCATGTAGTCAAGTTCTTGCATGACACGCATCTCATGGTTACCATGTTTGCACCAGTTATATACCTTCGTCTTCCATTCACGCCCCGTAAAACAAAATTAGGTATATGTGAAGTTTGCGAAATGACCGTGAGCGTAGCATGAGCGTGGCATGTCGTTATCACTAACACGATATGCATGTCATGCTTTCAACTTCAGGGCACTTACGTTCACCATGCAGTCATGTCATACCACGCCTGTTTTGCACTATATCAGGTCACCATACCACGTGTGTTGCACCATACCACGCCTGTTTTGCACTATATCAGAGCAGCAAGACCATAAAAAGTAATTCATCACGTTCATGACATACATGACATGATTTTCATGTTATGACTTGTCACTTATGCTTGTCATACCATCACGTTATTTCATACGAAGTTTGGTATCGATACCGTTAGTGAAACGGACAGGAGAGCTAGAAGTCGTAGGCAACATGATAGATAGATAGATAGATAGATAGATAGATAGATAGATAGATAGATAGATAGATAGATAGATAGATAGATAGATAGATAGATAGATAGATAGATAGATAGATAGTGTTATGAAGTCGGGCTTTGATGCGTTGGTAGCGGTAGCCGAGAGCGGCGAGAAATCCGTTCGTGGTTTTGTGTGCTCATGTAGCCGGCTATGTTTGCGCGAGAACCGATCAGTGTTTCGCCTAACTCAGCACTCTTTGAAACTTAAATGGTGACTGGGATTCATGCACACGAAAAAAATTAATCATTGCGTGCTCGAGCTCATGAGGTTTGCAAGTGTGGTAAGTCAGTAGCTGGCTACTTATTGCGTCTGAATTTTGCACGGGATCACACTAGCTGCGTTAGATGGACCAAACTCAGTGTTGGTGTTCTTTTCTGACACGTAGGCCTGTACTACACAAAGCTTTTTATAAGCCACAAACTCTGTCATGGCAAGCAAAGACGCGAAATTATTTTTGGCTGACAGAAGATATTATGGACCAGCTTTCTACTTTTCACAGTAAAGGGGTTCCAGACACTGATTAGAGAGAACTTCAGTCATGAAATGAAATGAGTTTCTTATCCAGTATAGCAATGATTTCAAAAATTCACAGTCCTAAATCGGCAGTCCTAAATATCAGCAGTCCTAAATCATGCTTCGCATATCATGGATTCCCACTGTACGTGGGATCTGCCAATTTTGTTTTTCCATTATTGATGATAGTCGAGTGTGAGTGCAGAAGCAATAATATATTATCATGCAGAAAGAAAAGTTGTCCATCGATTCGGGCTTCAATCGAGTGCGTCGTTCGTGCATTACGTATCCCGAAGGATCCTGAAGCATGAAGTATCCTAAAGCATTACGTATCCTGCTGGCGCTAGTAGCTGAAATCGCCAAGATACTTCTTGCATGTTTTGCAAGTTTTGGATAGTTTTTTTTACTTTTCAAACCTCAAGAAGTTCTGATTCGGAGCACGCGCTTAGTAATTCAGTACTAAAGTACTCGCTATCTACATCCGGTTTCTCTCCAAAGAAAGCACACATATGAACAACGAGAATCCCAGCACATCATCTATATTTTTGGCATGATTTGGGCTTTTCATCAGGCCAGAGCCCTGCCCGATAATTCAAGAAGGAAGCCTGAACCCGACCCGGGCCCGAGGTGAAAAGACGTTGGGCTGCCCGAGCCCGTCCCATGGGCCCGGTTTGCTCGGTATTTCATGCTTCCCGGAGTCCGTGCACATTTCTACACTCAACCAATCATTCCCCCTCCCTTTTCCCACCTTAACTTTTCACGCCCGTTTACTCTTCCGCAATGCAGGGTACAAAAGCGGAAATTTTCTTCTGGATAATTTCGCTGCCTTTCACTGAAGCTTATTCCCTTTCTCTTTCTCTATAGAAACAGAAGGCAAGTTGCCCAACAAAGAGTTCTCTTAGGCGCTTCGTTCAATCAAGCCTAAATCTTGCAGACTTTTCACGAGTGCACGCGTAAGTTTCCGGTAAAAATAGTCAATTATCGACAACACACTTGCAAAGAAAATATGGAGATAAAAGAGGAGAAAAGACGGAAGCGAAAGTGAAAGCAAAATATGATCGTACAGCTCTACATATATTTCAGACATCTGCCGCAGAAGTGTCAGTGCATTACGTCACTCATAATGTCGGTCTCTGACGAGACGCGTTTAGCGTTCCACGCCTGCGTGCAAGCTTATCCGCCTGGATGTCGTGCGTTGATTCAGCATTTGAGTTCGACCATGTGAGTGCTCACCATAAGTGCGGTAATCACGCTGCCGACGTTCATCTGAGTACGACGCGAGAAATATTAGTTTCGGAAGAGCCTATAATGAAGTCCGATCCGGTGTGCGTCGGGGCCTGCCTTACTGCGCATGTTTAACCGCTGGTCCAAGCACCGCCAGAAAGCGCTCACGCGCAAGAGCATTTTTTCTGCCGCGCCGCGGTGGTCTAGTGGCTAAGGTACTCGGCTGCTGACCCGCAGGTCGCGGGCTCGATTCCTGGCTGCAGCGGCTGCATTTCCGATGGAGGCGAAAATGTTGTATGACCGTGTGCTCAGATTTGGGTGCACGTTAAAGAACCCCAGGTGGTCAAAATTTCCAGAGCCCTCCACTACGGCGTCTCTCATAATCAAATGGGATGTTTGGGCCGTTAAACCCCACAAATCAATCAATCAAAGCGCTAGAGCATTTTGGTCTGTGTAAATGACTCGATAAGACGATATGTCCTTTCTCCCTCACACTCTCTCAGCAATCACGTGATGGCATCTGGGAACTAGATTTTGCAGACGCGCGATCAACCCACATGATTGCGGGCGGAGTGGCGGTGAAACCGATTGGCGTGTCGTAAGAAGCGTTCGGGACGAGCCACATGCATAGAAACTATACTTGGTTTCACCACTGTGGTTCGGCACTACTAAAGCTACGGGGTGTGGTCAGCTTACAAGAATGGTCTATTCCGTTTTTGTTTTCTTAAAGAACGCAGAGACTCCATGTGTGAGCATCGGGAAAGTGATTCTTAAACGAAAAGAAGGGAAAAGTGAGCCGCGTAACTGTTTCTCAGGCTGAGGACACCTCAGCAGTAGCTCACAAGGTGTAGGGGTAAAGAGGAATTAAAAGAATAAGATTAAAAGGTATAGAGATAGAGAGAGGGGAAGGAGAGAGGGGGGCGCAGGGACAGCGACACACGGAAGTAAGGAGAAGGTAGGAAAGATGGACGTGGTCACAGGAGTCCGAGGACGGGGCACCACTCGACGAGAGCTCTTGTCGGCTTCAGGAGATGGCGTAGGGCAAGCTAGTCGGCCAGAGCTGCGCTGTCGTCGGAGATCGCGGGGGCTCAACCGGTCGGCTCCGAATCCAGCGAGCGAGTGCCTGTGTGAACACCGGGCGCGTTCATTGTGACGTCGCTTTCGTGTCATCGCCCACACCTCCATGTAGCACGGCTGCACATTGGGCCCGGCTAAAGTCGCCTGTTAGCGTTTTCGAAGCCGTGCGATGGATGCCGCTGTTCGTCGCTTTTCCTGTGGTGGCGCCGTAGCGCCTTGCAGTCAGGTTGCGCGTGGTCATGAGGAACCAGGTTGTTCATTCTTGTGGTTTGGCATTGCTCCTGGACGGTTGTCTTGTGTGGAAGGTTCTTCTGTGCTATCCGCAGCTCATTACCACGGACACCCGTGGTGAGTGGAATGTTAGGGAGTTGAACGTCCTCTCCTGTCACGTGACCTCACTCTGCTCCTGCGTGACGCGAGGCAACGAAAGGTTTGACGTAGTGAAGTTTTGTTGTTGCAAACATCATTATTTGAGATTGTAGCCAAGAAGAGGCATTTTTAGTCTAGGATACTTCGAGCTCATGCCACATCCTGGATATCTTTCAGGATACGAGCTCGCCGAAGATAGAACTGCATCCCTCCCTAAGCAATTCACCTCTGACTACGCTACCTGTGCTCTCCCTGTCACCTCAGGACGAAGAAACTAGCACATAATCATCACTGCAGCAAACTGCAGCAGATGTGACTCAGCCAAAGAGCATGTTTGAACTCTATGGTTCTGTTTGTTTGTTTTTCGGACAGTTATTGCGGCTCATCACATCTATAAGATTGCTCGCAAGACAAGTGCAACCACAGGCAATGTAAAATCTACAAGAATTGGGTAACTCATTGGTTATCGGCAGGATCTTGACACAATGCTGCGCCAACATTTGCGATTTCACCTTGATAGGTAATAAAGATCCTTGAGTGGCGTTACTTAATCGTTCTTTCGACGCATATACTACAGCGTTGCAGGTGTTTGGTTCTTGATTGATATGTGGAGTTTAGCGTCTTAAAACCACCATATGATTATGAGAGACGCTGTATTGGAGGACTCCGGACATTTTGACCACCTCCATGTGGTTCTTTACCGTGCACCCAAATGTGAGCACACGGGCCTACAGAATTTTCGCCTCCATCGAAAATGAAGCCGCCGCCGCCGGGATTCGATCCTGTGACCTGCGGGTCAGTAGCCGAGTACCTCAGCCACTAGACCACCACAACGATGAAGGTGTTTGGTTTTTTTCAGTACTGCGTAGAGTTAGGGTATACTGTTGTTCACAGGCACTTTACGCGCCTATCTTGAAGATCCTGTCATCCATATCGGCACTGGTTAGTGCGCTCTTAACCACCTGCATGCGATTGACTTACCTCCATTACTCATGCATGCTGAGCTTCTGTTCGGAAAGGAGTCACGTGCGCTCTGAAGTTGTGGACTACGTGCGCTCGTCTCATGGTACACAGCTCTTCGCCACGGGCTTCCAGGGAGCCGATTTAAAGGGTCTGTGTACCGATCGGAAAACTTATCTCGATTTTAGTGACAATGACATCATTTTTTTTTGCACCATTGACAACGAGTGTGTTGTTGTCCTATAAGACTTTACCCTATTCCAGTTTGGCTATTATGAAAGTCGTGAAAGTGTTAACGCTAGCGTAACCCGACGGCACTGTGATTCAACCTATTGGCGGGACCAAAAAAACAGCACATGCTGGCTTATTTTGCCTGAAATAATTATGTAAAGCTCGAAATTGTCGTTTATGCATTTTTATTATCTTTCTCTGGTGTTAAATAGTAACTTTAGTCCCACTTTATCTTTCATTCGTTGAAAGAGGCACCCAACTGGGCTGCAGGCGCTGCAATCGCCAGCCTGTCTAACGCGTAGCAACATGAGCATGGTGTGCGACACTAAGACAGATAAATGTCTAAAACATCTAAACGCAACTGAAAAGAAACAAGGACCAGATTTGCGAAGCACGTCTTCTGTTGGTAATAGTAACGCTTGACATAAGTGAAACCACTGCAGTTTCTTCCAAACACCCGCGTATCAGTGTTGCTCAGTTGCGGGGTGCTCCAGCGGTGTACTACACTGCGGTGCTTCTTTACGCTAAAGAAACAGATGCTTGAAAGAACGCTGTAATAACCATTTTCGGCAGTTTACTAAATCTGACTACAATATAGGTAATCGTTTTATCATTAAACAAATCTTAATCCAGTCGCCAAACACTGCCTAGGGTTCAAGTGTCCGACTTTCCCTGGCACAACCGTTGTCGTCGCGTGCAGTAGCCAGGGTTTGCGGCCGTATGCACACCAATGAAACATGACGAAGCGTAGATAAAAAAATTCTGCTTTAAATGTCCCTAATCGCTTTCGAGTGATACCACCACCAGGTTGAACATTTAAAACGAGATGTTTTCTATTTCGACACGGAACAGAAAAAAACAATAAATCATGATAGAGAGCCCCTTAATGCCAATGACAATAGCGCTGTGGCTCAGTTAGTGCAGCTTTTAAACTCTGCTTAACCGTGCATTGGGTTGTATGTCCTCGCTGGGCGATACCTTGTATGGATGTGTCTTATACAGTGCACGAGAAAGCTGTGTGAAACGTGCACATAAAATTTTTCTCCCTGAGGCCTAATCGAATCAAGGTTTTAAGGCATGCTATTGATATTTGATAGTTGATATTATTTCAAAACTGTTAAAAGTACTAAAGAAATCATTGCAGTGTATTTCTCAATTTTCTTCTCACTGTGACTCGAAATAGAAATCTTACCAGACGACTGGAAGGAGGGAAATGTTATTCCAGACCACAAATCAGGTGACAAACAATATCCCCTAAATTATAGACCCATTTCTCTAACAAGCGTCCCCTGCAAAATTATGGAACATATCATATACTTTCTTGACACTAACCATTCTTTTCATTTTCCCGGCACAGACTTCGTAAATCACTACTCTGTGAAATTCAACTCGCTATATGCGTTCATGATCTACAATATAACTTCGAACATCACATTCAGACAGAAGTAATCTTTCTCGACTTCATAAAAGTTTTCGATAAAGTACCTCCTAAACGTCTACTACTATAACTTGCCCAGCTGAACCTGCACCCCAACATTCTCGCATAGATCGAAGAATTTCTGACAAACCACTCCCAGTCTGTCTCAATTATTAATAACAGTTCCACATCCGTCTCAGTAACGTCTGACGTCCCCTAAGGGTCCTTACTCGCACCCTTTTTGTTTTTCATATATATTAATGACCTTTCAATCTATGTGTCGCCTCATATATTCGTTTTTTCGACGATGTCTGCGTCATCTATCACAAAATTACCAACACTCAGAATAAAACTGCCCTCGATCAGGACCTTATTCTTGTGCAAGAGTGGTGTGATTTTTGGCTCATAAAGCTTAATCCTATTAAATGCAAACTCGTTTTAATTTCATCGCCAGCGTCACCCTTTATAATCTTCAAACTTAATCTCTGATTCCACTGTTGAGCATATTCAATCGTATTATTATCTAGGCGTCACCTTATCGTCTTGCTTTACCTGGAACGCTCACATCACTAACATCTTATCATCCACGAAAAGTTTCCTCGCTTATCAAAAACATCATTTGCGTCACGCACTACTAGACATGAAACTTCTCGCGTACGAATTCCATATCAGATCAAAGCTACACTACGCAGCGCCCATCTGAATCCCGCGCCAAGCATACATAATTTACGAGCTAAAATCTGTACAAAAATGTGCCCCCAGGTTCATTCATTTTTTATACTCATATGTTATAAATATAAAATCCCTACAACGTGAAATTGATGTTACTAATCTTTGCGTGCGTCGTCGCATCGCCAGTCTCTGTTTGTTTGACAAATATGTTCCTAGTTCCTTCAATGCAGCTGTTTACATCACCCCACCATCGCGCATATCTCACCGCATGACCCATCCGTTATCAGTCGCACGCATGCTTGCTCAAACTACTCACTATCTTTGCCACGCCATTTTTTTCTTGGCACAGCAGTGGACTAGAATAGCCTCTCCCGTAACATTGAATCATCACGTGTTCATCATATTTTACGCACAACATAACTACATGTTGTTCGCCGTGAAAATCGCTCTCAGTAACCAACATTTGTTAACCCATGCCTTATGTAATACCTTCTAACCATGGTCTTTAATGTATCAAAGGAAAGAAGACGTTTACGAACTAAATGCATAGAAAACGCTCAACACTACTGTTGTGCTCGTCTCTACGCGGGACATTTCGAGCCGCCTTAGGTTAGAGCTGAAGATTATACTGTAGGGTTTTAGTTCTGTTCCTCTTACAGTTATGTATTTGTGTCTGACTGTGCCCACAGCTCTTATAACTCAGTTGCGTTATTGCACATCGTTGCGAGTGCAGTGAAACGAAAGTCGCAACGTATGGCCATATTTCATGGCCAGAATCATATACGGCTATATTTTTGGCCAGACTACCGGGAGCTTGTTGAAAGCCGTGAGCTTAAACTTGGGTCGCTTCCGCAACAATCGCCCCAGCTTTTGCGCAGAGGATGTCAACGCTGGCATTAAGAGTGTTTCAGATACAGAGTATTCTAAAATGTGCAACAGAGAGTGTGCTCCTTCGTCATCAGATTTATTGTACATTCGAAGTGAATCCGGGAAGCATTAGGAAATGGATTGCCGGAAAACTTCCTTCAGAGGAAGCGCGAGCGTCTTCCTTTCTGTATTATTCAAGTGGCGCACTACGAGAACGAGATAGGGTTTCGAGGACGTATGACAGGTAGATATTATGTGCCACTAGATTTATAGTCAGTCGTAAAATCCAGTAGCACTTCGGATGTGAGCTGAATACGATACCGCTGCCTGTACTTCCGCGTTGTTCGAAATGTGCGAGGGGATTTTTTTACTAAAAAAAGCTCACTCATTTCTCAGTTTCTCCTTGGTCTTCGAAGTTTATCTTTTTGTAGACATGTTGGTACGCGCAGTCTCCAACAAGTTCATTGCCACAGTGCGAGTGGGCGTGACGGATGATAGTGGTGTGAGAACTTGCCGAGGCGTATGAAAAGGTGCAATCGAATTTTATCTGACTGAAATAAAAATTGGCTGAGGAACTTTTGTAACTGTTATTTTAACAGGTGAAAGAGGGTGACACCGCAAGGTGACACATCGCTAAGTGGCAACCTTGGCCCATGCCTCCGTCTCTCTCACAACATTTATTCATACGGAAAATAGCTTTCCGACACGCGCCTGGCTCACCTGGCTCCTCTGGCTCACCTAGAACGAGCGTAAGTACGAACTACGTTCGTACTTACGCTCGTTTCAAGAAAAATTGTGACAGGACTAGAGAGGAGAGACGACGCGCTTTGCGCTTCTCTCTGTAATCAGGCCGCGGTCTTTAGCACTCTTTTTACTATTCAACATTTAACAGCGGTTTTTTTTAATCTTTAACAAGCGGGGAGATGGTGACCCCTTGTGACGACCTTCTCGTTGCCACACTGCTTTCTCTGATTTAAATCTCACCGTTAACTACTACTACCACCACAGCGGTTTGTTTAAGTATAAATCGGGGATGTTAGTCATCATGATGGAGGTTCAGGACCAAGCGTCAACGTGGGCTACATTCGTAAAGACACGTTTCACTTTTGTGTTATACAAATTAATATAACGAAGAGATCAATCACGCCTTAGCTCCTTCTCCTTGCTGGCCATTATTGTGCTGATTAACCACTAATATGACAGACTGTGAGGACCGGATGCCGATATAGTTGTTATAAATGTCACACCAGTAGTACCAAACTTTCGTGAAAATATCGACAATCAGAGGTAGTCGTCGACGCTGCATGAGTTTTCAGATCTAACCTTCACGGAATGGGGCTCGAAGTACCGGTGCATTTGAAAAACATTCACACAGGTAGAAAAGAGCTAGTTTCAGGCCACATGTACTACCTAATAGAACAAATGTGGTTCCCTCATGCTATCTTCTGGCACCTCACGTCAGGCTGTCTAACGAAATAACGTTAATAGTCATCTCAAAGAGTTAATGTGTGTTTGGGGGGGGGGGCAGCATACATGCTGTCATGCAAAAAGTGATGTAGCGCATACCCGCAATACGTATGTAAATATGAGCCACAGATAGGGAGAAAAATACAAAAAACGAAAGAAAAAAACAAACATCCGTTTGCCAGTACGTGTAGCACTGGCGGCTCATCACGTGACTAACGTGACCCTTAAGAGTCGTTAGGTGCATGTGTCAACGTGAGGCAAAGCAAAGAAAAACGGTTTGCGTGATCTGCGCTGTCTTTTCAAATGCATAAAAATAACTGATGACTTTAATTCTCTTAAACATTTCTCTTAGCAGAGCCACACCATCACTTTTGCCTCATTCATTGCCTTTAAGGAGCCCTACAAAACTTTTCCAAGCAATCATCGAGTGGTTTCATTTAAAGAGCGTGTTGCCTCAAGAATCAAATGCCAAATGGATGGTGGTACTTTACTATAGACGGCTTCCAGGTCACAAGCGTTGTACCGAAAAAAACTTCCGGTCATAACATTTCCTAACTCCCAACTTCAAAACTGAAAGTACGTTCTCAAGTTTTTTTTCAATATTAAGGAAAGTCTTTCTTTAGTTTTTTTGTATAAAAGGAACGTGCCTAACGTTCAAAGGAATCTTTTATCATTTTCATGTAGCTCAAAATAACATTTATGTGAACATATTTTGCCAAATAAGGATACAAACGTGTATGAAAGTGTATGAGTGGAAGAAGGAAGGAAGAAAGTTTAAGCGGAAAGACAGGGAGGGCTTTCCTAAAGCTCTTCTTCCCACCGATGCTCTTAAGGCATATCGGTAGACAAAACCAGATGTCATGAAGGGGCGTGTGGTTGTAAATATTGAAAGCGTCTGTAGTTCTGAGAGAGGCGACTAGTGCGCAGTGGGCCGGAAGTTATTTTTTTATTCCTGAAAGTTCGAGTGGAGAGAAAGCAATTGTTTCTAATGTACTTTTGTTTTTCAACACGTGCCTTAAATTCAATATTATCATGCACGAGCGCACGGGCTGGGCACGTACAGTGCTCTAATGCTTGGCTCGAGTGTTGTAAGGAAATATCACTATCAATCTGTAGAGCTTTCTCAACGGGCTGTAACAGTGTTGCAGGGCCCCTTCAGCATAACACTAAGCAATCTCTCTGTCAGCCGATACTAAAGATGCCAATGTCGTTTGATTGCTGGCACAATCTCAATTCACTTCATTTATTGATATCCTCTGGACCACACGTGTTACAAACAGGAGAAAAGAAAACTAGTAAAAACAAAGAAGAAATGCAGCAAACAATACGTAATAATACAAGTTCTTCGAATCATATACACACACTGTTTGGGAATTTTCTTTTAAATAGTTATTGATTCTCAATGGCGGTAATGCTTCAGGGAAGGCATCTATCATCATGTGATGTGCGCAGAATAAACCTATGATAACAATAATCAGTATGGCGGAATATATTTCCAACTTTGTGGGAGTTATAAATGTGAACGAACTTGTTGGATGGCTTAGCGATTAGTTCATCACGCAAGTGGCTGTTTGGTGGAAAATTTCGGGAATAAGGAAGAGTCAAGAACAATAGCAGCGAAAGGGGGGGGGGGCGTAAAGCAAGTGACGAATGTGAAGAGTTTTCACCGAAAAATGGAGAGGCTGAACCTTTCCTCGAAGCTTTGCAGACATCTCTAGGAAGACCATGACGTTCTCTTGTCAATCGATGATTTCGTGTTTCAGCTAGCCGCTTACAGAATTGATTTTCACGTGGTGAAAATGTAAATGCACCTGAATAAGTTTCGCTCTCCATAGATAGAGAACGGCCGCTTCAAGAACCGCATTTTTTTCGTTAACAAAATACGTAATTGGCGTGTTAGGCGGTTTCCGAGTACTGCTGCCGTGTCTGTTTTGTCCGCCATCCGCTCATTTCGCTATGTCACCGCTTGTTTTGCTGAGCCTTCGTATTCTGAAAAGTAACTCGCGAGAAAAAGTTCTGAATGGCGTCTATTTTGCATGCCAGTGTGCTTTTTGAGTAATGAGGTGAGGTAAACGCCTTTCGGTAAGCATGTGCACCGGCCGGAATCCGAAGAATGCTAACGAAAGCGATCTGCCTGCTGTAGAGTTTGTTCTTTGGAGCAACTCCTCGCTGGTCGTGTTTTTTATCAAAAACTTGCCCCCTTTCGTGCGAGAGGGCAAGACGTGTTAGGAGAGACGCGTTAGAGGTGCTTCACGTCATGCTTGGGATGAGAAGGTGAGCGAACTTGACAGACGCGCTCTTGGTAGGAGGTACGCGAGAAGCATTCTGGTCAGCTGAGCCCGTTTCCTTCTCGGCAGAGGATTTCTGCTCCTGTCAATTTGCTATACCGTGGCATTGGCGGCGTGTTTGCGTAGTGCTACATAGTACAGCCACAGGAACGTTTCCTTAGCTTTTAGAGGCTTCGGCCTCGCTTGCCTCCGCTGACCTTGGCTCTGCTGCGACTCGGAATTCAAGAGGGGTGTCTCAAAGCACACAGGCGCGCACACGTACAGGCAGCATTTTATATTTTGTTTTTCTCAAGAATAGACTGCGTTAGCGCTGTATTGTGTTTTGTCTGCGTGTCGGCAATCAAGACGCGAAATGCCAATTCTTGGTGTAATATTCTAAAGGCTTATGCACAATTTAAAATAAAGAAAGATGATTAAACTGTCCTGTTAGGTGCAGGTTCTCAAAAGCGCACATCCGACAACTTTCAATTCTTTTCAGTCAGAAGCGCGTGCTTGTGAAGGATTAGCCACCGTTAAAAAAAGAAAATGATTTGCGACAAAATGGCGTGTTATGTCTGTTTTCAAATGGTAGTGTTAGGTAATCTCTTTTTACAGGATGGAAATATTATTATGACTGCGATTGCAGCAATACGATGTGATGCTTTTGAGGCGCTATGACTTATGCCAACGATATAGCCTCCCCATCTACTTGGATGACTCATCCGCAGGCCCTGCGGATAGCATCTAGCGGTGTCCTGCCTGCCCACTGCGAGTCAATGATGTAGCTAGGAGCGACCAATCTGCAAAGGCCTCGACGGCGAAATAATTGCGTGTATTACAGTTGCTGCCGTCTCATGTTTGGGGAAATTCATTGAGACGAGCAAGAGTGAAAGTTTACATAGCCTACGAGTGTTCGACTTTAAGGTTTCAGCAGACACGTCCCCACGGTGTAAACGCAATGTAGGGACCGTAAGATTACCTGGAGTACCCGACATGCTTACGAAAAGTGTCCGAGAAATTGCATGCACTCACGCCTTGATGTTGACAAGATACTTGAAGTATAGATGTGCCGTTTGTGTGTGTTGCTGTGGTCTGGGGAACCACTTCATACGTTAATAAGTGGCAAGAAGAAAAAAAAAGAGTTACAACAATATGAAAGAACGCACATGACAAAATGTTTACGTGTATTGAAAGTCCTTTCGCTAGTTTCTAGCTCCAGGCCTAGGGCTTCTTGCGTTATATATAGTTCATAACGTCTGAAATCGCCAACACGCAAAAATGACACTGAACATTGTCTCCAATTGGGCTGTGGGGCTCTTCCCTCCCATAATCCAAGGTCATGGAGGAAGGAGAAGTTTATTTCAGAAACCGCAGATGCACTGCGCATTCTATGTAATATACAAACACAATGAAAATTAAAGGCTTCCAGGTTGATATGATTTACAAGTGAAGATAGGGCAGTTACCTCGTCACATGAACAGTTCATGGTGTATAGGAACGGTGGTAGTGCAAGATCCTCTAAGCAATCTCCTCAGGCATTTAAAATAACGCGTGGTTTTCACTGAAAGTCACCTTTATTGACAGCAGCACACACACATGAAGACACATACAAGAACTAACATATTAGCGCTGGTTGACCTAACCATACCAAATATGAGCGCTCACCTCTGGTGTGCTCTCTAAGACCCCTTGACATTGAAGCTCTTTCCTAAAAGCGCCGGAAGGCGCATAGCCCTACGCTACCCAGATGAATAATGCTACATGAAATGAGAGAGGCAGTGGCCTGTATACTGCTGTATCGCCTGTTATACATCAGCATGGGATTCCCTCCCACGTGGATTACACCACATGAATTTACACTTAAATGGAACCCCATCATGAGCTTTACTTCGATATGCTCTGATAGAAGAATCTGACTACTTGGTACGTGAAACTTACATACGGGTGATTGGTGCAGTGCTAGAATAAGAAACCATCGCACCTGTATATTTTTGTTAACCCCTGCAGCCTGGCAGGGGTGCACTTAGATGGCTGCGCATATTTACAACTCAAGATTCACAGATGGCAGTATTGAAATGCAGCCAGTATTGAATAAATAAATAAATAAGTAAATAAATAAATAAATAAATAGGTAAATAAAAAAATAAGTGTTTGTATTAGTTGTCAGATCGCTTCTTGCTTTAAATTTCGTGACATTGCTCTGCATGCTTTATTCGTTTTTCTAAGTCAATTATTCTTCTCCGTCATTTTACCTATTTGTTCTAGTTCGGTCTTACCGCTGCTTCGCAGTATTATGTGGAGAAAAATGAAAATAAATAAACATAAATAGACCGCGTACTCAACGCTTCGTTTCCATTGCGCTACTTTGAAGTGACGATGAATAGCCAAAGCTAACATGAAACGAAGCCTTTTTCATGAAGGGCTTGCTTTTCCCAGTTGGTCGTGTGATGTGGTGATACTTGGATTATGATTGTCTAAAGAACTGCTGATGTCCCTAATCATCACTTGTTAAAACCTATTGATGAGACTCAACATAATACAGAATACTAAGTATACGTACTAGCAGGGCGCGTTATTCAAAAATTGACTATTTTTTATTCGGATGAGATTTTTTTCTGTTTTATTATCGCAGGTGAGTAGCAAGCTTGTACAGCTGCGTGACTCGAGGCATCTTTGTGCAATGAAGCACTCCATTTCCACTGAACGGTGCTGGCTGCTGAAGCGGCTTTCATGGGTACACAGCTCTGGCCATTGCGTGTGTGTATTTGGGCACTTACCACTGGGTGTGTGCTCAAACGTCAAAGTTCGATCGTTGGAAGGACACGTGCAGCGAGGTATGTGAAGGTTCCTCGCCAACTTTGTTGAATATTGGTCCGCGTGATTCTCTGCAAATACCGAGTTATATTGATAAGTAGAACAAAATGAAGCTATTAGGGATGTCGACCGCAAAAGTTATATTAGGTCCGTGCTGTATAAGTAGCATAGCGCGGATGTGGAAGCAAAGGAAAGAATGCGGGGACACATCGTTTTTTGAATGAAGGTTGATGTATAAATTTTAAGAAATCTGAAGCAAAAGAAAGGAGATGTCTACGCTAGCCTCGTAAAGCTGAAGAAACAGCGAAGCTGTGTGAACACAGGTACTTCACCTGTCTTTCTTGGCTGATGCCAAGTGTCTTCTTGGTGTTGACAAAGTAGACTAGAACCGCAGGCTGTTACAGACCATGCATGACTGTCAAAGCAGCAGTGCCACAACTAACCAGCTAAACTGGCTGTGGCACCTCTGGTGGAAGCACGAAGCTTTCGTCGCTCGTACTCGGCTGCGCAGACTGTCTTCTTCAGTGGGCGGGGCTTGTTGATAAACAAATGCGAGAAGTTTTTTAAAGACGATAGTCGTTCTTGGGGACCTTCAACGCAAAACGTTTAATCTGTCTGTCTGTCTGTCTGTCTGTCTGTCTGTACATTTGTCTGTTTGTTCATTCTCAATGGTACCGGGTACTCTAAAGGGCACCAGACGATACCCCAAATGACCGACCCTATTCGCAGCATCCCCCAATATTGCTCAAGCTTTAGGGATCATATACTTGGGCGGTTATCAATTCAAAAGCAATTACTGCGCTAACTTGAGGCACCATAAAACACGTATATATACTGTGTTTGCATCTTTTACTAGAAAAGGCATACATAAGCAGTTCTAAGGACCGTATCGTTTATCACGCAGCGCTGATTACGCAACCCTTGCACGAAAATGCAAGTGTTCCCAACGCTTTGCTAAGAATACACGGTGGTGGCACCTACCCATCGTCTTGATTTCTACACCTTATCACCTCTGAGACGGGCGCGCACGCCCGTCTCAGAGCCAAATGCTTCGTTTTTCAAGATAACTACCAGATAGCGCTCATGTCTCTCGTGTGACATCGCCTGATGCGCTCTTTCGCGTCTGCTTCACGCTCGAGGCACTCTAACTCAGCGCCTCCAGATTGCCATTCACCGATTTTCTTGCAAAGAACATCAAATAAACGTTTTGTTCAGTCTCTCCGGCGCAAGACTATCGTCTTCGACAATATTAGCAGTGTAACATGCAGATACGGGGCCAAATTTTCACGGACGCTCGATGTTAACGCTCAGGCTTTAAGAGCTTCGCTTTGAAAATTGCGTTCCTTCTAACCGCACATGCGCGAAAGATCCCCCAGTCCTTTAGAGGCTCATCTAGTTTCCATATTTTTATGTGGTTTAGCATACGCTCATGCGCGAAAGATCTCCCAATCATGTAAAATTTTGTTAATTTTTCACATTTGTTTAGTGTAGCAATAGATTTAGTTCTTTTGAAAAGGGACGTCCCCTTCAAATGGCGTATGAATTTTGCTACACTTCAACAACAACAGCAAAAACGTGAGAGACAGCTAAAGTAATTTTCGAAGGTGATTGCAACGACTGGCTTCATGAAACTGGGAGGATGTGGAAGGGACATATTGCCACGACATAGTGCCTGCATTCAAACAACGCGCCCATCATCACGCGCACAGGTACATATACGCGCGCCGTCTAGTGTTGCGCAGAGACGATGATGATAGCACGAGAACCCAGCTGGCCCCTGCTGATGTGCGCCACGCGCTTGGGACTCTTCTTGAAGAAGTAGAAGAAGATATCTTGGTGCTCTGCTGTAACGTGCTACGACCATAGTCCCTTTAAGTTGTGGGCACAGGTTCGCCCTTTAATAAATACGTTTTATTATACCCCGAGTCCTTCAACATCGTTACATTTCTGGTGGACGTGCTGGGTAATGAATCAAAGCCCTACGAACGCAAGACAGCGTAGCCCCGACCACCAGCCAGTTGATCCTGCGGAGCCGACACCTGTGCATCAGAGGACCAGTCGCCGTCTTCGAGGTGATTCACCAGAATTCAGTCCACTCCACTTTACGCCAAGGGGAACTCAGTCAATGGACGCCGCCACCATGACAAGTAATGTAACACCAGCCCAAGTGGTGATAAATCAGCCTCACCAGCCACCAGTATTTTATGGCGACTCGTATGAAGACGTAGAAGATTGGCTGAACCTCTTTGAGAGAGTGGCACGTTTGAACGGTTGGGACGAGAGGGAGAAGCTCCGCCGCGTATACTTTGCTTTGGAGGACTTCGCAAAGACGTGGTATGAGAACCATGAAACCTCCTTTACGACCTGGGATGAATTTCGGCGACAAGCTCTGGCGACTTATGCCAGCGCGGATCGCAAAGAAAAGGCGCAGGCTGCGCTCGAATCCAGGAACCAACTCACCAACGAAAGTGTCGCAATGTATATCGAGGACATGATCCGCCTGTTCAAGCGCGCAGATTCCCATATGACCGAAGACAAGAAGCTACGCCACCGCATGCGTGGGGTGAAGCAAGAGCTATTCGCTGTTCTCGTCCGCAACCCACCACGAACAGTTGCGGAGTTTCATACGGAAGCGACAGCCATCGAGAAAACGCTAGAACAGCGGGCTCGACAGTACAATCGAGACATAAACTATGCACCTGCCAATGTCTTCTCTGGACGCCAGCGAAGTGACATGGACGCTCTGCGAGAACTCATCAGGTCGGTGATCAGGGAAGAGCTCAGCAAGTTGCAAGCACCTCACACTACAGCAACACTGTCTGTCGTCGACGTAGTACGAGATGAACTGAGGCAGATGATACGTGAGCCGGAGCGTGTGCCACAGCCCATCCAACGCATCCCAACGTACTCTGAAGTACTCAGACAACCCGCGGCGCACACCACTGCAGCAGTTACGATGGCCTCTCCTTGCCCACAAACGGTACGCAGCGCACCTCGTCCACTGGAACCGACGGCTACCTACCTGCCATGAGCCCGTGGTGTAGCTCGCTACGTGGATCAAAGGCCCCGGAAAAGTGACATATGGCGTGACCATGAGCGCAGGCCTTTGTGTTTCCATTGTGGGGAAGCAGGTCACCTGTATAGGTTCTGCCCTTACCGACAGGCAGGATTAAGGGGCTTTCCGTTGTACGCACCATGCCCTCGAAACGGTGAACGGCCAACGGAGATCGAAGAGTACTTGTCCGCGCGCCAGAGCCCACTCACTCCACGCCAACATGAGGCGTTACCCCAGGCCCAGGCGTTACCGATCACCCAGCCCACGTGCTTCTTCCGCATGGTCTGGGCACCGTTCTAGAAGCCCACACCAGGAAAACTGAAGCAAGCGACCTGTGGAGGTGAGGCCGCTGATAACGACAGTTGCGAAGATCCTCCATTACGGTTTCAAGGTGACGATGCTATGTTTACAGAGGATAAGCGCAGCAGTGAGAAGATTACTTCAGATTTGCGGTTGAAAATAGACGGATACGAGCTAAATGCTTTAGTTGACACCGGCGCTGATTATTCGGTAATGAGTCACAAATTGGCAAAGAAACTGAAAAAGGTTGTGACAAAATAGAGTGGGGCACAGATACGCACGGCAGGTGGCCACACTATTACACCGCTCGGCAGATGCACCTCAAGGCTCGAAATAAGAGGCTTTACTTACGTTGCTGACTTCATCGTGCTGCCGGACTGTTCAAGGGAGCTTATACTAGGAATGGATTTTCTGCAAGCCAATGGAGCCATAATTAATCTGCGCAGATTCAGTGTAACGTTTTCGACCGAACAAGCTATGTCGGTGGAGGAATCCGAAAAGCGACGTCTTACTGCTTTGCGCGTTGTTGATGATGACGTCACAGTGCCACCACGCTGTAGTGTAATGGTGCTTGTTGAAAATAAGGCATTTTGTGACCACGAAGAAATAGCGGATGGAAACGTAGAGCTCTTTTTAAACAAAGAAATTTGCGTGGCGAGGGGTGTTGTTCACTTAACGAATGGCCGCTCAGTTGTCCTCCTTACGAATTTTGGGAATGAATGTCAGCACATCGCACAAGGTATGGCTATCGCCTATTTCGACGAGTTCTGCATGGCGACTGAACTATGCAGTTTAGCGACAACGCCAACCACTCCACAAGAGACCTGCAACGTCGACGCATCAGTTAACGTCAACCATAGGCTCCCAGAATATCAAAAGAAACGATTGTTCTCCCTTATAAAAGAGTTTTCGGACTGCTTTTCAACGTCCTCTAAGGTGCGACGCACGGCTATTGCAAAACACAGGATTATAACAGAAGAAGCCACGAGACCGATTTACCAACACCCATATCGAGTATCGCAAAAGGAAAGAGACGTCATCAAGAAACAAGTGGAGGAGATGCTTTCAGATGACGTGATCCAGCCTTCCAGCAGTCCATGGGCGTCTCCCGTAGTGCTTGTCAAAAAGAAAGATAACAGCCTTCGATTCTGCGTCGACTATTGGAAACTGAACAGCGTAACGAAACGGGATGTATACCCTCTGCCGCGTATCGATGATACACTCGATCGACTACGGAGTGCGAAACACTTCTCCTCCCTTGATCTCAAGAGCGGATATTGGCAAATTGAAGTGGATGAGCGCGACCGTGAAAAGACGGCATTCATAACCCCAGACGGACTCCACGAATTCAAAGCGCTTCCATTCGGCCTGTGCACAGCGCCAGCTACGTTTAAGAGAATGATGGACGCTGTCCTCGCGGGATTGAAATGGCAGTCCTGCTTGGTGTACTTGGATGACGTTGTCGTATTTTCCGTTACGTTCGACCAACATCTAGAGCGACTCCGCTCAGTATTAGAAGCCATTCGTTCAGCAGACTTGACCATCAAGCCAGAAAAATGCCACTTCGCTTTTGAAGAGCTTCGATTCCTCGGACACGTCGTCAGCTCCGACGGCGTTCAGCCAGATCCCGAAAAGACAGCTGCCATCGCGAAGTTCCCGACACCCAAAGACAAGAAGTCAGTACGTCGCTTCCTGGGTTTATGTGCGTACTATCGGCGATTTGTGGAAAATTTTTCGAACATTGCTGAACCACTTACTAATTTGACAAAAGACGAGGTGCCCTTTAGGTGGGAAAGTGAACAACAGGAAGCATTTGATGAGTTAAGAACACGCCTGCAAGCCTCTTCAATCCTCACCCACTTCGATGATACTGCCGAAACTGAAGTTCACACTGATGCGAGTAACGTCGGCCTCGGAGCCATCCTAGTCCAGCGGCAAAACGGCCAAGAAAAAGTGCTAGCGTATGCCAGCCGCAAGCTTTCAAAAGCTGAGACAAATTACTCTGCAACCGAAAAAGAGTATCTCGTGGTCATTTGGGCCATAAGTAAATTTCGGCCGTACCTCTACGGTAGACCATTCCGAGCAGTAAGTGACCACCATTGCCTGTGTTGGCTGGCGAATCTTAGGGATCCCTCTGGCCGACTAGCAAGATGGATCCTTAGGCTACAAGAGTACGATGTTACTGTGGTATACAAATCTGGGAAAAAGCACAGCGATGCCGACTGCCTGTAACACGCACCAGTGGAGACGAGTGAGCCGGAGGAAGACTTCCCGTTTCTAGGCGTCGTCCAGGCATCAGAAATTGCTGCACAACAACAAAATTACCCCGATTTGCTGCCGCTTATACAGCGTTTCCAAGAACTCAACGTTAAAGTCCCGCGCACTTTATCCAGAGGGCTCTCTTCGTTCTGTCTTCGGGAAGGGGTCCTTTACAAGAGGAACTTCAAGCCTCATGGTGACAAGTTTTTACTCGTTGTACCTGCACCTTTACGAAACGAGATTCTGCACGCATGTCATGATGAGCCAACATCTGGGCACATGGGTGTCAGCCGTACATTCGCCAGAATTCACCTAAAATACTACTGGCCAAAACTGTTATCATCAGTTCAGCGCTATGTGAAAACTTGCCGTGAGTGTCAAAGACGCAAAACTCCATCCGTGAAACCTGCAGGCCTCCTCCAGCCAATAGAACCACCGCATGCCCCATTCCAACAAGTCGGTATGGATCTCCTAGGCCCGTTTCCGACATTGACTGCACACAAGAAGTGGATAGTCGTAGCCACGGACTATCTCACTCGCTACGCTGAGACTGACTCGCTGTACACTGCAACAGCTCTTGAAGTTGCCAAGTTCTTCATCAACAACATAGTCCTCAGACATGGTGCACCAAGCGTGGTAATTACAGATCGTGGCCCAGCTTTTACTGCAGACCTAATGAAATGTCTGATGCGAATGACCCATACAAACCAGAGAAGAACTACAGCATACCATCCTCAAACAAATGGCCTAACGGAGCGCTTGAACAGAACTCTGACTGATATGCTTTCAATGTATATCGACGTCGAACATAAACTGTGGGATGAAATATTGCCCTACATCATGTTCGCATATAATACAGCTGTTCAAGAAACAACGCGAGTGACACCATTTGAACTTGTATTCGGCCGAAGAGTCACCATTCCACTGGATGCCATGTTACCACTGAATGATGAAAGCAGCAATCCACCTGGCCTAGACAACTTCCTGCAAAGAGCCGAGGAAGCACGACAGATGGCGAGATACAGAATACGCCGCCAACAGCGTATCGACTCCTATCGGTACAATCAGCGTCGTACCGAAGCGCATTTTCAACCAGGTGACAAAGTATGGATATGGACCCCAGTGCGTCGCCGTGGACTTTCTGAAAAACTTTTTAGCCGCTACTTCGGGCCTTACGAAGTACTCCATCGTGTAAGCGATGTAACTTACCAAGTCAGATCCGCTATACACGGGAGCTCAAAACGCCGCAACCCTACAGAGGTTGTACATGTAGTCCGGATGAAGCCGTACTATGAAAGATCACCGGAAGACCAGTGACACCTACCACGAATCTATTCATTGCCTGACGCATCGGGACGATGCGTATGAGGAGGGGGATTATGCTACGACATAGTGCCTGCATTAAAACAACGCGCCCATCATTACGCGCACAGGGACATATATGCGCGCCGTCTAGTGTTGCGCAGAGACGATGATGATAGCACGAGAACCCAGCTGGCCCCTGCTGATGTGCGCCACGCGCTTGGGACTCTTCTTGAAGAAGTAGAAGAAGAAGATATCTTGGTGCTCTGCTGTAACGTGCTACGACCATAGTCCCTTTGAGTTGTGGGCACAGGTTCGCTCTTTAATAAATACGTTTTATTATACCCCGAGTCCTTCAACATCGTTACAATATAAACAACGAGTTACAAACTTAGATTAAAATGAATGACGTTGCAAACACTGAAGTAAACAAAGAGAAATGAAACGTGGAGCTAGTGAAGCAACCTTTACACGAACTAAACAATCCACTGAAATGCTAATATGCTTCATTATGCAATAGAGCTTTATTACTGCGAGCAATCCAGGTGTGTAAGTTGCAGTCATTCAACAGCCACAGCCAATTTCTTCTCCGCATATAACAAGAAAATACAAACGAAAATGTTGACTGCGCATTGCAAGAGGCGTACAACAAACATGTGAGCCGTGAAGTCGACACACCCCAAATCATTACACACATTAAACAAATATAAAGAGCTTCTGATTGAAACTAGAAAGACAAAATAAAATATATACTAGATATAATCTCTCTATTTACAGACAAAATGATTTCATTGAAGATCGTGATGAAATGTTTGTTTCTAGAGACAGCGATTACTGAAGAAGTCAGGAAGAGTCGGTTGAAGATAAGTGAAGAGTAGGAATAGTGAACATTAGACAAACAAACAAAAAGCTATGGCAGTCTAAGTTTACACAGTGCCAGAGCCGTGTTTCAGATATACCTATATGAACAAAAATGTACCATTTGCGCTCGACGTGAATGTTGTAGAAGGGCTGAGCACTGATTCATCTGCCTTTCAGCGACACATTTGTTCAACCGCTCAAGCTCAAAAGCAGGCTAAGGTTCCAAATGTTAGGCCTGCTCGCCAAACCGATAAATGAAGAGAAAAGCTTGACATGTGATGCAGTGGTGCCGTCTTTGATTTTAGTGCGAAGTGATCTTCGGACATAAGCACGGAGTAATATCTGGACTTGGTGTTAGATTTCGCCGATGTGAGAAGAACACTTCTTGTAGAATGTAGGGGGGGGGGTAGCATGTAGAGGATGACGTAGAATGATCGAATAAGTGGCTCCGGCACGTTGAAGCGGGGCACCCTAATGAAAACATTATTGATCTCAACTTTGTGTATTCGTTGAAATTGAGACGAAGCGTCATTAGGACGAAACTCTCAGGTGTCTAGTAAAACATGAAAATTGACCGCCAGCGGCATCAGCACACGTCAGGCAAGAAATCCTTTAGTGACTTCATCATGATGTCATTGCTAGCACACAGTGTGTTACGTCCTTATGATGTCATAAGGATCATTAGGTACCACATGATGACGTAATTGTATGACATCATCGTTTGGCAAAATATCGGCTGAGGCCGGACGGCGAAACACTGTGAAGTGCAGCAAGATTCAGGGGGAATTCAGTCCAACGTCCTGAAAACAAAAAGTAAAAAAATTAACCGATGATTACAACATCACGAAATGCGAATTTTGAGTGCAGTTTGGTGCAGTGGCAACGCCAACATTTTTTAAAGTTATTGCCGACTGTAGCTGTAAAGCATTTGTTCATATTGCCTTAGCAACTGCCAGTGCTTGAGCACTACGCACACTTTTCTGTGCATTGCAGGCATCGTTAACCAAAGGAAATTAACAGTCTGTTACAACCAACGACTAGCGAAGCTGGCCGCTTGCACATGTGAGAACGTCATGCGCACAAGCTGTGACCAGGAGAGAGCGCACGTGTCACCGGAAGACTGAGAGGATAAAGTCCAGTGGCTTGAGATATCGTTCTCTTTTGCCCTCATTGAATCAATTGTCAAGGTAGCTACGGCACCAGCGGTGAGATGCGGCAGAACGAATGTGAACATTTGGCGCACGCAGTAGATAGATACATATGTGGGGATAACGTTCCAAAATTATGAGAGACACGTAGTGAAGGACTCCGGAAGTTTCGACCATCTGGGGTTCTTTAACGTGCGCCCAAATCTGAGAACATGGGCCTGCAGGATTTCCGCCTCCATCGGAAATGTAGCCGCCGCAGCCGGGATTCGATCCCGCGACCTACTCGTCAGCAGACGAGTACCTTAGCCACTAGAGCACCGCGGCGGGGTGACGCGCGCAGTCGTGCTTTGCTGGCCGCTCTGGCGTTATCGTTTGTGTTTAGAGAAATTTATTCTCACAGACAGTGAACATCAATTACAATCCAACAGAACATTGCGACAGAACGCAACTTCCACAGACACACCAAAAGTTGTTACAAAAAGATATGTGTACATATGTAAATGGAACACAACATACACAACTTACCCAACGAAACAGGAATTGTTACAAAAACAATGTCTACATATGCACAATACATGGTAAACGAAGAACACACAAATGAAGTGTAGAGATCAATATGTCAGATATTTACATAGTACTTACAAGGTCTTTGTATGAGTACTAAACAAAGATTAACCTACCAATACCAGGCAGGCCTGAAAACAAGCCTTACACGTCTCTCACAGATGAACACAAAATGGCAGGACTAGTGTCGAAGGAATTCCTCCTCACCCAGAAAGAAGAGTTCCTCCGACAACACAGATATTATTTCTTTGTACAGTCGCTCCAAAATCGGGAAGAGAGCACGGCGGCGACGACCTGCTGCAACAGCTTCACAACGGTTACGCCAAAGACAGTAGACAGCAGCAACAATAAGAAGGCAGGCAAAGCGGCCCCGAGAACAACGTCCAGAAGAAACAAAGCGGTTTACTCCGAGGCCACGAAATCCTGCATGCACAGCCCTCCAGAAAACACGACCAACGACACAGTGCCTTAACACATGCTGATTTGTTTCCCGTAGGGAGCAGTTCGGACATGTTGATGACTGGACCATTCTCCACCTTTCTAGGCGGTCAAGGGTAGAAAGAACGCCCCACCCAAGCCGTCACATGAAGTCCCGGAGGTGGCCAGGTAGAAATGATGCTGTCAGCGTGCTCCAAGACACACGACTAGAGCGGGTGCGGCATGCTGGAGGAACTAACGGGAGCAACAACTCGGCTTTTGTGTCAACGATAGAATTGTCTAACACATCTAAATCAGGGCAAGTCGACTGGATATGACGAAAAAACGCAACAGATGTTGCATAAAACGAAGGAAGTACTACTGATTGTGGGCCCCGATTAAGGTACACATTAGGCATTAAATACCGAAGGTGAGTGCCTAGAAAATACTATACCAGAGTTCGAGCGGGGCATTCCTCTCCTTGCACGAGGCGCAGCAGGAAGCGCAGTGCCAATAGCCGGCAGCGTATTGATACCGAAGGGAAAGCAAAACCTCCCTGGGAACGCTGCTGTCTTAACGCCGCACGAGAAACCAACTCAGTGCCGCCAGACCAAAAGAAGAAACACAAGGCAGACTGCAATGACCTCACGATGCGTGAATGCGGCTGTTCCACGTGAGAAAGGTAGCAAATGCGACCGCAGAACACAGTGTGCGCAAGATACCTGCGCTCAAAAAGCGGGAAGTCGAATTCCCAGGCGTTCTCAATTTCTTGTTTTACTTCATCGAGGGCGTTTTGCCAAACGGAGTTACAAATGCCGTAGTGGTTGTATAGAATTCCTAAAATGCGAAGAGACGCAGCCGGCTGAAGAAGAGATGTGGACCTAAGTGTGGTATTGGGATAGCCGATGAACAAATACCGGGATTTAGAGAGGTTTAGCGTGGCACCTGAAATGTCCCCATACTGGGAGAATAAACGCAGGCTATGAGAAAGACTATCTTCATCTGAAAGATACAGGGTTATGTCGTCAGCAAAAGCTGTGACTTTTACGGTACTGCTGCTGGGAAGCGCAAGACCCCGGACGTGCGAATCTGCTTCTAGAGTGCACAAAAATGGCTAAAGGCTGAGGACAAATAGAACAGGAGACAAGGGGCATCCTTGACGGACCCCACGTGTAATAGAAAAGGCAGCACTCTCCCAACCATCTAGAACTAGTGTGCTTTTTATACCAGAGTAGGTATGTCTAATTAATTCAACAAAAGTACCAGGAAAACCAAGGGCTGTGAGCACTTTAAAGATATACGTGTGCTCTAGTCGGTCAAATGCTTTCTCTTGGTCTAAAGACACAAGGAGACCACGCGCAGATCGCGACAGAGTATAGGCTATGATATCCCTCGTGGTAAAGGACAAACTGTGTATTTCCCGTCCAGGCATAGATGAAGCCTGGTGATGACCCACCAGGGTGTTCAACAGAGCCTTCAAACGTTGAATGATGACCGTCGCGAATATCTTATAGTCAACGTTAAGAAGCGTGATTGGTCTCCAATCTTCAGGATTAACAGAAGAAGCATCACCTTTTGGAATAAGCAGAATGCGTCCATCTCAAAAACTTGATGGAAAGACACCATCCTCGAAACATCGCCGGATAACCACGGTTAATGCAGTACCAAGCTCATTCCAAAATGATAAGTAAAATTCAACTGGAAAACCGTCTGACCCAGGGGCTGTCCCCCGTTTCATAGATTGTAGTGCTGCCTTTACCTCTTCAACTGATGGAGGGACGTGCAGAGAATCAGCAGCTTGTCGAGGAACGCGAGGCAAACCTCTAAGCATAGGCGGTATTATATCACAGTTTGTCCGCATGGCCGAACATGACATCTCTTCAAACTGCCCCAGAAAGAGAGATCGATCACGCTTAGGAAGCGGCTGTGTAGGTGGTGTCTGCATGGTCGTAAGAACAGGTGATTGTGACTGCCCAAAACACGATTGCCACGCATAGCGTAACACCTCGGGGTGGGCACAAGGGTTGTGCCTACAACGCCATGCAGCCGCCGCCAGAGACGAGGTGGCAATCAAACGCTGGAAGCGTTCACGTAATTCATGTTGCCAAGCTCGCATCAAGGGAGACGGCGTTTCAGCGCGCAATGCGATGCGTAACTTCGCTACAGTATCGGCCAGCTCCTCAGAAACGCGACGACGAAGGGAACGCCCTTCAACTGAGCAGTGCAGGCGCCACTGCGTTTTAAGCGCATCCCAATCAAATAAATCAGACGCAGCGAGTGACACGCGTATTGCACGGGAAAAATTTGAGCGAGAGCGCGCGTCCTGGAGGACGCGAACATCAAGACGCCATGGTTTCTCCGAAAAAGAAAATGGAATTTTTAGTTCTAATAGAATCGGTCGATGGTCAGAGATGTACACAGGCGAAGGTGGGATGGGCGGAACACGTAAGTCGGAGACAAACGTCTCTAAAGCATGTGGAATATAAGCCCGGTCGAGCCTGCTGGAGGAGTGCCCGCGGCGCCATGTCCAAACAAAAGTATTCCCGTGTATGACATTATGCGCATCCAGCAATGAAAAATGCTGGACAAGGCGTCGCAGCTCACGGGAATTCCAAGCAGACCGACCCCAGCCAGGACCTTGTACATCGCATCGCGTATTTAGCAAACAGTTAAAGTCTCCAATAAGAATAACATGACGATTATCTAGGAAAAAAAAACATCCAAATTAGGAAAAAAATCATGAGACTGTCTGGTTTGTGCAGGCGCATACACACATAGTATCCTCATTCGAAAAGAAAAGTAGGTACAATCTAGAGCAATAGTTCTACCGACGCCGTCATAAACAACGTGGTGACCTCTCAATAAAGCCCGATTAAATAAAATG
The DNA here is from genome assembly GCF_043290135.1 of Rhipicephalus microplus. Classification (NCBI taxonomy): domain Eukaryota; kingdom Metazoa; phylum Arthropoda; class Arachnida; order Ixodida; family Ixodidae; genus Rhipicephalus; species Rhipicephalus microplus. Next base: position 166,552,704 of record NC_134701.1, on the reverse strand, counting down.
ATGCCTACTCCCGTAAAACAAGTTGTAGCGAAAGAAAAATAGCAATATAAGTTAAACTTTTGTTTAAAAGCCCTAACGTCAGATAGTGAACAGAAATTAGTTTCCTGCAGGCATAAAACATCACAATTTGCAGCACGGGCTACAATAATCACCTCGGCCTGCTTTACCGGACTGCGAAAACCTTTTACGTTGTAGGAAATAGTATTCGATGCGGTAGCCATCGTAAACAATAAAGACAAATTTGGATACTAGACTCACAGTTCTGACAGACGCGGGAGCGGGTGCCCCGCAAGCAGCTCAATCACTTCTTACGACCAGGCGACCCACCGGAAGCGCGGGGCTTCCCGGGCCGCATCGAAGTCCGCAGGGGACTTCTGTCTCTGCCGGGGGCCTCCGAGTCGCTGCAGGATATTCGGTGGCGCTTGGTGCCGAGGCTCTTGACTGAAGATGGCACAAATTCGTCAAAACTGCCCCGACTGATCTCGCTTGGAGTACTGTCGTTGTCTATCTGCAGGACCGTGTCACTCCTAGTACTGCTCGTGTCCTCGTTGATGGAAACCTTGTCACCTTGGGACAAAGTCTCTTCAATGATAGGAGGACTAACAGACGACTGGGCAGCCATGGGGTGAGCAACAGATATCACGTCAGCATCTGCGACGCGCTCGCCGAGTGGTGCCTCCTCTGGTGAGGGCTCGACCTGTGGTTTTGTGGGAACCACCACTCGTCGCGGGCCGCTAGATGGATCATCCGCACCTTGAGGGGCTGCCTGGTCGGGGCTGGCTGGAGACGCTGTGGGCGTTTGGTGTGGCGTCTGGTGTGGCATTGTGATGCACCCAACTTCGTCCTAGCAAACATCCGGGCCTAGCGTCAATGATACGACGTCCTTATTCTTGCCTGATCGAAGTGGTGGGTAATTCTTGGAGGCCGCCTTGGAATACAACGGCCTGATGGTGCATGCGACAGTGGCATGCGGCTCACCACAACGGCGACACGGCAGCGAGCAGCCCTTCCCGTCGTGGCCGTAAACGCCGCACCTTCCACAAAACGGAGCTGTGCAATTCATGCGGAAGTGCCCGCTGTCTCCACATCGACGCACACTCGCTGGATCCCTTTATAGTCACAGGTCACTCAATGGCCAGCGACCTTGAGGTAGTTGGGCACCAGCGACGATGTCTTCATTTCCATCCGGACGAATCGTGTCCCAGTGGTCACGGTTGGGCGCGATCCCATGAGTCCTCTGCTGATGTGCAGCACATTCCCATAGGGAGAGAATGCTTGCGCGAGGACCTCGCTGGGGACGCGGCACGGCAGGAATATAACGGTGACTTGAGTGACTTGGGGTCCCAAGGGTACGACAGCAACGCGCTCTCCTCTGATGATGAGGTGGGACGCGTCGACGATTTGAGCCAGAGCGGCCTCACTGTTAACGGTGACTTGGTAATTCCGGCCTCCAAAGTGCTGTACACAGTAGACCTCTTCAATTCCTACTATTAAAGACGTCGCGTCAACGACGTCTTCGGGACTAGTCCCCTCGGGGACGACTACGTCGAAGGCTAGCGCCTTCTTCGGGGGCTGGCTTGCCATTACGGGCGTCCGCCAGCCCAGGGACGCCCTGAGACGCTAACGACTAAAACGAGGGAATACGAGCACAGGGCGAAGCTCCTTATAGGGGCACCCCTTCGTCCCACCTCTCAAGTGTGAATGTGGCCTTAAGGTGACGTACACGAGTTTCTGTGGGGGCCGTTCACCATCTCCCCAACGCTTCACATTTCTTCGGTTCCCTTTAAAGGGAGATAGCGTAATTCTTTTTTTTGTCGCGGTACGTAAGCACCAACATTTTCTACGATGTTTTTTTATATCCTGCATAATACTTTTGACACCTTTACCGTTGTAAGAATACTGTTAGACGCCACGCTGGGGTGATGCGACCGTTTAATGGGCCGAACAGCAGCGAGACAGCAGCCAGCAGTTTCAGCAGCAGCTGCAGCAGCACGAGCCTCTGCCACAACAAACGTCTTCTTCGTCGTCTCTAGCAAGCCCGTATTTTTGTCACTACATTGACTCCCCGGTGCAAAAGGAGCCATCCTGGCGACTTATGGCACAGACACGACTGGTGGGTCGTAGTGAAGTTTCAGAAGGTCGACGTGCACAGTTTCACGCCCGCGGCGCCGTTGATCTGTAGGTGGCTGAATAGGTTCAACCATGTAGTTGACTGGGGATGTCTGGCGCAAGATCCTGTACGAACTGTCATACTTGGGTGTGAACTTTGAGCAAAGGCCTGGGGCAGACGGTGGCATGCGGAGCCACACGATTGTTCCAGGCACGTGTGACGATGGAGAAGAGCTTTGGTCATGAGAGTCCTTCTGGCGAGCCTGATCGTGCGTAATAAGCGCAAGTGCGAGCTGCCGACATTCTTCGGCATGTGTGGCAATGTCGACCAAAGTTGTCAATTCTGAAGGGTCTGGGCGGTACAGAAGGATAGTGTCCAAGAACGATAAAGGTTCCCGACCATAAAGAAGAAAGAACGGGGAGAATCCAGTTGTTGATTGAATTGCGCTGTTGTAAGCGTACGTAACGAATGGCAGTACGCGGTCCCAGTTCGTATGGTCATCGGAAAGATACATGGAGAGCATGTCACCCAGCGTGTGAATAAATCGCTCGGTCATCCCGTTGGTTTGGGGGTGATATGGGGTGGTTGTTCAATGCACGATGTTGCATTCGCGTAGCAGGGCTTCTAGAGCTTCCGACAAAAAGGAACGCCCACGGTCACTAAGAAGCTCACTGGGCGCACCATGCCGGAGGACGAGGTTGTGCAGAATGAACAAGCCGACTTCACGCGCAGTGGCCTCGGGAAGCGCCGAAGTTTCGGCGTAACACGTAAGGTGGTCCACGGCTACGATGACCCAGCAGTTTCCATTTGGTGTGTATGGTAGGGGACCGTACAAGTCGATTCCGATGCGGCCGAAAGGCCGAGAAGGACACGACAGTGGCTGGAGTGGTCCTGTGGTTGTGCGAGGGGAGCTCTTCCGGCGTTGGCACAAGGTACATGAACGGACGTACTGCCTAACAAAGCGGTACATTCCGCGCCAGTAATATCGAATTCGTAGGCGAGCATACGTCTTCACTACACCTGCGTGTGCGCATTGCGGATCCGCGTGGAAGGAGGCACAGACGTCAGAACGTAAGTGGCGAGGTATCACCAGCAACCATATGCGGCCATCAGATAGGTAGTTTCGCCGGTACAGAAGACCGTCACGGATGGTAAAATGGCGAGCAGTTCGTCGAAGTAAACGGTTCTCGGTACTTGGAGACGTCTGAAACAGGAACTCTAAGAGAGACGCTATCCGTGGATCCTGGTGTTGCTCAGAGTACATGTCGACATGTTCAAGTGAAGAACATTCGTAGCGGGAAACAGACGCTGTAACATAACCTTGGGGAAGTGGCGAGCGAGAAAGAGCGTCGGCGTCCGAATGCTTGCGCCCTGACCGATAAATTACACGAATGTCGTAATCTTGGAGACGTAGTGCCCAGCGAGCTAGGCGACCAGATGGGTCTTTTCATGACGACAGCCGACGCAATGCGTGGTGATCAGTCACGACGTCAAACGGGTGGCCATATACGTAAGGTCGGAATTTCGTGATTGCCCAAACAATGGCAAGACATTCTTTCTCGGTGACTGAATAGTTTTTTTCCGCTTTAGTAAGGGTGCGACTAGCGTAAGATACAACATACTCATCGAAGCCAGATTTACGCTGAGCAAGAATACCACCAAGGCCTACTCCACAAGCGTGCGTATGGATTTCGGTTGGAGCGTCTGGATTAAAGTGGCGTAAGATAGGTGGTGATGTCAGAAGATGCCGTAACGAGGCGAATGCTTCATCGCATGCTGGGGACCACGCCGATATGTCTTGGTTGTCGGCAAGTAGCTGCGTCAGGGGTGCGATTATGGTGGCGAAATTGCGCACGAAACGGCGAAAGTATGAGCAGAGGCCGATGAAGCTGCGGAGTTCTTTTAGTGTAGCTGGCCTGGGAAAGTCGGCGACAGCGCTAAGCTTGGCTGGATCAGGACGAATACCATGCTTGCTAACAACAGGCCCTAATATGGTAAGCTGGCGGGCCGCGAAGTGGCATTTCTTCAAATTCAGCTGCAGTCCAGTGTCCGAAAGACAAGTCAGGATGCTTGCGAGGCGACTGAGGTGGGAGTCGAAGTCCTTCGAGAAAACGAAGACGTCATCCAAATAGCACAGGCATGTGTTCAATTTAAAGCCTCTAAGGATGTTGTCCATGAGACGCTCGAATGTGGCGGGTGCATTACAGAGGCCGAATAGCATCACGTTAAATTCACACAATTCGTCAGGCGTTACAAACGCAGTCTTGGGGCGGTCGGCTTCATTCATAGAAACCTGCCAGTAGCCCAATCGAAGGTCTAAAGAAGAAAAGAGCTCTGCTCCTTGTAGGCAATCGAGGGCGTCATCGATTCTTGGCAGCCTATAAACATCTTTTCTCGTGATCTTATTAAGACGCCTGTAATCAACGCAAAATCTGATGCTACCATCCTTCTTTTTTACCAGTACAACCGGAGAGGCCCAAGGGCTGTTTGAAGGTTGTATTACGCCACGTCGAAGCATATCGTTCACCTGATCACCAATGGCACGGCGTTCAGCGTGAGAAACTCGATATGGGCGCTGGTGCAAAGGTGCATGGCTACCGGTGTCGATTTGGTGAACGATTGCAGATGTGCGACCCAATGAAGGTTGGCTATGATCAAATGGCATATTGAAGTGATTTAGCAGAGCCAGGAGTTGGGTGCGCTGAGCAGCGGGAAGTTTAGGGTCAATCGATGGGAAAAAAGCCTCCGGAGATGAAGTGGCAGTGGTATCAGAGGTAATGGTGTTTAAGTGAGATAATGGCAAGTCGTCAGGTATGTGACTGGACGAAACAGAATCAATTTACTCAAGGTGACCGAGAGCTTCCCAACGGAATAATATGGCTGGGGAAGGAAGCGAGTTTGTTATATAAATGGAGCCACGGGAGTTTTCTGGGGTGACAACTGCGAACGGGAGAAGGAAGCTTTGCGAGAGCCAAAGGCGTCGGAAGGGTAAAAGAGGGCGGTGACATAGGACGCGTCGTCGCAGAAGAGTGGCACAAGAACACAGGATAGAGGAGGGATGTGAGTGTCCGCGGCCAGGGTGACTCGGGAAGATAGCGGCTTGAAAGGTCTTTCAGACGTTGGCGCTTCACACAGGGGCAGTTCAGACATCGTCGACAACTCTAGTTCGGCACGCGCACAGTGAACGACGGCATGATGAGCGCAGAGGAAGTCCCAGCCTAAGATGCTATCATGCGAACGTGGGCAAAACACAACGAATTCGACTACATACAAAATATTTTGGATGACCAGTCGAACTGTGCACGCCGCAGAAAGTTGGATGTGATGCGCAGTGTCCGTGCGGAGAGAGACATCGGAAAGTGGCAGTGTAAGCTCCTTCAACTTGCGGTACAGTTCACCACTTAGCACAGACACGGCAGCACCAGTATCAACGAGCGTTTGCACCGGTACACCATCAATATGCACAGTTATTTCATTAGCAGTAGAGGCCTTGAAAGTTTCGATATATGCGCAGCTCTTGCCTCGGGCACTGCGATGGTCAGTTTTCCGTTTGTGTGGGTGCTGATCGAGCAAGCATAGGAGAAATCTAACGGCGCCGTGGTGAGGCCGACCGATCCCTGTCGAAGCCGCGGCGACGTGGCGGCGACTGTTCCGACGTGGGGGGGGAACGAAGACGACTGTGGTGGCTCTGGACGATAGCCGTAAGTCGCCTCACCAGCAGTTGGGTTATAATCCCGACGGCGGCAGTAGCGTGCTACATGACCGGGAAAATGGCAGAAGTAGCAAATCGGCCTGTTGTCCGGAGTGCGCCAAGGGTTAGTTGATGGTAGCGCGGAGTGGCGAACAGGAGGTGGGTGGGGACGGACAGGGCGACTTGCAGCGTAGATGGGACGGGGCTGGCCAGCAGGATCCGTGGCGTTTGGTAGCGACGGCGGCGATCGTCTGGCGGCCTCAGCGTAAGTGAGAGGGGCGGGGATGAGCGAAGGATGGTATGTAGGAGAGAGGGCATCAGAAACTTGCTCTTCGATTGTCTTGCGGAGCGTTGGGGTCAGTGTGTGCGTACTGGCCGGAACGTGCGGCACAAGAGACAATTGGCGCGCCACTTCTTCTCGGACGAACTGCTGAATTTGCTGCATTAAGGGGCTTTGTTCTGATGAAACAGCGCCAATGGTTAACGCAGATGTAGAGCTCGTGTCGAGGTTTGGACGCCGAGTAGAAATGTGCTCTCTCCGCAGCTCGTCGAAACTCTGACAGTGTTGAATAAGCTTGGCGACCGTTTGCGGGTTTTTTTGCAACGAGCATGTGGAAGGCGTCGTCCTCGATACCTTTCATGATGTGCCGTATTTTGTCAGTGTCAGACATGTGGGAATCGATACGATGGCAGAGGTCTAGAATATCCTCAATATACGAGGTAAAGGTCTCGCCAGAGCGCTGTGCGCGGCCGCTCAAGCGCTGTTCGGCGCGGAGCTTGCGAACAGCGGGTCGGCTAAAGACTTCTCCAAAGCGCGTCTTGAAGGTTGACCAAGAGGGTATTTCCGCTTTGTGGTTGTTAAACCACAGTTCTGCCACACCCGCCAGATAGAAATGAAGGTAAGCTAGCTTGTCGGTGTCATCCCACTTATAGTGGGCGCTTACCGCATCATAGTGGGACAGCCAGTGCTCGGCATCTTGGTCGTCGGTCGCGTTGAAAATTACTGGATCTCGCTGTCGTGGCATTCCGGAACAGGTGACGGATGGGATTATGACTGGAGGTGGCTGGGTCATGTCGTCAGGCATTGGCGAAGCGGGGGGTTGAGGTAGAGTCGGGGAACGGAGTTCCAGTTTGAGATAACCAGCACTCTCCACCAAATGTAAGAATACTGTTAGACGCCACGCCGGGGTGATGCGACCGTTTAATGGGCTGAACAGCAGCGAGACAGCAGCCAGCGGTTTCAGCAGCAGCTGCAGCAGCACGAGCCTCTGCCACAACAAACGTCTTCTTCGTCGTCTCTAGCAAGCCCGTATTTTTGTCACTACACCGTATACATCACTGCTTATTCCATCTACTCCTTGCTCCCTCTGAGGGAAATAACTATATTTAAAAAAGCGAGTTTCTTATACTGATTTTGTTCGTATACATAATTTTGTTTATCAATGCATATGGCTAGCTAACTATGTGAACTTAACAACATCCACAAATGAAAATACACTTCGCTGAAGATGTTGTACATAATTGTCATGCTATTTTGGCACATGTATAAATAACAGGAAGAAACTTCATGGACACCGCGAAGCTTTCTCAGTGATATCCGGCACCGTTTCACTTGTTACGTTGGGCTCTGCATATAAATATTCACAACGATCGAATTTGATTGGCTTTAAAATCATTACAGTGTTCATTTCTTCCATCCTTCTGGTATCTAACTTTGTGTAGGCATCTACTGAAAGTTAGCTTGCTTGGTGACGAAACTATTTGTACAGCTGATTACTCATATGGACTTTAATCTATGCAAAGCCAGAGTATATATGACCTAAGAAAAAATCATGCACTGTGCCTATACTTTTTCAAGAAAAAACGAAGCTGGGAGCGTGTAATATTGGAACAGCGGAAGCTTATCTACATCTTGCCTATTTACGCAATTTGCAATGTGTAAATGTAACAAAATACTTGTAGGTTAGTACCAATCTTTCATTTTTGTTTCTTTCCAGTATCATTCAGATTAAATGGACTGCATAAGGTCTAATGTAGGAACAGAGTTCACAGAAAAAGAGTGAAGTGATCCTCGTACTACAATCCGGGGTCTGAGAGTGGCCCTCGCAATGGAGGTGTTGGAAACCTTGTGATTTCCTTTGAGCCATGTTTTTTTTCTTCTCGGTCGAAGCATTGATTTTTGCTCACACGTCCCCGATTCCTCCGCGTGAAACGCTCCGACTCGCATACTTCCTTCAGTATGTACTTTGGCGCTTGCGCAATGTTTCCATAAGCTTTTCTGCCAATACGGCGCTGAGAAGCAGGGATTCGAGTGGCGAGCAGGTATTTATGTTGTCCATATTCTCGAGGTCATGCGAAGCACATGTTTATGTCTACCGGTAAGCTTAGAATATTTACATAAATATACGTTTCGATGGAATCTCTGTTGCTCTTCTTATATTTAGTTGTTGGTGCGGTATTCTTTTTTTTATTTGTTTATTTACAAGTACTGCTGTCCGATGCCTGGGACATTGCAGGAGCGGGTACAGAAAAATAAACAAAAGCACAGAAACAAACAATAGTGCGCACAAATTTATGTGACTAACACAAAAAATTTTTCCCGAACTCTACAGTGTTCAGTCTACGCAATGCACCGTCAAGCTTGTTCCAAACTTCCACCACACGCGGAAAAAAAGAGAATTTGAAACAATCCAAACGAGACCTGAAGGGTACAAGGTTCAAAGCGTCTGTACTACGTGTTGTACGCGCTGGTATATCAGCGAAAGATAAGGGCGCGTGAACGGGGGTCGTTTTGTGTACAATCTTGTGCAACAAGATAGTACTCTCACGTGTACGGCGGTGTTCCAGTGAATGAAGTGACAACAAATGAGCATGTGAAGACGGGGAGAAGTCCCGATTATAACGGTTAAAAACGAACCGTATAGCCTTATTCTGCACAGATTCTAACCTGTTTTTATCTTGCTCAAGATGAGGCGACCAAACCACAGAGGCGTACTCGAGTATCGGTCTCACTAGTGTCTTGAAGGCAGTTAACTTACAATCTTTTGTCGAGTTTTTCAATCTTCGCTTTAAGTAACCAAGTTTCCTTAGAGCTTGACAAGTTATCTGATCAACATGTTTGTCCCATTTAAGGTCATGTGTAAAGGTGATGCCTAGGTATTTGAATTCACTCACATGTGCTAGGGTGGACCCTATGTAGTTATAACTGAAACTGAGAGGCTGTTTTTTATTTGAGAAAGTTATAGCTACAGTTTTTTTGTTGTAATTTATGGGCATTTGCCACGTTGAGCTCCAATCGCAGAATAACGAGAATACGTTGTTGAGGACTGACTGGTCTTGAAAGGTAGTAATCCAGTTATACAGTACACAATCATCAGCATACAGACGTATGTTTACAGGGGTTCCAGAGATGACATTAACAACATCATTAATAAATATAATAAACAAGAGAGGCTCTAGCACAGAGCCTTGCGGCACACCGGATGTGATTTCAACAGGGAATTTGCAAAATTCGTCGCTTATGAAGACAAGGTCAAGTATTGAATTTTCACGGGTAGGGGAAGTGACAATTTGAGTGAGGTCAAATGACAATGCCATATTTACGAGCGAGTCACAAAGCTTTTTGTCACGACCGTAGGATGCAAAATTGTTTCAGTCAATGCACGGGGCATTGAAATCGCCAGTCAAAATTAATTTGCCTAGGTGAAGCTTGCGATCTAAAATATAGTTGGTAATATCAGAAAAAACGTCAGAAGTTTCGTTTGGAGGGCGATAAATAGCTCCTACAGCAATAGCCTGGCCAGAAATTTTTAACTTGCACCAGATAGATTCTGTGTTTGGCATGATCAGGAAGCAAAGAAAAGTCAATGTGATTTTTGATAAAAAGTGCTACACCCCCTCCACGACCACATAGTCTGTCTTTGCGAAAAATTACATAACCCGGGGGCAAGATTTCAACATCTAAAACCGAATCACTTAACCAGCTTTCGGTGACGCGAATAATTGAGGGCTGGTGACACTCAATGAGCCAATTGAAGCTATCAATCTTGTTTGCTAAGCTACGTGCATTATTATTGAAAATGACCAAATTTCGATCAATATGCAGTCACTCTGGAAGTCGTGGTTGACGTGAATGTAAAGGCGCATGCGCGGCCGACCGCTCAGGCTCGTGTTGAGAATGTTTGACAAGTGTGCCGCTGGCTTCGTCCCAGCTATAACGGAAGCTGTCCACGATAAGAGCATCGTGGCGAAGTCGAACTTTATCTGCATTTTTTCTGATGTCAACCGAGTGCTGCCACAAAGACTTGCGTATTTGTCGAACACGTGCCGAGAAGTCTTCATTTATGTATATTTTTGATCCTTTAAGTTTTCTTGCGTTGCCTAAAATTTGTGTCTAGGTACGAAAATCAATGAGCTTAATAATAACAGGTCGTGGACTACTATTCTTTCTTTGCGTTCCTAGCCTGTGCCACCACTCAATGTTTTCACACTTGACGCCTAGTTTGACATTTGAGTTCGTGCACAGTTTCCAGTAGCTGATCCGGAGTCTCATTCTCCGTTTCCGTCAATCCGTAAATGATCAGGTTGTTCCTGCGAAGGCGGTTTTCCAAGTCGTCATTACGGTGATCAAGAATTTCAACCGTGTTTTTTAGGTCCCTCACAGTGCTTTCGAGCTCGTTCAATCGAGGAACCAGGTCCGCAGCCGGAGCTGTCCTTGCCTCTACGGTTTTTAACCTAATATCGAGAGCCGCTACTGTAGTAGTGAGGCTGGCTATGTCCCGGCTAATTTTGTGCTGACCGGCAAGCAACTCCTTCAGCATATCTTCGATTTGGGGACCAGGATTAGACTCGACGTCTCCAGAAATCAAGAGTAGCATTCTTAGCCAACACAAAAATGAATTCACAGTGCATGCGCAAAGCAGGGGGTCCGGCAGCAGCAACAAGAAATGGTAATCGCTTCTGTAACACTTGAAATGGTAGCGTACCTGTAAAATCAAGCAAACTAGCTTGTAGCGATCGGACGCCATGCCGCCGCCGGGCCCACTGAAGAGCCGTCGGGATGTCGTTCTTATATCCACCGCTGATGCCGTAGACGTCACCGCTGTGCCGAGCCATGCGCCGTAGAAACAGCCCCATTCAAGTCCGTAACCGGTGCCCGTGATAAACGCCGATGATAAATTGAAAGCTTGAAAAGCAGGATCGGTCGAGGCATACACGGCCCAGGAATCGGGAAACTGTGATGGGAGCACGCGCACATCGGACGACGAAGAACTGCATCTGCTGGTAACTGCGGCCACCTGTAAAATGAAGCAAACTAATTTCATATAGTCATGACAGATAATTCGCTCTGGACCTGCACTGCGTGGCTCCTATCGCATTCATTTGTTGACATTTGCCAAATGTGAAGGTTGCGCAATCTACGAGCTGCATGGAAACAAGACAACCAGTACGTTTCTTTAATGAAAGTACTTTTTTTGTTCAGTGCCTTTGGGACCCTATCATGAGGGCCAAGGATTCCGAAACATCCAAGAAGAAGCAGGTACTGAACGATAAACGAAGAATGTTGAATTTCAAATGCAGTGAAAGGCCCAAGGGTATTGCATCTGCGGGAACTATGAAATTGATATTATACAAAAAAAGCGCGCACAAGAAATTTCGGGCATGTATAGATAATCTTCATCCACTCGATATTTCGTCCGAACCGTATTTCCGCCTTGGCTTAGACTTACTTTGTCCTTTTCTCTGGTCTTTCTCCTATAGCAGGTAGATAGTTGTGCCTACTGAATACGCCATGCACTAAGCCACCAGTCGAGCTGTTCCAACAAGCTTTGCCGCAAATGCAACTGATTTGCTTCTATACTCGACTTGATGCTGTGTCACCGAGCTGCACGCGACTTGCTAACCGACCACGGCAGCACTTTTGTACACAGAGTCACAGCGGACATCCTGCAGCGCTAAAGTGCAACGAGGCACGAGCTCACTACGTCGAACAATCTGCAGACAAATAGCCTCACGGAGCGCCTTGATCGAACACTTGCATGCATGCGTACACACTCGCGAAGTATGTATCCTAAGACCACTACTAACGTTTGCCTACAATTCGTCGCGCTATCACACTGCCGGTTACTCCTATTTTTTTATTTTGTTTAGTTGTGAGCCCACATTGCCCCTCGATACATTCACTTAGTTTCCAGCAGCACCAACCTGCTTATGACCTTGGTGCCATTACCCGGGCCTCGCAGTACAAAAAACAGCCCGCACTCGCCTTCTGACCTCCCAAGTGGACCGACGGTCAATGTTCAATCGACGACACCAGGACGTGCATTTTCCGGCCAGTTCTTCGATTCTGCTCTGGTATATGACCTGTCACGCGCTGGCCTGTCGGAAAAACTGCTCTCTCGATATACAGACCGTTATCGAGTGCTTCGTGCGGTGACACCCGTGACATATGAAATCGCTGCTGTCATCTCGTCAGCATCCTCTCCGCAGGCCAGCAATATTGTACGCGGCACACGCTCGAAGCCGTACCACCCTCCCAATGATGTGGACATCTAGGTGCGACGAGATTGCACATCTGTCGCCGGGGATTATGCTCCACGCATATCGCGAGCCGCTTGAACCAAGCACGTCTGCTTGATTTCTCTCTGCTCGGTCTCTCAGCTGAAACGGTCAGTTGTTGCAATCGCTGTTCTAAATGACTCTTTGAAATAGCCTACAGTGCAAGTGACGCGTCATTCGCGTGACAACATACATGCGCGCATTTCAATATGCGCGCATTTGAACTGATGACATACTTGTGAGGTCCAGATAAGTGTTTTCTTTTTGGTAATCACACAAGGAACGATCAATGTGTTAGTTTTTTTTATTTTGTGCTTGTCGACAATGGCACATTTTTTTGTTTTCAGTTCATTTTGTTTGACCAGACTGCATAACCATACCAGAAGGTAAAACGCGGTAGGTTTTGGGACATGACGCACTAATTAGATATTTCTACAGGGCGTGTAAGAGCGATGATACTGTTCTGGTATCTCATTTTGGTTGTTTATTGAAAGGAAGAAAATAAAACTTGTTCACTATTGAGACCACTATCGAGAGTTATGTGCAGGTACCCAACACTTTCTCGCACTCATTTCGTGCCGTTGGCAACGATATAGTCAAAGTACGGGTTAGACGTGTAGGGTATCACTACGGACAAATTTTGGAGTAATAGAATCAATGGTGTTACCGAAATTCCCTAAATTAAGCATCAATATAATCTCCTTTTATGATCAAGCTCCTCCTGCGTTCTTCTAACAGAGAGATGAAAATAATGCTATCCTAACATCTTACGTTTCATTACAAGTTGAATGAATTAAATTTTATTTTTAGTAATATACACGAATCTATAAATACATAAAAATATCTGGATTCTTAGCATTGAGCTAGTCTAGATCCACACAAAAATTTTTACGAGTAAAAATATACAAGACCACAATTTAAATTACTAGTTATTTTTCTTTGCAAGTAGTAGACACGCATTCGAATAAAATTGAAAACTTTATTACAGGTTTCCTATATTGCTTACGCTTACGGAAATCACACAAAGACGGAAAGCACCCATTAGCCCCACAGCTATATATGTATATAAGCAGCGTCTAAACAATAATAGATGTAGGCAACGCTGTGTTACAAAAAAGAAAAGAACTACGCAATAAAGACCACCTTGCAGTCTCAACATATTAGGATGCACCTAGAAGTTTCAAAGTGAGCATTAGCGCAAGGCATGGACGAGGAAATGAGACAACACTCGCAAATGAAATATTGCGAATAAGAATTCGACCGATATTGTGTGGTGAATAAAAACAAAAAGAAAGCAAACAAAAATTTATCGAACTAAGTTGGTGTAGCTACCAGTAACAATGATAGTTTCCAACAATAGCAATAGAGACGACCTCAAGAAAATCACGTAAGCCTTACGTCTAGACAACGAAACAGTGCGGGCCATCGTAGACGGCACGCATCCATTGCATTTGCAAGAGCGGAATTCAGCGTGCTTGAGCACTGCCACCTGGATCGAAGGCGTTGGAAGATTTCTGTACATCACCTGGTTTCGCAGTGCCTTCATGAAAAGCCCGACCTTTCACCAAACGGCGATGTCATGAGATGATTTATTCTTGTGTTGCCACGTCAAGTGACACAACGGTGATTGTATGATGATGTCATGTTGACGTAATTTGGTGACGGCATCACGTGATGGAAATTTCTTGCATCACTCGTGTTGACGCCCTCACCGCCGATGGTCACATTTCACGTTTTGATGCGGCCTTTAAGACTTTCTTTGTGGAAAACAGTCCGTCTAGGTAACGCTGAGGTGCGCACAGGCGAAGGCCCATGCTCTCTCAAGATTGTCATTTAATTATGTTCACGCTCTCAGTCAATTGGATTATTCACACCGTTTCTGCCTTAAGTCCTCGCCTGGCGTCGCACTGCACCCAGGATTGTCACATCACATTGTCTCGAAGCGACAATGTGTTGTGAGAACGTCACAACCTACACGATTTATGACTTCGTGGTGCCGTTTGAACGGGACGTCATTGATGATATCATGTGACAGCGGTGTGTCTGTTCGTACTTTTCGTCTTCACACATGTTACTCAGGTTTGTTCCTATGAACACTCCCCGAACTGCGTGTGTCGGTATAGCAGTAAGGCGTTCTGGTGGTCAGGCCGCCTGGTTAATTGCTGTTAGACTTACTTATTGGACTTAGATGCACGACCTTGACGATCGCCTCTTCCCAGGAGAATGTGCTTCTAGGCGTGAGCAGGCCCCTCGAGCACTGATAACATTCTTTGAAAAACCGACTTGGTCTCGATTCCCCAGATATTTTCTGTGTTACTATTTATTTGTGTTTACGTGGGCTTTTATTCTTTTCTTTGTGTTTCTTTCCTCTTCTATCTCCTTTTTTTTCTTCCACTTCCCATCCTTTCGTCTATGGCTCTTCTCTAATGAACAGACTGGCGTTCTGCCCTCATAGGTGGCAGCTGTCGGCCTGTTCCCTCTCTAGTTATTCTTTGACTCTGTTTTCTATGAATAAATACCAAATAATAAATAAATATTTAAACAGCGTAAGAAGACGAGTATACAGAAATACGATAGCAAAAAAAAAAAAAACGCCACGAGCGCATAGCGCTTCGCCGAGTGGTCTGATCATCTTCAAAACAAAGAAGAAATCAAGAGCACATTTCTCAACATTCGCTCTATACAGACACACCCTGTTCGTGGATCCTTCATCTGTCCAATCCGGCATGTTCTACTTCTGCCGGCGTGTTCATCTGTCCAATCCGGCATGTTCTACTTCTGCTTTACCCGGGTTCTGTACTTCGCAGTAAGAGTGCCAGTGGTGTCACATTTTCCCACAAGAGTTTGAGGAAGCTACTCGAAAGTGCTTCATGCTGTAGTGCAGGTATCGCATGTGTATACGTTTTTATACCTGTGGTTCTATGTAAGATACCGTTGTATTGAAGCAGCACGCACGGAAGCATATAGTCATGACAGATAATATTCTTTGAAATAAAAATCCTGAAAAAAATTTATAGCAACGGCTACATTTATTGCCTTTGCAGTGTCATTCAGTGTCAGAAAAAGATGGATCCGTTCCTTTTTGGGTTTAGTGAGAGCATTTGGGGCAACAAGGTTGTTACAATGCCAAGGCCACTAAGTCATTCCGTAAATAACGAAACGGCAGGCTTGGCCGTGTGTGACCAAACTCTCTTCAGACAAAATGCAATGAAATGCGAAAAACAAGGAAAAAGGACAGAGCAAAACAATAAAAAAAACAAATCTTGCTGTCCATGACGCCGTCACCGTATACGTTGCTTGAAGATGCATGCCACATTTGGGTATCTCTCTTTTCGAGCACACCCATCCTGTGTTTCTTTTTTTCCTTTTCTGTTGTAGCGGCAGCCTCATTGGGTTCGCAAACGTTCGTGTTCTTTTTCTTCCCTCTCGGCTTTCCTGCCCTTTCACACGGAAACTCACGCATGCTTTGCTGGATTTTATCGTGTTCTTTCTGCCACAAGGCATGCCCGCTGGAGTTCCCTCTCTATGTATGTCTTATTTGCCTCCCAACAGTGAAGGGAGCAACCTGAACCCCCGTTCGTATTTTCGTATCTTTGGTTTAACGTCCATCAAGTTCGAAGCTCAGATAACTCGCGTAACACAACCAGCACCCAAGAAACAGTTCAAACCGACCCAGTTCTCTCGAGCGAAACTCATCGTTTGCCCACAACTCGGGACGAGAACGGAATAGTATGAGATTTAGCCATGGCGGCAGTGGTAGGAGAGGAAATTGACTGGGAAGTAAAAAAAATCTTGATCCCTCCCTGATAAGAATCTTTATAACATGAAAGTAAAACGTGCCTTAACTGAGGCAGTTCAGTGTTTATTGTTCACTGACGCTTATGATCACAATTTAACCATTTGAGATCTGAAGTTAGGATATACCTGGTAAATGGTTTGTATAAACAACTTGCCATTGGCATGCTGAAAATGTACGCTTTGTATGGCAGAGTCGTTAAGCGCCGCGCCTTGTGGAGTAAGGGTTCTCGCGTTCCATACCCAACGACGGAAGTTGTTCTTATTTTTTTTAAACGATAGTCTTTCATGGGGACCTTCGATGAAAAAATTTTCGTCTGTCTGTCTGTCTATCTGTCTGTCTGTATACTTGTCTGTTTGTCCGCCCTAACGATACCTCAAACAGCGTCAAACGGCCAACCCCATCTGGAGCGCCCACCAATATTGCTCAAGGTTTAGCGTTCATAGTTGTGCGATTGTCAATAAAAAGCGATTATTGCGCATACCTGAGGCGCCACAACAACGCTTCGATGTTTTGTATGTCTGCCTTTATACTAGAAGAGGCACACACAAATAATTCTAAGGAATGTAGCGTGTAATCGCGCTGTGCTGACAGTGCAACGCGATGCTCAAAAAGGTGTTTCCAACGCTTTGCTACAACGTCACGGTGGTGGCACCTGCGCGTCGCTTGGCATTCTACACATTAACACCACCGAGACTGCAGCGCATCTTCCTCTGCGGGCTGTACGCCTTCGTTTTCGAAGATAGCTGCCAGATGGCACTTCTGTCTAACGTTCCTTCGAGTTACTGTATATGCTACTTTCAGGTGCAACTCTCCAGGCGCAAGGCTACACTCTCCAGGCGCAAGATCTTTCGACGACATTTGCGGTGTAACATGCAGATTTGGAACCATTTTTTTCGCATCTGTTAGTGCACATTTAGCAACGTCATACGTATGAGGGAAATATGTGTGAAGTCTCGGCGAACCTCGGCATGAACTCTTTTGCATAGTTTTCTTTAGTTCCCTCTCTCTCTCTTTCTTTCTTTCTCTCTTTCTCTCACCTGCTGTACGCCACCCATCTATTGCCCAATTTCTGTAGCACATACCCATTCATGATGATGACAGTTTGGAGTCACCACATTACGACGAGCTAAAACATCATCGCTCTTAAACATTTACACCATCTCCCGCTAAAGCGAACCATGTGTAAATGTGAAGCAGCGGAAGCTAACATTTACACCGGCAGTGGCGTTGACGACGGTGCTCATCGAGGCGTCGCGCACAGGAGAGGAACCTGGGAAGGTGCAAAGCACGCAGTGATGAACCAGTGTTTATCTTACTGGAACATGCCAATCACTGCTAATGGGCAATAAGAGACAGAAGACTCCGATTGGACATATAGAGCCACAGTCCAATTTCAGTTAACGCGCATGCTGCGAAATTTTTTTGTTCAACAACGCAGAGGAGAAGTGCCACACCGCCATTACCTTGGACGTCAAGTTTCAGTACAAATATATACGAAGTGGCCAGTGAAAGGATGTGCAGCGCGAGGAGTCAGTTTTTTCAATCAAGAAACTCGCTAACAGGTGCGACCTGCGTCGGTGTTTGTGAGGCGAAAGGAGGAGCGTAAGTGTAGAGAGGGGGAGGGGACGCACATGTGTAGTAATCACGCAGCACACCGGATTGAACCCCGCTCTAAGATGCTTCGCATCTGAATTCCTCTTGGAAAACATGTGCACGAAGGCACTCAAGGAGGGCAGCGCCACAGAGCACGAAGAGGCGGTTGAGAGAGAAAAGGAGAAGGGAAGAGGTCTCTTTCTCGGGCCGATGAAAATACGAAGAGGTAAAAAAAAGAGAGGGAAAAAAATACGGGCGTCCGAGTGATGGCCATCGCAGCAGTCGGGCTTCCTGATGGTTGCTTCACATTTGCACAGGTTCCCTGACAGGTCGCATGGTCCACTTCCCAGAATTACAAGATATCGCCAGTGCTCAGTTTCTCGCTGCGTTTTTTTTTTCACTCTCAGTGACTCCAGTAGTGATAATTACCCACAAAACGCCTGTCCTGAACAGTCAGTACTTTTCTTGGTACACGCGTTGTACGTTACGTGATGAACTGCCCCTTTCAAGTGTTGCGCCTTCCGTGTGCGTGAAATGAAACTCTCGTTACTGGTTATTTTTATACACCAGTACATGCCTTCTTTGTCAATTGAGCTGCCGCTTTAGAGAAGTCGATGGCGTCCTGTCACTTGTTCAAACGGGGTGCTTAACCATGCAGTTTTCGTTTTCCTTGTCACCACACGCAAGGGCTGCAGACCACGACCTCACCTTGCTGCTCGCAACGTCATAGTGTTTTCGTTGGCTTCCCTTTGCTAACTGAATCACGTAGTTTGTTTTCTTATTTTTCGCT
Organism: Rhipicephalus microplus; assembly: GCF_043290135.1. Taxonomy (NCBI): domain Eukaryota; kingdom Metazoa; phylum Arthropoda; class Arachnida; order Ixodida; family Ixodidae; genus Rhipicephalus; species Rhipicephalus microplus. Next base: position 166,534,163 of record NC_134701.1, on the reverse strand, counting down.
AATAAAAAAAGCGCCCCCCCTTTCCTCTTTTCCTTCCTCTGTCAGCTGGTAGAAGCATTTTGAAAGCTAGGCGAGATGGCGGATTACGTACGGGTGAGTCCTTGCTTTTTGATCCTGATGGGCATTATCTCATAAGTTCAGTAGACTTCGGGAAAGTTCGCTTGTGCGCGTTGCTCTAGGTTAGCATGGCGGTAGTCCTTGTATTATGTACACGCGCATATCATGATAATATCTGAGGTCGTATGTTCCGAAACCACGATATGATTATGAAGAACGGACGGACGGGCGCACAGACAAATGGATGGACGGATGGACGCATGGATGGACGCATGGACGAATGAGTGTATGAATGACAGGACGCACGGTTGCATGTATGGACGCTGAGACGGACGGACGGAAGCGCGGACGGGCTGACGAACTCTTCGCCCCACTCATCATCATTCACTCCGTGGATATGCTGTGATTTTCATCTATCTATCTATCTATCTATCTATCTATCTATCTATCTATCTATCTATCTATCTATCTATCTATCTATCTATCTATCTATCTATCTATCTATCTATCTATCTATCTATCTATCTATCTATCTATCTATCTATCTATCTATCTGTCTATCTATCTATCTATCCATCTATCTATCTATCTATCTATCTATCTATCTATCTATCTATCTATCTATCTATCTATCTATCTATCTATCTATCTAGCCACTTACGTCTCGATGCTCTCGTGATTACCCCCCTTTCTAGGTGTGAACTGAAATTAATATGGGATCGTAAGATGGGTTGATGAATATGACTCGCAGGTCATGACATAGATCTTGCGATCCCAACGCGTAGGTCGTCTATACACAGCCCTTCCCGGGAAGACTGGGAGGCAGCCCTGCTCGGCTGCTCTGACCTGACAGCCAGCCCAACGGGTCTAGGTTGACGCCAGTGGGACCCCGTAAAGGAAGCCCACCTAGTATTTGTACGGAACGGCCAGTTTAGAATCACTCCCCACCCTCTCGGTACATATTCTCTATAAATAATTTTTTTTCACCAGTAACACTAAAGCCTTTTCGCCAGACACGTGTGGCACATGCCAGTGTGCCGCATGCATTCGGGTAGGTGCTACAAGTCATTGACAGTTTATGTCTATACAAGTACGGCGAGAGCAGACATTGACAGTTTCAAATGCGGAGCGTTTTTTATTAAATGTATATAAGTAGGGGTTGGTGCCAATGCGTGGCGCCGATTACTCCTCTTCTCTTGCACAAAAGTCGACATCGCATATTTTGTAGCAAACACAAGGCCATGCATATGTACATAGCACAACACTTACACAATGAGTTCACATTTTTCAACACTGAGTGTACACACCACACAGAAATGTGTCCATGCCACATTGACTTTGTAAAAACACAGGTAATCACGCCAATTTAAGTGTTCACACAAAACGTGAAAGTTCAATAAAATGTCCAAGGTGATCTTGTCGCTCAAATGCTGAACTGTTTTCACAAAATTTTTCCCAAAAATATCGTAGTGAAACACGAAAATACTCTTTTGAAACATACTGCGGTTAACAGTGAAGTACATTCGTTTTTTGTTTAGTACTTTTGAGCTATTTCTGATTCCTCCACAAAGTGAACGACTGCACGTGCTGCAGTGGCTTGTAGCTTTCCTTTGGACATAAGATTTTTGCAATTGATGGAGGTCGCTTATCCAAAGAATTGAGTTTTTGAAAGAGGTTCTTTCGAGGTACGTCATGATATTTAGAATGCAGAAGAATGTGCTCCACGTCTTCTTGAGCTTCTCCACATGAGCACGTAGGACTACCAGCTTTCCTTATTCTATATAGGAAAGCCTTTGTATAGGCTTTACCAAGTCGAAGCCTATGAACGACTGTTTCTACCGATCGGCTAAGCTTTATTGGAATATTAAATTCTATACCGGGAACAATGTTATAGAACAGAGAGTTTTGTGCATCATTTTGAACCAGGTTTTCTTAGACAGTTGACAGCTCAACTAATTTATTAGACACCGTGCATCGCTCATCGATAGAGGTAGCAGTGATATATTATTTTCTTGATGTGCTGCATGTGCAATGTGATCAGCTATGTCGTTTACCATGATTCCACAGTGGCTTGACACCCTCTGGAACATTATGGTGTGGTTTAAATCTTTTGCTATAGCGTACGTCCTCTGTATTTCATATGCGAGCTCACTAGCTTTGTTGTCCAAGCTGGTTGCTTTTAAAGAAACTAATGAGGACTGTGAGTCACGGATAACTACCCATCGAAGTTGACCTAGCTGTAAACATATGAAGCGTAAAGCACAGAGTATTGCATAGAGTTCTGCCGTTGTGAATGTTGTGAAATGGCTGAGTTTAAAGGCTTTTCTCGCTTGGTATGCCGGTACAAAGAATGCCGACGTAGAGCTTTGATTCGGACATGATACGTCGGTGTACACATGAATATAGTCTTCATAATTGGTGTAAAGGTGTTTTTAAGGTAATTCCTTTACTACAATTATGGGCATATCATATAATCCCGGAATCGAAGTTGTAATATCTGGGATAGAGAGCCGCCATGGGGGGTGGGATGCACCTGGAGGCCAGTATTTGTGCGTAGGGAGTAAACTCTCGAATTTCACTACAGTTTTACGTATCATTGCAGCTGATCTGTACCTAATAGCTCGGTATAGGGGGTGATTAGCGTGTTGAGTTGCCAACCGAAGCGTTTCTTTGCCTACTGGAAGCAGCTTGGGCGTCTATCCTTCTATCTACCCGCTTAAGTCTGGGTGCTCTCGCGATTTACTCTTAGCTTGGAATAAATCAAAATTAGTATAAGAGGGTAAGATAACTTGACGAGTACGACTCACTTGTGATGAAATGAATACTGTAAAAATACCATCACGCACGTCGTCAAACACGTACCACGAACCAGTGACACGTAACCGCTGCTATGGGGGTATGTGCCACATGTGACTAATACTTCATATCTACCCAGGAACAGTGAGAACACACACGGGTAATTTTAACGCAGCAGAGTTTAAAGAAAGCTGAAATTGGCTGCGTTCACCCAAAGAATGCAAGGAAAAAGTGTCAGAGTCCTAGCAGGAGTCGAACCCCTGCATTCTGCGTGTCAACAAAGAATTCTACCGCAGATTCACGCCACGTCTCGCAACAGCCTTGCAAATAGACCACAATGTTCGTGAAGCGCCAATGGCCACTGCAGTGATGGCTATCCAATTTCATAAACATTACATATGTTTATGAAGCAGCCGTCACGCCAGGTGAAGATCAAGTCTAGTTAAGCGCAATGCACTGAAGATGATTGACAGTTTATATCAGCCAAGGAATCGTGCAAACAGACATTGGTAGTTCTAATTATAGAGCGTAGTTCTAATTAAAAATCAGTGCATATCCGCGAAGTTAAATACTACAAATAGGAGAAGGTATAGGTCCTAAAGACCATAATATCTGCGTCGAAGTCGTCGACTAGAGTAAAGGACGGACAGATCGAAGGACAGATGCACGGAGAGGTGGAAATATGCCTGGTGGAATGGACAGGTGGACGTATGTTTGGAGGTACACACAAATGGACAGATGCACGGACAGTAGTACGAACGCATGGATGGAAGGACGTGAGGACGAATGAACAGACGGGCGTACAGGTGGACGAATGCACGGACGGTAGGACGGACGCATGGAGGAATGTATAGGAAAACGGATGCACGGACGTACAGACAGTTGGACGAATGCACGGATGGATGGACAGGTGGACGGACACATGAACGAACGGAGAGATGGATAGATGCGCAGACGGTGAAAGAGACGCACGGATGGATCGATGGCGCAAGGGTCGTCCGACAGACAGAGCGTGCACGGACAGCTGGATGGACGAATGAATAGGCGATCGGACTGATGAACGAACGAACGGATGCATGAATGGATGGACAGAGGGACGGCGCGGGGATCATTTATTGTGCTGTAGTCAAGTTTATTACACATTAGATTGGTTGTTTACACATGTCTTTGTTTTTTGTTGAGCAGGTATCCTGTTTCGGTATGGGTTTTGTGGGGTGTTATGAACACCAACAAAATCGGCCCTATGGAACTTCGCCGCTAAAAGCTGGCATCGGCAGCGCTCACTCAATGAATGCGTAGAATAAATACCATGGTGCCAGCTGGAACCCAACCCCGTCATTTCGCGTGGGAATCTAGTGTTCTACCAGAGCCAGGCCAGGTATTGGAACTGCTTTTGAAGTAGACCGCAATGCTTGAGAAACGCCAATTGTTGTTGCAATGCTGGTATTCAAACTTATTAAGAGTACATGCGTCCTCCTATCATAAAGTCGAGATGCAGGGTTAACGACGATTCAAGCGCGATCTACTGAAGCTCATTTATCTAGCAGTGATTAATTGATTGGTTAAAACTTTATTGTGGTCCTGAGAAGATGCAGGGGAGACCCCGCGCCACCAGGCCAATCTCACGTAGGGACCGTCAAGCCAAGCTTGTTGGCCCCTTCACGGGCACTCTGGACGGCCAAGGTTTCATTGTTAAGTGTCCAGTGCCACCGTCCTCGCTGACACAAGCGCTATGTGTCAGCTTACCACTTGGCGCTTCGCCCTCCAGCTGCGACCCCTTCCGAACAACATGATTAGAGACGCCAATGAAGGTCGTTGCCTTGCGCGGGCGGAGACTATCTCTCAGCTATACGGTCAGAAGCAAGGTGTCTTCTACGTACATGCTGCCGGCCCGCACCGTGGGGGTTGGTACACGGCGGCCGTCATATACCGAAGCACTACAGTTAAAGGCTTCATTGTTTGTGTCCCAAACATTGCATTTGCGGAGGAGATCACCATTGTAGTGGCTGCTCCAGCTCCATAGTTCCGGATCATTATCATTGACTCTAGGGGTGCCTGCCGCTATATTCAGCAAGGGTATATTCCGTACCGTGCCTTCGAAATTCTCCACGCTTGTGAGTACATGTAATATCCGGCCTGTCGTACCATCATGTGGGCTCCGGCTCATGCGGGTCTTGAGGGAAACAAGACAGCCGACGTTGCCGCCCACACGCTTACTCACCGGGCATGCCCTCATCCGCAGAGAGCTCCAGAAACCGATTTCAATCTATCACCTCTTCAATTCGATTTCAATCTATCAATTCTCTCGTGGTCTCTATCCCCCCCCCTTCTGTAAAGACCTCACCAGGGTGGAAGAACGCTGGCTTCTCCGTCTTTTCACCAATACTGTATTGTGCCCGGCAGTACTGAAGCATTTCGATTCGGGCTTCTCGGGTGCGTGCCCGCACAGCGCGGAGGAGTCTTGTTACACCTATCGCATTGAATTCAATTCAATTCTTTATTTGCAAACTGTGAAACATACAGAAACATCACGACTGGTTGGACCCATAGCCGAAGGCTAGTTGGGGGTTCAAAAAAAATAAATAACTAAGGGTTCCATGTACAAAAAGATATATCACAAGCATACAGATAGTTATCGTGCATCCTTAATTTGCACGAGTGAAACAAAGGGAGAGCAAAAGTGTCGGTAAATGCACGATTGTTTTTAACAGTTCTAACTTACGAAAAAACAAGCAAACAAAGCAGATTGTTGCATTATTATGAAGGTTGAAAAATGCATCGCTAATACCGAAAATGAAAACCTAATCATTGGGTGACAATGGTATTTTTAAATGATTTCACAAGTTTCTGGTAGACACACATGTATACACACACAGACACAAATGACATCATAATTGTTTTCATTGATAAACATTGTTCTGTGTAAGTAAGTATTTCTTGAGCACCAGTAAAAAAGTATTCGACTGTTTTATTTATTTATTTATTTCAGAAGTGCTGCCAGCCTCACACATGAGGCCTTAGGCAGGGGTGGGTGATACAAAAAAGGAAACAAATATGAAGATACAACAGGAAAGGAAACACGTCACGTAGAGCTACACCATGAAGAACTAGTGCATCAAAGTAAATTGCCAGTACTTACACAATTGTAGTGGTTTACGCGTACACGTACAAAAAAACTATGATGACAAACATCTGCTCATACAGAACTAAAAAACAAATATCATATAACGGTTCAAAAATCGGCAACATTTCAAAAATACAACGCATTGATATGAAAAAAGTGATAAAAGTGGAACATAAATGGAAGCCTGTTCAGGATGCGCAGTGAAAAAATAGAGGGCGAAGCGCAAAGAAAGATCAAAGTCAAGTGGGTTTTGCTGGTAGTTTATTCCAAATTTTTGGCCCTGAAAACTGCACCAAACGTTGTCCGTAAGTATTCTTAGTTAGAGGAAGATTGAAATTTCCATATATTTCTTTCTGGTTACACGAGAGGATGTGCAAAGTAAAGAAACATAAAAAGGCAGGTTGTTTTTGACAACATTGAAAACACACGTGGCAATTTTTAGTTCGTGTACCTTATCATAAGGCAAAATATTCATTTTCATAAACAAAGGCAGACTCGGCTCATTGTAGCAAGAATGGGTGATTATTCTCAAGGCTCGTTTTCGAAGTTGGCGAACAGGTTCAAGAAACGTTTTATATGTCGTACCCCTTGATTCATTGCAGTATGAGATGTGACTGTGAATGAGTAAAAATGTAAAGTACGCAGAGTATTGGTATCAAGATGATGACGTGCTTGTGAAAGTGCGTAGCATCCCGAGGAGAGCTTTGTACAAACTGCGTTTATTTGCTCTTGCGACTGCTGATTTTTATCAAATATCATGCCAAGATATTTATATGAGCTGGCTTCGTCAAGTTGAAGTTTATTCGCAAATCTAGTGATATAGGAGGCATGATATTGTTGCGTGGTTGAAACACTACATATTTAATTTTTTTGACGTTTATAGTAAGTTTGTTCTTCACGAACCATTCACTTGCTTTTTTTAACTCTTTGTTTGCTTTAGTTTGCAGATCTTAAATGTTTTCCGCTATTATAACAATACAAGTGTAATCGGCGTACATAATAACTTCCCTAGTGTCTAAAATTTGTAGGAGGTCATTAATATATGATGGAAATAAAAGTGGCCCTAGGACAGATCGTTGAGGGACTCCAGTGCGCATATACTTTGGTAATGACGTAATATCGTTCATTCTAGCTACCTGCACTCGCTCATGAAGGTATCTAGTGAGAAGATCTATTGGGCTACAGTGATAACCATAATGCTTTAGCTTATGTAAAAGTATGTCATGATCAACCGTATCGAAGGCTTTTTTTCAGGTTTAAAAATATGACACACACAGGTATATTACTTTGCAAAGATACATTAATTTTTTGAGTTAGCGTTAACACTGCTGATGAAGTAGAGTGATTTGGGCGGAAACCATGTTGCTGCGGGCACATAACCTGATATTTTTGAATGAATTTGTGGAACCGGCTGATCAGAATTTTTTCAAATATAATATTAATGGTACTGAGCAAGGATATTGGCCTGTAATTAGAAGGGTCATTGTGGTCTCCGTCTTTGTGGATAGGGACAACCTTAGCAATCTTCCGCTGAGATGGATATCTGGAGCAGCTGATGGAGTGATTGAATAAGTGGCATAATACTGCTCCTAATACATAATGGCATAATACTGCTCTTACAACATCTATATTTTCTTTGATCATACGAATAGGAATGCCATCTAGTCCAGAAGATTTAAAGCTGGACACTTTATTAATTGCCGATGTCACGTGTTCAGGCTCAATGTTATACATAACGAAGGTGTTGGGCAGAGGGCTTTGCGATATAGAAATGTTGTCCGAAACATTAAATTTTTTGGCCAGTGATGGAACAATACCTGCGAAATATGCGTTGAAATTTTCTACAACGTCTTCATCAATGTTTTCGGGAAGCACAGTTTGCTTACGTTGTTTACCTTTGATTTCGTTTATAATTTCCCACAGTTTTTTTGTGTTGCCAGCGGTCTGTCTAATTAGTTGAGTATAATACTGCCTTTTGCGCGATCGAATCATAGCGACAGACTAATTCCGCTGAGCTTTAAATTGCTGTAAGTAGTAGGGATTGTCTTTGTTATGGCGCCATTTGTCCTGCCAGTATTTTTCGGCTTTGAGTGTTTGAAGTATCTTTTTAGTCATCCAAGGGCACATAGGTTTTTCATGGCGGCTTTTCTTACCTTGCGATTACTCCTTTCTATAGCGTTTTGTAGGTATTTGATTAGGTTATCAGTTTCGATGTCTATGTCCTCATTGTGTATTTCGTTGTATTTAATGCCACAAATTTCTTGCCGTAATATATTGTAATCCATTTTGGTTACGATGTTACTTTTTGTTTTCATGGTGCCCGTAAGGGAATCTAAAACAGCAAATATAGGTAGGTGATCAGAGATTGGCTCTAAGTAAACGCCTCCGGTGACTCCCGTGTCTATATTTGTCAGTGCGTGGTCGATTAAAGACGTCGATACTTCAGTTATACGCGTTGGTGTCGTAATTAAGTTATGGTAGTTGTAAGACTGCAACGAATAGCCATAATCACTCTCTGTCACGTTGTATGTGTTTATGTTTATGTCACCTACTATAATCACTGTTGTATTTTGGTGCCCCGACAAAACGCAGAAAATTGATTACAATTTATCAAGAAAGCCTGTGATACTACAGCTCGGATGGCGATAAATTACACCAACAATGACGTCATACCCAAGGCGAATAAAAAAGGATTCAGTGTCATTGCAACTATATGTGGCCATTTCATGACATAAATCTTGCAATCCCAACGCGTACGTCATCTATACCCAGTGAGGTCATGCCCCTCAAATCACGCCTACCCACCCCACCCTAAGCGGGAGGACTGGGAAGTTTTACTGCTCAGCTGCTCTGACGTCCAAGCACAGCAGGCATTGGTGGCTGGATCCCGAGCCGCCACAGCAGCGGCAGGGATACCGGACTAAAGATCCTTCCTAGTGTTTCTGAAAGGTGGGCCCTTCAGACTCGCCTTATGCATACCTCTTACTGTAAATATATTAATAAATGTTTTTCGCCACCACCTCCACTACTTCTGGTGTTTGTAATGTGCCTATTCGTATAACATTTGTACATATCTTTAGCGTCATTTCGTAACGTTTATCTCCATAAAACATTGCGACAGTTGCCTTTCCTTCGCATGCTTCCCATAGCATCGATTCTCATGGTACGCCGGATCTGCCAAAGTTTACCACGAGAGTGTAAATAAAAATCTTACAACGGCCGCGTTGCCCTCACGAATGCAAAGAATAAAAATCTGGGTTCCGTCTGCGATTCTACACAGTATTCTATGACATAGCTACGCCATGTCTCGATACTGCTTTGAAAAAAAAAAGGCACCATTCAGACGCAATGTTGATGGAACGTTGGTTGTGGTTGCAATGATCAGATGACTGTCAAATTTTATGTACATTGCCTAGGTACTCCTATATACAGTCACGACGTCGGGTTAACTTGAATTTCAGTTAAACCACATTTACTGGAGTTCATTTATTTAGTAGTGTTCCAGACTACCATCCACGTGAGCACGACTGCTACATTTATATAAGCTTACTGCTTCTGATGTTGCTAACACTCATGTTGCTGTTTAAATTGTTACGCACGTGTAAACAACTGGTTATATCAATCACAGGCGGCTGATCAACATATGTCTGAGCGTACATTTATACATATTTTAGCGTTATTTCATCATCATCATTATCATCATCCTGACTACGTCCACTGCAGGATGAAGGCCTCTCCCATGTTCCATGATGCAACTCGGTCCTGTGCTTGCTTCTGCCTTTTTGTACCCGCAAACTTCTTAATCACATCTCCCACCTAACTTTTTGTCTGCTCCTACCCCAAGGTATGCAATATTGTACTAGAAGCTGTGAAAAAATATGTCAACTTAGGACAGGTAACAACCGTGAAGCCGAAGCACGAGATTGAAGTTACTAGAATAATAAGAATAGCACGGAGCAGATTTGGCAAGCACTCTCAAATCATGACAGGTAGATTGCCAGTATCCCTCAAGAGGAAGGTATATAACAGCTGCATCTTGCCAGTACTTAGTTACACAACAGAGACCTGGAGACTTACAAAGAGGGCTCAGTCTAAATTAAGGACGACGCAGCGAGCAATGAAAATGAAAATGGTAGGTGTAACCTTAAGAGACAAGATGAGAGCAGAGTGGATCAGAAAACAAACCAGGATTAAGTAAATCATACTGGAAATCAAGGGGAGGAAGTGGACATTTGCCGGGCGTGTAGCACGTAGACAGGATAACCACTGGTCATTAAGGGTTATTTCTTAACGTTTCGCTAATTGCAACACAGTCACCTTTCTTTTGCATTCTTTGCATCACGTTGGTTCTCAAGAAATGGGGGATCTGCGGAATTTTGATTGTTCTCATTTCTGAACATAAATTTTCTCCTATCATGTGGAGTGATACGGCATCGAAAGAATAACAGAAGCAATCAACTGCAGAAGATTAAGTAATACATGTTCATGATATCTGAAGAACACAAAAGCTACCCGCAAACTCAATAACTTAAAGAAGAGCAGTGTAAGAAACTGAACTGAACACTTGAGCCTAGAATTTTTACTGACAAAAGTGCAGAATAGCTTCCGATATACTCGCATGGTAGTGCGCAAAATTGGGCTTGTAAGGCACAATTATGAATAATAACAGTCGGGAACATTCACCGTATAGCAGAAACAATGAAATCAGTTGAGGTGCTAAACTTAGAATAATAATGTGAAGATTTCATTATGTCAAAATGAACTCAACATATAGTCGAACTAGTACTGCTGGCCGCACCCTATTGACTACGTTTCCATAAGCGTTGATTCTCATGTAACTAGTGATATGTAAAAAAATTAAGCAAGTGAACACATAAATAACTGTGTCCCGTAAGGATTGCAATCTTTGGGGGCCGGCCAGCCTTATGCGTTACGCAATGATTGCCGCTGTAAATGACAATGTTTTGCGTAGAGTGACATGTCACTCAAGATGTGCAACGCAGATATCTAGGCGAGGCCCGCATCGCTTCTCCACCGCGTCACCATAGAGCCGCTTAAGGTCTATTCTCATCCTGTTTTATTTCCGCTCCGGAGTGCACACTGTTTTCCGCGCGTTCTCGAGGTGTGCCTCACATAGTTTTTTTTTTTGGAGTGCTTGGCCAATAAAGCATCGGGTTCGTATTATCTTCCGGTACTTTTAGCAGTCAATCTGCACCTCATTAGTCCCTCGCTGCTTCTCGCACTATGCAGTATGTAGTAAAAGCAAAATATTGATCTCCATCGTTGCATTTGAGTAAGGACAAGATGAAAAAAAGGAGGAATATGTAACCATTTTTTGTGCAGCTTCTCTTTCTTTTTTATCTCAGGTATTATTGTTAAACATATTTCATTATCATAGATTATAATAATAGAATTATTACCAGCACGTCAGGCTTCGGCGAGGTTTAATTTGGTTGTGCATCCCTAATTTTATTCTGTATGAAGAACTAGCTTAGACACATAGAATTGAGGAAACAGAAGGACAAAAGAAGGAACGAGATTATGAATCTGTGAAAGAAAAAAAGGAGAAAATGCCTGCCCGAAGGTATTGCAGAAAAGCACTTGACGAGTATTACTAGTGAGAGTCCAGATCCTGAATTGTGATGGATTCTAGCAGAACTTCCTGAGCCCCATGCACTGCTCATGCATGAAAAACTAGTAAACACTTAATATGAACTGTTCAAATTTTTTCAGGTCCCATGTTTTTTTGTTTCTGTTTTATTTGAAGCCTGACTACTGCATTGTATTCAAAAGGAGCTCACTATCTTTTTATGAATCAGATCATTGCTTACTTATCAGGTTGACGAAATCTTTGCATTAATGATTCCAGCGAAGAAATGCTAACCACTGTACTACTGTTTAGTTCAATTTTATAAAAACCGTCCAAGTTTTAACAGAGATTCTACCTTCTTTCTAGAACTGCCAGTTTCTCAACATTGCGCATCGGCTCGTATACTGATCATACAGTATTTTAATCACATGTTAGAACCGGTGTGTTAGGTGTGCTCCGTTTTCCTTGTGTGCCACACAGATTAAGCGTGAGCAACTGTGAGCAACATACGACAATGAATATAAATTCTGAGAAGAGAGATTTCAATATGAATTTCTATTACGCGTGTATGGGTATCTGAAAATTTATTTTATGTATACATCGTTTTTGTTTGTAATATGTGTTTATATTTCGGTTATATTTCAACAATAAAGAGGAACTGATTTACCTTATTGCTATTAGAAGAAGTGCGGAAGGAGCTGCGGAAGCTAAAACAGAGGAAGATACGGCATTCTACATTCAAAAAAGAGTGCTCTACAATCGCTGCCATGACTGTCAGCGTACAACACCCCATTTTTATATGCACAGGAATATTCATGGAAGTGAACTGGATAACCACCATCGAAGTAGTCGAATTGGTAAAGCATCGAACTAGAGCATCGGTTATCAGAAGATTGAATGCTTTTTCTCCCGCAGCAAAAAGTTCTATTTCGTAAACATCACTTTCTTTGCATAAATGAGGTAATTACTTGACTACAGAGAAAGAAATTATGTACCCCATACATTCCTGGGCTTCACCATCTCTTGTTGTCTCACAAGACAAGCGTACCCTTGATCTAAGCCCCTTGTATTGTTAATGGCCCCAGTAATTAAATAAAATGTTACACCAAATAGATTGCAATGATGTGGCATATAACCAAATGAAGGTGATTTACCAGTTAAGCGTAAATGGTCTAGAATGCTTTTTAGCTTTCTGGGGTGTTGCACTAACACCGTCGCCGACCACAGATTCTCTGTCTTTTCACCAATACGCTACTAAGCCCGGCAGTGCCTAATCACTTTGACTCTTCCTTTCGTGGCCTCTGCCAGTACTGTGCGGAGGTGGCTGACACCTGCCACATGGTATGAACATGCCAGCTCAATCCTTCTTTACCCCCGAATTCAAGTCCAACCATAGAAGACCGGGAGACGGCCCTGCTCGCTGTCCAGGATCTTCCAGCCCAACAAACTATGGTCCAGCGTGCCAGGACGGCGGCCACGACCAAGGGGGTCCCTGACTAGGGACTTCGCCTACTGCAGTAGGGGAGCTGACCGACTAGAGGCTGCTTTCCCTGACAAAATCTTTATTTTTAGGGGCGAAGCTGCTTAGGGCGTGGGTCTGTCGCTCCTCCGTGTGTATGACTGTAGTGTGTAGCCTCCAGTGGCAAATACCTGCTCTAGAGCGGGTATGTGCCACAGGGGATGCGAGATGGGTGATTAAGGTACTTGGAGTATTCACTAGATGGACACACGGGGGGACGCGTTGACGGGTGGACAGACAGACTAGCAGACGGATGGACGACTGGATGGACGCGCAGACGTATGGACCGATGGACGCACGAATGGATGGACAGACGAATGGACCCACTCATGGAGGGACGCATGGACAGACGACCGGACGTATGGATGGATGACCGGATGGTCACGCGGACGAACGGAAGCAATAAAGAACGGACGGACTGAAGCATGAACGGGCTGAAGGGCTCTTCACCCCACTTGTCATCATTTACTTCGTAAATGGCCTGTAATTTTAAAAATAAATGTTTACTACGACAATCACCACCGAAACACACCGAGTTAAGGAAGCAGTGATATTTTATTCAGGCGTGACTCTGTCTACAAGAAAAATAAAACACCCACTCACGCAATAACACGAAAACAAATCAAACCAGGATGTCATGGAAGTTACCAATTCGTACGTTGTTTGAAGATGATGGACAGGCATTTGCACCTTTAACTTTCTCGAAGGGACAGTAACTTTCTTCTTTTTTTTCCTCGTCTCACCGCGGTGGTCTAGTGACCAAGGTACTCGGCTGCTGACCCGCAGGTCGTGCGATTGAATCCCTGCGGTCGTGCGATCGAATCATTTTTTTGTTTTTCTCTTTTACTTGCAGCCTTCTTGTGTAAACGCACAGTGTTTCGCTTCATATTCTCGTTTTTTCTCGCTTCATTTTCCTCAAATGCATTTGCGTGTTAAGAAATGTATCGCTCTTTTTTTGTCTCGCTTGATCCAGAAGCCTTGCGCGCAGGCGTGCTGTTTCTTTCTGACCCTGCGATTTAGCAAGCAAGGCGAATGAAAGTTAGACGTCTCCTCTGTCATAGCATTCATGTAAAAACTCACACGATGGTCTAAGCTGAACGCACTGGTATAACACGACCAGCGGTGGCGGAAGAGTGCCGGCTATTTCGGTAGCCTCTAAGTGTCCCCGAAGCAAAACGAGCCACTTGCAGTACTCCGGAAGAGAACGGGATATCATGAAGGCTTTAGAGAGGTGGCTATTGAAGGCAGTTAGCGAGAGAAAGCAGGCGGAGCAAGCTGCTAGGGGAAATGTTTAAGAGAGGAAATTCGAGACGAAGGCCATAGCGAGATAGGAAGAGCCAGTAGGGAGCGATGGCATGTAGTGCGACAGGATTGTGTAGAGATTCGGTAAACACCTCTAACGGGCGCTTGGGAAGAAAACGCGCTAAAGGAAGCAGTAGCGCAACGGCGTGCCGTTTCGAGTGGGAAGAGACAGTCGGGAAAAAGGGACGACAGGAGGGAGCATTCTCTCGCGCTCGCCGAGGAGGACAGGCGTCAGATTGGGAAAGAACAGGAGAGAGTAGGGAAAGAAACAAGGAGCTCTGGGGCTCGGGCGCGCGCCGTCACAGCAGTTGGGCTTCTGAACTGGCACCGTGCATTCGCTCTTTTCTTATGGTCGGCTTGAGTCCGGCTAACTCTTCTCTGTCGTTAGATCCACGCGTCAGGGATTTTAAATTCTCAGAAGCTCCCACGTCGTCACTTCGTTTTCCTTTCCCCGTGAAGTGCATACGCTTTGAATGCGCAACGTGTATTACGGTTGCTTCAGAGGACACGTGTTCCGTTTTTTTCCCTCCTGGTGTCGTGTCACTCGCGTTGTGCGTAAAGGGCGTATCTCGTGAGTTGTTTTTTTGTCAATTTTATTGGAATAGACAATTTATGATTAACTGACACAGTGTCGTGTAGTTTGCTGTCATATGTGTAGGTTACCACTATCGTGACGCCTACAAACTTGTGTTTCGTATCAGCTCCGTCACAACGCGAAGGAGTAAGCAGGCTGCGACTGGACCTTTCCACATGACAGTGCCATCAATAGAACAAGAAATCGTAAAGACAACTTGGAAACTCTTCACCTGTGTCTGCACCATCACTTCTCCGCTTCCTTTTTCTAACTGCATTGTGGTCATAGTTTTTACATTTCCTTTGCTGGGAACGACAAGCACCACTCTTTTGCTCTTCTACTCAGCCTGCTGGAGGACGCTTCTCGGACACTAGGGAGCATGGCTGATAACGGGTGAGTGTCTGCTCGCTTGTCTCACCGAATCTAATATGAATGGTTCTGATGTGATCTGTTCTCATCTGTCGCCGAACATATCTCCAGTTCTTTATTCCTACTTTCTTTAAAAGTTCATCGCTTTGTGTCTGGCACTTCTGTTTTTTTTTCATTTTTGAGCGAGAAGATATACAGAAAGTTATGGCTCTACTTTACTGGTTAAAGTCCAAACGAGGTCTCAAGCGTTGTGCATACATTACACTGACTTTCTGTTGCTCTTTGAGTAGTAAGCTTACAATAATTACACTAGGTGAGAAATATTTCTCGACAGTTTTTCCCATAGAAATTGAAGGGTAAATTAAACCTATTGAAGTAGAAGCAATAGTTTACCGGGAAGTCATTTCATTGTAAGAGTTATCCTTTTTCTCTGTAACATAATGAGAATTTTTTATTTAACTTGATGATGTAGAGGGTTCTGTGCAGTATTTTACTACTACTTGCCAATGTACGTTTCATACTATGAAACATAACGTGTTATGTTTTGATGAAACTGAGAAAGGTAATTTCCGTATATTGCTTTTTTTCCTTTTTGGTCTCGTGTCTTTAGTGTTCCACCATTCCGAAAATGTAACATGGTAAAAACTGGATATTGTAAATGCAGGCTAGGAAAAGAATAAATAGAATGTGTCCCGTGCTGAAACTGACTATGCGGGAACCTCCCAAAGTCAAAATTGCAATACTTTCATGGCTGCTTTACGAACGTTGCCTAATTCAGAGTTTTTCATTGCCCATTAGCAGCGGTTGACATGTTCCAGCAGAAAACACCGGTCAATCACAGTGTGCTTTGCGCCTCCCCAAGTATCTTTCCTGCGCAACGCCGCGATAAGCGCCAGCGTCAACGCTAGCGCCAGTGTAAGCGGTTGCGCCCGTTGCTTCACATCTACACATACTTTCCTTTAGCTGAAGATGGTGTAATTTTTAGGGGCGAAGCTCCTTAGGATGTGGGACGTTCCTTCATAGCAGTAGTACGTTGTAATAGTAGCCATCTCTAGTTAGTTTCGAAAATGCTCGCTAGATAGTGTTGTGTGTATATGTAGTTTGAAATAACATAACTAGATGACGATAGTGGTTTTGGTATAGTAATAAATTCACAGCATAACCCAGGCATGAATGATGATTTGTGGGGCGAAGCATCCTTCCCTCCGTTCGTTTATACAATGCGTGTTCTGGTGTGTGGTATGATAGGAGCGCACGGACGGACGGACGGGTGGATGGACGAACAGACAGACAGACAGACAGACAGACAGACAGACAGACAGACAGACAGACAGACAGACAGACAGACAGACAGTTCAACGGACGGATGGATGGACGCTTCACCCCACTCATTATTCACTCCGTGGATATACTGTGAACTTTTTTGATTACGTGTCGCTGAAAAATATTCTTTTCTTGCACATTACAGATGTTGCGCACGGAAACGCACTGTTGGGTTTCACGGACGATAGGAATGAAAAGCTTACCTCAATGAGCTGTTCGCTTTTGACTAGTTGCGAGGTTTTGGTATTGCTCAATCGAGGATCTCTAAAGTAAGCGGCGTCTACAAAGGTATTTCCTCTCGAAGAACAAAGTGAAAGCCCGCTGTTATAAACAGTAAGAGCTTGACTATGATTCATAGACAAGCCTAAAGAGCGAGATGCAAGTAAGACATTCCGGCTGTGAATATTTCAGAACACATTTGCTGATCAAGACATCAACTACAAAAAAGAACAAACGAAATTCCTACGCCCCATGCAATCAACCAATTGCGAAATACGCCTGCATCTGGTAGATATAACGCGAGATCTCCATCCTTCTGTCTGTGTGCTTTCAAAGTTCATTTCCTAGGCTTTTGCATGTCTGATGTAACTGACTCTAGAGAAGTATGAATAACTATGAATGAAGGGGCGCATATATTAGGTCAACATATTGGGTCGCGCTTTGATAGGCAAGGCACTATCGAGAAAAGCAGATTGAGACAAGTGACGAGCAGTCTAGTTAAAGTTTTTGTTCGTTTTTTTTAAGTTATTGTACACTTCCACGACTTGACATTAAACAGTGCCTTTTGATTTCGCATAAATTTATGTGAAGAAAGTAGTTATGATCCATGTCATTGGCTGTTCAATATAGACGCGCCATAGAGTGTCTTAGAGTACTCTAACGCCAGCTCGTACATATAGAACTTTATTTTTGCTCTTCTGTTTTGTAGTGTTCTCTTACGCATGTGCTGCTAGGCAGTACTCCAGGCTTCTCCAGTTGTCAATGTTATGAACCAAAATAATTATTACGATGAAAACTATGATGGTAAAATATTAAATCAATAAAGACAAAACAAACAAGTATTACAGTATGATGAAGAGTGCGCGGACAAGTCTTCACTGGAGAACCCACAGCCACAGTCGTCCACAACCAATTATCGTTGTAAAACAAATTACAAAGACTAAACGAAGTAAGCTAAGAAAAGGACAGCGCACAGTAAATAAACATGAGTTCTTTGGAGATTCCACAGCTACGCATGTAAGCGCTGGGAAAGATGGACTGAAAGCAAGAGAAAGGTAAAAAATCAAGCAGATTTGAAAGCAGGAGCAACAAGCGGGTGCCAAAATAAATGCGAGTGACAGTCAGAAGCAAGAAGACCGGTGCTGCGCAAGTAAAAGTAAATTATTAAATGTTTATTCAGTGACCACCCATGCAGTAGCTCTATCTAAAGTAATTCATATAACCTGGTCAGCTCATTCTTTATTCTACAATACCGCTTGCATCATTTGGTGTCCACTAGACAGTGCTTTAAGAATGTTATTTTTCTTTTACTGACAATGTCTTACTAAGAATGCTCAGGTAAGTCTCTCTTGATAAAGGACGCAGACGTGGTAGTTTTTTTTCTGTCTTTTTTTGCACCACAATGATTCTTTGTGTCTTGTGAATACTCAAAAATAGCTTGCAAACATTCTCAGTTTGATTACTGCGTCATCGACCTGCCGCGGTGGTCTAGTGGGTAAGGCACTCGGCTGCTAACCCGTAGGTCGAGAAATCTTAGCCCGGTTGCGGCGGCTGCATTTCCGGTAGAGGCGAAAATGCTTGAGACCCGTGTGTTAGACTTTGGTACACGTTAAAGAACCCCATCTAGTCGATATTTCCGGAGTCCTCCACTGCGACGTCTCTCGTAATCATATCGTGCTTTTGGGACGTTAAACCCCAACAATGATCATTATTAATATTGACCGCAGCCTCGGTCAGCGCAATCTGGCGTGTCTTCTATAGAGAAACTACTGGATGCCTCAATTCATAATTATGGTATAAACAATTGATTATCGTGGCTCGTATGCGCCGGTTCCTGGATTTTGTGCTGTCCGAGCGCGTAACCAAGAGAGTGATTCAAACAGGGGAGGATGAAGGCAGCGAGTGACGAGCACGGGTACAAGAGCTCACCTTACTGTGACTTGCTTTGAGGCAGGGCGAGCCGCATGCGGTCCGTGGCCCACACATGACTGTCTTTGCCACCCCCCCTCTTTTTAAATTTTCTCTTATAACTTTCTTTATGAGCTACACAGACATTACTGGTCTAAAGCTGTGCTTTCGTGAGGCAACCCATGTGGTCACTATGAAACATGACCGTGACGGTAAATTCTAAGTCGGCGTCCAAATTTTATAACCTTCCTGAAGATCGGCATAGAACTGTTTTTGCAATCCTATACGCCAAATCTCTTTGATATGTAACCCGTGCATAAGATATACGAAAGGTTTTTCATCGAATTTCTTTCAAATGACACCGTTTTCTGAATATTTTACAACCTCATGCCCTCCCCTCTCTCGTTTGCGACTTTTTTACTGACCCGGACCATGGAAGACCTTATTGCGTGACTATGGCCCGCTGGATGGGTGACTTTGATATCCTTTCTTTATTGTTACATGTTTGTGATATTTTCCTTTTATAAATGTTTGACCTTTTTGGACTTTGACATCCCCGCTGTGGTGGCCTAGAGGCTAACGTACTCGGCTGCTGACCCGCAGGTCGCGGGATTGAATCCCGGCTGCGGCAGCTGCATTTTCGATGGAGGCAAAACTGCTGTAGTCCCGTGTACTCAGGTTTGGGTGCACGTCAAAGAACTCCAGGTGGTCTAAATTTACGGAGTCCACTACTATGGTCTCTCTCATAATGATATGCTGGTTTTGGGACGTTAAACCCCACATTTCCATCTGTCAATTGAACTTTCACTCACTCAATCCTCCCAAGGCGAAAGTTGCGTATTGGAGCACTGTGATGTAACCGGGGCCGCCAAACTGAGGCTGTATGCCAGCGACATTCGAATGCTACTGCTGTGCAATTTAACACCAGGGAGTATCCTAATCCCGTGTGCAGGTGACTCCTTTTCCCTCTGGTATCTTTTCAAAGTAGCGTACTACTATTATAACTCTGTGGCTCAGCTCATCGAAAAACTTCGGTTCGTGGAACTGTTCTCACTTTACCTTTCTTTCCTTATCAATCAATAAAAAACGATTCCTCAGCTAACACCTCATGCTCATAATCACCACCTCCTAGAAGACATGTAGAATGGAAACCATCGGCATTCACGTGAGGAGCTAGACGCTAGCGAGGTTAGTTTGTCTACGTCGACCGAGCTCTCAGCCAAACACGAGGCGAAAGGAGTAAATGCCGCAGGTATGAAGCAGGAGATATTCCTAGTGGCCCAAGCATCCCTAATGTTTTGCCTGCTGAATGCAGATAAACGGTAAATGAGCTCTTCCTCGGGTTGGCTCGGCTTCATGTAGTTTCTCGGAAGCGAAACATGCGCGTGAACGTTAGTACTATTTAGGAACGAGTGGTTGGCAGGCGACGCCACAAAAAACAATGCCCGAATCCTAATGACAAGAGAAAAAAAATAAGGCAGTCCGTGAAAGATACGTTCCGGAAGGAGTATCGTGTGAATAAGCAAAAAGAAAAACGAAGAAAAAGCACACAAAGCAACAAACAGGCAACGAATACTCGTGCGGCCTGAAACAATATCATCATCATCATCGACATCATCGTCATCAGCCTGACTACGTCCACTGCAGGACAGAGGCCTCTCCCATGTTCCACCAGTTAACCCGGTCCTGTGCTTGCTGCTGCCAATTTATACCCGCAAATTTCTTAATCTCAACTACCCACCTAACCTTCTGTCTCCCCCTAACCAGCTTGCCTCCTCTGGGAATCCAGTTAGCTAGACTTAACGACCAGCGGTTATCCTGTCTACGCACTACATGCCCAGCCCATGTCCATTTCTTCTTCTTGATTTCACCTATGATATTCTTAACTCCCATTTGTTCCCTAATCCACTCTGCTACCTTCTTGTCTCTTAAGGTTACACCTACCATTTTTATTTCCATTGCTCGCTGCGTCATCCTCAATTAAAGCTGAACCCTCTTTGTAAGTGTCCAGGTTCATGCTCCGTAGCTAAGCACCGGCAAGATACAGCTGTTATATTTCTTTCTCTTGAGGGATAGTGGCAATCTACCTGTCATAGTGTGAGAGCGCTTGCCAAATGTGCTCCAGCCCATTCTTATTCTTCTAGTTACTTCAATCTCGGGGAAACAGTATAGTACTAATTATATGCGAGCGATCGAGAAATAAAAAGCCACCATTATTGGGTTGGACATGAGCGAAAAAGCCTTTTAACAGTGAAAATGCACGTCGCATTGCTTCCTCACGATACACATTCACAACCACAGCATGTAACTCGTTAATCATGTGGCCTGGATTGTGTTACTTCTTCACATAACTTATAGATGACTTGTAGTGACATGAAAATGCCGTGTTGGTGAACCACATTGCACATTCAGGGCCTGGGACGCCACGTGTGAATGTTATCGTTACATTCTTCGTAGTAAATCTTCTCTTTGGAGCACAAATGCCAATAAAACTCTTGCAGCATCCTAATCATAATAAAACGAGTTAAACACAATGCGATTATGCTGTCTTTACGTCATCAAGGCCGCCATGTTCATGAACAAGTACATTACGAGGCTGTTACTATGAGGTCATGTGCAAGCCGTCGTAATGTAAAAATGAATGTAGGATCCGCCTAGGAGATTGCATTGCACTTTTTTTTTTGCATGCGTATGCGCGGAAAAGTAAGTTGGGCGCGAAAAAAAAAGGCAGATCCCACGTACAGTGGGAATCGATGATATGCGAAGCACAAATGAGGAAGTTTGATATGTCACTTTAAAATTCGGCCTGACGTAGCGAAGCCACGTAAGGCCGAATGGCCTTTAGCTTCGCTTCGTTTTGCTGTATTCTTTCCAGAAATAAAATATGTTCATTCTATTTCATTTCAAAATCAGCACAACTTTACGAGGTGGAGATTAATTATGCCGTACATGACTTCCGTGTCATGATTATCATGTTTGGATGTGTCATTTACCTTCGTCATGTGATATTATTCACGTCAAGGGATGCCACATTTACTATACGTGAAGCTACTTCATCATCCATTGACGTCACGTAACACCAAATTTGGTATGTGTGGAGCTAGCGAAATGGCTGCGAGCGCATCATAAAGGGCCCAATATACTGCAACGTAACGTTGACACGCGCGAACGCTGGGCACGGCGACGCTACGTTAGCAAAACGCGAGCACTCTAATCCGACGCCAGGTCCAACCAGCGTCCGTCGGCGCGGCCCGACGGCAATGGGCGCGAAATGCGATATGCTGCATTTCGCGCCGATGCCATAGAGTAACATTATCCTATGCCGATGCATTACCCAGACAGCACTGCGTCTGCTTCTTTTCGTGGCGGAGGCATGCCGAACGCGCTGAAACGTGCATGCGTCCAAGCAACGCAGCGCGGCGTGCGCATGCGAGTATATGGCAGGACCGGCGCCTGGCGTGGCAACACCCACGTGACGTGACGAAACGAAGGCCGACGAGCACGCGCACCGCGTCACGTCAAAATGTATTGGTGCCTTGACTGTGGCATGTAGTCGTGATCTCACATGATACACAACTCATGATTACTATATTTGTACCAGTCCCATACCTTCGTCATCCATTGACGTCACGCAATACCCAATTTGGCATATGTGAAGCTAGCGAAATAGCCGCGAGCGCATCATGAGTGTGGCATGTAGTCATGTTGTAACATGACACGCATGTCATGATTATCATGTTTGGATGTGTGATTTACCTATGTCGTCCATTTATTTGCCGTAATACCGAATTTGGTACATGTGAAGGTAGCGAAACGGCCGCTAGCGCATCATGAGCGTAGCATGTAGTCATGTTGTTACATGACATGCGTCTCATGATTATAATGTTTGAACCAGTCGCGTAGCTTCGTTATCCATTGACGTACCGTAATACCACATTTGATATAAGTGACTCTAGCGAAACGGCTGCGAGCGCATCATGGGCGTGGCTTGTAATCATGTTACATGACACGCATGAAATGATTTTCATGCTAGGGTCTGTTGCTTGTGTTCACCATGCAATCATGTCATACCATACCAGTTTTGCAACACGCCATGTTAACAAAACTAGCGCAAGAGCTGCGGGACCATGAAATGTAAATCATGCCATTCATAACATACATGGCATGATTTTTTTTGTGTGCTCAGATTTGGGTGCACGTTAAACAACCCCAGGTGGTCAAAATTTTCGGAGCCCTCCACTACGGCGTCTCTCATAATCATATGGTGGTTTTGGGACGTTAAACCCCACAAATCAATCAATCATCATGGCATGATTTTCATGTTACGACTAATCAAATATGTTCTTCATACAGTCATGTTATGCCACACCAAGTTTGTTATCGATATCATGATCGAAACGGCCAGGAGAGCTAAAAATCGTATCCGGCTAGATAGATAGATAGATAGATAGATAGATAGATAGATAGATAGATAGATAGATAGATAGATAGATAGATAGATAGATAGATAGATAGATAGATAGATAGATACGCTCAAAGTCGCCGAAGTTCGCTTAGAAATGCTTCGCATTTAAAAAAATCAGCGAGTGAGGAGATTCTCAGGCGATATGCATGGTGTATGAGAGCGATGCTAGAAAGACATGCCGCGTTCCAACTTGTCGATGCGAAAGTAATGGTACGCGATATAGGTTTCAAGCACCTGGTACTAGGCTCCTCATGAAAGGCCGCAAGCAGCAAACCTACAAGCCTATGCTACGTAGGATGACGCCTAGCGCAAGTGACGACAAGGTGCCTGCAAACAGTCACAAGAGAGCCCTTGTTCCGGGAGACGCTAACATGCCAACGAAATTGAAATGGTGGCTGCCGGAACACCGGAGTCTTGCATAACGTCTCAGTCAAAGACTTGATGTACCTTTCATTGGTTAGTGTCAATTTTAGGTGTGAATACACTTTATAAGCGACCCCAAACCATCCGCCGCCGTCGGCGGCGTCCGCAGTCTTCTCTCTATCTTTAAAAGAAAGAGGACTTGGCGGGCCGCAGCGCCACGCTCTACCGAATAAGCCACGGACGCGACGCTGATATCGGTGTCAGTAACGCGCCTTATACCCCTTCCCTTCGCTCGCTCCTTCGCTCTCCTCACTCGCTGCAGCTGCGCGCGCACCTCTCTCTCTCGCGCGCCCGCCTTCTCTCTAGGTCTCCCGTCGAGAGCGGGTCGTGAGGGGGAGTAAAGTTAAAATCCGTTGGCATTCGCCAGTGAGTTAACGTAAACTCCCCCGTGTGATCAAATTACGATTCCCAGGAACCATTACACCATGAAGGCACCATAGTGTGATTAATAAATATATTAGTGCGAATTAATAAATACCCCTCATAGCACCACCCCGTGTATTCGCACTTAACCATGTTCACCCTCGGGGAAATGCTTGGGAGTTTTTTACGTCCTAAAATGAGCATCCGAGAATGAACGCGCATTTTAAAGCAAGGCAGCGGTACCTTTTACGTTTCATTATTAGGATGACACTGACCGTAGTGTTTATTACCATTAGTGTACATCAGATAACTGCCAACCACGATATGCCAGTTATACTGAGGCGTGTGAAATTTTGACCACAAAGCAAAGGATTGCACTGAATTCGAGCTAAAAGGACGTTACGAATGGTAGGAGTAGCAACAAGAGGTAGCGACAGTCAATTAATTTTGTAGTTTACTTTATTGCGACAGTTCAATCGGTAGTGGTGGTCCGTGTTCTGAACAATTTGTGGTGATGATTCTTCGTACCAGCAGCAAACGTGCAACATGCCTTACTATTGCTGTTTTTGAAAAAAAATGCATTATAGGGTCTGTTTCAATTAAAAGCTCGATGTGCGGCGTTTAAAATTCCGGAGCGAAGCATTGTTCAGAAAAAGAATAAAGAAGAAAGCTAGGCCACAAAAAACACGTTTTGAATTTTTGTGCCACCATCCTCTTTATGGCCAATCGCTACTGCACAAATACTGCGTGTTCGATTGTGTTTTCATATATCCAAAGGCGTTAAATATGCGCGATGTTATGTTGATAACAAAATGGAAAATATAGGGGTTCTTTGAACTCGTATACTTGACAGCGTGTCATAAGCACGTTTTTGGCAACGCGAGCGAAGAATGAGACCTCTCACAACGAAAAAAAAATTATAAGTACTTGGAAGTGTACAGCTTTATTTTTTTCTATATTAAGGCTGCTGTTGATCTTCACATATATGTTCACTGCGAAGCATTGGTGTAGCGAAAACGACCAATCATTACTTTGAGATCATTTTTGGCCATGTTGCATGTGATTGGGGATGCCGAACATATTCTGCTGAAATTATTCATAGATAAATTCAACCGAAAGTGGGGGAAAAGGAATGGGGGAGTGTAGTATGACATGATACAGCATTACTAAGTTGAAAAGACAGTTGATGTGAGTTATGAAAAGTGTCCCTTATTATTGATAATGTCTGTGCTTGTATTTCAGATAATATAAAATGAACCGCGTGAACTCATTGAAAAGATGAAAGAATGGCGTTCCTGACACCGCGCTCACACTCAGATACATCAGATCCAGCGTAGAGGCATTTGGCTAAGACACTGTTTATGAAAATGAGCGTATTCTGCGAGGATGCTTCCGGCCCTCACTACGGGGCTTCGTACACGGTCGCGGTTGTTCTCGAAAACACCGCAGTAAACGGACTAACCTTCCGTGCACAAATCATTAGGAACGCGGAGGAGATCACCATCGTGCTAGCCGCCGCAGATCTGCACTCGAGGGTCATCATTACCGACACCAAAGGTGCCTGCCGCAATATCGAAAGGGGCTACACTCGCTACTTAGCGCACAAAATTTTGCAGAAGAGTCAGTACCTACGTGCCCCCACCCACCGAACGGTCATTTGGGCTCCATCTCATACGTGCCTCGATGGTAATGAGTCGGCCGATGCCGCTAGCCCGCACGCTCCCTCTCCGGGCACCATTCTCGTTCCCTTCCGATTCAGAACTCGAACCAAACCCCGCTTACACATTTAGGCACATCACTCAGATTTACCGATTCGACCACCAGATATATTCAAAACGCTGTAAGGGCCTCACAAAGGCGGAGGAGCGAACCCTCCTTAGCCTTCACACTGAAACCTAATTGTGCCCGGCAATCCTGAAACACTTCAACCCCGCTTGCACGGGGAAGTGCCCGCACTGTGGGGAAATTCCTCTGACATTTTTCCACATCGTAGGAGCGTGTCGAAAAACAAACCCCGTATCTGCGTGTTTCACTGCAAATGTCGTCGAAAGGCGATAGTTTAATGTGGAGAGAGTGAACAAAACCTTTATTTGAGGTTCTGCGCGAGGAAATCGGTAAACTGTATTGTGTAAGCGCTGCGTTAGAGAGTCTCCATCCTTGCAGCGAAGGCGAACAAGCGCATCGAGGCACGTTAGACACGAGCGCCATTTGGCAGTTAACTTCGAAAACGAATGAAGGCGTGCGCGCCCACGGAGAAAGATTCGCGCCTGTCTCGGAGGCGATAAGGCGGAGAACGCAAAGCGACGGGCAGGTGCCACCACCATGTCATCTTAGCAAAACGTTGGAAACACTTGCCTTTTTGAGCACCGCGTTGCACTGTCAGTGCAGCATCATAAACGCTACGGTCCTTAGAATTACTAATGTGTGCCTTCTCTAGCATAAAGCCACGCATACAAACTATTGACGTGTTGTTAGGGTGCCTCAGATATGTGCAATAATTACTCTTTCAATTGACAATCGCACAAGTATGAACGCTAAAACTTGAGCAATATTGGTCGGCGCTGTGGATGGAGTTGGCCGTTATGCAATCGCTTGAGGCTGTTTGGAGTATCGTTTCGGCAGACAAACAGAGAAATGTACCATCGTAGAGTACCAAGTACTCAAAATCGTTAAACACTTTTTTTAAACACATAGATAGACCAAAATTTTGCGTCGAAGTACCCCAAGAAAGACTATCGTCTTTAAACTCCCATGCTCAACCCTATACCCGATCCTTCCCGGAAGGACTGGCAGGCAGCCCAGCTTGGCTGCTCTGAGCTGATGGCTCAGTGGGTCTTAGTTTAGCGTGCCGGGGCTGCGGCCGACGACAATAGGTTCGCGTAAAAGGGTGCCCACCTAGTGTTTGTACGGGGTGGACGAATAAGGACCACTCCCCACCCTCCCTCTATATAGCTTAAATAATTAAATGCTTTTCATCCTCACCAGAAGCAGTTCCAAGCGTGCCCGCTCCACGTGCAATCACGCTGACCTTTCTTAGTTCTTCGACGCAGCCCGGAACGAGCAACTTATGACCTGATTAGTGATTAATCAACAGATTATTCTAGTGTTAAGTGGTACAGTGTTATGCCATAGAACACCGAATAAAATTTATAGCCGCCATTTTTATCACTCAATGTTTCCCTTCAAAGCGCCTTCGTCTCTTATGTAAACAAAGTGATTGTGAAGAGCAGAATGTGTTTCCGTATTAGTCGCGCCTCTCGCAGCTTTTTCTAGCAACTTTCTCTCGGTCTCTTTGTGTGTACGTTTTGAGACTGTGAACAAGAAAGCCGAGGCACACTGATAAAACGTCGAACGCGGCGCTTCAGCTAGCGGCAATCAACGGCGAGCTGCGCTTCTATAGAGCCTCCACCACGTGTTTCCATCTGTCTTGTTTTTACTCGCCTATCGTCTTTCTTGTCAAGTAAGCAGCTGGATACAAGACGGAGAGGTGCCCCCTTCAATACAAATTGCCCGGTGTTTTTTTAGGAGATAATCAAATTAGGCAATCACTGGCACGACTTCTTGCTGATAGAGTTGCCCACTAATGCTGACAAGCATGTACACCCTTTCCTATCGACTCAAAGCTTTGTGTTCGAAGTTTCCGCACACTATATATTTTTCAACGTACTCGCTGCTTCGATGTCACCCGCCTTGTTGGGCCAACGTGAATTGCTGTGCTGGAGGCTTTTCTAGCGAGGAAGAGGAAATAAACATCGGGGAATCGTTAAGCTCGTTCGAGTGCTTGTCGAGAGTAAACATTCGGGCAAGAAAAACAAGGTCTGCGCATAAACTGTTTGCCGCCAAGCATCCTTTAAGACTAGCAGCCAATGTGTGAAATTCTTGCGGCAAATTTATCTTTGATTTCGTCCCTATCTGCCGAGAAGAGCTATTTCAAAAGTCATGGTCTTTTCAGGCGCGTTGAGGGTGCTGAGATTCTTGTGATATACAGTCTTGCACGCCGATAAGCATATTCGCTTGTAGTTAGGAATGCGAATGTCCATTCGTCCTTGTAGGAGTGTAAGATCTCGCATGCGTGGGTGTGCTGATGTGGTTATGCGTGTGTGTGTTCTTAGACAGGGATGAGTACCAACAAAGAAAAATGAGAGTAATCGAATATATTCAGTTCAGTTGTGCTATAAATTCATATGTATACGTTCATCCGAGCAGTTTAAATCTTGAGAGAACCTTCTTTCATACATCATGAAACCTTCAAAATAACTCATGACTCATATATTTGTAGCAGACACCACCGATAAACTTTGGTGTTTGTTGGGTTGTCTGGCTTTCGCCAATATGATTCTTTGCAGTGCTGGAAACACCGTACCGACTTCACAGCGGTAAAACCCTCCCGTGCTAGTTAGTCACGCTTCCACACCTTTTTGGTCACCCAAATATTGCTGAGTGCGTATAGTAGCGTGATCGGTTTATGAGTGTGGCTAAAACAGGTCATGAGGAATATTGTAGCTGCGCATCGTCCTCCAAGGTATATTGTATACTCTTCTATTTGCCCCAAGGAAAACATGTGCCTAGAACTCCCTTATCAAGTGGCCCTTTCATAGGCTGAGCTGAGACGACGTGTGGAGTGGCCACAGGCATCCCCTACTTTCGTGCGCCTGATGTTAGAGCTCGCGTTTATCGCAGCCAAGTGAGAAGATGATCAGCGCATGGTGATTTGGTAGGCTAAACGGTATATGTCAGTTTTAGCGTAATATTTGCGAAACGGCAGCAGTATACCCATAAAATTTTACAAGCTCCCAAATATAGCCATCGGGTAACAAGTGACACCCTTTTTTATGCCTAGGTTGCCTATCCTTACCGTGGCCGATAAAGTGGGTTCACTTATTTATAGTACCTTTTCTCTGCAACCACCGAAAGCATATGTAATGATGTTTAGCCACGTTATTCTTGGGGCACATAGGTTATATCTGATCTAAACAAATATTGCATTTTTTATGACTTGAAGAATAAATTTACTGCATGCACAAAGCCACCGGGGGTGTGGGCTGTTGTTTATTTTTTTGACAGTTTAACTTGTTCTGAAATCAGCCATTTTTGAGTTCACATTGTTTTGCACTTGTGGTAGCTCACGCATACAAAGTTTCTTTGAAATCAATTCAATACGTTTTCAACAAAAATACATTGAAGTTGAACAATTTGTGAAAAACGCAATTGGAAAAAAATGAATTTTTACGTGCGCATACTGCTTACGCAGGAGGGCATTTGGTGCACTTCGGCGCATCACTCAAACCACTTGGCGCGGCTGCTCAACGCCGGGCTTCCATGGGTTGGCTCCTCATAGGACAGTGGATATTCGGTGTCGAAATTGTAAATTTTCGATTTTTTTTTGGGGGGGGGGAGGACTACCCTTCCATACCCCCTTAAGGCTCACCCTTCTGTGATGCTCTTAAAACTTGCAAAATTCAGTCATCGGGGTCGTCGAACAAACTTGTTCGTGTTTGTCTGTATGCACAGACACGGTGCTCGTGAACCTAGTCAGTCCGCGTACAGCAACATACAAAGCCTGTGAAACTACGAAATATTTTATTGGCTGTTAGTAGCATCAGCTCGAAATACAGTTAACATCCCTATTAACAGCTTCTCTCCAAATGTGATGCAATGACAGCTACCGTTATGAATGCTTCACCTTCCAATCAATCTTATTACATCTACTTAGTATGGGTCTTGATTGTAATGAGATAAATAATTTTCAGTATTGAGATGAACCCAACAGGCTTGCTGGTTTTGAAGGTTTGTCACACGCTGACATAAGTTGGACGTCAACGTGCTCGACAACTATACGTATAGCACTCGAAAAGATCATTTTCGCAACTAGCTTGTTATAAGATGTTATGTTACTCCGTTACAGTGTGTCGGTAATTCATTCTAAAATGACTAAAGAAAAGGCTCTAGCGGGATTGCCAGTGTAGTTGTCAAACTTCCTCTGTAGTTTGAAGCCTGTCATTGATTGCAACTTAAGCGGCATAGTTGTGTTGTCAAGTGGCATAGTTATGTTGTCAATGGGCGCTGGTATCAGCGTTAAGCTCCGCAAAACCAGTTGAGTCGAAGCTCGTTCACACCGAAGGCGGCGCGGCCAAACCGGTAAGGCGACAAAGAAAAAAGCGGGAAAACCTTTCCTCCAGGCAGCGAAAGTGGGCGTATTATGAGGCGGCAAGTGCGATCGCTCCCACAGAATTTTTTTGCCACCCGCTGAAAATCGCCGCTCTTCCGCAGCCAATCAGAACGCCACGCGGCGTTGGCGCCGGTGTACCTTTGGGAGAAGCATTGCCACGTGATAAGGACACGTGCGCAAAAGCGCGAGATGCCCACCGCCTTTGGTGCGCGGCAATCCAAAGGAGACGTTAGGTCTGAACAGGGGCACGCACTCACCACCTCACCGCTTCGAAAAGCCCACTTGCCCGCCTTGTTGCGCCGCCTTCGGTGTGAACGAGCCTTCACTGCGGTGATTCGTCCGATTGTTTGGCCTGCTGTTTGAGTCAGAGGGCCAGGGCGTCTCATCTACATGCTGACTGCTGCGTCCGTAGAAAATATGTGGTCACCCATAGGACGGTGCTCATGTGTGAAACCGATCAGACAGAATCGGGTGACAGGGCTGAGAACGCTTCAGTGGAAGCATATGAGACGTTCATGGGGTGCGCTCATGTGGTAAGCAGAAAGATGAATGACCTGGCCATTCCAGTCGTGAGAAACGGTAGGTGGTCAGCGTGCGTAATCATCATACAACTGGTAATTGAGATACAAATTCATAGTGGGGCTTGGCATTAGAAGACAAGGCACATAGTTGTAGGTATCTATGGAGGCGGCTTTGTTAAGCGTCATTCCAGTCGCAGGGAAGAAAGGGCTCTCGGACATTAGGTGATGACCGAGAAACCACCTCCCGTCAGTCAAGCTTTTCATGCCCCACCTGCCTAATCACTGACGTGAGGTCTTATGGATCTGGATTGTTTGATTGATTATTGATGTTTAACGTCCCAAAACCACCATATGATTATGAAAGACGCCATAGTGGAGGGCTCCAGAAATTTCGACCACCTGTGGTTATTTCCCGTGCACCCAAATCTGAACACACGCGCATACAACATTTCCGCCTCCATCGGAAATGCAGCCGCCGCAGCAGGGATTCGATCCCGCTGGTTCAGCGGTTCAGCAGCCGAGTACCTTAGCCAAGAGACCACCACGGCGGGGCACGGAGCTGGATGCACGTCAACACTGGCGACATTAGTGACGTTGGCCAGGCGGCCGAACTTTGGTGTAATTCGTTGAACTTTCAGCGCTTCAAATGTACGGCATTGCTTATTGACGTCACTTACAGACTCCAAATTGTCTCTTGCAATGAGGAGCTGGTAGACGTCCTGCGCAATCCCTTTTAGAAGATGACCAACCTGATCTTCTTCTGTCACCCGCGAGTCCAGCGGGTTGCACAACACTCTAAAAACTGTGGAGGGTATCGCGGGAGTAAAAAAGGCCAAGTTACTTGTCAGAATGGTCTTCTACTCTCGCAAAACATCGCCTAGAGTGAAATTCATTTTCACCCTGCATGAAATGACCAAGTGAGACTGCTTCCTATTCTACCCCGCTCTGAGAGAGTAGAATGCCTATATACTCATCGGGCATGAGAGAGTAAAACGCGGTTGTACTCTTGCTGTTGATTACATTTAGGTGCGTCGGCATACCACGAGTGAATAGTGCTACTTAATAACCACACATATCGCAGTAAAACGTACTGCATTTGTTTATTGAGACGTTAGAGATGATTTACAAAAGGAACAGTGTTTCCGGCGGTCACTAGTCAATTTCAGCGTACTGGGAGACACTTGTAACTAATAAAATCCGCGTTTTCAG
The DNA here is from genome assembly GCF_043290135.1 of Rhipicephalus microplus. Classification (NCBI taxonomy): domain Eukaryota; kingdom Metazoa; phylum Arthropoda; class Arachnida; order Ixodida; family Ixodidae; genus Rhipicephalus; species Rhipicephalus microplus. Next base: position 166,502,232 of record NC_134701.1, on the reverse strand, counting down.
CTTCCGATCTCTGGTAGTGAAATAAAAGAATACTATCTTAATCAATCGGCCACGATCGAAACTCAGTGAAAATGGTTTTGATGTTCTCCTTATATAATATGGATGTTTTTTGTTACGACCATCGCACACAGGTGATGATGCTGTAAGCCAAACGTACGGTACGGCTACAGTGAAGTATTGTGACTTTAGTCGTAGAACGTGAACAAGGACGTGAACAAGAATGACCAAAAATACCTCGAAAGAGGTGAAGAAAACTAAATTGTTTAATGACCACTTCAGAAGCGCAATGTTTAGTACCCAGAAATGACGAATCACTTAGTGAATCATTGCAAATGCCGTTGATATAACCTGTTGCACTAATATTTTTTCTGCAATAAAGAAAACCGTGTCGGATAAGCGTTCTGATCTCACGAAGAACAGAACAAAAACGTTAAACAAGTTATCAACATTTCGGGTGGCTTTGAAAGCGCGGAGACACAGAAATCTGCACTTCTGCATAAGAAGTGCAAAAACAAGCAGACCTATAACAAACATTGCTTACGACATCAAAAATGAGACGCCCTTACACCGTATTCCAGTGTGGTGTGGTATAGTTAGTGTGTCGGGCTCGCAATGTGCAGTGCATAAGTTCGACCCACATTCGGCAATTTATTTCCGTGAGGTGTATTACTACTCTCTTCGGTGGGGTCATGCTACTCTTCCTCGGGTGGCGTTATGTTACCCTGTTGAGGGGGAGTGCTTTCACCTGTTCTGGGGGAATCACTGTACTTTGACTCAGCAAGAGGTGATTTACTCTGGAAAAGAGAGTGAATTATGGGACAAGAAAGAACTCTCCCAAAGAGAGTGCTCAGCACTCTCTTAGATTTAGAGTGAACTTGAGCATGTCCTCGATATACGTCGTGCAGGTTGCCCCGGCGACTTGAGCTTGTTGCATGAGAGTTTGGTCGGGCGCACTTTTCTTTGCTGCTGGATTCCCGAAGCACTTTTTGATTTCATCGACGAACGTCTGCCACGTCGTCAGGCTTTCTTCATGGTTTTCGAACCATGCAGGTGCGGTTACTTCAGGAAGAGTCCAACATTCTTGCGTGGGCCGGTAGTATCCCAGCCATTAAACCAACTCGCCCTTTGGTAGAAGTAGAGTCATGCATAGACATCTTCTCCAAGTTGTTCATCGAATCTTGGGGGCTCGATGTAGGGTTACCACGGAATACGTAAAGCTGATTGATTGTCTTTGTTACCGTAAGAACCCATCACAGACGGCTGGCCAGCAAGTCGTCGACTTCGGCAAAGCTCCACGTGTTGCGCTTCAGCGGAGTCGTCGTTCATCGAGGGTGCCGTTATCTTACCTCCACCAAAACTGTTATGATGGGGCAGCGCGTTTATACGAGAATGAATAGCGGAGGGTAGCCGCACGGACATCGAGTTGCTTCCACGACAAACCACTTCGTTCTCTTCTTCCGTCTTTCACACGTTGGCGCTTGAGGATAACAATATCGATCGCTCACCAAAGCTTGACCCTGTATTCAATACGTGACATGTATGTAGCTGTGTGTTTTATTTTATTTGCGGTTAACTTTTTTTCTTAACGCAAACTGTTTCCTGACTGACGAAACGTTACATGGCATAGTGTAGAAGACAATTATTTAAAAAAGTTCACAGGACCTCATTTTCCTGGGCGCTGGAGAGGATCAAAGTGCATTCAAGTTAAAAAATAAATAAAGAAGGTAGTGGCTGGAAAATTTTGCGGGTCTCTCGTCTGAATGCATTCAAATAGTCTTGAAAGTAATGAGCAGATGAGCAAGGTTGCTTGGGTGTTTTTTCAGCAGGTGGCGTATCACGAAAATATTGCAATGGGGAATTCCATCGCACTAATTGTTTTATAGAATTACATGGTATTCTTTTCCAATATACTCAAGGTGTCATTAACAAAATCGAAACACAATTAAGCTTCGCCTTTAGGAATTGATTGTGACAGCGATATTCCGTCTCTAGTGCGTACTTGAACTTGATGGATACTTTTTCATGACGTTAGTCGAGAAGTATTAATTGTGTTTCACTACAATGTAAATATTAAAGTTTAAAGTGGCTTGTGTCAGTGAAGCTCTTGCACATGGCTAAACTCTGTGTGATGAGTAGCATATGCCTTCAACTACGAGCAATTATGTGCATGAAATCTTTTCCAACTTCATTCATTCATTCATTCACTGTTTATTCAGACAAAAACAATGATTGCCTAGGTTGAAGGAACTAAAGGCAGATTACCTCTGCATTGCTATATACCCTCTACATCGTCTTGAGAGAACACGTGCAGTGACGTGCGTCCCATTTGCTATGGGTGGCTGGCTTCAAAGCACGAAGTCACCATAATATTCACATCTCTAGACACCCGATGGCAATGTACACTCGTACAATGCAATATTACCCTGGTATTACGTGTTTTATTGTGAAGCAGATATACAGGACGCATGCGTTTGTGAGGCATGAGCAAAATATCCACTGCATTTCCATGCAGAGAAAGTCATTTTAACTGAATTTTCAAGCATAGGCGTGGTTCTGTGGTAGGGCACCTGCTTGCAACGAAAATGACCCGAGTTTCATCCTCACCAAAACCCGCAATATTTTAATATTTATTTCATTTGAACCATTCTGTATTTTGCAGTGAGGCACAGGATAAGTTTTTTCTCACAACCAACGACGCCCACGCTGACGCCGACAGCGTAGCTGACGCCGCAATTTCGGTGAAACAAGCTCTTTAACGCAATCGAGTTAAAACTGCTGTGTTTGCGCTTCATAATTGAAAAAAACTATGCACGTCTCTGAAATTCAAAGGTGGCGCAGCTTTTTTATTTGTAAGGTTTTTCGAAGTACTGCAGTTCTTTTATTATTTTTATTTTTGTCTTTGCGCGTCATGGTGGTGCTAGTTCAGACAAGGAGGATGACATCCACATCTTTTTTAATGAGTTCTAAGATGAAACGTCTGGTTTGCTTTAAAGTACTAGGTTAACGAGGACGCTCTTTCATGGCTGTCGGTTCCATGTAGGTTCTTCCGAAAGGAAGTGTAATGCGATAAACGACGACTAGGAAAACTTAAATTCATCTTAACTCTCAGAGCCAAAATTGCCGTAAACTTGAGCTTAAACCACTTTACCCTCTTAGTGGAGTATATTGAGACGTTTTTTTTTGTTCTTGCATGTATCATGTTGGCCCCTCACAAAGAGGAAATATTTTATCTGTTGCATAAATTATTATTTGTTTGTTATATTTCATGTTGATTATTTTTCATAGTCGTTCCTCCTCTTTCTAGTTTTGTTCGCGATTTTTAATTGGGCTTCTTGAAGGGCGTGTAGCACCACTGAGAAGTACTTAAGAAAACTTTTGCCTTTTTGGTTCTCGCAGAAGTCATCTCTCGGCTTTAGCGTTTGTTAGAGTGAATGAAGTAAATGCGGACACTTGAAGGAAGGGGAACCTACTTATGCCAGGATGAAGAGGTCATAAGAGTTTTTTGGTAGTGTGAAGGTAGACTGTTGAAGCTCAGGTTAAGCATTATAGCAAAGTTTGGTACGTTCGTTCAACGGAAGTAAAGTTCATGAAAGTCTCTACACGGGGGTGAGCGCGAAGATGTGCTGGTGGTTTCTTTTTCGCCTTCACTACCTTCCCTACAAATACTCGCTCGTCTTCGCTAGCTAGTTTTCCCATAAAATACGTGAACACTGCGGCACTAAGCGCTGTGTGTTTCAGTTCTTTTATTTTTTCTTGTGGAAAGAAGATATTTTTACGTTTGCCCAGTCAAAAGCACAAAAAAATGAGAAAGAATAAATCAGCTAATCGCGCGCTCTATATTCCAACCAGAAAAAAACACAATGGGCGTGTGACTGAAACTCAAACACATCAGCCAAGCTCCCAAATAAATAACACGCATACGCATGTGAGTATCTAGCCCTAAGATTAGACCCGCGTATGTGCGGTCATTTCTGCTTGTTTGATGAGCCTTAATGCCACAAGTCGGCTCACGTTATGACACCGTAAAAGAGGTCTTTTGATAACATGCATCAAACGGGGTTCCTTGGTCTGTACATACATGTTACACTAGACGGGGTCTCTGCATTTCGCCTGCGTCGAAATCCGACCATTGTGGCAAATGAATCGAAATCGGGTCATTCGGGTCAGCAACCGATCACTGTTACCGCAGTGACACTGCGGCGGCTAATGAGACATTGATGAAACACTATTAAGAACTGGTGCCTAGAATTATCGGGCTTTGTGAGGCAGCTCCTCTGACGTGTGATGCTCTTACAATATCGTTAGATTCATGCACAGGGAAATTCTCATTACGAGCATGTTCGGCAGCGCTGGCGTATAACAACGATCATTACGAACTCAAAAGGAAGTGTCTAACGTCCGTCTCTGCAAAGTGACAATGGAGCTGGCTGTGAGCATTCAAAATATGCCACCCATAAAGCGCTCTTCAAGACAAAGCGACTACGATTATTTCTAAAAGATGGCTTCGATGATTGCGAGCATTTTAAAAAACGGGCATGCAGAAATGCTTCGAGAGGAATATTGATTGAAGGGACACATATGACAATATTAGAAACTTACTCCACTCACAAGACGGAGAAAAACTGTCGGCATCACCGGGATGTCACGATCTTTTTATATAGTTTATATTCTAGGCGGGCGACTGTATAATGCCGCAATTGGTTTTCCATGCAAAATCATGAAACTTTCGGGGTGGCATCGGAGGTTTGATTGAGATTAAGCCAGTAGGCCGCGGGAAAATCGGTAAACTGTAAACGGGAACTTCGACGACTGTCTTCGCTCCTCAATATTCTCATCGTTGGCTAAAAACGTGTGAGTTTCAATTGCTTTTGAAATATTTATTACTGCCGATCTTTGCAGTACAAGTTTTAAAAAGGTAGCTCACCGAGATTGAAACAAGCAAGAGCATCGTTTATAATGTCCTCTATATAACCTATTACAACCGTTTCTCAACTTCTCAATCTGCCATTCTTAAAGTCCGTGATAATCGATAGAACTCTCACCGGAGGTTTCGATAATATATCTTTGTTCAAGGTGCGAATTAATCTTCTTCGTAGCGTAGACTTTACAACTTCACTTTTTCTCCACATATATTGGCGAAGCTTAGTTCAGCTGAAAAACAAAAAAGAAGAAAGGAACTTTGGTTCGTAAGGCAGAAACGTTAAATTTATTCTACTCGTGTCTTTCGGATAATTTCATCCATTACACAAATCACTCGAGCAATACGTTTTGAATGGGGTTCTGTTCTCCCGCGGCACCCTTCTGGGTCTTGATGAAGGCGATCGTTGGGAATATGACAGAGCCCTGGTTAAAATTCTCGTCTCGAAACTTCAGCAGTTACAGAAGAAACTAGAAACGAAATAAACAGCAAAGAAAAAAGAAGAAAGAAAGAAGAAAAATAACTAAGAAAAAATTAAGTTAGTTCTGTCTAATATAAATAAAAAAAACAAGACTCGTTATTGAGATGCATGCAAGAAAATAAAAAAAAACATATTAGTATCAGAATCAGTCATCGACACTGTTCATATGACGGACATCTCGCTACAAAACAGATGAAATTCGCAGTAGATCTCGCAAGCCTGTATCACAAATATGTGTTGACTATTTATTAGGTATTCGTCGGATACTCAGCAATAAAAGCGATTCACCTTTTTAATGCGAAGCATTTCTAGCAAACTTCGGTGACTTTGAGCGTATCTATCTATCTATCTATCTATCTATCTATCTATCTATCTATCTATCTATCTATCTATCTGTCTGTCTGTCTGTCTGTCTGTCTGTCTGTCTGTCTATCTATCTATCTATCTATCTATCTATCTATCTATCTATCTATCTATCTATCTATCTATCTATCTATCTATCTATCTATCTATCTATCTATCTATCTATCTATCTATCTATCTACTGCCGTCTACATCTGGTTACTCTTGCGTTGAGCTCCGTACCTTGAGGTCGATGAAAATTGGTATGGCAGGTAGAGAGATTGTTGATCATGACTGTCTGATCATGAGCAAAAGGAGGAGAGGTTGACGAAATGTAAAGGTGGCTACTTCCGCAACCCTAGTTGGGATCACGGCTCAGCGCCTTTAGGCGCATGAGGAGAGGGCACAAAATATCTTGAGAAAAGAGGAAAAAAGAAATAGCGTTCATAGAGGGCGGCTTCTATAGCCGGCTGTCCAGTCCAGATTACCTAAGGAAGTGAAAACTCGTCTGCAAGACCTAGATGTGGTGCGGCGTAGGAAATACTAGATCCTTCTGTGTCGGTGCGGGTAGACCCTGGTGATGGAATGCGGCTATCGAGTGGGCTAGTTGTATGCACATGACGAGCTGGGCATACACCCACTATGTGCTAGCTGATTTTGTCCGCCCTTAGGCAGTGTTGTCAGGGGACGAGGCTCTACCAAGCCGATGACGCCAGGATAGGCCAGGAGCAGCCAATGCGCAAACGCAATAGAATGGACAGCTTCTTCCTGGATTGATATGTGAGGTTGAACGTCCGAAAACCAACATACGATTATGAGAGACGCCGTACTAGAGGGCTCCGGAATTTTCGATCACCTGGGATTCTTTAACGCGCACCCATATCTGAGTACACGGGCCTACAGCATCTTCGCCTCCAACGGAAATGCAGCCACCACAGCCTAAATTCGATCCCGCGACCTGCGGGACAGCAGCCGAGTACTTTTGCCACCAGACCACCGCGGCGGGGCAACACCTTCTCCTGAAGCAACCCAGGTTAGGCAGCCTGGCTGAAGGTTCCATCTTTGGTACACGATTTTCAGTGTAGCAGATCTGTGTACACAATAATCTTTCCACCCAGCTCTTCCTCTAGATTGGGGGCAGACACCAGCTGGAGAGCGCATGTGGCTGAGCAACGCATAGAGGGTCCTCCCATACCGGTAATGACACCGAAGGGTTTCTCCGCTGGACGAAGAGAAGAAGGTATGGCTACAGTTACCGGTCCCACGGCGTCTCGATATACCTGCAGCTCGCCCATGCAAGATATTGGTGTGATTTGAAGCCGGGAACGCAGGAGCGCCTGTAAGGCGTGTGCGCCAGCCGAACAATGTGTAGCAGACCGCGTTGCTGTAGGAGCAACGAGAGAATAGAGACAACCGCTTCCGCCAAGGTGACTGTAATTTGAGAAGAACGCGGAAGGCCAGTGACACATCGAATGAAACCCTCCTGCAAAAGCTTAAGGTACTCTAGATGCGGTGGAGGAAGTACCACCATAGAAAATGCGAACAGTAGTCACAAGGTTGCTGCTGCGTAAAGACGAAGAGAGCAGGAAGATGAGCAGCGAATCCACCAAGGGAGATGCCTTTCACCGCACTCTCAGTTCTTCTCACAATTCCCATGCCCTCCTGACCGCAGGGAGCTCAGGGCAGCCGGTGTTAAATACGAAGTGCAAGGTTGGTCACGTACACTCCACGGGATTGGGTTGCCCTTGAAGGTTAGACGGGCCACCCGGATGCTCATTCTTGGCCTGGGGTGCACCAGAAATGCGTTCGCTTTAGCCGGGGAGACCACCAGAACTGCAGACGTGTCAAAGCCAACCGCAGCACTCAATGCACTTTGCAGGGGAGATTTGAAAAAAAAAACACGAATTCCTGGTAGAGCCTTCATTCCACATGGTGACGTCGCCAGCGTCAGGTCATGACATGAATAGTGTGAAAATATCGTCGCTTATGACGTCAAACGCTTTCCTACAGACACGTACAGTGGTAGACACGTGCAGTATACAGTGGTTCGCGGGTGTGCACTGCAGTTGTTTGACAGTTTCGACCCACGAATCGCGAGAGCAGACATTCGTCATGTAAACAGGAGAAAGTTAAGCGAAACTCGTCCTAGCGTTTTCACAACAGTGAAATCATTTGCTTAAAGGAAGACATGAAAATGTATTTTCCGTTTTGCAGTACTTCTCGTGATTTCTGGTAAATGTAACGCTGATTGAAGAGGTAGACAACCGCAAAGTGATAATCAGGTCGAGCATAGAGACTTCTCATAATGACTTATGATTTGTAGGTCCAAACGTTTCGCTCCATTTGCGCTGTCGAGCCCGGACAGGTGGCGTAATAACTTTGGCTAAATTGTCTGTTCCCATAGCAGAGCACTTTTTCTTCTTTATTGCCTTCTTGACTACAGGTCAAGCTAATATGACAGTCACTATCACACGTGTTTCATGCGTGATAACGCGTCAAACAAAGATATTACATCTTCAAAACAGTCGGTAGTCTTATACACATCTCGCACTTTTATAACAGCTTCCACGAAACACTCATTAACTGTTAGAACTCTCACATCACAGTGTCTGTACGATAGCATACTACGCCAAACCGAATGAAGACCAAGTAAAAATATAACACCCAAATTTTGCACAGAACTATCACAAGGCAAAAACCGAATTCCATATGAAGTAAGAGGTAAATCTTTTTTTAAAGTCCTCTGTAAAATGTTCCAAAAAAAATAGCGTTCTTACAATCAATAAACACGTGTTCAATGGTCTCAGGTTTGTTACACAGGAGACAGCTGCTTCCCCATGGTACATACATCCCTCTCTCTTCAAGCCACGTTTTTACTGGCAAGGTTCCCGTATGAAGTTCAAAAAAGAAGGTTTTCACATTGGGTGGTATACACATATTTTTCACTCGCTTTAGTACGTCATGACCATGGAATTTTTCATACTTTGAACGGTTCAGGGGCACAGAAAAAACATTCTGTATTAGGTCTTTCATAAGGTGCTTTCTTTTCACATTAGTTAGGTAATCTATCGAAAACCTCGCCCTTAAGAAATGATATGAGAACACAACTTCGCGCAAGAACGGTGACAAGGTGTGTCGTTCTCGCCTGTCTGAAGATACAAAGAAGTCAGGCATGTGGTGTAGCAACGCTGTTTGAAATAAAGAACATAAAAAACAGTCTCTCTGGTCTCTCATGAGCAGGAAACGTGATATTACATGGTTAAGAAACAGATGGCACAGAGACAGCCCTCCTTGCTTAGCTCGCCGAAACAAGTTCGTTCTAGATGTTCTCTCCCACGTAGAGCTCCAGATGAACGTGGCGAATATCCTGTGGACTTTGTGAATGCTTTTACGCGTACAACTAAGTACTTGTAAAAGGTACATAATTTTAGCAGCCAGAAATACGTTGCATACAGCTGACCGAGAGAAAATGGATAAGCCACAACCGCCCCATCCTTCGGCGGTCGCGCGCAGTTCTTCAGCCTTTCCAAGCCAAAATGCTTCACTGTCTTGATACCTGTCCAATGGTACCCCTGGGTAACGACTAGGTGTCGTGAGCCACTGAATATTTCCAAAGGACCTTGGCGTGAGGTCCCAATTACCATGCCATAAACCAATGCTTTTCTCTTTGTTCATTAAGCTTCCACTCATGTTACAAAACCTTTGAGTGATTTTTAATAACGAAGTGACACTCTCTCTATCAACTGCGAAAAAGGCAATATCGTCGGCGCATGCCAAAACACGCACTTCACATGACTGCAACCTGAAACCATTAATCCCTGCATGGTGAATCACTTCCTGACACAATGGTTCCAAAAATAGAGCGAAGAGCAAATGACTTGAAGGACACCCCTGGCGCACGGAAAAAAGTACTTGTATGCGCTGTGAGAGTTCTCCATTTACAATTAAATTTGTGGTTGAATTTTCGTATGCCAATCTAATACTTTTACATATGATCGCACCGAGACCAACGTACTCAGCTAGCTTGAAGAGTATATTGTGGGAAACCATGTCGAAAGCCTTGGCTAGATCAATTTGCAACATAGCTACTTTTAGAAGCGCAGCGTCACAATACTCCAAAATGCTCCTGGCAACATGAATATTCGTGAATATGCTCCTACGCTTGATGCCGCAAGTCTGATGTGACCCGACCAACTTGTATATAACTCCTTGCAACCTCCTAGCCAGAACTTTCATAAACACCTTATAATCTACGTTTGTTGGCGTAATTGGCCTGTATCCTGTCACTTTGCGTAAAACATGTTGCTCTTACCCTTTAGGAATCAGCACGGTGTGTGCCCGATTAAACGATGGAGGCAGAGTTCCGCGATCTAAAGACTCTGAAAAACCTGATGCAATGCGGCGGCCATATCTTCCTTGAACGCCTTGTAAAAGGCGGCATTAATGCCATCTGGACCAGGTGATTTGCCCATGCCAAAATCATCGATAGCCTTCTCAATTTCCCCTATACTAATATACATTTCCAATAAATTTGTGTCCTGAGCATTAAGTGTCGGCATTTCTATCAAGAACTCATCTACAAAACCCGGCTCCTTTGGTTCGCGATAAGCAAACAAGTCCTGATAATAGTTTTCAAAAGCTTTCATAATATCTTTATGTTCTTTCAATATTTTATTATTCCATTCTATCTCTAGTATGTCGTGAGCTCGAGCATATGCCTTTTCATCTGACAAGGCTCGCTTTGTCGGGGCTTCACCTACGAGGTATCTCTCAGCTCTTGCTCGTATAATTGCGCCTTTATATTTATCTTCTTCATGACATTCAATTTTGTTTTTGACAACCTGCAGTTGATATGTGAATAAGCCCGGGTTTTCTACTTCAATATTCACCAAAGTATTTAGCTCTGCCCGTAGCTCACGTTCCTGTTTTCGAGCTTGATACTGCATGTAGCAACCACACTCTATTGCGTTCATTTTTATCTTTTGCTTAAATAATTCCCATCTTTCCGTGGCACTCCTTTCTGCGTTTTTGAAAAATTCTCGATTTCCTTCTTCGTCTTATCTACAAACCCTTCGTGCGTAATTATCTTAGTATTCAGTTTCCATGTTTCCCATACAACCTTCTTTTTACACTTTCTACCTATCTCAAACGAAACTAAGCAATGATCACTGAAGGAAACAGCATACAGGTCATAGTTCTGACATAAAGGTACTATCTCAGAACAAACATATGCTCGATCTAGTCGTGCGTGACTCGAACCTTGAAAATGTGTGAAGTGTTTGGCGACTGCCACCCATCACAAACAGAGCTACGTCATGTCAAAAGTACTTATTAAGGCTGTCTTTAAGCAAACCAACGCTATCATCACCTAATTTAGCAGTATACGTGCAATCTTCTAGGGTCAAAACACAATTGAAGTCACCCAACAGAATCACACATTTCTAACATTCAAAGTACGCTTGCATTTCCCGAAAAAACAGACATCTGTCTCTCGAATTTGTAGGTGCGTATACACAGATAACTCTAAATTTAGTGTTCCCGTAACAAAAGTCACACAAAACACAACGCCTATGTAGGCAACCTTTGACCTCTTCCACTACAATACCAAGAGAGTTCTTGACAAAATAATACATCCGGCTGATGCTCCCACTGCATAGCTCACACATGCATTGTACCGCAATGAAAATTCTGCTACCAAGCGATCAGTCGCGTCCTCAGTGCTAACTTTAGTCTTCTGGACCGCGAGCAAGTCAAGGTATTTTTCTTGCATCAAACGTTTCAACTGGTACTGTTTGCGACGCGTTCCTAGACCACGTACATTCAGCGTACCAATGCGTAAACGCGCAGTCATGCTAGCCATGTTGGTGACAAAGATGAAAACTACAATGCTGCGTTTACCGTGACTCGTATACCATGCAGTGGGAAAACCGGGGTCTTACGCGTCTCGATCCTGTCCCCGAACCGGCGACGATGACGCCGACCGGGATTCGAGGGCATATTTTTTACTCTTAGCGCCCGTGACGCGATGCCACAGACGCTCCGGGCGTTTCAGGTTGCGTTCCGTGCTCTCCACTCGGTAACGCTTGCCGCGTCCCGTGGTCGCTTCCGGAGACTGTGTGCTGGCTTCTGGCGTAGCGATCTCGCCACTGGTACCCATTTCTTCCTCCATCGATTGTTGAATGTCCTGCTGGCCGCCTGTTGCGGCCAACTCCTCGGATTCTTTCGTTGAGTCTTTGCCGTCTTGCGTTGTCGCGTCGGCTTCTCTTCTCCAGTTGCCTGAACCGTGGCATCGGGTCCTACGGCGTTGCTGCCAGGGGCCAACTTCTCAGCCTCTTGGCGTCCATTAGATTATCTTGGGCGTCGTCTGTTCGCAGCACGGTCTTCGTAACTCTGGCATAACTCCTGACGCAATCTTGAATTTCATGTCCAAACGCTCGGCATACACCACAGAAGGGAGTCTGGCAGTCTCGTCGTATATGTCCTTGCATGTGACACCTTAGGCAAAGCGGTGCCCGACCCGGGGCCACAAAAAAGACGGTGCCCCCTCCAATCTTAAAAAGGTGCGGCAAGTCTTCAAGCACCACGCCTTCCTTCAGTTTCAGTAGCACCACCCTCGTCGTCGATATCGCGTCTTCAAAGCCCGAGACGGTCAAGTTGTCATTGGAAACCTCCAGAACTTCACCAAACTCACCTAACGCTTGTCAAATGCTCTCATTCAAGACCGCAAAGTCAACCCAGTGGATTTTCACGGTTACATCATGTTTGATAGGGTCGATGATAGTACAGAAGCCACCCTTGACTCGGAGTCCACCTGTTTTGAGTAATGCATCTTTGTCACCCTTGCTTCGCATCTTCACCAGCCCGATGTGATTCATCTGGAAGCTCCAATGCCAGTGATCGCCTTGATGAGTCCCACTTCTTCCAACGGGGCCCGAAAGTCTTCCAACCGGTATGGTATTTTTTCCAAATCACCGTGCAGAAACACACACTCTTCCATACTGTCACCCGACGGCAATGTTGGCAACAAAAACCGGTAATCCGATGGTGCAGAAGGGAACCTAACACCGCGGCCAGCAGCGGCGGCCGAAGCACCTCGCACGGAGCGAGCCATCACACGTCTGTCTCCCACCAAAGCCGAAAGTGGAGTGTTCCCATAGCAGAGCACGCAGTACGCTAAATTGTTAACCACTTTTTAAAAACACGTGGTAGGGACGGCTTTCTGCATTCCATAGTATGGTACCAAGTAGTCTAAATCCGTAAATGCTTTTTCTAAACACACATACTGTGTTTTTACTTTTATTCGTTGTTTTTTTTGTGTATGTGCAAGTGACCTTTACAATATAACTTTCTTTCTTGATTGCTGCCTTAAGAAAAGTCTCTTTTCGTAGGTGGGAACACAACACATGGCTATCGGCCTTGAAAATGAACACTGAGTTCTCTGCAGTTGCGGTGATGTGACGCCATTGCAAGGACTCGCCTTCTCCGCCGCGCTTGCCGCATCCCAATCCCATTGCTTGCCGTCTCCCGCCGCTTGTTACCTTCTCACGCGCCCGCCATGCACTTGCTCTTTAGCGATACGGTGGTGATTACTGCTCAATTTCATGGCGCAAATGTCTTAAGGTACAAGGTAGAAGGTTCCACAACTAGTTAAAGTTATCCAAGCTGTAGAAAGTTATAATTTAGCTCAGTGGACACACCTCCGAACATAAGAGTTGTTGTAAAAATGGTGATACAGGACAATGAGGCGCTCGTTATAATCATGGTGTACGCCGACAAATGAGCCCCAAGAAAATATCACAACTGGGGCTAACGTAGCTACAACTACGAGTAGATTCCTGAGTTGTGTGCCGAAGAACAACAACATAAATTAGGATGACTTGAATTCACTGAATAGATCGTGGTTTATCGTGCTGGTTACGCATGCGTTTGCAAATAACCAGAGACATCTGACAGAATTGTGCTATCTCAAGCAGGACACTTTACTAGAATCTGTCTGGAATAAGCCATCACTTGACCTATTTAGAAAATAAACAAATACAGCAGCACACAAAATAATTTGACCAATGTTTAGATATTCGTTCACTCTGATCAAATGTACACCATTCTTCTCAACATAAACCCAGGACTGCGTAGTCGTATAACCTGATTTGCGTGGAATGCTGGTCTGATGTACCACTCCACCACAAACCATATTCATCACTTCACGTAGGAGCAGCGCTGATGAAAACGTTTCCAATGTAAACGCGAGAAAGTCGGAATAGCGTACTCAGAAACCAGGGCCAAGTAATAATTAAATTTCTTTCGCAAAAAATGGGTCATATTCTGTGATTCGAAGGCAGCGCTTCAGAGTTTGCAGTCTGCTATGCGTAGGAGGAATCATGAACAATTGGTACATGAAATAAGACATTGCCATCATGAAGCTCTAGCACGAGGGCATGATATTATATATCAATGGCTGCCTGGATATATCGGTATTACCTGAAATCAATTAGCCGATGATGCAGCCCGCTCAGCCTATGAAGGAAACCATGTGGTCCCGATTCCTCTATCAAGGAATGATGCAGCAAGACAACTTTACCTGCAGGCTCGAGATCTTACACGCACGTTCTTCTCGTCTACCAGCTTCCAAAGGTGTCAATTATTGAACTGAATACTTCTCTCAAGATAAAGCTACTATCACAACTTTACCGCTCCGATTCGACACTGTTATGCCACCTTTGGTTGGGCGTTGCATTCACAAAGGTGTACTTCTTTCGCATTGGTATAGCAGACACGTCTACATGCGACTACTGCGGAGCTGAAGAGACCAGTGAACAAGTCTCATGCAGCTGCGCTTGCTACGACACACAGAGATGCCAGCTCCGGATGGTTTTGAATCAACTTGACTCCAGACCATTCTGTGTGCAGAAGATTCTAGGGCCTTGGGAAACTGCCTCAGTTGCGCAGAAAGCGACTAAAGCACTCCTACTTTACTTAAGGTCAACATACCTGAGCGATCGCCTGTAGTCTGTGTGTGATCCCCGAGTGTGCTCGTGATTGTGTGTACCTTCTTATCTCTCTACATTCTCTTTTCTCCCCTTCATGCTTTCCCCAGTGCAGGGTAGCAATCCGGATGTGCGTCTGGTTAACCTCCCTGCCTTTCCTTGCATCTTAATCTCTCTCTCTCTCTCTTTCGCCTCAAAGAGGTGATGTCTGCTCCCAATCATCTAGTTTACCTGTAGGTAATCAACTGCAGCAAAATAATAATAGGGTGGCAACCTAAACTGGCACGAGCAAGTCAGCATCGTCGCTACGAAGCTGACGCGATTCCTGTCGAGACAAATTTCCGGAGCCCTCCACTACGGCGTCTCTCATAATAATATAGTGGTTTTGGGACGTTAAACCCCACATATCAATCAATTCCTGTCGAGACAGAGCTTGACAGGGATAATGAAAAAAAAAAAAAACTGGCAGATCTCACGTACAGCGGGAATTGATGATATAGGAAGCATGAATGAGAAATGTTGATATGTCACTTTAAAATCAGCACAGCGTTACGAAGTGTAGCTAAATAATGCCGCACATGACTGTACGACAAACATCCAAACATGATGATTATCATGTTTGCATGTGTCAATTACCTTCGTCATCTATTCGCGTCACGTGATACCAAATTTAGTGTATGTGGACGTAGCGAAATGGCCACGAGCACGCTATGAGTGTAGTATGTTGTCATGTTCTTCTATGACACGCGTGTCAGGATTATTATGTTTGCACCAGTCATGTATTTCGTCATACATTGACATCACGTAACACCAAATTTGGTGTATGTGCAGCTAGCAAAACGACCGCGAGCGCATCATAAAGGGCCCAATATACTACAATTTAGCGTTGATGCGCGCGCGCGCTGGGCACAGCGACGCTACGTTAGCAAAACGCGAGCACCCTAGTCTGACGCCACGCGCCACCACCATCCTTCGGCCCGCCGCGACGGTAACCGACGCAGAATGCAGCATGTCGCATTCCGCGCCGATGCATTACGTAGAGAACACTTTGTCTCCTTATTTTCGTGGCGGAGGGACGCTGGACACGCTGAAACGCACATGCGTCAAAGCATCGCAGCGTTGCGCGTGCCTGCGAGTACATAGGGCACGACCGGCACCTGGCGTAGCAACCCCGGCGTGACGCGATGAAATGAACGCCGGCGGGCACGCGCACCGCGTCACGTCGAAATGTGTTGGTGCCTTGGCTGTGGCATGTAGTCATGTTCTCACATGACACGCATATCATGACCATCATGTTTGCGCCAGATGCATACCTTCGTCATCCATTGGCGTCACGTAATACCAAATTTGGCATATGTGAAGCTAGCGAAATGGCTGCGAGCGCATCATCAGTGTGGCACGTAGTCATGTTGTTACATGACATGCATGTCATGATTTTCATGTTGAGTTCTGTGCTTGTGTTCGCCAAGCAATCACATACCTTACCAGTTTTGCAACATGCCATGTGAACGAAACCACCGCAAGAGCCTCAGGATCATGAAATATAAATCATCATATTCATGACACAGATCTTAGTATTTTCATGTTATGACTACTCAAATATGTTTTCATACAGTCATGTTATGCCGTACCAAGTTTGGTATCGATACCATCATCAAAACGGCCAGGAGAGCTAAATGTCGTAGGTGGCTAGATAGATAGATATGCTCTAAGTCACCGAAGTTCACTAAGAAATATTTCGCACTTAAAAATTTCCTCACATAATCTCAACCGCACTTCCCCTGAACAATTTAAACGAACCAACAAAATTATGGAAAAAGAAACATGAAGCTAATCTACGTCTTGAGTGAGCAAGTACACGAGGAAAACAGACACAACAGCTGGGGTGGTAGTATGTAGGGCGAGCGTATTTGACATATGTTGCGAGACACGATACTGCACGTGAGCGCTGGGCTTGGCACACGACTAAAAGTGCTTTCGTAGATGCATGAATGAGTCCAATACCAATAACCGTGGCGGAGGGAAAAACACTCATATCTCTTGAAGGAATCACTCATGAATAATAACTCAACACACGAATGCAAATATAGTACATTGCATCGCGAGTTCACGACATGATTATGCGGCAATAGGTTTGTTGTATCTAAGTAGTATCCTGCTCTTACTTTTCCCACCCCTTTAAATGCTGCTGCCGTGGCCATGAATGAAACCAATCATCGGGGTCAACAGTGTGACACAGACCTGTACATCTCTTTCATATTCGTTTACGACCGAGCACGGGCCCTTTTGGGGATGGCACAGAAGCAAGAGTAAACATTTATCAGCAACATTATCGATTGTGTTTTCAAAATAAGTCTGCAGCTTCATACAAGCAAACAAGTCACAGTATATCTATTGAGTGAGTGATGATGAGAGGGGCGACGTTGCATCTGTCCATCCATGACCGTCTCTCCTTCCTTCCATCCGTCTGTCCATCCCTTCATTCATCTGCCTGTCCGTCCATCTTCCTGTCTGTCTGTCTGTCTGTCTGTCTGTCTGTCTGTCTGTCTGTCTGTCTGTCTGTCTGTCTGTCCATCTGTCCGTCCGTCCGTCCGTCCGTCTTCTCCTACCACACTGGAGCACGTATCAGACGGACGGACACATCGTACCACTCATCATTATTCACTCCGTGGGTATGTTGTAAATTTCGATTTCTTTTAATAAAATGATCAAAAAGGAGTAGTTGGTGCCATTATGATGGCACAGGCTACTCCTTTTCTCTTATTAGGCAAGATTTGCCGTAAGATGAACAATGAGGGCACAAAATTCGGGACTGCACAACAAACGATGTGAAAGTACACATTAGCCAAATTCATTAGTAAGTTCACATACAGCTAAGAGGTTCATATGTTCCACAAACAAGGTCAGTTCACCTCACGTGACAGTTCATACTAATACAAATATGTACCCAATTTCCACATACGAGGCCAGTTCACAATAGGTACATATGTACACAATTTCCACATACAAGGTCAGTTCACACTGAGACAGAGGTGCTTTTTTCTGAAGACCTGCAGTTGACCATCAACCTAGTATTTTCGTCACTGTGAAGAGCCTCCTATCTAAAAGTTGCAAACTTCCTCGTAATACTTGTCTTTGTGTTTCATATTTCGGGCACTCCAAAAGCAGGTGACGTACATTTTCGTCAGGGTGGCCGCAGGAGCACTCTGCACTAGGCGCACGCTTAGTCTTGTGTAGGAAGTGCCGCGTAAATACTGTGCCATGCCATAGGTAGTAAACAAATGTATCGAATTTTCTATTTTCTCTTAACTCTGATGGGATGCTTAGTTTTTTCAAGGGTCTGATAAATATAAGTCTGAACTTTAAAATTTTTCGTCAAACCATTTGTCTTTGGTGAGATTTGGGTGTTTCACCCTGTGCCACGTTGGCGCTCAGCTCGGCCTGCCGAGCGAGACGCTTCGAGGATGCCGCTCGAGGAGATGGTCTTCGGCGAAGAAATCTCCAGGCAGGAGGATGAAGCTTCCGGGTGGATTGTTGCCCTTTCTCGGAAGAAGCAGCGTCAGGGTTTTACGCCCGGCGACAGCCCTGGCCCCAGTGCCGGTCATCGTGCCACCCGTCCAGCGCACCCGAAGGGGTCGATAAACAAGCTCATCGCCGCGTCGCGCCTGCCGCGATTGCCTAAAGATCACTACCGGGTTGTCGTACGTCCCAAGGGAGGCATGGATGTGCGCAAGGTCAGTGGAATCAAGGTTACCCAAGCTTTGGTGATGGCTGCTTGTCTCGGCCCGCCGCAGGCTGAGGAAGATATTGTTTGTGCCAATGAAATGCAGAACATTTTTGTGATCAGCACGCCACACGCTAGGAACGCAGAAGCCTACGCTAAAGTGAAGCAAATTCGACTGGGAGAAACGCTCCATGAAGTCTCTACTTACGTGACGCCACCCGGGGATACGTGCAGAGGAGTTGTTCGCGGTATCGACCCTGAGCTTTCTGATGACCGGCTTGGTGAGCTCTTCGTGCACGCAAGAAATCCGAAGGTTCTTGGAGTACGGCGCATCAAGAAAACGCCCACGGTGATCGTCCTGTTTGGCGGTATGAAAGTTTCAAACTACGTCATGTGTGGGACGAACCTGATCCGGTGCAGGCTCTACCGACGACAAATCGACGCCTGTCGAACCTGCGGAAAGCTGGGACATCGCTCGGACATTTGTCCTACTCCTACAGTCGTCACCTGCCCGGACTGTGGGGTCTCATCGCCCCCTGAGAATCATACGTGCCAGCCGAAGTGCTCCATCTGTGGAGGAGCGCATCCGACGGCGGATCGGGCCTGCCAAAGCAGGTACCAGGTTCCCTACATCGTTCGGCGTAGAAGGCGACGACGGAGAAAAGCAAACAAGCAGCGCGCGGAGTTCGTGCCACAGCAAGCTCCCGGGCTTGGGTTCAACCAGGGGGGTGGCCTTGATAACCCTGGGCGGGGTGCGGGTCACCGCTTTCGCTCGAGGGATAGGTCTGCCTCCTGTGCCCGGATTCAGCAGGAACCTACCTGGGCTGAACGAGTGGGCCCAAAACGTGAGTCTCGCACTATCGTGCAGCGCCAGTTGCCAGAGCAAGCTACGGCTAGAATACAGCAGCTAGAGCGTGAGAATGCAACTCTGAGGAGTGAGCTTCAGGAGATAAAAGCATTAGTTGAGGAGCTTAGGCAGCGCGAACGCACGCCGGAAGGGGCGGTGAAAGTGCAGCAGGCCGAGGCACAACCTAGAGGCGGTAAGCGAAAAGCCGCTGACCCTCCGGTAGATATCGAGAAGGAGTTCAGTGACTTTCAACAGGAAATTATGGGGATGGTCCATGAAATTAAGGAGGCCATCGCTGGTGTCAGCTCTGTCATCCAGTCCCTTTCTGCAAGGGTGGTGGTGGTGGAGCAAAACCTAAGTAGCAATCATGGCGAAGCCAAATGAAATATTTGTCATTTGGCAATGGAATTGCGCGAGCTTCCACAGGATGAAGGCAGTCTTGCAGCAGTTCGTCAGCTCACAGGAGAATAAGCCAGCCGTAATACTCCTCCAGGAGACCCTTAAAGGAGAGGTGGCCCTCCGGGGTTATCGCTCCGTGGCCTGCTGGGGGGAAGGAAAACGCGGGGTCGCCACCCTCATATCCAAAGAGTTCTCCTTTGAGGTTCGCGATGTACGTCCAGACCTAAAGGTGGAACACATACTCATTGAGTTAATCCCAAACTCTCGGCTTAAGGAGCACCTATTCATTCTCAACGTTTATAGCTCACCATCTGATACTCGGGAGACTTTTAATGCGCTTCTCTGCAAAGCCTCCAAAATCGCGGGCTCGGCTCCGTTGACAGTTGCTGGCGACTTCAATGCGCAACATCAGACATGGGGCTATATCAATAATACGGCTAAGGGGCGGGCGCTTCTGCAGCATACTACCAATTTTAATATGTTACTAGTTACTGACCACAACTTTCCCACACGTCTCGGCAATTCTGTAGCAAGGGACGCCACGCCGGACTTGGCTTTTGTCAGGAACGTCGAGTGCCCTTTCTGGCAGAACTTGCATGAGAACTTGGGGAGTGACCATTTCATCGCGTCTATCTCCCTCAATGTTAAAGCACCGCCGCCGCGGGTTTTCAAAATTGTTGATTGGGATGCCTTTCGGGAACTCAGACAAAGCGATGAAAAAGAGTACGATGACCTTGGCCAGCTACTTGAGCGTCTTAAGGCAGATGTTAAAGATGCCACTAAGGCGGTGGAGACGGATCTTAAAACGGAACGCATGGACAGCCGCCTAGCGAGGCTCCTTGAAGCCAAAAACTCCTTACTTAACAGATGGCGTACGCAGCGACTCAACAGGCGGCTCAGAAAGAAAATTGCTCTGCTCAAACAGGAGATTGAATCGTACAGCCAAACCCTGGCCAGACAACAATAAGATGAGGTCTGTAACGCTGTCGATGGGCAGATGCGGTCAGGGGCGAAATGGAACATTCTCAAGCACCTCCTGGGAGATAAGCAAACTAAAGCTAATCAGAAACACACTGTTGATCGGCTCATTCACAAGGAGAGGTCTGCTGGGCTCTCCAATGATCAAATCTTACAACAGCTGGCGGATAGGTACCTCCCCCTGGGGGCTACCACGGATGCAGACTACCCGGATTTCTCTGGTCTGGAGGATGCGGAGCTGGACTCCCCCTTCAACACGGCAGAGATCAGGGCGGTCCTTTTTGATCTCAATAGAAAATCGGCTCCCGGGCCGGATGGTATCACTAACAGGCTACTTAAAAATCTGGACGATAGATCCATTGAGCTGCTAACTGACGGGGTCAACCGGGTTTGGGAGTCGGGGCAGGTGCCGAAGGAGTGGCGAAGGGCCCCTGTCGTCCTCATTCCCAAGCCTGGTAAACCTCTCGGGTTCGGCACGCTCCGACCGATCTCGCTCACGTCTTGCGTGGGTAAGGTCGCGGAACATGCAATCCTTAACCGAATCTCCCATCACATTGAACAAAACGAGCTCTTCCCTTTCAATCTCATTGGCTTTCGTCCCGTGCTCTCTACGCAGGACGTTATGAAAATGATTAAACATCAAATTCTCGACATAGACACCAGAGATGTCCGAGGGATTCTTGCACTCGATCTGGAGAAAGCTTTCGATAATATCTCACATCCTCACATACTGGATTCGATCTCTGAGTTGGGATTGGGGGCCCGCTTTTACGGGTTCGTCCGCTCTTTTCTCAGGGATCGCGTTGCCACCATTCGGCTCGGGGACCTCTGCTCCAAGGAATTTCACCTTGGACCTAGGGGAACCCCTCAAGGATCGGTCATTTCGCCGCTAATTTTTAATATCGCGATGAGGAAACTCTCGCTCGAACTCTCTCGTATCGACCGCATCGGACATGCGCTGTATGCGGACGATATTACTATATGGTGCACTGGGGGTAGGGACGGAGACGTTGAGGAGTCCCTCCAGCAGGCCCTCAGGTGCACGGAGGAGTTTTTGGATAGCACGGGGCTGCACTTGTCGACCGCCAAGTCGGAGCTCCTCGTGTACACACAGCCGGAGAAACGCAAGTTCACCACTATTCCATTTCCGCCGGAAGAGATCAGGATCGAAATTCACACATGGTCAGGGCAGGCCATCCCCCGTGTCGATAAAATTCGGATATTAGGCATGTTCTTGGAGGAGCACGGAAGTAACTCGCATTCTCTGACTCGTATTGCGGCAAAGGCGGAGAGCATGGTCAAGCTTATACTTCGGGTGTCTAACAGGCGTGGAGGGCTTTGTGAGGCCAACCTCATGAGGCTTTTCCATGCCTTTCTTATGAGTCACATTAATTACATTGCCGCAGCGCATAGGTGGGAAAGGAAAGAACAAGGAAAACTGGATGCGATTATTCGAAAGTGGCTTAAGAGGGTCTTGGGCCTTCCAAACAACACAAATGAGGAAAAGCTCAAGGCTGTTGGTATGCATAATACATTTAGTGAGATTGCAGAAGCGCAACAAACAGCACAAGCTGCACGACTGTCCTCTTTCAAAGCTGGGAGACGCATCCTGGAATTTCTGGGCTGCGAACCAACTATGGTAGCAGACAAAAAGATACAGCTTCCACCCAAATTGATGGAGCAGATTACGGTCTCACAAATTCCTAGAAATGTTCACCCTCTCTACAATGTCGGCCGCCGGGCCGCTAGGGCTAGGTCGCTCCTCAGTTCCGCCGCTGCCACCCCTGAACTTGTGGCGTTCGTTGACGCAGCACAGTATCCCGGCACAACCAATTTCGTGGCTGTGGTCACTGACCTTCACGGTAAAATCATCACAGCAGCATCTCTTCGAGATACCACGCCGGCTAGGGCAGAGCAGGCTGCTATAGCAATGGCCGTGGCGATTCCCATGCGCACGCGCATTTTCACTGATTCTCGAGCTGCTGCACGAGCGTTCATGACCGGGTCAGTCTGTGAGCAGGCGGCCCATCTTCTTACCAAAAGACCACATTGCACGGAAATCGACGGCCACATCACCTGGTTTCCTGCCCACATGGGCAAGGATGTCCACCCTGTTATCCCCAATGCCAATGAGCTTGCCCGTGCCCGAGCACGCGAACTGTCCCACCGTGACGGGCAATCGGCATCTAATTTTGGGGATGGCATTCGGCAGCTTGATTCGCTCCTCACCTTTAACGAAATTTGCAAAAATTATCAATTGGCCAGGCGTAGCTTTCCGCTCCCGCACCCGCAACTCTCTAGGGCCCAGTCAGTCACTTTAAGAATGCTGCAAACGGGTACTTACCCGTCGCCTTTAGTGTACAGCAAGTTTATCGACAGCATAAAGCTGCAATGCCCTCAGTGCGAAGAGAGACGTTGCACGTTACCCCACATGCTCTGGCAATGCGCGGCGCTGCGCGATGGCGAGCCTCTCAGCACAGAAGCTGCCTGTAGGACGGCAATTACCAGCTCGGACCGAGAGGTCCAAATCCGGGCTGTCCAGAGGGCCCGCAATTTGGCGGAGGGGCTCGCTCTTCCTGTCCCCACGTGGGTGCAGCCCGCAGCCGACCCTCCCTCTTGAGGGGAATCGGCTCCTCAGGACAATTTGTAAATAAAGTTCATTGACTGACTGACTGACTGTCTTTGGTGACGCTAAAAGTTATTTCTCCGAGGAGCAGTCGCATTTCAGCATGTGAAATCGGCAGAACAAATCTCCCTTCGTTATTGGGAGCCCTATTGGCCGCGGCGTCCACTGCAGTGTTTCCTGGAATGCTGCAGTGGCCTGGAATCCTTGAAACGCGATCAAGTGGTTCATTTTTCTTGCTTTTGCGTGTTCTTTTAAGGTGTCTTATAAGAGGGAAGCGTTCTGAAAGACTTTTGTATCACTTTGCAGCGACGCTAGAGCAGCCTGCGAATCGCTCAAAATGACCAATTTGGTGCCTCTATTTCGGTTGTTATGAAGCATAGCGCCGACCAAATTGCAAACATCTCCGCAACAGTGGAAGACGTCACTCGACATAATTGATATGTCTGCTCTATTGCCAAGTATGGAATGACAAAAAGTGAAGAGGAGGAGTTTGATATGCATGAAACATCTCTATACACGTGAATATATATAAAGAATAAATGTGAAATAGTGCCAGCTGCTGCGAAACTGTCACGAACATGTCCTTTTTAGATATCGTTCCCTCAACCGACAACTGTATTTCGGTCTTGGCAGCGTCTAAGGAGGAAAATTATATTTATGCTGTTGATCTCATACCTTGGTAGTAATGCTGTACGTTCCTGGGTGATTTTGTGGGGCTTACATTTATTTATTTCTGTAAGTGCGAGGTTCAATGAATACGTGTCGCGTTGAGGTGTAATACGTAAAACATGGCGACAGGTTTTGACAGCTCGTGTTACGGAGAACGGCAGATGACGAGCTTCGGTGATTACGAGAGAACTCGATCTTGCCTGTAGGACTCCTATGCATATCCTTAACCCCCTTGCCACTAATCTTTCAAGGCGCTCCTCTGTAGTTTTTGATAAATCCTGGAGAATCGGTGCAGAATATGCAATCTGTTTTTTATTAGTGCGTTACGCCCTTGCAGTAGAGAAGAGGCTGATGCCCCCATGCTGTGCCAGCTACTCGACGTAGTACGTTAATTACCATATTGCCCTCTTTTTCAGTCCGCGGATGTGCGACGCCCATGACAAGTGTCTATCAAGGGTAACGCCAAGAATTTTATGTTGTTTCACCAATGTCAACATCTGCCCATCCAGTGTGAGTTTCAAGTTGTTCATATGCCATCTAGTGAAAGGTAATACCGCTGTTTTCGCGTACGAGAGACTCATGCCTCTGTTCTTAAAAAAATTTGTTGACTACCTCAAGACCACGTCGCAGCACTGCTTGAACTCCGCATATATCTGGTGCTGGGGCCCATATGCAGGTGTCATCTGCGCAAAGTGAATACTTCATACCACTTTGTAGCTTTCCCCGAAACGCCACCATAACACAGTTGCAGAGGAGTGGACTTAGAACACTCCCTTGTGGGACGCCCTATGTGACGGAATGATAATTATTTCGTCGTTGAGTTGTTTCCATGTATATTTTCCTATGACTCAAGAAATTTGAAATACATCGCAGCGATCGACCCCATAGTACAAATTCTATTATCCCCGCCAGCACGCGAGTGTGACTAACTGAGTCGAATGCTTTCTGAATGTCGAGAAATACTGCTATTGTGATGTTTCCACACATGCATTCGTACTAAACACATGTGACAATGTGTAATATTGCATCCATTGTGCAACGCCTTTGACGGAAACTTGTCATATAGTCTGACTACACTTTTAAATGCTCACACCACCATTGAAGTCTACTGTATACCAATCTCTGCATCGATTTACAATTACAGCTTGTGAGACTGACTGGGCGGAATGATTCAAGATATAAAGTCGTCTTTCTTGGTTTTATAACTGGAATAACTCGGAATTAGCTGCAGAACCAGATATAGTTAATGAACGATATCTGGTCCCGCAGCTGTTCTTGCACGAAAACTCAGGGGCACGCTTAAGTTCGTCTACGCTAAAATCGCGACCTAGTTGAGGGTGTTGCGACATAAAACATGCTCGCACCTTTCGAGTGGCACGTGCTGCGTAACTTGCAAATTGTGGCCATGTAGTTGTGATTCCTGGTCTCGTTAGTTCCCGCCTGAATTCTTCAGCGCAATTTGTTGATGGAGTGTTCAGGCTATGGCAAGAGCTCGAAAAGAGTGGCTCTGCGTAACAGGACTACTGAGTTATCGGACGGTCAACCATATTCTAGGCACAGGAGTGAAAGCGCTAAACGATGAGCAGTATTGTCGCCATCACCTGCTACCTAATTTCTGTAAGCGACGGTGTGATTTGCGTGAGCTTCCTGTGCCATCTTCTAGTCCTCAAGTTTCCCACTGCGACGGTAAACCTGTTCTGCTCGTTTTCCAATTGCACTTATGTGTTCGTATTCCCTGTCCACTGCAGTACACTTATTTGGCACTATGACTTGCTTGCTGCTAATGTTGTAGGAGTCGCTCAGTAGTAAAAGTTTCTAAGTTTGGTTTTTCGCCTAATGCACTTGTTATGCAATGACGACAATGTTGCCAGTTGGTATATTTTGAGCAGCGGGGAGTCCTTGCACTTCTCATAAGTCTATGTTTTACCGAAATTGGGAAGTGATCACTGCCATGCGTTTCGATATCTATTGACCATTCACAACCCTCAAGAAGGTCACGTAGGCTACGACATTTAGCTCTAAATCTATACAACTGGAGCAACATCTATACAACTAAAGAAACAGTAGCCTCTGATAAACGTTGGAGAGGTATTATTTAGCACTGTCAAATTGCATTTCTCAGTAGCACATCCGACAACATTTCTACGAGAGTCAGTATGTTCACTGCCCCAGATTACATTATGAGCTAAAGTCTCCACAAACCAGCACACATAAGTCCGTAATTTTAAACAAATTAACTAGGCTGTCTGAAGATATTTTGCTAGAAGATTGTAGAAAAAGGCTTATCACAGTGACACTTTGATTTCTAAAGGATATTTTTCAGGCCACAAACTCTGGTATATCTGAGCCACTTGACTGTATTAAATATGATGGCAGGTGTTTTCTAACACATAGCATCCCTCTGCTTTTTTCCAGCTCTGTGCGACTACTTATATATCACGTAGTTGGACATTCGGAAATCATCTCACACACCTGCTTCCTGTATACAAAATACCGGGAAGCTATGTTCAGGAAGGAGTTTAAGAAGATCAGCGGACTTATTACGAAGGCTGTCAGCATTCCATTGATATATGAAAACATTGTTATAGCCATTATTTATAGTAAGCCTGCCATGAAGCTGATCGAGTTTGTGGGAGCACTAGGTGCTCTATTGAGAGTAATGCTCTTACCTCCGGTAGGTTGCTTGCCTGTGGAAGAGCACTGCGAATTGCACGAAGAGCTGTGAATACCATCGTTAGGATCATATAAGCCAAAGGTACAGATGCGTAATCACTAACTGGTTTTCTGAGCATATCTTGCAGCGGTGTGGACTGTGATAGTTCTTCGCTAAATTACCAAATCTCTGGCAGTTGTAACACCTAAGGACCAGACCCAGGTATTCTTCAACAAAGTGACTTGTGAAGCCCACACCTACTCTTTCTGGCATTGGCCTGTCTCGTCTGAAGGTCAGAATAACAGCTCTCAGAGGGTGAGATTCTATTGCACCATTTCGTTGTTTGAAGCGTGTCTGACGGCGGGCAGATGTCACACCAAAATCCTTCGGGAAATCAATCAGTTGCTCCTCTGAGTATTGAAGTGGGACATGCCGTATCTTGCCAACATTTCCCGTATAAGATGCTGGAATATGAGGCTTGACTCTCAATCCAATCACTTGGCTTATCGATAGGAGATGCTTTGTCGACGAAACAGAAGAAACGTTGACAGAAAAGCTCCCATTTCTGTTCACTCGAAATTACTGAACTTTTCCTTGGCCGTTGAGACAGTTTTTGACGCAGTGCGATTTGGATTCACTTGCCAGAAGTTGTCGTCTTCCTATGATGGTCGAAAGACCACTGGAATTCCCTCCGGTCGTTTCTTCTTGTCTGTCACGAAGGTGAACGGCGTGTCGTCACAGTCAATTTCCTCATCAATGAAGTTAAAGGTTGATGTACTATCGTCGTCGATGCGAGCTTTCTTCCTTTTATTTATCAGCTATACGAAAACCACTAACGCCACTCAATGCTATTATTTTGAAGGATGGATGAATGAATGTATCTGGCTGTGCCCTTTAGATCGGGCAGTGGCTCACGCCACCTAGCCATAAAATTAAGTACTATCACTAAGTGTTTAAGGATTGAATTTAACTCGTGCCTTGATTGTAGCCACCAATTGGTTTGCCTCTTCCTGGTTATTTCTACCCGTTTAAAGTGTATTTTGCCTTCACTGTCCTTAAACGCCAATGCTTTGAAAAGTTTTGCGCCATTTTATTGAACCTTACGGTGAAGCACTTTACAGAATATTATCAAGTGTTCCGCCGTTTTCTCCTCTTCTCCGCACGCACTACATAACGTGTTTGTGCCTTCGTATTTGGCTTGGTGCGTCTTGGTCCCCAATACTCCCGTTCTGGCCTCAAAGAACAAATACCTACACTGAGAATTGTCGTAGATCTTTTATTCTGCAATTTCTTGCTTGAAAGTTCGGTAGTCCCCAGTGAATATTTCTTGAGCATGCCAATCTTTCACATGGCCCTCTTAGTTTTCTTCACTTTCTTCTTCACCAATGTTCCTTTTGGCTTGGTATTCTGATGTTGTCTAAATACTTGCTTCAACATATACTTTAGAAGGACATATACACTAAATGCCTTCTAGTGAGCAATTTAAAAACTTGAAATGGTACATACATACTGCATACAAACCGACAAGAGAATGACCCACACCCTAAAGAGCTTTGCCTCAAAAAGCGAACGCGAAATGCGAAACAGCGCTTGAAGCGAGCACATGTTATTTAGTCGTGCCGCGGCTACTGCAGCGGGCATCGAAGTGTCTTTGCTGTGACGTCACTCAGGCCTCCAATCAGGTGGCGTGACCCCAGCTTTTCGGAGCTAATAGACAACCAGAATCTTGAATTAGTAGCGAAAGAAAGCCTGAATTATGAAACTTCCTAAACAAAAAACACTCTTTTTCTAGCTTTTATTTAGAACCAATAAATAAATCCGCAGTTAAATTTTCTTAAATGCAATTTTAATGCGAACTTTTGTGTATGTCGCAAATTCGCTAAATGCCACATAAGCGAGGACCTTGCAACAAAAAAGCTACTTCAGAACTAAATGAAACGCCCGTGCCCACTTCTTGGGTGCCTACACACAAAATAAACGAAAAAATTCAAAATAGACTGTGCGTTACCCAGGCGAAAAAGAAAGAAGTAAGAGCCGTTGCCCATGCTTTGTGCTCTCCGATGTCACCTGAAAACGATTCGCTCTAGCATAAGATACCTTAGACAATACGTCAAGAGTCTAGAGGTCTAGACTTTTCATGCTGAAAGCTATGTTCCCCGTGACAACTTGAGAGTGGCATCAAAGCCAACACATATAATGTGACTTGCTTGCTCGAAGTTTTTGGGTATGTCACGAATTCATGTAACTCAACAACAAAGGGCTAGCAAAGTACATCTGTGTATGCCAAATATTAGTAGCGGATTTTATACAATTGAGGTAAATCTTGTACATAATGATTTAGGAGCTATGCACACGCTTTCCCCCCTTCAACTGGTAACTACTTACTGTCATTTGTACAAAACTTGTAGCCCCGCCGTGGTGGTCGAGTGGCTAAAGTATTCAACTGTTGACTCGCAGGCTGTAGGATCAAATCCTGGCGGCAGCGGCTGCATTTTCGTTGGAGGCGAAAATGCTGTAAGCCCGTGTGTTCGGATATGGGCGCACGTTAAAGAACCCCAGGTGGTCGAAATTTCCGGAGCCCTCCACTACAGCATCTTTCATAATCATATGGTGGTTTCGGGACGTTAAAACCGAGATATAAGTCAAACCAATTACCAAAGATTGTACCACAACAATATTTTTCTAGGTTAGAAATTTTGGGTGAGAATCTACAGAACAACCAAGAAACTAAGAAGAAAAAATTGAAGACGCCCTAACACATTATGGAAAAAAGTTATGGGGTAGTCCAAAAGAAATGAGGAGAGACAAGTGTGGATAAGAGAACCAACAGCTGTAGCCGATATGCTATGAGAAATTAATCCCTTATTTGAGGATACTGTTAGCCTCACATCTGAGGCTGTTGCAGGAAAGGGGAGTATGATACATATTCGCACCTAAAATGAAATCTACAGGGCGCTGCGCGGTTAGGCAACACTGAAAATAATGGCGGGTGCAGTGAGGTTGGCGCGCAGATCATTGCTACAAGAAATATACTGCGTTTCCTGGATTGCGACATTAATTCGCGATGTTTTGTGGAAGGCGAGCGAGTTCTTGGCACTGACCACTTTATTTTGGTTGGTGTGAAGGACAAATTTGACGACAAAATGGATGTAGCTGCTTTGTGCGTCCAGACGTTCGGCGTAAACTTGGACCCACACAAGATCGTAGTGCGGCGGCGAGGTATTTTTACGGGGCCTGAAATTGCCCATGGCCAGTGCTCATGCACTGCAGGCCTCTCTGCAAAGTAGAAGCACGTATCTGCCGTGCTCATTCACTGCTGCAAATAAGAGTTCTGCGCTTTCAGATGTGCAGTAATCCTTTGACAATGGACATGCTTAATGCCTAGAGGAGCGCAGGAGTTCTCACGTACCTTAGCTGACCCGCGCTCTTGCATGGAATTGTGGTGCCCTCAAACTTTGTTGCTTATTCTCATTTATCTCTATCCCATGTCAAACAAGGTTATCCGACGTAAGCTCACAAGTCAAGAAAGCTGAATGCGCAGTACCTGAACAGCGAGGCACAAGCAGTGCGTTGCTCGGCGGGCGTAATCAAACATGCATCTCTAAACTGTACGATATCCTAAGTGCGCGTCTAAGCACAAGCACCAAATTCTCATTTTAATTTTTTTTACGTTTGTATTGATGTTATATCGAGCCATACTCCACAGCATGGAATTTCTCAAAATTTTTTTACGGGAGGGGGGGGTAGGGGGCACTGGTTTTCACTTTAAACACTCATTTTTATTAGTAATTTCTGTGAAATGAGACACAAGCATCGTTATTTCAGCTTTGGTGCCCACCCCCACTTCTAGCTACTGGCCTACAATGAGCAGTATCATCCCACTCAAACATTTCTTCGTAAGTACGTTGACAGCAGCTTGTTATTTCTCAAGTATTAACAACTATCGTTCATTTCACCTGCACCTTTGAATTGACATGCCATGATCACTTGCAAACATATGTGCTACTCGCTAGCTTTGAATACCAGAGTCGCACAGATGCGATCGCAGGATGCAGGACTTTTCGGACATCGCAAACATAACGTCACCCATAATCGAGAATCAGGCCTTAATGTCCGCAGTGTCTCGAAGGGCGACGATGGACGATTGTCGCCCTTCGTTCTGCTCGCTGTATAGAGCTAATCCTACAAACTCCCAGCAATCAAAATATACTGCATCTTGATCAGAACGCCTGTACTCCGCTTACGCCAAAACACGAACTGTGCATTACAAAACACACGCTACACCGTAAGCACGCTCACATTAACCCTACCCTAGTTCCAATTTATTTAAGCTCTGTCATCAATAAGACAAGTAGGTGTAATTTGAATAGAGCAACGGATATTCAGCACAGCGACGGACGCCTACTTACCTGGACGAAAGAAATCGCTTTTCGTGAAGTGCCATGAACAAACAGCCATCGTCGGAGTCACTTCTTTGCCGATGCGGAGGTTGGATGTCCACGCCGTTTTAAATGCGAAGCATTTCTTAGCAAACTTCGGCGACATTGAGCGCTTCTATCTATCTATCTATCTATCTATCTATCTATCTATCTATCTATCTATCTATCTATCTATCTATCTATCTATCTATCTATCTATCTATCTATCTATCTATCTATCTATCTATCTATCTATCTATCTATCTATCTATCTATCTATCTGTCTGTCTGTCTGTCTGTCTGTCTGTCTGTCTGTCTGGCTGTCTGTCTGTCTGTCTGTCTGTCTGTCTGTCTGTCTGTCTGTCTGTCTGCATGTCTGTCTGCGTACCTATCTATCTATCTATTCAGCCACCTACGAAATTTAGCTCCTGGCCGTTTCGATAATGGTATCAATACCAAACTTCATATGGCATACCATGACTGTTTACTCGTCATAACATGAAATTCATGACATGCATGTCATGAATGCCATGATTTTACATTTCATGGTCCTGCAGTTCTCGCAGTGGTTTCGTTCACATGGCATGTTGCAAAACTGGTATGGTATGACATATTGCATAGTGAACACAAGCGACAGGCCCTAAGATGAAAATCATCAGACGCGTGTCACGTAACAACACAACTACATGCCACGCTCATGATGCACTCACGGCCGTTTCGCTAGCGTCACATATACCACATTTGGTATTACGCTACGTGAGTGAATGACGAAGGTATGTGACTGGTGCGAACATGATAATCATTGGATGCGTGTCATGTAACAACCTGGCTACATGCCACACTCATGATGAAATGGAGGCCGTTTCGCTAGATTCACTTATACCAAATTTGGTATTACGGGAAGTGAATGAATGGCGAAGGTATGATACTGGTGCGAACATGATAAACATGGGATGCGTGTCATGTAACAGCGTGGCTACATGCAACGCTCATGATGCGCTTGCGGCCGTTTTGCTAGCTTCACATGTACCAACCTCGCTATTATGCGACGCGAACAGACGACATAGGTTAATGACACATCCAAACAATGTAATCACGACTTGTGTGTCATGTAACAACATGAGACATGCCACTCGGATGATGCGCTCACGGCCGTTTCGCTAGCTTTACATATGTCCAATTTGGTATTACGTGACGTCAATGAATGACGAACATGACTACATGCATGAGTGAAGGCGCCAATACATTTCGACGTGACACAGTGCGCGTGCACGCCGGCGTTCATTTCGTAGCGTCACGCCGGCGTTTCCGCGCCAGGCGCCGGTCTTGCCATATACTCGCAGGTGCGTGCTGCACTGCGTTAATTTAACAGGAAATGACTCCTGTACAGGGTGTAGCCGCCTGCCTGGCTAATCCCACGTTGGGACGGGGAGGTCAAGCCTCCTAGCCCTGTCATGGGAGCACTGGACAGCCAGGACTTAGAGGATATGGTTGTGAGACTTTATCATCCCTGTAAACCATTCCAGGGAACTGCCACGGCCAAGCGACCCACATTTCCAGAGCATAAGCTCAAGCGTGCATACTTCTTTCTTACAGGCCTTGCAAACAACATCCATACCTTTATATCGTACCATTCTTTTACCTGTGCTGGTGAGTAATAAGACTGTGTCTGTAAATATATTTTAGTGTGACCGCGTGAGGCGGAAATGTTGTAGGCTCGTGTGCTCAGATTCGGGTGAACGTTAAAGAACCCCAGGTGATCGAAATTTCCGGAGCCCTCCACTACGGCGTCTCTCATAATCATATGGTGGTTTTGTGACGTTAAACCCCACATATCATCATATCATCGTGTGACCGCTTGTGCTCTCTTTAGTCTACTTTGAGGGGGCGCAAACTCTCTCCTCCCCAGGTAGTAATGTTTAGTAATTTCATTATAGGTCATGGGCGTATCCCGTTGTAGATTTTCGAATACAGCAGAACCAAAGCCTTGTGTAAAAGCGTCCCGGTCCGTAAGTTCGGGGGCAATGCTGTTGGCCGATTCATTTGTATTCATGGGAAAGTCATCCAGTGATGCAAGGTGCACTATGAACCAATATATGTACTGTGTATTGATGGCCTATTTACTAATGATTGGCTGGTTTGGAGTCACTCTATGTCTCGGTGTATCGATCATCTGTTAGGGCCAACGTGATTGCAACCTGTTCAGCGATTTCCGGTTTGTAAGTGTAAACCGTGGCGCAGTTGGTACACTATAGTCAACTAATACTGCGGGGAACTTACCTCGGTCTTTATATGAGGCTGAGTCGACAAAGCAAGCCCCGCTGCCTCCTTTATCCAACTTCTTCAATAAAGCCTTAGCCCGGGCTACCCTTCTGGTGACGTTGAAGGTTTGGTGCATATTTCTTGGCAACGGGGCAACCATGATGCTCTCAGCAAAGTCCGGTGGTATCTTGGTGTACGTCTCCTGGTAGATGACAGGGTTGATCGTGATTCTATCGAGGATTGATATCCCCGTGCAAGTGGTAGAGAGTCTTGCTATTTGTGACCTTTCTTGAGCCACCGCAATTTCTCTAGTCGTGTTGTGTACCCCTAACTTGAGCAATGTTTGAGTGCTGGTGCGCAACGGGAGACCCAGTGCACTCTTGATGACTTTCTTGATAACCGCGTCCAGCTTCTTTATTTGGGTTTGTGTCCAGTTATACATAGAAGCCGCATAAGAAATATAACATAAGAAAATAACATAAGAAATATGACATAACACGGAAGAGTTGATCAACCTGATAAGATTGTCCACTTTCATGCCTTTTTGTCTCCCTGCAAGTCGTCTGATCATTCGGTATGCGTTCTCTGTCTTGAAGATGATTTGCTTGTGTGGTATGCGATTCCTGCCATTTGCATGTATAAAAAAGCCCAGTACCCTCATCGTGTCGACTCTTGGTACATTTACCCCGCTTTCACTCAATATATGTATGTCACTTTCGGATAGTGGCTTCCAGTCCTTAGGTCTCCCCACTTTCTCTTTTCTGTACAGTAATAACCCCGATTTGTGTGGGAAGCACCTGAGACCAGTGGGCCTCAAGTATTCTTCCACTGTCTGCACCGCTTCTGCAAGTGCATCTTGTACCTGTACAGCCTTCACTACCACCAGCACACCATATGCTAAGGTCATCAGCATAGATGGTGTGGTGAATGTTGCTGATATTGCTCAGTTTTCTGGACAGGCCCATGGGCGCATCATGAATGGCCCATTATACTCCGATGTAGCGTTGACACACGCACACGCTGGGCACAGCGACGCTACGTTAGCAAAACGTGAGCACTCTATAGTCTGACGCCAGGCGCGACCAGCGTCCGTCAGCGCGGCCCGACGGCAACCGGCGCGAAATGCGACATGCTTCATTTCGCGCAGATGCAATAGAGTAACATCACTCTATGCCGATGCGTCACCCAGATAACACTGCGTCTCCTTCTTTTCGTGATGGAGGAACGCCGGACGCACTGAAACGCGCATGCATCAAAGCAACGCAGTGCGGCGCGCCTGCGAGTATATATATATGGCAGAACCGGCGGTGACACGACGAAATGAACGCCGGCGAGCACGCGCACTGCGTCATGTTGAAATGTATTGGTGCCTTGACTGTGGCATGTAGTCATGTTCTCACACGACACGTCAGTAGGTTGAAACCATACCGCCCTCTTTCTGAAAAACACGTATAAAGTGCACCGAGTCGGTGCTTTTACAACCGGAGGGTAATGCTACGTAGCTATCGCATGAAGGGTGAGCCATTCTGTGATCAGAAGACAACGAAGAGGACATGGTTTGCTCACTCTGTGTGCTGCGCTCCAATTTTATGGGTGTAAATACACTGCCAAATAGTCACGTCCCGTCTCATTTTACGTAACAGTATTTTATTCGAAAGTTAAAAAAAAAAACTTCAGCTGGTCGAATTATTGGAGCCCTGATAATCACATCGTGGTTCTGGCATAAAAAATCCCAGATAATTTGTTATTGTGTGTTATTGTGTTGCTCGTGGCTTCGTTGTACGTTAGAAGTGTGGCAGCTTGGGCTAGTTAGTATGGCATGACGATAGTTATAGCGCGAGAACAAGACGACGACACAGAGACAAGAAGGACACGAAGGACACGAGCGCTCGTGTCCTTCTTGTCTCTGTGTCATCGTTTTGTTCTCGCGCTATAACTATCATTCGTTGTACGAATATGACAAATGAAAAAAAAAACAGGAATGTCAAACTTGCAAAAAAAAACAAAAAAATTGGATGCTTAAAACTCAGATAGGCTCCTGCTCCAAGAGGACATCGTGTATTGTGTACACTGGACATCATCGGTGCTCGTTATTCGAAACTCCTTAAGGGCGCTGTTCTGTGGTGTTTCCCGTTAGACAACTATCAGCAACACAGCTGCAACCATGACCGAAGGTGACGACGCCATTATGGGCTAATATTGCAGAATAATATTGTTAGAAGCAAACGGAGCAAGGGAAAAAAAAACGAAAGAAAACGACCGGCTGGAAGCAGCTGCTGCGGCCACTGGAAAACCGTCTGTCACGTGAGCTGCTGCGGAGGCAAGCTACACTTATCAGTCGAAGCGGGTCAATTACGCGACGCTGATACTGCCCGTATCTCCATTGAACACGAGCATTACCGATATCTCGCTCCTTCTTCCTTCGTAAACACAAAGCCTCGGTCATACACACACGCGAAAGAAAGAAATGTGCCACACGAAGTGACAAGTCACAACACGCCGGAAAGTAGGCAGCTTTTCCCATTCGCGTTGCCTTCAATGAAGCCTTAGCTGCATTAGCCGCTTTGGCCTTCGGTCTCACTAGTCCGCGTATTTGTGTGTGCAGTGTGTGAGTGTTGCTCCGCGCTTCATCGCTCGAGCCGTGTTAATCTGTGCACTCGACGGAACCAAGCGGAGCCGAGGTGTGCGTTGTGCGCTAATATCCGCGTCGTGAGCAAGAATGCATTTCTAGGGACAAATACAGCGGCTCTCGCGCGGTGTCTGGTGCTCGTTTGTAATGGTGCCTAGTGCTTGTAGCGGTGCTTGAGAGTGAAGTGGTGTTGGTGATGTGGCATGTGGCGTAAAAATGACAACGCTGAAAGAGGCGGAGGATAATGCGGTGATTGACACCGCGGCGGTGCCGGTCGATCCAGCTACTGCTAGAGACTTGCTCGGTCAAGAGAACAAGAGAATCGAGGAAGATCAGTGGGCCGCCATCGCACCTAGGTGAGTGAGTTTGCAAGTGAGAGGAGCAAGGGCTGAGGAAGTAAAGGGTTTTGTAATGCAGTTACGCTAAACGAAATGTACAAATGAGTATATGTTAAAAAAAAGAGCACAAGAGAGGTGTTTTTTTTTTCAAGTTTCTCTTTCTTAGAGTGACCTCTATGTGCATTTCATTGAGTGCAGCTACGTTACAATACCGCACCAACTACCCCATACTAAATCACTGCTGAAGGAAGGGGATCAGTCGGGTAAAAGTTATACCTTAAGCCATGAATGTTTCAATTTATTACCAGGGGAGCGTTAAAGAGCTTGTTTCGCAGAAACCACGGTGTCATCAGTTTTGAGCGAAAATTCATCCTATGCGTGACCAAAAAATGAAGAACGATGCAAATAAATAAATTCATCAAAAAAAAACACCAGGAGGGGACTGAACCAGGCTTGTTTGGGTTTAAGTGTGGAACGAACAGAGGTCGCTTGCGTGAAAAGCAGGTGTTCTATCACACCGCCACGTCCCCGCTTGTGAAAACAGTGAAAAAACTTCTTTTGCTCTGAAATACAGGTAAAGTATCTATCAAGCTTCACAAACACATGCGTCCTGTATCCAGGCTTCACAATGCAACATGAAATGTAGCATTATTATTGCGTGGTCAAAGCGTCCAATGCCAATGGGCGTCAGAATATGTGATTATCATAATAGCTCTATGGTTGAAAGCCAGTACCCCACTACAAAAGACACAAACGCTACCTCGCCTATTCTCTTAAGACCACGTAGTGGCTGCATAGAAGATTCGATAAGGTTCCATGCGCTAAGTGTTTGAAGTATGCACTAGGAACAGGATGTCGCCATCGCGTTCAACTCCTAAAGGCGAAGCTAATTTTTTTCCCTCTCGGTCGTCTCTCTTTGGCTCGTTGCGTCATGGGGCTTTTAAATTGTGTGGTGTGTGTTGGATTCGGGTGTCAAAGGGAAATATTTAGATGCCTCGTCATACTCGAAAAGTGACGGTCAACGCGAGTGTTGCAAAAAACCATCATGATGTGAGCATGCCTCCTGATGATGTCCTTGTGGCGTGACATATCACTAGAATTTTCTGTGTCATCCTGTAGTCAATACGACCTCACTGCGGCATGACACCGACGTAGAGTGTACATTATCTGTCCATTGTAGATGTTACACGGTGCTATTTCTACGGGTAGGGTAAAATTTAAGGTAATGCAAAAAGTTGCGTAGGGTAAAGTAGGGTAATGTTGACCTTGGCGTTTAGTGTTTTCTAAACATTGGTTGACAACACTGCTTAGCACCCAAGCTCAGCTAACGTCAGAGACAGCTAACTGATCTCCTGCAATGGAGTGCGATTTTGTCCTCGGCACAAAGCGTGGTACTTTGCCAGGTTATACTGGCTTGAGGTGTATAGTAGGCACATCGCAACTGTACTTGCAGTAGGGGCCTTAAAAGCGTTTAGAGCCGGCTTTAGAAAGGCTGTTCCAGCTTTCGTTGTGACTGTACTCTTTGTCCCGTGTGTTGTGGCATTCCCTTGTGTAGGAGATGTTAACCTTGTCGTCATGCCGCGTTATGTGAACTGTATGCTACTAGCGTTGCGCAGAAATGAAGACAGAGGGATAAAAGAAAGAGACAGAGAGAAAAGGAAGAAGGAAAGAAGGAACAAGAAAGTTAGAGAAATAAGTAGAAAGAAAAAGACTGAAAAAAGAGACACAAACAGAGATGTATAAACAAGAAAGCAAGCCTAAATAGCCATTCATGTTGTAGGCTAAGAGAGATCGGGAACAAAGGAGCTGGTGAGATGCGCTTTGGCTATGCCTCTGTCGTTACTGTTACAATTGTAGGATTATTGTGCCACTATCGAATTTCACCCCCAGTTCTCGTGACGGGACGTCACGGATTTTGGAGCTGCTTCTCTTATTTGGACAACAGTAGCTCAACGAACTTTTCTGAAACTTGGTATGTGGAGTATCTGGCAATTTTCGGATGAGTTTTTAATCATTTTTTATGACTAAGAACTACGTAGGTACTGATAGACACCTTCAATATATACGGCAGCTGCAGCGGGGACTTTGAAATGGCCTCGCCACCGTCATTTGTTTTTGCACTTTTTCTCGGTATCCAAATGTCAACTCGCGGCAAAAGCAGTAAGCCGCGGAGTGCACTACAAAGCTTTTGTACCTATGACACCAGTTTTAAGAAAACTGCTGACTGACATTGGGCCTCACTGACATATGTGGACGTGCTGACTGACGTATGGGGATGTGTGGTGCGTAAATTATTTCGCTAGATTATTTGAGCGCTAAGTCACGAAGTTGATGAAGCGTCAAACGAAACGCTCAGCCTTGAGTCGCGGCTCATTTACCATCATCTCTTACACCATAAGCCCATGATTTAAAGCGTTTGAAAAAATAGCTAGCTTTAGTGTACATGCTATTGCCATAATATTTCGATTGATCATTGCCCCTCTGGAGCATTGCTATTGAAAAAATGCGTTCTTTTTGATCACGTATTGCACTTGCAGTCACAATAACAGCCTATTTCTTACAGAGATGCTCGCGATGAACGAGTGAATATTGATGGCGTTTGAAACCAGCTTTTCGGCGCAAGTGGCATGGTCAATCGACTTTTTTCTAAGGGCGCTTAGGAAATTCATGCAAGTTTGTCTGAATGTGGAAACTTAGCACAAAAGTGGTATTCACAAAAAAAGAACAAGAAATTTTTATATCGTCAGAGTTCCATGAATTATGCACACAGAAACAAAACTGTGTCGTGCAAATTGGTTATTAGAAAATAGCTACTCTTGTCCTTATTAAAAAGCGCTCTCCACCCAATAAGAGAGAGTGGTTATTTGACGACTTTAACAGCTTTTACACTTTTGTGTAACTTTATTTCTGCTGATATGAAACGTCGCAAAATGCAGAGTATTCAGAGTTTTTTTAGGAGAAGGAATCAATCATGTCGAATTCACGATGCTACTACAGCGCAATGAATTGCCTGCAAGCCCACACATGCACATTGTGGAAAAAACTTATGGCTTTATATGAGCGCATAATAAGTGGCTAAAACACTACGGGAAAGAATAAAACTGGTGCCTTGTGGGAAAACAGTGATGAAGCTAAAAAAAACGCATTTGACCCATGTTGTGGCTTCGCTATTCTCATACAGGCTCCCGAATAAAAACGCGGCCTGAATGGTATACAGCATGCTTTGTAATGACGCAATCGCTCAGATTTTTAATGGAACAGTCACTGTGGTAGACAATACACGATTTTAGACTCACACTCACGCACACTGATGTACTATACGCAAATCTCACAAACATTGCGTACTTTAACGCGATAGCGTTAAAGAGCTCGTTAAAGCTAAAGCTTTAGGGTCCCCTACTTATTTTGTTTCCTCTTCTTGAGCAATGCATCGCCACACATTTTTACTTCCCATGTTTTTACATAAAAAGAAAGAAAATAAATTGGCGGGAAAAAGCGCGCGTGTTCCGCGAACAACTTCTGCATTGCTCCAGAAATCCTGTATAGACATGCCTAAATTAACCCTTCGAAATAAATACCTAGACTTCGTGGGCTCTTGAGGGCGTTCATGGTCGTGTCTTTGTTCACACCTTCTTTCATTCATTCGACATATACTGTGCATAGCGTCCTTCCCAATCACCATTAAACCCTTTCTTCAAAGGAGAGGTAGAAAGAAGTACGCTTCATTGAAGATGTATTCGGAGTTGTGGGGTGGTGTGATACTGCGGTCAATAGACAACGCTTTGTCACTTAATGCTGATTTACGAGCAGTACGTGGTCGTCATGCATGCCATTGAACAAAAGTCATGCCTAAGCGTGGAGTGGCCCTATACACGCGAACGAAAGGCCCAAAGCATGTGAAACAATAGTGGTTTACTCCATCTAATCATTCCGTCGAAGGCTCCACAGACTCAGAGGCAGTCATAATCGGCAGGGTTTTACGATCGTTTATGGCTAAAGTACCTACATCGCCGCAAAAAGAGCGTCAACGCACTCGACTGTGCAGTTGGCTGCGCCTGGCTGAAGTGCACGCCTGCGTCGATAGTGGCTCGTCAACGACCGAAGAACTTTGGCGTTCGGTTGTTTACGCTCTGCGCGTCCTTTAGGCGCGGTACTTTTGGTGACACTAGCACACGGACGAGAACACTCGACGAATGTCAGAGCTGACGAAAAATCACGCTCGCCAGCCGTTGCTTTTACGTGGGATACCTATTGGTTCTTTGCATGCTTTTGTATACACATCTCACTAGTTACGAACCACCTCTGACTGTTTTCGTTGTTTTTAGTGGGGTAAGAAGTTTAAGGGGCTTGCTAGCGCCTGAAGACCTTAGAATTTCGGGCTTAGAATTTCGGGGTGTCATCGGTGCGGGGCTCCACTGGTTGTGGCAGCGATTTCAGACTTTGTCGAAATGCGTAGTAGCGGGCGCTATCTCACTGAGATGAACACACCGCTCATATCGTTGTGTGATACCCTCACCCCTCACTACCACTCCCCGTCCTATTCTATTATCCTCATCGCTCCCTGCCTTTCCTCTACTTGCTTTCACTCTTTGTGTTTCCAGAATAAGTGATAGCCTAAAAAATCACTTTACTCACTGCAGCGGCCTTGCTTCCTTGCGCCAGCCTGTCGAGATACATAGTTTCAGATCTCGAAGAAGTTAGCTGCTAGCCTTATATGGATTGATCTTATTCGTGATTGTGATTTTCACAAGTTATAATACAAGTTGGGTTAAAACTGCGAAATATAAATGGGGACACTGGGAAGGAACTAGCCAGACAACACGAGCGAGGTCTTTCCAGCTGCTCTCGTTTATTTTTTTTCTTGCAGTTTTAACCTTCGTCAAACTATGAAGCAACTAGCGCGCAAGAACGTCACAACTTATTTATTAAAGAGGAGTAGCCTGCTCTATACAAAAGCGCCAGCATCTGCAAGACAACCTGTAATAAAAGAAAGAAAAGAAGAAGTTCAGCAGATCCCACGCCTTGTGAGAATCTGTTTTATGCGAGGCAGCCTCAGAGCGACTGTCTCTGCTGCACTTTTTGGTTTAGTGAATAAAGTTACGAAGTGAACCGACATGTTCTTGTAAAGTTGAATTTCAATGGCAGAACCAGCTCAAGTGCTTTTGCTCTGTATACGGATCAATCACATTCCGATGGCAGATATTGAACGTGAATTGTGTGCTGCAATGGTAAATTAGAAGCAGCCTTGGATTACGACTCACTCCGTGCAGCAAGAATTCCTGCTCCGCACGAAACTGCTGCATTTGACCGGAAGTTCGCGTGACGTATTTCGTGTGTCCGCCTTCCATCCCGTCAAGGTCAAATGTTTACAATAGCGGGCCGCATTGGACGACAACAAAAACGCTTCGCACCATGCGTTTGTGTTATTGCTCATGGAGATTAGCCGCTCGGACTCAGGCGCTATATGCTCTGAGACTATATAGTGAGGGTTCACCGGGCTCAAAGAGTGAATGTAAGGCCGGTGTGTACCTACGGGCATTTCAGGCTATCTCCCGCTTGGCAGCCAGGAGGCCTAGAGTGACTGACTTCGTGGAGGAAGTCGTTCAGCGATATTCGGATGATGAGATGTGGTACAACTCTGGTGGTATCTCCCGCCTGGCAGCCAGGAAGCCTAGAGTGACTGACTTTGTGGAGGAAGTCGTTCAGCGATATTCGGATGATGAGGTGCGGTACAATTCTGGTGGTGGGAGCACGAAAGTAACATTTTTTTAAATGTTATTTTCCTCTTGTTCGGTAGCCCCACCAGCATTTTCGTCTGTCGCGACTCGTAGCGGAGCAACTCGCTGCGGTGTTTGTTGGTTCACTTACGTTCAAGCAGCCATGGAGCGGTGGCCGCTAAGCCTGCAGAAACAAAACCCACGGAATACTGGAATCACGCGGATCATCCACGGTAGCATTCCATCACTTCATCAGGCTTCCGTTTACTAACAGCTCCCGCCCAAGCGAATGCACTCTAATGGCAGATTTGGCGAGAGTGATCTCGCTCAGCACTCTGCACTCGCAATCTGCCATTAGAATTGAACGTAAGTGCAGTCACTGTGGGCACATCGTGGGCTTAGCAGGAACGTCGGCTACTGTGGAGCTGAAAGGAAAACTTATGGTCAGACGTAACGTCAGCACTCAGGTTAGAGCGCTGACATCAGTATAAACGAAAAGGTGCAGGTAAGGGTGCGATGATATGAATGTCGTACAAAACTTTTGTTAGCGCGTTCCTCCGGGGTCAAACAATGCTTGAATGTAGCCATAGCTTCAAGGTCACAGGTTCGGCTGCCGCGGGAGGCAAGGTACCTTTGGTACACTTTTCTTCCGCCATGTTTATATTGCAATTATTACTATTAACATTCTCTGTAAATATGTTGGCATGATCGTCTCATAGTTAATAATAATATTGTGTCTAACAAAAAAAAATTCGGCGCATATCCACAGAATAAATCATAATGTGTGGAGCAAAGCGTCCGTGAACTTTTCTGTCCTTCCGTCCGTACGTGCGCTCGTTCGTCCATCCATTCGTCTGTCCATTCGTGCGTCCGTGCGTCCGTTCATCCGTCTGTCCGTGTGTCTGTCTGTCTTTCTGTCTGCTTGTCCGTCTGGGCGTCCGTGCATCAGTTCGTCCATCCAGTGAAAACTTCAGTACCGCCATCTCTTCTTGTTATTATATATTCATCATATACTAGTACTGCCATCCA
Source organism: Rhipicephalus microplus (assembly GCF_043290135.1). Lineage (NCBI taxonomy): Eukaryota > Metazoa > Arthropoda > Arachnida > Ixodida > Ixodidae > Rhipicephalus > Rhipicephalus microplus. Next base: position 166,459,218 of record NC_134701.1, on the reverse strand, counting down.
GCGGACAATCTAAGGACTAAACGAGAGTATGTGCCACATTTCTGTTGTCAGCACTTTGTTAACATCGAGAGCGTGATAACGACGCCGTGCTACGTTTTTCGTAACAAGTTGACAAGCGGATATGGGCCCGAGGGCGGGTATGTGCTACTGGTATGCAAGTATGTGCCACAAGTTACGCACTACGACAACGGTAAACGCACACACCACGTCAAAGAGCTTCGCCCCTGAAAAAAGAACCTCAAATTTGCACTTTTTTCTTGAATTTTTCATAGGAATAGGAATGTATTGCGCTATACTGCTGTAAAATTTGAGTCAACACTGCAACCACAACGTACGTGAAACCTGACGTAATGGCTGTATGATAAGAGAACATGCGTAATATTCATTGCTTTGTTTGCAAAGTTACGCATTGCCAGGACTGGAAGCACAATCGAACTTGCACCTACACTATGCCTGTATAGGTTTTTTTCATCCAAAGCAATCCAAAACCCGGCGGCGTTGCTCTGTGTTGGAATACTTCACTGCCACGCCGAATGATAGGGTTCGATTCCTGCTGAGGTACTGATTTTATTTCAATTCGTCCGGTCAGCACTTCTCATGCGGTTTCGCCTTTGGATTTATATTGCTAATGTCTGTTCTCGCTGTTTCTAGGTAAATATGAACTGTTCTTATCACATGGTTAAAATAGCGCCAAGACGCGTAGGACAAGACCAAAAAAACTACAGTACAGACACGTTTCCTGTACTTTTTTTCGTCTTGTCTCAGGTTTTTTACTCTATTTTTCGGTCATAGTTTTACCAACACGCCCAACAATTTGACATTGACAAAAGCTTTTATTAAACATCCTGAGAAAAATGGTTAAGGTGATCTGGAGGCTCTAAAATGAAGTGGGTGACTCCACCCTTCACGCAACAGGGAGATAGTGATCTCTCAGGCTCCAGTAATTAATGTTTCAAATTTGCACTATGCAGTAAGTCACCCCATTTGGCGTATCCTTCCACCACATCTGGCCCATACCGTCATAATATGGTCCGCAGTATACCACCATACCACGGTCCGCATATCCATGCCTAGGTTGCGGAAGAAACCCACTAGGGCTTACAAAGCGATCGTACCATGTGTAGGACCAGTTTTCCCAACCGCGGTGGCCTAGTGGCTAAGGTACTCGGCTGCTGACCCGCAGGTAGCGTGATCAAATCCCTGCTGCGGCGACTGTATTCTCAATGGAGCCGGAATAGCTGTATGCCCATGTGCTCAGATTTGGGCGCACGTTAAAGAACCCCAGGTGGTCTAAAGTTCCGGAGTTCTCCACTACGGCATCTTTCATAATCATATGGCTGTGTTGGGATGTTAAACCCCTGATATCAATCAATGTAGAACAAGTTTTATTGAAAACTTATAAAGTTATTGAAAAAAGAGAGCTCCGGTTAGCTTCCGTATCTGATAAGTTGTTTTCATTTATTTGCATCTGACAAGAAACAGCTGCGATTCGGCCTCGTAGGAACAAATCCTTATTTTTGCCCCGAGCGCATACTCAATGCGTGAAAAAATACAACAAACATGTGAGAAAACAAAATTGCAGTGCCTTATGTTTCTGTTAATGACAGCAGAAGTGTCGTGTGGCTCAAAAGCAATCACGGGACAGGCAAAAAAAATTAACCATTGAGTATAACATGCTGACTCGCGTGGAACACCTCATCCACATCCGGGAGCAGAATTTTCAATGGTCTTGCCTCCAAAGCAGCTTCATAACGCGCGCTCCAATTTCCGAACGACATTTTTTTTTTTTACCCTCACACACTCAGACCTTTTCACTAGGTTCTGTGGTATTCTGTCATTCACTGGGTACAGTCACACAATGCATATTCCTCTGAATCGTGGCCTTCATTACCATCACGGTTTCTCTTGTATACTGTCGGGAAATGTTCCTTCTATTCATCATCATCAGCAGCAGCAGCAGCCTGACTACGTCCACTGCAGGACAAAGGCCTCTCCCATGTTCCGCCGGTTAACCCGGTCCTGTGCTTGCTGCTGCCAATTTATACCCGCAAACTTCTTAATCTCATCTGCCCACCTAACCTTCTGTCTCCCCCTAATCCGCTTCTCTTCTCTGGGAATCCAGTTAGTTACCCTAAATAACCAGCGGTTATCCTGTCTACACGTTACATGCCCGGCCCATGTCAATTTCCTCTTCTTTATTTCAACTATGATATCCTTAACCCCCGTTTGTCCCCTAATCCACTCTGCTCTCTTCTTGTCTTTTAAGGTTACACCTACCATTTTTCTTTTCATTGCTCGCTGCGTCGTCCTCAATTTAAGCTGAACCCTCTTTGTAAGTCTCCAGGTTTCTGCTCCGCAGCTAAGTACCGGCAAGATACAGCTGTTATATACCTTCCTCTTGAGGGATAGTGGCAATCTACCTGTCATAATTTGAGAGTGCTTGCCGAATGTGCTCCACCCCATTCTTATTCTTCTAGTTACTTCAATCTCGTGGTTCGGCTCTGCTGTTATTACCTTCCCTAAGTAGACATAGTCTTTTACTACTTCAAGTGCACTATTACCTATCTGGAGTAGTGTACAACAACCTTTCCGAGGTTGTTGTACATTACTTTCGTTTTCTGCAGATTAATTTTAAGGCCCACCTTTCTGCTCTCCCTGTTCAACTCTGTAATCATGAGTTGCAATTCGTCCCCTGAGTTACTCAGCCATGCAATGTCATCGGCGAAGCGCAGGTTACTAAGGTATTCTCCATTAACTCTTATCCCTAACTTCTCCCATTCTAGGCTTCTGAAAACCTCCTGTAAGCACGCGGTAAATAGCATTGGGGAGATTGTGTCCGCCTGCCTTACACCCTTCTTGATTGGTATTCTGTTGCTTTCTTTATGAAGCACTATGGTAGCAGTTGATTCCCTGTAGATTTCTTCCAGAATGTTTTTATATACTTCGTCTACGCCCTGATTTCGCAGTGTCTGCATGACGGCTGATGTTTGTACTGAATCAAACGCCTTCTCGTAATCTATGAAGGCTATGTATAGTGGTTGGTTATACTCTGAGCATTTCTCTATTACCTGATTGATACTATGTATGTGGTCGATTGTTGAGTAGCCTGTTCGAAATCCTGCTTGTTCCTTTGGTTGATTGAATTCTAATGTTTTGTTTACTCTGTTAGCAATTACCTTTGTCAATAGCTTGTATACTACAGAGAGCAAGCTGATCGGCCTGTAATTCTTCAAGTCCTTGTCATCTCCTTTCTTATGTATTAAGATGATGTTAGCATTCATCCAGGACTCTGGTACCCTTCCCGTCAGGAGACACCTCGTAAACAGGGTGGCTAGTTTTTCTAACACAATCTGTCCTCCATCTTTCAGCAGATCTGATGTTACCTGATCCTCACCAGCAGCTTTGCCTCTTTGCATGCTCTCCAAAGCTTTTCTGACTTCTATCATTACTGATGGGGTGTCATCTGGGTTACTGCTAGTTCTTATAGTATTAAGGTCGTGGTTGTCTCTGCTACTGTACAGATCTCTGTAAAACTCCTCTACTATTTTAACTATCCTATCCATATTGGTAGTTTTTTTGCCTTCTTTGTTCCTTAGTGCATACATCCGACTTTTGCCTATCCCAAGTTTCCTCTTCACAGCTTTGACGCTTCCTCCGTTTTTCAGAGCGTGTTCAATTCTCTTCATGTTATACCTTCTTACATCGCATACCTTACGTCTATTAATCAACTTCGAAAGCTCTGCCAGTTCTATTTTGTCTGTTGTACTTGACACTTTCATGATTTGACGCTTCCTAATTAGGTTCTTCGTTTCCTGGGAAAGCTTGCCAGTGTCCTGTCTAACTACCCTGCCTCCAACTTCTACTGCACACTTCGTAATAATACTCGTCAGATTATCATTCATTGCATCTACGCTAAGGTTGGTTTCCTCACTAAGAGCCGAGTACCTGTTCTGCAGCGACACTCTGAATTCCTGTACTTTCCCTCTCAGTGCTAGCTGATTGATTGGCTTCTTGCGTATCAGTGTCTGTCATTCTTTTTTCAATTCTAGGCGAATTCGAGACCGTACCATTCTATGGTCACTGCATCGCACCTTGCCAACCACTTCCACATCCTGCACAATTCCTGGGTGTACACTCATTATAAAGTCTATTTCGTTCTTATTTTCGCCATTAGGGCTCCTCCATGTCCACTTGCGGTTTTCTCGTTTTCGGTAGAAGGTATTCAAAATCCGTAAATTATTGCGTTCTGTGAATTCTACTAGTAGCTCTCCTCTGACGTTTCTAGTACCGATGCCATAATCTCCTACTGCCTAATCTGCAGCCTGCTTCTTCCCTACCTTTGCATTAAAGTCGCCCATCACTATAGTATACTGCGTTTTTACCTTACTCATTGCCGATTCCACGTCTTCATAAAAGCTTTCAACTGAAACGTCATCATGGCTGGATGTAGGCGCGTAAGCCTGTACTACCTTCATTTTGTATCTTTTATTCAGTTTAATTACGATACCTACCACCCTTTCATTAATGCTATAGTATTCCTCTATGTTGCCAGCTATGTTTCTGTGAATTAGGAACCCCACTCTTAGTTCTCTTCGGTCTGCCAAGCCCCGATAGCAAAGGACGTGCCCATTCTGTAGCACCATATAGGCCTCCTTTGTCCTCCTAACCTCACTGAGCCCTATTATATCCCATTTAACACCCTCTAGCTCCTCGAATAGTACCGCAAGACTTCCCTCACTAGATAAGGTTCTAGCGTTAAACGTTGCCAAGTTCAGGTTCCAATGGCGGTCTGTCCTGATCCAGAGATTCTTAGCATCATCTGCTGCGTTGCAGATCTGACCGCCGCCGTGGTCAGTTGCTTCTCAGCTGCTGGGGACTGAGGGCCGTGAGTTATTTGACGTATGCATGTGGGAGGTAGTGGCCAGATACTGCACCAGGGTGGCCAATCTTTCTCTGGTGAGGGAGTGCGTTCCCTGCGGTGGTTACCGGTGAGGCCGCACCCCAGGCCTCTTAATGCAGTTCCATCAACACGCAGATTTTTTTTAAAATCCGGTTGGGAACTGCGCGGCACCGGGATTAGCCTATACCAAAACCGCAGAGAGCTGTTTGCGGCCGTACTTGGACTATAGGTGCATTGTGAAACAATGAAATACGTTTTCTTAACATATGATCTTAACAACTCAGTCTGCTTTACTCCGTATTAAGGACAGCCTACTTCATAACTTTGAAAAAAAATTTTACACTGTGGGAATATTTCTCGATTTCCGTAAGGCTTTTGACTCGATAAAGCACGATATATTAATTAGGAAACTTCAACTGTATGGAATACGCGGGATTGCGCTTGATCTAATGAAAAGCTATCTTTGGGCCAGGAAACAATATGTACAGCTCCACAATTATAAATCTGATTTGGGCGTAATTAAGTATGGGGTTCCCCAAGGATCGATACTTGGTCCTCTACTTTTTATACTTTATATCAATGACATAGTTAACATTCAGTTCACACCTAAACATAGTCATGTACGCCGACGATACCAATGCCTTCTTTTCTGGTTTAGATCTTCGCGATACTGAAATAACTGCAAATTCTTGGTTGGATAAACTAAAATCATGGCTTACAGTCAATCAGCTAGAACTAAACATAAAAAAAACTAAATTTATGCTCTTCAAACAAAAAAATAGGCCTGTAGATTATGCTATCTCTCTGATTTTTAATGGAGAAAATATTGCACAGGTAAATAAAATTCAGTTTCTGGGTGTGTGTTTTCAAAGTGACCTTAGTTGGTCCCACCATGTGGACAACCTGCGAATAAAAATATCAAGATCGATCGGTCTAATTCGACGCTTACAGCATCTCCTTCCAGGGAGAGTCAAACGGCAGCTTTACTTTTCTTTTATCTACTCGCAAATCATTTATTGCATTTTAGTCTGGGGTACGTGTAACAAAACAAATACAGAAAGTATAATTCTTCTTCAAAAACGCGCACTAGGTTTGATAAGTACCTCGGTCCCCACTAATATGTCTCTTTTTTATATGTATAATGTACTCCCGTTCCCAGAGTGCTATAGGATGCAACTAGCCATGTTAATCTTCAAAAAAATTAAAGATAATTTCCAGATTTTTTCTGATGTGTACTTAAGCAGAGATCTTACGTATAATCTGCGTACTGTTGCGTTGGTCGGGCCAACGTGCCGGACTAACTATGGTGTACAGTCAATTAATAACCAAATCATTCTACTGTGCAACAGGATTCCTGAAATAATTGAATACGCTAAGGAGGCTAAAAACATAACACAATTTAAGAAGCGAATTTACAATGTAATAAACAGAACACAAGTCTACAGTGTATGTAAAGGAAATATGTAATGTATGTAATATTTATAGTATTCACTGTTTTTCAACTTGTATTGTATTTCAAAATATGTTATGGTGTTTGTACTGTCCTGCTCTACCTGCCCGAGGTGCCTCACGAAGAGGGGCCAAGTCAGGAGATACACTCTCCTTTTGCCCCCTTCGTGGGCATTTCTGCGGAAATGTCCGAATAAAATAAATGAAATGAAATGAAATGAAATGATCTCTTCTTATGGTACCACGGTAAGCTATACAAGAACAAACGAAGGTAGCTTGCGTACTACAGTTTACGATTCTGCCATGTCCCGATCTCTGGTTATCCACAGAAAATAACTAAAGAAAAAAGGACCTGTTGGCGCAGTTCTGGCACAATAGATTTAGATGCCTTTTCTTAAGTTTCAAGAATTAATCTAACCAAAATGAGGGCTTTCTATAATTGCCCTATGATGCGTTCTGCATGAATACTATGTATCTTTCAGAATATATGAGCGTTTGAAGGTGCTTTTTTCATTTTTTGTATTGTCATGAAATGAGTGAACCCTTGGGAAGGGGGGGGGGGATTATAATCATGGAAGCAAATTAGGAGAGTCGTTTAACTAGACGTGATAACACTGTGCCCCACAGCATCGCTTCTTTGTCGTCTCTCGTTTTTACTGTGTATGCACGAGGGGTCGTCATGATCTGTGATACCTAATGCTATAGCTATAGTCCTTTCTTTTGCCGAGAGAACGCTAGAGAGATAGTGCAGCTTCCAGTAGGAAACTAGTTAAGATGACATTCGCAGTAATCAGAATCTATTCACCGGCTCTTAAAAACGCACATGAAAAAACATAAGACATGAAACGCTCAAACATTTAGGGACATATAGTTTTAATCGGCTAGCTTATCGTCTGCGAAAAAAGAAATCAGCGCTCCATTCAGTTTTCTTTAGAAGAAAGAGAGTAGCATAGAGTGACTCTGGGAATGCAGACCACACTGTGCTTAGAAAACGATATAAGCCCACGGAAAATCCAGAATGGAATTTATCCAGGTCTTCATGACCTTGTATAAACCGGCTTCTCCGCCCACCATGGAAGACTGAAAAAAGTGGTTCAGATTGTTCTTGGTCTGCTATAAAGAGGGTTGAATTGGGAGTCTCCGTAGTGACATGGCTCTTCAACATCTTCACCCTGACTATGCCCTCTTCAGGGCAAAGGCCTCTCTCATGTTCCACCAATGAACCCGTTCCTGTGTTTTCCACTGCCACATTATATTCGCCCACCTATGTTTTTGTGTTCCCCTCAGGCGTTAGCCTCGTCTCGGAATCCAGTCCGTTCCCCTAATGACGAGTGGTTCTCTTGTCTACGCGCTATGTGCCCGGCCTATGTCCATTTCTTCGCCTCGATTAGGCAGAACCCTCTTTGAAAGCCTCCAGGATTCTGCTGGGTAGTTAAGTATTGAAAGATGCAGCCATTTTATACTTTCCTCTTGATGAACAGTGGATAGATTACCATTCATGACATGGGTACTAGGCATCAAACGTGGCTTCTACGCATATGCAATACCACAACACTGCATACATTTGTGTTTGAGAGAAAAGAGAGAGGAGAAAGGCCGGGAGGGGTTGTAGGCCTTGGCTCGGTTGGCTACTCTACACGGTTGGCTGTATAAAAGGATAATCATGAATAGGATAGAGATAAAAGAAAGAGAGGAAGTGCACTTCTTAAAATAAATAATAAATGGGCAGCCCGTGCAGCCAACCACGTTGCTTTCATTGAATGTTTGCTTGTCGATTTTTCATCATTCTCCAACACCGCAGCTCAACGGTTCATTAGCTATAATGATACCCAATTTCAGCAAAATAACTTCTTCAGGCAAAAATGTTAAGGAGCCGCTCGGCCCAGCATCAACCCCGACCTACCCAGCTATTCACAAGGTTTTAAATTTTATAGTATTCATTCAGTGTATTTTCAAATACGCCTTACTGTATGCGTTCGCTTTATATCTTGTATTATAAAATGATATTTTATTTACTTTTTATCTATGCTGTGCATTGTTTTCTCTTACCTTCGTAAACACAAGTTGCTTTTCAGCTTAATCCTTTCTGAACATATTTGAAAGATTGAAAACGAGAGAGATTGCTTAACGAAAAAGAGATCTTGATTGTGACAACGTCCCCGTCAAACGCATGGCTTTGCCTGGACAGCGGCTATCTACAGGAAGCAAAGAAAACGACACATTTACAGCACCTGCCTTCGACGTTCCTCTTGCCATTCTCAATACTACTCGCTTCCTGTTAACGACATTCTTTCGAAGGCTACAGCTTAAAAAAAAAGAGTATCTGAAAAAGTTTTACAGCCTTTAATATGCGTCATTTGTTCTCTCTCGGGAAACGAAAGTTTCCGCAAGAGCTGTATTGAAAGCTATGAATCATCCGGAACAATGCGTCAATATGACGTAGAAAAAAAAGACTGCTGCTGGGCCGAGAACGGCACAAAAAATTGCTCCACAATGCTCACACAGATATGGAAATCGTGCAGTGAGGTGAGACTGCCACTTTTCAATAGCGCACTGTTATAGCAATGAATGATCGCTTCCGACGTCACAAAGCTGGGTAGGTGTTTCCGCGGCCGCGTTCGCCTCAGGGATAACGTTGTCCGGACAACTCCGGCGATATCTGTATAGTATATATTCTCTTTCCTCATTCTTTTTTTTTGTCTTTTACGTTTCATGAATGGCAATAGCGCTGAAGCAGCTTTTATTTTCGTTATTAGAAGTTAAAGGGAGCACGGAGGCTGCGTTCTCAACAGTACACGGTTACACACCATGTTGTTTTGGAGCAGTTAAACCCTGGCAATTATTTCAGTAACTCGCTCTACGACCACCTGATGTACTGTTCTAGGATTACATAAACACCGCGAAACTCAGAGGCGTGTACCGAAGAATGGAAACGGAATTCAGTCGTGCTCTGAAAAGGGAGAATGCAGGAAGGAGGTGAATAAGTATAAACAAGTAGTGTAACCAGCACATACATCAGTGAAAGATGAAAAAATTGAAAAAATAAAATGAAGTATCACAAACACACGTCTCTTGATGACTCTTCTTTCTTGCTATTCAACCTCGTTTTGTCTCCATACTGCCATGATGTAAAGAGCGAGAGCATGTGAAACGAATACTTGCCGGAAAGGAGAGTTGCGGCATTCGTTTCAATTAGTGGCTCCATGGCTGGCTGGCAGCATGCATGGGCGTTGTGATGTAATGACTTTTCGTGTCGTAAATAAAATAAATCAACGGCGCTGTCGTTTTCGTTATCCACAGGAAAAAGCGCCCGCGTTCTACGCCGTGTTAGGAATCAAGCGGAACGTGCTCGTTATTGTGAGTGCTTACTTTCGTGGTGATCAGGATAATACAAGGCACCTGCGTCCCTAGCCGCCCATTTACCGCATCCACTGGTGCCCAACCCCTTGACGTATTGGTGGTGCACTGCCATAAAAGCAATCAAGCCCTTTCGTCGTGTAGCACGCGCAATTTACTGCTCCAACATCGCTGCCACTGAACAAAAATATTAAAAAAAAAAATTGGCCGCGTATCGGCGCACTTCACAGCAATTGTCTTTAAAAGGTCTGCCTGGAGGCTATACCCGTAAGAAAGGGACGCCATCTGGCAATGATGTTAGAAAACAGAAGCTTGTGTAGAACACAGAGCCACTGGTGCGTGGCAACACGGTATGGTCTGGATGAAGCGTAGGAAACACCTGTCTTTTTGTGCGTAGTGCCGCATTTTCAGCGCATGCAGCGTTAGAAACACTAGCGTCTTTAGATACGTATATATGCGTTTTCAAGTAAATAAACACACAACCTAACCGAACTGATGTTGTGGCTCGAATAAGCGTACTATTTGCTTTTTCATTGACAATGTTCATAGGCATAAATGCAGCCAGCAGTTCCAGATGGCTATTGGTTTTGAACAAGGGCTTCAACTATCACCGGACAGCGGAAACCTGTGACAGACAGACAGACAGACAGACAGACAGACAGACAGACAGACAGACAGACAGACAGACAGACAGACAGACAGACAGACAAACCAAAATCGCGTTGAAGTATCTCAAGAATCATCATCATCATCATCATCATCATCATCATCATAATCATCAGCCTGACTACGTCTACCGCAGGACAAAGTCCCCTCACATGTTCCGCCTGTCAACTCGGTCCTGTGCTTGCTGCTGCCACTTTATACCCGCAAACTTCTTAATCTCATCTGCCCGCCTTACTTTCTGTCTCCCTTTAACACGCTTGCCTTTTCTGAAAATCCAGTCAGTTACCGGCAGTTATTCTGCCTACGTGCTACATGCCCGGCCCATTTCCATGTCCTCTTCTAAATTTTAACTATGATATCCTTAACCCCAGTCTGTTCCCTGATCCACTCTGCTCTCATCTTGTCTCTTACGGTTGCACCTATCATTTTCCTTTCCATTGCTCGCTGCATCGTTCTCAATTGAAGCTGAACCCTCTTTGTAAGTCTCCATTCTTCTACTCAACGGCTAAATACCGGCAATATGGAGCTGTTATATACCTTCCTCTTGCGTGATAGTGGCGGTCTACCAGTCATGATTTGAGAGTGCTTGCGAAATATGTACCACCCCACTCTTATTCTTCTGGTTACTTCACTCTCGTAGTTCAGCTCCGCGGTTATTACCTGCCCTAAGTAGAGAGTCTTTTACAACTTCAAGTCCACTACTACCTATTTCGAAGTGGTGTTCTCTTCCAAGGTTATTGTGCATTACTTTCGTTTTCTGCAGATTAATTCAAGACCTACCTTTCTGCTCTCCTTGTCAAACTCTGAAATCATGAGTTGCAATTCGTTCCTTCACTCTAAGCCTCAAAGGATCGAAAAGGGAGCGAAATGGGAGTAAGTGCTGCATTTCGTCCCTGAAACCACCAGTTATTCCGTGGAGGAATTAACTGCAAGACTAGAGTGCCATGTGCAAAAAGAGGAATGAACTGTTACACCATGTGGAGCAACGTTTACTGCCGCGAAACTTGCCGGCGCAGTGGCGGCCGCGAAGAAATGGTCAGCATTCGCGTGCGCAAATAGTTCCCTGAAGAAACGAGCTGTCAGCAATTTGATTGAGTGTAAGTGGTCATGAGAACTAAAGCAACTACGTCAGGAGCAAAGTAATATGATTTATACAGCATAAATATGATCAAACGTGCAACCCCCACTCCTCAAAAAAAAAAAAAAAGAAAGAATGCCAGTGCTCAAGTTGCATAAAGCGCGGCATGGCGTTCTCGGGAAGCTTACCCTCGATGATGTAGCGGCGTGTTGTGGATGCGTTTTCGATACGAAGTGATGATCTCTCTGATCTGGTGCACTGAATCATCTCTGCGATGTAGGAAGCGTGATCCGCTACTGGAATGAAGTGCTACGCTATTGAAATGCTACGCGCCGACCGGGATATCGCCTCAGAGGTGAGTGTAAACAAGCCTGCCATTACTCCTGGATGTTACTCCTGGAGGCACCGTTTGTTTAACACTCACGTTGTTCGCGAACAAAACCCGCATAGCTAATGAGCTCGCGCTACTCAGCGTTGCGAGCACTGCCCCATCTGCAATAGAATTACAAATGTGATGGCTGGGCAATCGAAACGTGGTATATTAGCTGTAGCAAGTAAAACTGTTCAAAAATTGTTTTGCTTTCAGTGCAGCACAAATAAGCGTGGTCGATTGGAGATTTTCGCACCTTTCAAAAAGAAAATTCTCTTAAACTCCGCACAGTGTCATCTTTTACAAGTTGAACAACTAGTTCAGGAAGGTCAGCTCTTAACACTGCATGTCTAGCTTGGTTTGGCACCGCTAACACAGGCACTCGGGGACCACGTCGGCGATTTCCCTAGTTTGTAGCTATGCTAGGTATGTTTTAATTTTGTATCTCTGAAATGAAGCGCAAGCTTCATTGATCAATAAGTGGGCCCACAAGCGTATTGCAGGGAAAGCTTCAAGCGTTAAACTCGAGAACGAGCTTCTTGATATTCATAACACGTTTGAAAGTGTTCATTGAGTTATGACGGGTTCTGTGAAAAAGCAGTTTTTCTCTAATATTAACGTGATTGGACGTGCCTACAAGTACACGAACGGTTATGTCTGAAATAATGAATGCTTCTGCGATTACTATTTTCAGAAAATCGATGGCTGAAAGTGTTGCACCTTCCGAGGAAAGTCAATATCTTGCAGCTAGAACATGCTTTCAGCATCTGTCGATGGTGCTGTTGCACTTCTTGAAGTCGGCTGTACAGCATCCATTCCAATGAAGCATTTTTTTTCTTCATTGTATCTCCTAGATTGCTGGGAAGCTATCATATAGTTTGTACTCATAAAAGTTGCCTAATTTGGTGGGTGTGCGCGATGGTGCAGAATTGACACGAGTCACTGAATAAACTTGGCAGTTTCTTTGAACGTTTTCGTTTTTTCTTTGTTGTCAAACAGGCATTTTTGCTGAACGACATTACCAACCGCGCTCTGTACTCAAAAAAGCAGGCAAGCATGACACCATGATAATAAAATATACGGGAACATTTACAAATACATACGCTCATCAAGCAAACGAATGCGATCGAACCACGCGCGCTAAATTTCCTGTTAAACGCATTTTACAGTTTCACGAATGTGACCACCGAATGGTTGCTTGCTAAACACCGAAGCTTTACGTCTAATATAAGGAATCTTTCTAGTTTAGCAACATAACAGAGCGCAGCGTCTAGACGGTGCCTACATATGCCCCGGTAATTTTCACTCCGCTATGAGCTGCTGTTTGGTATAGTGGTTAGCGTACGCGATTGCTGATCCAATGGTCACTAGTTCGACTCTTGTGTATTTGTTGTGCATTTTCCGTAATTTATTTCTAGATTTACGTCTTGTGTATTCATTGTATATGTCATCAAATAAAATTAAAAACCTCCAATTTCTCGGTACTTGGTAATTCAGTCAGAAATTGTAATACATTGATTTTTTTTTTTAGAAAGGAGCGACGGACGAGACTAACAGTTTGTCCCTGCGCTGTCTTTCTCCGGTAAAGCGGTAACTTTTACTCCTTGACATTTCGTTCCTCAAAACTACTGAGGACTGAACAGTTTGTCCTCTGACAGTTGCTCCTGAAGGGACGAATCGTTTATCCTCTGGGGAGTAATGATTGTGGCAGTGCACTGGCAGTTACTCAGCAGTGCAACGCCATCGGCGAAGCGTAGGTTACTAGGGTACTCTCAATTGACTTTTTTCCCTAACCCTTCCCATTCTAGGCCTCTGAAAACCTCCTGAGAGCACGCGGTATATAGCATTGAAGAGATTGTAACCCCCTGCATTACACCCTTCTTAATTGGTACTTCGTCGCTTTCATTATGGAGCACTATGGTAGCAGTTGCTCTCCTGCAGATTTCTTCTAGGATGTGTATATATGTTTCGTCGACACCCTGATTCCGCAGTGTCTGCATGACGGCTGATATTCCTGCTTAATCAAACGCGTTCTCGTATTCTCTAAATAGTATGTATAGTGGGTGGCTGTATTCTGAGCATTTCGGTATCACCGGATAGTATATATGAATGTGGTCGCTTGTTGAGAAGCCTGACCGGAATCCTGCTTGTTCCTTTGGTTGATTGAATTCTAATGTTGTCGTAATTTTGTTACCAATTACCTTTGTATATTGCTTGTATACGACGGAGAGCAAGCTAATCAGCCTGCAATTCTTCAAGTACTTGTCATCTCCTTTTTTATGTATTAGGATGATGTTAGCATCAGAGTACCTTTCTTCAAAACAACGCTAGAAAAAAAGGCGTATAGTGTGGCTCGCGTGATCATTATTGTACGAGCATGTACACCTGTTTCCTTGAAAAGGCGTTTTCAAGTTTCGGCATTCTTGCTCCGTGGAAACAGTCTATAGGGTGCAGGCGACAAACTGGGCTAGGTGGTTCGAGGCCTCCTGTCCAGGTGTGTCCAATTTAGCTGACACTTGAAAGTTAACACTTTCCCATTTTTTTAAAAGACACCGTGAAATGTACACTCGATGTAGTTAACTATGTGACGATGAAAAATAGCGTCGCAGTTCATGAGTGATGCAACCCTTTGCCAGAAGCTTGCGTCAACTCGACTAACCGCATGCTCCAGACGGAAGGGGAGACAAAACCGGAGGCGCGGAAGCACTTACCGAGAGTAATTTCGACTAAGCTTTCAAGGAGGCTCGACTTAATTGAGCAGCATGTCGGACAGGTGAAGAGCATGGTAATCAATCTATTTTATTCATTTATTATTGCAGCACACACCGAATTAGCTCAAATGCAACAGACGCGATGTGCAGAATGCAAATAGGTGCAAAAAAAGAAGATATCAATGTTAAATAATTGCTTTGGTGAAGTGCAAAAATAACACCAAGTAACTGTGATTTCCAAGATTGTATTACAAAAGAAGTTGCCTAAAGTGGTTTCATGATGCTGTTCACCTATAGCTCATGAAAAAAAAGGAAACTAGAACAAGAAGTTTGAGGATACACTTACACGTCATCTATTATTCCTCACGTAGCTTGCGAATTATGTTAGCGAGCGTAATGAAACATAGGAAGTGACAACAAATCATAAAGAGGCAATTAAGGCTGACATGCTCTTAAGACTTGTTGTTGGGTTAGTTGGTGATTCGCCATATTATAATTTAGAGCCACTTTGAAATCTCTTGAAGCAATCACATATGCCTGCACACTTTTACTGAAGCATTGTGTGTGGTGCGTATTTCGTGAGAGGAATCATGTGTGCGTGTGTGAGCATCTCAAGAGATTTCCAAGTCGCCCCAAGTTACTTTCTATAAGACAAATTCTTCTTTCGGAAGTCATTTAGGGCCCTGTTGCAGAAGTTTTCAGGAACGCTACTTCAAGTAATTCAAAAAAGCCCTTCAGTAAAAGCAGGCTCTACGAAACCACAGATATTCAATTTCGAGGCTTACACTGACAGAGACACGCCTGCATCTCGTGTAAAAAGCTGCTTTACTATAAAATAGTGTGAATGGCACAGGACACTGTACCTACCATGTATTTTAAGGCTTCTTTAAGACACAATTTCTTGGAACTGTGCATGTAAATGGTTAGCGAATCATTTTTTTATTACTCGTATGTCTCTTCTTCCAGTCTCTTCAATTCGTCTGGGTCGTACTTTATTTGTGTTCTCAGATGTATTGATCATGTCGTGCAACGCGCCGCAACTAGCACAGTTTTGACTTACGTGCGTGTGCATATTAACCCAGGTTAGGTTAAAAACCGTTTTATTCATTTATTTTATTTATTTATTTCTTTACCTATTTACAACAGGATGTTGTGAGAGATCAAAGGAAAAAAGCTGATACAGTCAGCTTGAGGATGTCCTGGCCAAGCTACACATGCTGCAGCGTAAAAGGTGGTAATGAAAGAAAAAAAAGAAAAACAGAAAAATGAAATGTACACATAATATATTGTACATGAATATCATCCATGCAAAAAAAGTAACGTGCTTTTATCGACATAATTAAGAAAACATACAAAAATGAAACTTTTTTTTTTCCTTCAGAAACAGCAAAACACGAAAAAGAAAAAGCCGGCGTTATTTATGAGGCATATTCATGATAATAATAATGTGGTGAAAATTTTCCGTAGCTCTTTAGGTGAGGTTTCCCGATTGTTAAAAAGCTGCTCATTACTGAATCTATTTAATAAAACTGGGAACGTGAGCCTAAGCAATTGTTCACCATAGTTAGTGCGACATTTCTTCCTTTGCCATTCTTCAGGTTTGCGTATATTACACTTTAGTAGGTTAGCCTGTAATCGCGCTAGCGTTTCTAGAGTACAAGTTTTTTCATTAAGCTAGATTTATAAAGTCGACATAGATTATAGTCGATTGACTTTACCGGGACAATGTGGTGTCTTATCAAGTGGTCACTGGTGTGCCAGGGGTATGAAACCTGGCATGCTAATCGAATCACGTGTTTTTTGAAACTGCGAGCTTTCCAATGTTCTGTTTTGTTGTAGTAGCCCAAACTAGCAATTCATAATTGAGCACTGGTACGAAAAGAGCGTTATATAAGAAAATGTTAATGCCTATAGGGCATTCAAAAGCAACATGGCGCATCACATCTATTGTACTGCATAGTTAATGCAAAGGTCACACCAAGTTCTTCTGCTTGGCTGATCAAAATAAAAAAAGGTTTACACGCCATTGCATAGGACCACACAAACTGCACGTGGCCGTTAAAACTGCCACGAGCTCGAATCCGAAACGAGACAACGTCCCTCCTATCGTTGCTCGTGCTTCTTTTGAAGCGAGTGAGCGTCGAGATTCGCGGCCCGCCTTTTGAGTTTGTGGCGCGGCCAACACCACAAACTGCACATTTCGCCTTACACTCGTGAGATGCCCGCAACCTCTCGAAAAATGGCGCGTGTGTTTCTCACAGGCCACAAATATCTTGCTTTGGATTGAGGCATGTTTCAAATCAACCCTACTTTTCCAATGAACTCTAATGTTCGTGAAACACCAACTGTGGTTGCACGGTTACATTTTTTCTCGCTTAGTAAACGTCATTTCGTGGTAACAGTGTTGTTTTTGGGACGGTGAAGTTGTACTTTACTAATACAGGAAATATCTTTTTTTTTTCCTCTCTCTTCAGTGTGTCTTTAGGAAAGATAAGCATTCCACATCACACCAATAATAAGCGGCTTACTACCGAGTTCGGAGCGACGTTCAACGAACATTCGTGTTACGAAACCGTGACCATTACTAAGGAGAATCCGTGTCACGTTGTGCAATGCTTCCCAAAGTTGTGCAATGCAGGTCTTAGCTTGGTTTGGAAGGCAGAAATTATTTTTATTTATTTTCATTTTTTCTTGACCACAAAGCTGAACAACGGCTATTCGCAGCACTTCTTATTGCTTTTACTGCGGCACACGTTTTGTAGGCCGTCTCTAAGGCTTTAGCCAGCATTGTAGTTTACGGGAATTTTCGGTGCAGTAATCATCCGGGTCTTAGCGGTTTCTAAGTAACAGTGATGACTAATTCTCTCTGTACTTATTTCGGTACATTTATTATGGGCATACAACATTGCATTAGTATATGTACAATTGATATGACGACCCATAAAAAAGAAAAGACCGTGCATAGAGGGAGGTGCAGCCGCCTTTGAGAGGTTTTATGTTTTTTAGAGAGAAGTTTATATTGAGCTAAAGTAATTATTTGCTAATACCAACAACATGGATGCCATTTTATTTATATATTTAACGGTGCGTCCATCTCCTTAATCACAGATATACCAGTACACACCCAGGAAACACTAAATAAGACAGGACAAAGTGTCTTCCCGTTTTCACTTCCGCCTTTTAGCACGTTTATCTTGTTATTCCTACAAACTAAGCATCACAAGTTGGCTTTTTAGGAAACGTTAGTAAGGTAATATCATTATCAGAGCGGTCATGCTTTAAGCCTTTATTTCTCCGCCGAGTGGCTGTTGGGGCATCATCATTATAAACTCTCCTGTAAAGCACATGTTCCTTGTTCGCGTGAACACTGCTTACGTGTGAACACTTCATGCATAAATTTCACATTGCTTTGTGGTTATTGACTTCATGACGCAAATTATCATGTAAGAGATAAGGAGTAGTGGCCGCATTATCTGTATGGGCACCAAGTTCTGCATAAATTCATTTATTTATTTTAAAGCTTGTGATTTCCAGTTAAAACTCATTTACCACCATGCGTTCCAGACAAAATGTGTCTGGTCTCTATCATAGTCGGTATTCAAGAATAAACGCACGTGAATTTGGAACTTGCAACATCTCGCTGGAGTAAATATCGTGTTTGGTGCGTAACGACATGCAGCCTCTTCTCATATTTTAGGGGCGAAGCTCCTTATAGCGGCACCCGTTCGTTTCCCGTAATTTGTAACAAGTATAACATTTTGACCACCAAGGTGGTGCTGGTAAGAGACTTCTTCTGTGCGTTGTTGAACAATAAAAAATAGTGCTCAATGTACATGTCAATGGCTGCTGATGGGGAATGAGAGACAGGAGCATTCGACTTTTAGTTAACGCGCAGGCTGCGATCACCATTAGCAGCCATTGGCATGTACATTGAGCACTATCTGACAAGAAAGGGTTGCTTCGTTATGCTCGCTGGGTGTAACCTCCTTAGCTTTAGAAAGGTTTAGCGAGCGTTGAGCCGGAGTGCCATGAATACAATGAACTTGTATATACCACGAATGAACTCGAGGTGGTTAAAAATGGGAAGTAGATACGAAGCGCAAGCCGTAAGAAAGTAAAAGCCGAATTCTCCGCCTCTCATTTCCCATTAGCAGCCATTGGCATGTACATTGAGCACTATCTGACTGAAAAAGTGTGCTACGTCATACTCGCTGGGCGTAACCTCCTTGGTTTTAGAAAGGTTTAGCGAGCCTTCAGCCGTAGTTCCATGAATACAGTGAACTGGTATATACCAAGAACTCGAGGTGGTTAAAGGTGGGAAGTGGACCCGAAGCGCAAGCCGTAAGAAAGTGTGCGTGTGCCACCTCTCGTTCAGTCCTTGGAATGTCCGCTGGATGGCGGTGCTTCTATATGGGGAATATAGGATGAAAAGATGCGAGATGGGGGTACTTGGAGTGTTGAATAGATGGACGAACGGACACATAGACAGATGCATAGATGGACGCATGAATGGACGCAGGGGTGGCTGCATGGACGAAGGCAGAGACGGACGCACGAACAGACGCACGCACGGACGGGCTGATGGACGCATGGATGGTCACACTGACGGACGCATGGACGGACGGAAGCAAGAACGAGTGGACGGACGAATTTTTCGCCCCACTCTCCATCATTCACTCCGTGGATATGCTGCCATTTTTTTTTTCTTTGACAACGCATCGGCGGCTCTTTCTGGTTCATACGTGCTGAGCATCAGCACGCGCTGGCACACCGGGTCTATGAAACGTGCGAAAGGGCAAAAGTCGTTCACCCTGCTATTGTTCGGTTGCGCGTGATTCATCAAATTGGTCAGTATCTTTCCCACCCAATCGCTACTACCTGCCACGCAGATGTTAAGAAATCCCTGAAGATCGCTGGCGTTTATTATAACCATATTTTTTTCCTTTTGGGGGTAGGGTGGAGGGTGGCTGTTTTCACGTGGTAATTCGAATTCCCTGCAAAATTCAGGGCCGTAACTTTTGGCTAACATATTCGCAAGAGCCTTAAGATCAGATCAGCTGTGCTTTCTATGTTCCGCAAGTATTGCAAGACCCAAATAAAAGAGATCACAAATAGTTTCAGGTTCCATGCGGCACTTTCATTACCGTTCCGACACGTTCTGACAATTGGTTCGTTTAGCTTGACGCAGCAATTCTCTCCGCATGCCTATATAGACAGATTAAATGTTGAAGAAACGTCTGCCCATGTGTTTGTCATGATATCTAGTGGCATTAGACGAGCGCGCATATCTTATCACCAGATATATCATATCATATGACTGAACATAATATATGACTGGACATAAGACGAGGCTGACCTTTGGACCAGGTTTAGACCTTTCAGTATTACTTTGTATGATTTCCGTTCCTGACTTTAAGGTCAATTGCGCTACTGCCACCTTCGAAGGTCGTTCATCGCGTCCAAACGAAATTGATGCGCTGCAGCACGAGCTACCGGAGCGAAAGTGTGGCCGGCGTGACGTCAGGCCACGTGATGCGCTGCACACATACGTCACAGCTGTGCTTGTTCTGAGCATCGCTGCTGTGGCACCACGTGGCATGCAGTACCAAGTCGCACCTTTTTTTTATCGCTAATAATAACGAGGTTCAGAATAATAAAACCTCAACGAATTTTTTATTTAGCATTTCAATTATTCGGCCACTTGGCTGCATTGATTTAATATTCCTGAGCTGACTCAGTGGTCATGCTTAGCTTACCCAGCATCTTCATTGAATATGACTGCACTCGATAAGGTTGCAAAACGCATTGGGGTTCGCTTAAGTGTACAAGCATTCACTTCATCTCTGGGGTTTTTAAAACGAGAGTGCTGTATGCTGGGGTCCCCCATGGCTCCGATGACGTACATCTGTCACAGAATTCCGTCACGCACACCCGCGCGCACATCCGTCACCACAAAAAATATACTAAGAGTTTTCAAAGAAAATATTGGCAGATCCCAAGCACAGTGGGAATCGATGATATGCGAAGCACGAATGATAAATGTTGATATGCTACTTTCAAATCAGCACAACGTTACGAGCTAGAGGTAAATGGTGCCGTAGATGACTTCCGTGTCATGCTTATCATGTTTGGATGTGTCATTCACATTCGTCATCTATTCACGTCACGTTATATCAAATTTAGTATATGTGGAGCTAGCGAAAAGGCCGGGAGCATGCTATGAGTGTGGTATGTTGTCACGTGCTTACATGACACACGTGTCAGGATTATTATGTTAGCACTAGTCGTATATTTCGTCATTCGTTGACATCACGTAGCATCAAACTTGGTATATGTGGAGCTAGCAAAACGGCCGCGAGCGCATCATGAACAGCCCAATATACTCCAATATAGCGTTGACGCGCATGAACGCTGGGCACAGTGACGCTACGCTAGCAAAACGCGAGCACTCTATAGTCTGACGCCAGGCACGATCAGCGTCCGTCGACGCGGTCCGACGGAAATCGACGCGAAATGCGGAAGGCTGCATTTCGCGCTGATGC
The DNA here is from genome assembly GCF_043290135.1 of Rhipicephalus microplus. NCBI lineage: Eukaryota > Metazoa > Arthropoda > Arachnida > Ixodida > Ixodidae > Rhipicephalus > Rhipicephalus microplus. The sequence continues at coordinate 166,438,145 of NC_134701.1, read as the reverse complement.
GTTACCCAGACAACACTGCGTCTCCCTCTTTTCGTGACGGAGGGACGCTGGGCGCGTTGCAACGTGCATGCGTCAAAGCAACGCAGCCCTGTGCGCGCCTGCGAGTTTATGGCAGGACCGGTGTCTGGCGTGGCAACGCCGGCGTGACCCGACAAAATGAACGCCGGTGAGCACGTGCTCCGCGTCACGTCGAAATGTATTGGCGCCTGAGTGTGACATGTAGTCATGTTCTCACATGAACGCATCTTATGTTTATCATGTTTGCACCAGTCACATACAATGGTCATCCACTGACGTCGCGTAGTACCAAATTTGGTATATGTAAAGCTAGCGAAACGGGCGCGAGTGCATCATTAGCGCGGCATGTAGTCATGTTGTTTCATGACACGTATGTCGTAATTATCATGTTTCTACGTGTCATTTACCTATGTCGGTCGTTCGCATCGCGTAATACCGAGTTTGGTACATGTGAAGCTAGCGAGACGGCTGCGTGTGCATCATGAGCATGGCATGTAGTCATGTTGTTACATGACACGTATCTCATTATTATCATGTTTGCACTAGTCACATACCTTCGTCACCCATTTACCTACCGTAATACGAAATGTGGTATATATGACACTTGTGAAACGCCTGCGACCGCATCATGAGCTTGGCATGTAGTCATAGTATTACATGACACGCATGTCATGGTTTTCCTGTCAGGGTCTGTCGCTTGTGGTCGCCATGCAATCAAGTCATACCATACAAGTTTTTCAACATGCCATGTGGACGAAACGACCGCAAGAGCTGTAGGACAATGAAATGTAAATCATGACAGTCGTGACATCCGTGTCATGATTTTCATGTTATGACTACTCAAATATGTTCTTCATACAGTCATGTTATTCCATACCAAGTTTGGTATTGATATCATTATCGAAACGACCAGGAGAGCTAAAAGTCGTAGGCGGCTAGATAGATAGATAGATAGATAGATAGATAGATAGATAGATAGATAGATAGATAGATAGATAGATAGATAGATAGATAGATAGATAGATAGATAGATAGATAGATAGATAGATAGATAGATAGATAGATAGATAGATAGATACGCCCAAAGAAGTTGAAGTTCGCTAAGAATTGCTTCACATTTAAAAGCTAGAAGGCAAGCATATGTCGCGCGGAAGCAAACCGTCAAGCTCTCGATTCTAATCGCGTGGCGCTAACCATTACGCAACAGCGCGTACGTTGACTGGTATGCCAACGGCAAGCCATTTATAATACCATAAACAGTTTGGAAGTCATAAGAGCTTTCAAACTTTAGCTCGCTTTTATTATAGGTGGCGAGGTGGTGCGACAGCCTCGCTTGGGAGCGTTCTCCAGGTCGTCGTCGCGACGAAGCGCTGCCTCCACGGAGCGGGGTCTCTCCTGCGCGTGCGCTTATCAGACTCGTAAATCGGCAAAGAACCACTCCTTGGAGAAGACGAAGGTCACGTCGCACGCTGCCGCACAACCGCGTTTACGAAAGGAGCGTGCTGGCGCGGGTAGAATTGTGACAGTTCTTCGCTCTTTTTCTGTGAATATTGTGCGCTCGTTTCGTGCGTCTTTCTTTCTAACAGTGCACGTCAAGTGTCGAGCCGTGACAGTTAATCATACGTCCTCACCCTGTGTATGCTAATTTCGAGCGTGCTTTCTGCTTGAGGTGTGCTCTGCAAATATCGAGGTGCCTGCCGCTTCTTACCTGAATTTGCAATTTGTTCCTATTGCTGAAACGATGCAATGCACCGTAAACGCTCAAGTATCTTCGTAAAGACACTTTTCATTTTCGCGTTATACTAATACCTATAGAGGGAAATCAGCGACGTTTATTTCGAGTGTGTTGACGCGAGTACTTCTGTTCGAAACTAGGTTGAGCAGAGCGTGCCTTCCAATCTCGATGCCGTTAATCCAGCGCCTTCTTTGGCTTTGGTACAGGTTCTCTCTCTCTCTAATATATATATATATATATATATATATATATATATATATATATATATATATATATATATATATATATATATATATATATATATATATATATATATATATATATTTATATGCGTGATTCAATGTAGGAGAAAAGCCACCGTTCTTATAACGATGATAATATGTGGGGTTTACTTCCCGAAACCACCATATGATTATGAGGGGCGCCGTAGTGGAGGACTCCGGAAATTTCGACCACCTGTAGTTTTTTAACGTACACCCAAATCTGAGCACACGGGCCTACACCATTTCCGCCTCCATCGAAAATGGAGCCGCCGCAGCCGGGATTCGAACCCGCGACCTGCGGGTCAGCAGCCGAGTACCTTAGCCACTAGACCACCGCGGCGGGGCCGTTCTTATAACAAGTGGGGGGTTACGCTCAGATCATGCTTCGTAAGAGGATAAAGCATTGAGAGTTTAGAAAGTCAGCTGTGTGCTTTGCTTGGACAGCGCTCGATGGTTGCTTGGAACAGCGTGAGCACACGTAGCCATTCCAACTGAACGCTCAATCGATCAGAAAACAATGTTCGGGAATTGTTTGCGCCATAAAAGTGTGCTTGCTGTCATTTCGAATAAACTTTTGGCACAATGCACGTACAGGTTGTTGCTCTTGTGTATATGCCGACAATATCAAAGCTGTAAAATTGGGGTTGCTGCCGTGCTTTTAAAAAAGAGTTCTAACTGCGCTTCGTTAGCGCCAGTTTAAATTTTTTGCATCATCATTTTTGTGATGAATAGCTATTTTACTCGTTCTTTCGAACTTCTTCTCTGAAAAGTCTTTTGTCAGCACAAGGAATGAAAATACTCATGAGATAGCATTTTGCTTGTTTGATGGGGTGAAATGTTTTGATCATGGAGTGAGCCATTTTTTTTCCTTGTGATTGATCAAAGTTGAGAAGTTGGAAATTCACCAAAGAGATTTTTTCTCTTTTTTTGTGGCCAAGAGAGTCATATACATTTAGCAGATCAAACTTTTTATTGTAAATCTAACTTCGAAATCACTGTTCTTGATCTGGAACAAGCCATCAAAATCAGTCATGATGACGGGGACCTCAATTGTTCTTATCTAAACACACCTAGTAGCAAGATATCATTACCTTGGTATTGGTGAATCTATATTTCGATTGATAAGATTGCCTGGCGCGCCAATGAAGAACCAGCACCAAGTCCATAAGCTGGTACAAGCTGCTTTATCTCTGCCTTCCACCTTGAGCGTCCGAAACGCACCCAAAGAGGCAAGGAACTAAAACAAAAATGGAAAGCCAGCCAACCATTTCAAGGTAGGACATAGTTTCTTTTTACCCTATTGGTGGAACCACGTGGCCTTCACTCGATCTTTTTTGTCTTTTTTTATGCTCATAACTACCATGCAATCTCGCAGTCTTGAGTCAGGCAAAACATATCGCTACCACATGATTTCTCGCGGTCAGCGCGAAACGCAATATCCAAGTGTATGGCAATATATGGCCCCAAGAAATCGGTTTAGGAGATCTCTACAGTAAGGCGGCGCGAACAATGCGATTTCGGCGTTCCGAAAGGTCTTGACTGTTTGGCTAACATGTGGCAGCGTGCGTTTCACGTTAGTTGAGATTTACGCTAACTCTGCTCGGAGTAAGGAAACAAATTGCTAGGAAACAAGAAATAAAGATGATAAGACGGACTGTCCTACCCGATGAGCATGTTTCCGTGTGACGGTGTTGTTCCAACGCCGAGAGCACTGCATCGCTCCGTGAGCCGCGAAGGCACAGAGTGAACGAAACCGCAAAACTACTTTTACGCGTACGAGAATCCTAAAAGTAAATATCCAAAAGCGAAACAATAACTGAAGGCAAGCCTTCATACGACGCTATGAAAGTGTATGTTGTTTTTGAGGATAACAGAAATTCTGTAGCAGCTCTTCCTTTCTAGTAGACGCTCGAGGACATTTCTTTTGTTCCTTGTTATTGTTTCCTGCCATTCATGCGGAGACCGAAACTTATACTTTTGTTCCCTTCATTCTTCGTTCTTTCCTTAAGAGACACATTAGATTTTTCAGATTTCCCTGCGTTTTCCTGTGCCCGCCAGACTTGCACGCCAGTGTTCCATACTTTTTTTTTGCTGCTAAGCTTTAACTAGTGACCCGAATCCCGGCTGGTCTCCTCTATCTGTTTGTACACATACGAGGTTCCAAGCCCAGAGTGCGCTCGTGTAACATGACCTGCTTCGAAGGAAGCGACCCTGCCGGATCAGCTCACACCAATGTGTCTCCAGCGAAAAGGGCGCCACTTGTTCCGCTCGAGGAGAAAGCGGGAAAGGGTGTGGGGTAACGGTGATAGAAAAGGAAAGGAGTCCGGTTGGGGATAGGAAGAGAGCCACAGTGTGTTGCGTAGAGTAAAACAAAAAAGAGCTAAAGGGGATGTATTAGGGACAAAAAAGGTGCGGATGTCGATAACGGAAGAGAATGAGACGGTTAAAAGGGTAGATGTGTGGTGCCTTTGCGATAAATAAAGCTATAACAGGCACCGGTAAAACAATAACTAAGCAAATAATTGAACACGCCGAGGGAAACAGATGCGCGAGTGTGTACTAGGAAACCGATAGGGAGTTTGAGTGGAGAAAAGAGGAGAGTACGAAGGAGCTTTCAGTCGGGAAGGACGGCGACCTGATTGGGGAGGAGGACGGGAGAAAGAGGAAGAGGGAAAGAAAACTAGGAGCTCGAATGCGCGCCGTCACAGCAGTTGTGCATGGGAACTCTGTCCGTGCGTCGGGTCTGTTGCAACGGTCGGATTCGCCTGGCTATCCTGCGTCGTGCTACTCAAGTCAAACGTTTTTAATTCATGGCAGCATCCGTTTCGTCGCTGCGTTGTCGTCTCTCCGTGAGTGCGCTTCGGCCTCGCCTCGACAACGTTCGTGCCATCACCTTCGAGACACATTTTCTGTGACTTTTCTGTTTATAGTGCTGCGTGTCCGTGGCCGGCTAACGTGAGCTTTTCGTCGACTATTGTTACATCCACCTCAACTGAACTCAGGGCATCGTTATTGGCTGACAGAGTCGCGTGCACCTGCGTTTGGGTTCTGGCTGTCTTGACGCACACATGCTTGTGTCTCGCGTCAGCTGATTTCTTCGTGGTCGTGGAGCTTACGTTTGATCCTCAACGTGCAAGGCACGTCTGGACCTTGCCACTCACGCCATAAGATACAACGACTAACTGGATATTGTTCATCCACGGTGGCCTTGTATATTATTCGTGTTCCACCTACTAACGTGATTGTCGTGATAGCATTGTCATTCACCGTGACTGCAAGAAGAGGTGCCCTCTCTTCCTGGACAAGCTTGTGGACACAGCTCGGGCTAGTGGAGCCATGGCAAATTATGGGTAAGCGCTGACCCATTTCGCTTGCCATGTCTAATATAATAAATTTACGCGCATTGAGAATGGTCGCTTGCATGTGTTGCTGCAGGTAAGAAATGCCGCCACCGTTTCTTTATATAAAAGCAGCCCCCTCTCATTTTCTTCAGCTTTTTTGCAGCTATCTCTTTATATCTTTGATTATCGTTTGCCTCTTCTCAGTGCGAAAGCACATGAAAAAGTAAAACAGTAAATGCAGACTTAAAGCTTAGCACCTCAATTATAAGCGGTCTGCTACTGACCTTTCATTGTTACACGAATGCTTGAGACACGTGATACTGATTTTGGATACATTAGAGTTCGGTATTGTCTGCAATTAACGACGTTTTTTCTAAGTGAAGACAAACTTACCACTCTGGCGAAAGAAGTTTACTTCGCCATAACCGATGATCACGTTTTCTTTAAAATCAGTGCTTTGCCTAATGGTATTGAAGAGTATATTACGCCTTTAATGTCGTTTGTAAGATCAGATTTTACAGTATTCATTTTATCTCTTTGAAAAGTTGTCTTAATTTCCACCGAATTTCTCTTCTTGCTCAAGAAAACTAAGAAAGTCATATTTGTGTTGTATATGCCTCTTATATTCCACCTGTAACAGTTCTAAAAATGAAGTTTGGTGGCAACAGGACATTTTATATCTAACCTTAAGATAAAGTAGAAAGAAAATATATACGCGCCCGCGCAAACAAAGTAATTGTGAATTGGAACCCTCTTGCATGGCACCGGGTCAATTGGCCATCGTTAGGAGAGACTTTCGTACTGCGAGTGTTGCAAGACCGGCACATTATGATCGTGGCGAAGAATTTGCGACTGATAAAACGCCAATGTTCGTAATTTACGTGTTACTGCGCTGTTTCAAAAGCAAAACACTGAAAAAAACAATATCATAGACTATATATATGTATATATATATATATATATATATATATATATATATATATATATATATATATATATATATATATATATATATATATATATATATATATACTACGCCATATTCTGGGCAATGCTTCTGAATTGCGCAGAATTCTGAATGACTGCAGGATTTCATGAAGTAGGCAATACGCCATGCCTTCATAATGCTTTCCAGAACGATGAGTGGGGATTCGCGTTGCACTTTTGTGTGTGCTCGTCGTATTACGATGTTACGCAATTTTCCAGCCGTGCGAAAAAGACATATGCTGCAACTGGGTGCGCCTTGTTTCGGTTGTGGTACAAATGTATGCATATATGCTGTGCATTCGCAAAGTGCACTAGACATGGAAACTGTGCAATCTGAAAACGAATAAAGACCACACTCAGCAAATCCTGCGTTTCATCGAAATCGATCTCATTCCAAGCATGCAGAGGGAAGTTGAGAGTAGTATAACTTTCCTAATGAGTGAAACGTTGCGAAATGATGGTACAATGTGGCTGATCCCGCGTTTTAGTAATTTGTATTATACGAAAGTGAAACGTGCCTTTACAGATGAAGGTCAGCGTTTTTTTTGGCACTGCTTCCCTAGAAGGGTATTAGAATAAATGCTACAGCAAGAAAATTGCAAATCATGCGAAGAATGACAAGCAGCTCGAAACTTGCAGCACACACCTCAAGTAGAAAGCAGGCTCGAAATGAGCATGCGCAGGATGAGTGCGAGTGAACACCTGTCACAGTGAGTTGTTCAAACCGTAAAAAAAGATGTACGAAACGAACGCACAAGTATACACAGGACAAACGTGAAAAAATTCTCACGATTATTTCTTCTTCGTTTGGAACCAGCGTACTTGTTTAGTAAACGCGGCCGCAGCAGTGAGCGAAGTGACCTTGTTCCTCTTCAGAATGACGAGTCTGAAAAGTGTGCGCTCAGAAGAGACCATGCTCTGTGGAGGCGGGGCTCTCTTAAACGCGAGAGGCCATGACTATTAGAATGGGCCAACGCGCACCCTCAGTGCCATCTCTCTACTGATTACAAAATACGCGCTGACGTTGTGGCGCTCGAGGTTTGAAGTTCACCAAATGTTATATGGTGTATTATCAGCGTCAAATTAAACCCGAACAGCAGCAGGCCTTTGCGACAGTGTAGTGCGTGCCGTCTAGTTGTCACCATTGACAACCACGTGCATCCTGTTCAGCTGCTTTGCCCAAATATGCGTGCATGTTCGCAGTGATAAATGGACGTCACACACTATAGCATCGCTAAAGCCTGCCATTGTTCGGGTTTCATTTGACGCTGATGATACATAAATGGGTGGGCGCTAGCCTACTTGACAACATGCATTTCGTCACCTAGTGTTTAGCGCCGTCCGCTGATAATCCCTGAGGCCCTGAAACAATATTTTGTTTCTTTGTTACAGAGTAAATTATAGAAGCTTTGTTAGTGTTTTACAGGGTTGTGAACTATACACATATACGGGTATTGCATTTTCTGTACAATTACTGACATGCAATAGTGCTGTGTATTTACGTAACATATAATCATATTTCTGTCGTTGTTCTTATAAAGGGCGTATTCTTCAGCTCACATACTATCATTTGTTTTGCATACTAACTCATATATAATAGATATTTGCATTTCATTACTCCTTGATCTATGGCACCGTATCTTTTCATTGTATGTGTATGTAGCCCGTGTACTTTGTCCTTATAGGTACTCTACTGTATGATGGCCGTTGGTTGATATGATTATTTATTATTGAACTGATCAAATAATCTTGAATTTTTGTGTATTTCAAATATCACAGTATTATTTTTTTATTTTAGTAAGGGTGATAACGCACACCAGATCGAACTCCACCATAAGCTGCTTCGCATCTAGTATTTGTAGAAATGTTCCACGCATATACACATGTGCAACAGTCTCATATATTTTATATATATAGTTAACACTTGCATAATGATGTCTACAGCAATATTAGTATTACTATCACCAGAAGTGGTAAGTTAATAGTGCTTGTGCTTGCGAGCATGGCAGCCTTGGAAAATTTTACGGACCAATATTTGTCGATGATATTTAGGCATACAACTTACCTTGAATTGACGTGACGCCCTATCATAGGAGTATGCATGTATTTTTATAAACTTATATAGCCAGGACAGCAACCCCAATTGACGATTCTCAAACAATTCGCCTGCATGGAGTCGTTTGCAAAGCAGTTTCGAGATCTGGTGTTGCCCTGTGGTAAAATACTTGAGCGCTACGCAGAATTGCGGGGTTCGATTTCTGCTCAGAAACTGACATTTAATTTTTGAATTTGTTGCCTCAAAGTGGCCAATGTAAGTTTGTCTCAAAGCTCTTGCATATAAATTGACAATGTCTGTTCTCGCCGTTTCTGGGTAGATATACACTGTCAGTGACCAGTGGTGCATACCCACCCACCGCAATTCGTGGCAAAACAGGTATCGGCTGCTCGTGTATGGAGTAACGGTTTTGATGACGTCCTCGACAGAAGTTTACGTTATTCATCAGAAAGACGAAGTTGTTTGACCTACCCTCTCATACTAAATTTGGTCTCTGCATAGTTTAGAGGCGATCACGAGGACCCAGACGTAGGCTGATAGATAGATAGATAGATAGATAGATAGATAGATAGATAGATAGATAGATAGATAGATAGATAGATAGATAGATAGATAGATAGATAGATAGATAGATAGATAGATAGATAGATAGATAGATAGATAGATAGATAGATAGATAGATAGATAGATAGATAGATAGATAGATAGATAGATAGATAGCAACGGTTGAAGTGGCTGAAAATCCCTGAGAAGTGCTTCGCATTAAAAAAAATACAGCACGTCGTAGTGTTTTATCCACTAGTTACGCAATACATCCGTTTACGATGAACTACGTAAGTGCTTTGCAATTACTGCTTGTTGTCATTGCGCAATTTCTTCATCACTTTTGTCCGTGCATTGGGACTCAGGTTCTTGATGAGTGAAGTAATAATAATCAAGTAGTGCGTAAAAGGAAGTGTGGTAGCGCGATGCGGTGCAGTTTGGTTGTAGTGAGTGGCGCAATACTACTATGTCACGACTCTTGAGTTGCATTTGCACAAACACAAAAAAAGAACGCCATTCGAATGGCCCTAACAGAAAAGAACAAAGAAGCATTTGAACTATGGTTTTGGCTATATGTTTTTCTTTAGGTACGACGATAGCCCTCGCTTATGTTCCCCGAATGGTATCGGGAGTGAATTGAGCACTGTAGCACAGTAAGATCGAATGAGCTTAATCAGCGTACTTGATCACGTTTAAAATACAAGTTCAATGAAACTGTCGAGGAATTCTGGGTTTTGATAAGTCATATGTCCGTCGAAAATCAATGCAAGCCATCGATGAATACTTTGAAGAGTGAAGTCTTTGCTGTTCCCCTAAAGAGTGGAAACAATTATTCTTGAGTGAAGAATGGCAGGCTCATTACCCGGCTATGATGCAGGGTAGCATGATCGTATCGTGTGCAGTCTCTTGGAACGGAAAGTGAATCGAGCCATTTGAATCAACCGTCGCCTCTTTGGGGCGAAATGGGGAGGTACTACATAGTCGCTGTTGGCTATACATGTTGCGTAAATACACTCCAAGACTATTAAGGCCTTGCCTCTACTGCGCGGAATTCTATTCTTCACTGAAAGAAAAGTCCACCTAGCTATAGTTGAAAGAGTGGATATATATGGGGCTCAACGGCTGACCGCCAGGTCACGAGTTCGGTATCGGCCGCGACGGTCGCATTTCAGTGGAGGCGGAAGACAGTGCGATGTCAGTGCAGTTAACGAACAATAGATGATTGGTGTTTCTAGAGCCCTCTACTAGGGAGCCTGTTATAATAATTTCTTGGTTTTCGGACGTAAAATTCTGTTTATAATCATTCCGAGCAAGAGTAGAATAACATAAACTTTGGTAATCGTCAAAGCCACCTTAGACGCAGCCAGTCAGGAATATTATCTGTGACTTGAATCGTATGTACCAGAAAGCCGATCATTGCAGAAAGCCGACGTCCTTCTCTGTGCAAGGCACAGAGATTGATGATTGATATGTGGGGTTTAACGTCCCAAAACCACCACATGATTATGAGATACGCCGTAGTGGGTGGGGGGGGGGGGGGTCCGGAAATTTCGACCACACGGGGTGGTCGAAACGTGCACCCAAATCTGACGTGCACCCAAATCTGAGCACACGGGCCTACAGCATTTCCGCCTCCATCGGAAATGCAGCCACCCGCAAAAAAAGGCGCAGAGAAGGACGAAAGTATAAAGAGATGATTTGTGTACTTTAAAAGCGTCGGCTGCTGCGGTCTTTATACCAGAAACTGAGGAGAAAAGATGGCATAATTCCAACAGATTTTCACAAACGACAATGTTTGAATCTATTTTTGAAGCAGTTCAATAAATCTAAGACAGTTCTGTGTACAACTCTGGATACACGTATGGCTAGTAAACCCCTTCTTGAGTTTTTGCTGAAACTGTAGAACTTGCCTGAGCGCTGGGTCGTGCCTTATTATATAACCAGCCAACACGCTGCCTTATTAGATACCCAGCCACATTGGAAAAATCATTGAGGAGGAGGACTGATTCGCCTAAAACACCTTTAGGGAAATGCAAGATTGCGCGATCGCCACGTCTTAGGCAAACAACTGAAATATTTAGTTCAAGAAACGAGCCACTGTTTTTATGCAGAGCTGGTTTCGTAGCGTTAAATCGAAGCAATAATTACTTTAACTTCCATCCACAAATTCGCTTGTAGAATTGCATATCTCCTATAACTAGAGGCTTTACTTAACCGGCTTGAACTAGAAGCAGCGTATACAAGCAGTTTCCTGCAAGGGGTACACTGATGCGGCTCACTGGACCGCAACTGTGGTTATGAAAAGAAAAATGTTGAGCACATTCTTTTGAATAGCATTGAGCCAAGCACGCAAGTTAAAGAAAAAAAAACCTGATTATAACTAGCAAGTTTAGAGAGATGTACTTCCCTTTTATAGAGATCACTTAGAAGCATAGCCTGGGAAGCATGTTGAGAATAGTGAGAACGTCCTGTTAGAAGACAGCTATGGGTGGCTGTACACTGAATTATGTATTAGTCCGTTTACTGTGGGCAGAATGAGAAATGTATGCAGTGAACGTCCTGTTGCAGTATGAACTCCTGTTTCCGAACTTTACATCCCCAAGGTATTTTTTTTTGCTCGTTGCAGTTTCCGTAGTGGTTCTTGTTAATTGTTTATTTTTTTATTTTTGGCAGTTTCTTTTTTTTCGCCTCAAAACTTGTAGAAATGGAATAGCCGAGTTGAGTTTGAGTTTGAGTTTAGTTTATTTACCACGTACAGCTGTACAGTAAGTGACTGGGACAGACGAAAAAAGCTGCATAAAACAGCTTGACAAAGCCCCATTACCCCATAGCAACTGTGGCAACAAAAACGGCAAAATCAAATTAAACACAGGACAGTTTAAACCAGCAATGCATATGCTTTGCATCAGAACAAAAATTTTAAACAAACTATACTAACCGAAAATGCACAAACTATACATCGAAAGAAAGAAGTAATCAAACTGAAAATAATACTACACACAAATTAATAGGTATCTTATTAGTTAGTATGTGTCTAAACCTTTGCCCATCAAGCCAGTTGCACAGAACAGAACCCGATGGCAGTTTCAACTTGCCCCCCTAATGCAACGTTCATGCCTGAAGTAGAAATCACATAGGTATCAGGGCTGCTCTTTCACAAAGACAGATCTGAACTGGCTGCTCCACACCAAATACATGAAACGCTCTCACAGCTTACGCATCTTGTCAGGAGAATTTCTTGTCATAAGAGTGACCTTTAAAGGATCAGGCATGCTTTGCGGGATGAAATCTTTTCCCATCAGATGACCAACATATATACGGCATGGTTGTAGGTACAGGTCGACAAACTTGACTATCTGGCAAGCAGAGCTACAGAAGTCGCCCTGCAACTTTTGTCCACATTATACACTACGAAACTTTTCAAGAAGACTGGACACAATGCATAAGAAGGACTCACAAAAACGCACAAGCCAGTCATTTCGAGTGTCTGAAAATACCACCCACCATAAGATCTATGCTTCAGCACCTGAACTATGGTGAAGCTTATATAGTCGCCACCAACCAAAAACGAGTAATTCCTCTGAAAATGTACGAGCCGAGTAACATAGCACCAATTCCACACAATATGCATTGACGTACCAGGAAGGGAAACAAGCCCAAGTGAATACCATGCAGTGAAGGCGTGGGAAACGCTTGGATATCGGATACACCAACGCTGCCAAATACATGCCATGGTGGCATACAGGAATACTTGACAGATATAAAGCTCAAAACTACCCATTTGGACGTTTTGCAAACCAATCTACAGCTTTGTCTTTGAAATTTTTTATCCATCTTCGTTCCTTGAAATGTTATTTAACTGAACAGATCTAACTAATCAATACTTGAGAACACAAAAACTAGCCTAACTCTAGGCAATGGTCTCGTCGTGATTGCGTGTGCCGGCGCAATTTTAAAGTCTGGCTAATGTTACCTGGGCCACCCTTTAGGACTTCCTTGCAAGAAAACGACCAGAATAAGCACACTATAATATTCGAGGAGGACTCGATTTATTCAACTATGTTATTGTTGTTCTGCGTTTTCAAAAATGGTTTCCATAGACGCATGAAAAACTTCGAAGAATCTCCCAAGCTGTCACCAACGCGAGTTGGGATGAAATTTTATTGTTACTCCAGGAATACTAAAATTTTTAAAAACGAACACACACCGGAAAATTCAAATTCAGGACAGGTTGAAAGCCCGGTTGATGAAGTCGAAAGCCACAAATTACCATTGCAGTTCTCGATGCAAATAAAAGAAAAATACAGAAAAGATGCGTCACTACGTATCTAGCCTCCAATCAATGAATAATCCAATGGAGTGCAGACGTTAAAAAATGTAACAATAGCAGAAAGAAAGACGGACCGTGTTTGATATGCAAAGAGGTTTGGAGCAGTACGGTTCAGGGTTCAATTTATATTCAATGCGTGGAGTGCAATGACTCCAGCATACGAAGACAGCGCGGGTGCCCACGAAGTGAATTCCAAGTGTTTCTGCAAAAACTGCGGAAAAACAACTTTTTACATTGTCTCGTTTTGCACCGCAGGCCGGGGCAAAATGAGATATCCGGTAAAATTTTCATTTTTAAAAAAATAAACTTTTGAACAGTGACAACATGGCAACATTTATGTAGGACATACGTTGTACTGAAATGCTAGTTTTTGCTTTGATATTTTATGACACCGAGTGAAGTATAACAAAAGATTCCCAATTTTTACTCTTTTGCTGCTTTCAACCCCACCCTACCATTGTATCTACCAAGGAACGACGAGACAACACATAGGCATTTTAATGCCTGAGCACCCAGAAAAAGGTGACGTTGGCATCGTTGACCTGATGAATGCAAATAAATGTCAGGGTCCCAGCAAGAATCGAAACTAAGCATTTTGCGTGGGAATTAAGTATTCCACCCAAGAAGCACGCCACTTCTGTAAACTAGTTTTAAAATAGACCGTATAATGTTCGTGCAACGTTAGCACTGGTTGGAATGCTTGGGATATTCAAATTCATAAACATTACATATGTGCTGTTATGATAGAGCCGTCATGTCGAGTTAACGTTGATTGTAGTTGGTTGCCATGCGCAGACGTTGATTCATGTAGCAGTGTCACGGGCTACCATACTCGCGAGCATCAGAGCTTCATATCAGTTTCTGGTGTTGCTAATACGCGTGTTCTAGTTGGCATTGTTGCGCAAGTACAAAGAACTGGTTGTATAAACATCTACAACTCTTCCACATATGTCTGTGCGTGCAACTATTGTACATATTTTCAGCGTCATTTTATAACGTGTCACTTAATAAAAAATTGCAACATGGTCACCTTTCGTCCGCATGCTTCGCATAACGTCGATTCTCAAGTCCGTGAGATTTGCCGATATATTTAGCGTTATTTCATGACGTGTCACTCAATAAGGAAGTTACAACACGGTCACCTTCTCTCCTCATTCTTCGCATAACGTTGATTCCGAAGTTACGTGCGATCTACTCGTTTTTTTCCGGCGAAGTCACCGGATGAAGCCGCAAGATGGCCAAAAAATTGGCAGATCCCACGCACAGTGGGAATCGATGATATTCGAAGCACGAATGAGAAATGTTGACATGTCACTTTAAAATCAGCATGACGTTACGAGATGGAAGTATGTGATGCCTACATGACTTCTGTGTCATGGTTATCATGTTTGGATGTGGCGTTGACTGGACGAATGCAAAGAATAAATGTCACTGTACCGGCAGGAATCGAACTCTAACATTCCGCTTGGCGATCAAGTAATGTACCGCAGAGCAGTGCCAGGTCTCGGAACTACCTTTCAAATAGATCTTAATGTTCGTGAAACGCCAATTGTTCGTGAAACGCCAACAGTGCTTGCTTTCTAATTTTGTAAACATTACATGTGTAGCCTGATGATACAGCCGTGAAGTTCTGGTTAACATCAATTGTAGTGAGGTGTCATCCGAGTTTTGCCTATGTCGCAGTGCTACTATCCCCACGAGCAGCAGCGCTTTATATCAGCGCACCACGTCGTTGTTGCTAATATCCATGTTGCTGTTGGCAGCGTTACGCAAGTGGCAAAACTGGTAATGTAAAATATATGCGGTGGTTTAGCACATGCCAGAGCGTCCTTTTGTACATACCTTTAGCACATCTTCTGATCGTTTCGCTCAGTACAAGAATTACAACATAGCCACCTTGCACGCGCATGCTTCGCAAAACATCGATTTCCAAGGTGCGGGGGATGGCGAACTTTTATTTTCTTGTTTCTCAGTTACCATGGCGTTCCCTTTGTTAACATCGTCTGCTGGAGGGGTTCCTTTCTCTTATAACCGAGTGTCGAGCGTGATTGTTATGCACCACCCAAACGTTGCTCACACCGCTCATATTATGTCAGCGCTGAACAGAAAAACAATTACATAGACAATGCGAGGCTGCTACTAGCTTTTGGGTTCAGAAGACGCTTCTAGACACGTCTTCTTCTGTGTACGACCTTATATGAGCACAGGTATCAAAGAAACAATCACAACAAAATCGCGGGCAGAGACTTACGTGAAAAGAGGTTGACCTGCTGTTTTTGCTCAGCTTTACCGTTTCCTTCTACCGTTAGCAACAGTTGCTTCAGTTGCTGTAGGAAGACAAATGTCTCGTTGATATTTTCAATCCATATACAATGCTGCTCTGCTTGAGTATTTTAATATGAATGGTATATGGAAGCTTGACAAAATGGGAAACTTGTAGGGAGGTGTCTTTGAGATAACAATGCAACTCGTTTTCAGAGAAAAATGCTACTCTAATGATATGCTTAGTTACCTGGTAGTGGCATTCACTAGTCGTCGCTGTACCACTGTATAATACTTGGCTGAAAGTTGCATTCTTTTACGCATATTTTGTCCACGGATGGGATTCGTCAGTACCTGGCCGTACGCGCTCGCGTGTAAATATACTGTCGGTATGAGCGAAGCCAGAGAAATTCGAAAGAAAATGGAGTAACTCTCGGTGAGATACTGTGAAATTTTGATACAGGCTTAATTTTCTGGTGGCGTTCACATCTTGTCTATTTTCCTTTCTGCCTACCAATAGTTAGAGCAAACGGTGACACTTGGCATACACATCGAAAGGCACCTCTTTGCTAAGACCTCGCAGAGAATACGAGAGGCGGAGAGGAATGGGGACCTATGTTACACCGTAACAGTTTCGGCTGACATAATGAATGGTGCCAAGGGACACATCACTGCCACCTAACCAATGAGCCCAGAGATAGCAACGCTTCAGTGCAGCGTTCTCTCGGGTCACGTGTCCTGCATTTTTCCGCAGCCGAAACACACGTATAGAAAGGTGGCGAAGAAATAGATAATATGTTGACAGCTGTAAGTAACTATGGCAATAGCCGGCATCGCTCATTAGCAACTTTTATATATCAGTCCTGCATTGCAAACATATCTTCCCTGTATGTATACATACTCTGCCATTAGTTCAACCGCCCAGGTAAACCCGTTTACGACTGATGTTACGCAAAGCTTCTATCAGGGAGTTCTTAGCGACGTTTCATCAGCGTCAAGCTAACTAGCGACCCAGAAAACAAGGCGTACACTTATCGAGAAAGCTTCTCTTCCATCACACCGTCTTATCAGCTGCTCCGTTTTTAAGTGCGCTCATGACACTTGAACGCGTCAATCTGCTCTGCGAACGTCTTATTACCTTCGAGTACGTGGTAGCCGATGGCAGCGGTAGGTGTCTGCCACACCACGACGTTTGCCACACATGTTCAAGGATGTAAATGTCGACTTGACGAAACACATGCTCAAAACTCTTTGCACGAGATAATCCATTATGACATTCAGACCCGTGTAAAGCTCTAAAAATAACTTCTTTGTATGGCTCCATTGAGAGCTCGCAATGAGACAGCTTGCCAGGGGTAGCCCCGCCACGGTGGTCTAGTGGCTAAGGTACTCGGCTGCTGACCCGCAGGGCGCGGGTTCGAATCCCGGCTGCGGCGGCTGCATTTCCGATGCAGGCGGAAATGTTGTAGGCCCGTGTGCTCAGATTTGGGTGCACGTTAAAGAACCCCAGGTGGTCTAAATTTCCGGAGCCCTCCACTACGGCGTCTCTCATAATCATATAGTGGTTTTGGGACGTTAAACTTTACATATCAATCAAGCTTGCCAGGGGTAGTGAGGTGTAGCGGAGCGGGAAATCTGAAGAACAATATCACTCTACAACTGTTTTTTTTTTTCATTTGGTTGAAACACCACAAAAATGGCACCGTTTTTTTTATTCGCCTTAAGGCGTACCAGCTCAATTCAGTATCCACCGGTCGTAATGTCATCTGCAAGAGACGACACTCGCCCTGCCGCGGTGGTCTAGTGGCTAAGGTACTCGGCTCCTGACCCGCAGGTCGCGGGTTCGAATCCCGGCTGTGGCGGCTGCATTTCCGATGGAGGCGCAAATGTCATAGGCCCGTGTGCTCAGATTTGGGTGCACGCTAAAGAACCCCAGGTGGTCGAAATTTCCGGGGCCCTCCACTACAGCGTCTCTCATAATCATATGGTGGTTTTGGGACGTTAAACCCCACATATCAATCAAGAGACAGCACTTCACAGCGCTCTGCGTTCCACCCCGAAACGCTCTTGCCCTGATCAAAAAAAAAGAAAAAACGAAAACAAACAAACAAACAAATGAACAATGTGTCACTGCTCACTTGCCAACATATATGGCGTGTTACTCGTGCGCGTGGTTTTCTGTTTTATTGGTGTGTGTTCTCGCTCTGAAAATAAAATAAAACAAAGCAAACACGCGTTAACGAAGCTTCAGGCACTGTGCGTTCTGAAGTCACAGTCCTCTGGGAGTGGCACTCTGCAAAACACTCTACGTCCCTCGCTTCCTTAGTTTTGTGTGTTCTTTCTTACTCGCTATTGTTTCTCTTATATCCAGAAAACTGCTTGTGGGGGTGAGAGAGAGAATGGTGCCTTTGTCATTTAGTGTTTTCCATAGTATCTGAGAAGATAATCAAATTGTGTACATTATGGCGAAGAGCCACTCAGCAAAGCTGCCAAGGCTGCGCACCCTCGATTGTTTTATTGACTGAAAGGCTTCCAAAGCTTCAGCATGGCCACCACATATATACTTTTTTAATTTTTTACTGTCGACTTTGCTCGCTTAATGGCACCTCAGTAAAGGTAACTTTATAAGACAGATGCTTGGGCTAGTTGGTGATTGGGAATCAACATATTTGCACAGCGTAAGACTACAAGCAGTTAGGATACGTACTGTGTTTAAGGCCTGTAAACTAGTAAGGGAGTGAGAGAACCGATGTATCGCAGAGTCATTTTGCCTAGGACTGCATTGCAGCCACTCGAAAAAGTTGAATGGTGGCCGCGAAACGCAGTACTGCGACAGAAGGTTTGCCGCCAGGCTTTTACGGAGAAAGCACCGACGCGCGAAAATCTGTGCGTGCGGTGAATTCCACTTCGATCTCGCGGCTTCCCGAGGAGAAGAGCTCTCTTTGGAGCCGCATTCCATTCGAGACTTTTCAACAAAACACCGAGCTTGTGGAATTGGCCACACGCCTGGCGAATGTGTGTGCGTATGTGCCTGCGGGTATTTTCGTTTCCGTGTTATTAGATAGCGGCGAGCACCTAATGCACCGAAGGAATATTTGAAACTGACCCATTCGTGCGATGCGTTTCAATATGTATACTCCTTTTAAGTCAGCACTCGAACTTTTCATAAATGTCACGTAAAAGATTTTATAAAGTAATTTTTGTGTCTCAGAGGCATTACGTGTATCACTTGGAGGGATTAGCAAGGCAGCGCGGATCCATCAATAGTCATATTGTGATCTTGTTCTGTCTCGACAGATTCGGAGAGAGAGTCAGTACCAATAGGTTGATATTTTTGCATCAGGAAGTGTGATACAAAAATTGAAGAAGAAGAGAATCGCGTGTGGTCATTGCTCCGTTCATAGTTATGCTTATCGTTCTGCTAGCTTTAAAAGGAACATACTTATTAACTCGTCTAACCGCACTATGGCTGAGCTATACACCAAGGCAAATAGAAAGAAAAAAAGCAGGTGACTACGTATCACCCAAAGGTACAACGGGATTCAAGCACACTGTAAGAATAAAAAAATTAGGGACAAAACACACGAAAGAAATTTAGATAAAAAATTAATTGCAACAAGAAAAAAAACGGGAGCTTCCAGGCAGCGCGTATGCTGTAAAGAACAAGAAAAATAATTCAGCCAATTATGAAAAAGGAGCGAAGATTTAGAGAGCGATGCTGCTTCCAGCTCGTAAAATAGATGGATATGGTTTAATAGACTGTGAACTAATAGACTATGTAAGTTTGTCCTTTATTTCATTAAAGAGAGTGGAGAAACAGTACGATATGAACCAAGAGATAAAAGTTTCAGAAATTTAAAGCAGTTATGTTAGACAGAAAAATACAGGAAAAATACAAGAGAGCATGTTCATTGAATTTTCCTTTGGTCGGCAATACTTTATTAGGAAAGCTGAAAATATGCTATGAAGGGAAGGCAACATCAAATAACTCTTTCTTTGAGCGACTGTCAGACAGTTTGCTGATGTGGCACGTAGTCATAATGGGGACCGGACACCCTGTGAGACGCACTGAAACCATTTGATTGATCGTAGATGACACACTTAGTAGTTTTGTTTTCTTTCTTCTAGACTGCTCCCTTTTGGAGACCACATACATAGTTCGTGGTGTTTATTTGCTTAAAGTGCACCACGAGCAGCTCCTAAAAACAAAAGAAACCGAGCGAACTATTTTCTCACGCCTTGTGTCGTCTTTTTGGCACTCATCGTGACCCAAGAACAGTGATTCTTGTCGCGGCTATGTAGGACATTCTAATTATCTTGTAGTGCAATTAAAAATAGAGCTGTGGCGTTGTGCGATGCAGAGCTAGGGCATATTGTTCGCATTGTTTCTGCAACAGTGACCGTTATTCACAATCTTAAAACAACAAATTATAGGTTGTAGTACGTCCAAATCAGTAACGTAATATAACTTTGTGGTGTATTGTGTCCCAAACCCACGATATAATTATGAGGGACACCGCAGTAAAAGGATCTGGAAATTTCGACCATGTAGCGTTTTTTTTTTCGTTTTTCACGTGCACTGACGTCGCACAGTACTCCGGTTTCTATTATAAATCAATGAAGCAGTGATAGTTGAAAGAAGTACAGTTGTCCAGACTCGAGGATGTGCCGGTAATGTATGCTTTTCAGCCGGTAAATTGGACGTGCTCAGACAAAACACAAGTGAGAAACTGTGCACCTATTTGCGAGCTATTTTAAAAGAAGCGACGTTTGCCGATGATTCATTGGCCCTCTATTCGTGTTACGGGTGCTTGCTGGTCAATGACTACACACAAGAGTGAATCAAGCTTCCGTTTAGCTTCTATTCACACGTCTCCCCGCAGATGTTTCCAAGGTCTCTCTCGGATAGCCATTGCGTGAAAGGAATAAAGGCAAATGTGTTTCTTTCTTGTACTTTTGCAGAAGCCTTGAAAATCGTTGAAACATGTTCTTTAAGCTTTCTGGCCGAAGTGTATGGTAGGGCCACGTCCACTATTCTGCCTAACGAAACTGAAACATAATGAAACTGCTGCTTCGAGAACCCAGACGAAACAGAGCCGGTCTATTTGTTGTAGTTGGTGTTTTTATTTTTTGTTGTTGTATGTGCCCCCCCAAACTTGTTTTCTCACCGTTGACCTACCGTGGTTGCCTACAGTGGTGATAGTGTTCGACGGCGTTGCGGCTAGGATGCAATCTTGGGATGGTCGTCCATTTAGATTGGGCGGCTACAAGCTCGTGAGCTTAGATCTAAGCACACGTGAAAGAACTCCCAGTGGTAGAAATTACCGGAGCCCTCTACTGCACTTCATATTTCAATGATCTTATCGTTCTAGGACATGAAATCTCTCAACTAAATTAACATCGGTGACTGGGCATGTTCACGCTGTTCGCCAGTATTTTCAAATGCAAAGTGTCGCTTTTCTCGAAGTGAATACAGTGCAGAATCGTTGAGAGGAGGAGAAGAAACATTTATTTGGCGCCACATACATGCAGCTGATGTGCAAGGGTCTACTGTAGGTCAGGAAGCCAAGAAACATTGGTCCCTGAAGGCTGCCTCTGCCCACTCTTTGACCCACACTTGTGTTTTCAGCTCGGAGGTGAGCAGCGCGGTCTCCACTGCTGAGGGGTAGTGATATGTGATGACTGAGGATTATGAATTCGCCGCAATTTAGGGCAGCTTCAAAGAATATGGTAAAGATTTGCGTACTTTTTGGCAGAGTTTACAAGAGGTGGAGTAAACTGAAGGGTTAATGCGTAGTGGAATAAAGGAGGTTGGTAAGGTATTCTCTGGAAGCTGCCTCCAAATTACTTCCTTCCTCTTTATTAGAGCTCTGTGCGCTTGGGAACTGATTAAACTGGCTGCACTATAATGTTGCGTTATGTTCTAGAATGCTATATTCGGCTTGGGAAATTCGGGGTCATAGTTTGCGCCTTTGATTTTAAAGATTACAAACAATATGAAACTGTTGTGAGCTGCTCGATATAGGTGACGTGATATTTCTAAACGAAAACTTTCAATTTTACGCATGCAGTTTGATAAGGCAGCCAAGTTTTATACACGCGGCTTTTTTTTTATCCATCCCCATGTACTCTCCCAATGACCGCGACTTCTAAGTCCACGTTCTAATTAGCCGCCCTGTTCCTCCTGTACATGCACAAATAAATCAACGAGGATCTTCCTTCAACCGGGTTGTTCAGTTTAAACGAATGTGTTGTACATGCATGAAACTACATTGAGGTTATTGAATATTTATAGAGATTTTCTTTATTCACTTAGATATCCCTTTCAATCCAACTTCAGCTTTTTATGTTCGAGACATTTCTGCCTAACGAAAACAAATCGGTGCACCACTTACATAGCAGTGGGTAACGTTTTGAGTTTGGCAACTACGCTACGCTTTGCAAGCAAATGTAAGCAAACATGTCAGCATTTTTTTTCTTTTTTGCTTAATTAACTGGCACTCGTGGAGAATTCCAAACTGCCATGAGCACAGGCAAAAAAGTTTATTCAAATTGATATTTCATACACTGTCGCATCAGAATCCAGAGAAAGCCCTCGCAGCATTTTTCGAGCTTGGCGCTTCATTGCATGTGAACGCTGTTTTGGTTTAGAGAGGTAAGAAAGCAAACCTTCGAAAATCCTTGGTACGGCGTCTTCCACCAGTTTCGATCATTCACATGGCAGTGAAACGATGACTCCGTTCACTGTGCACACGTCCACACGTACAATGTCACTGGCATCGAAATGTTTTTCACACACGCAAGCGTTCTTTGAGTTGAACGAAAATCCGGCACTCTCTTGTCGCAGGATCGCACGTTTCCACCTGTCGCATGTTTTGCGTTGTCTGGAAAGTAGCCTGGCCAGACGGCTTCCTCCTCGCTCCTCTATCTACGCCAGCGCCGCGGCGTGGAAAGTGTGAAGCTCTCCTGTTAAGTGACGCGGGAGTTTCGTGACCAGAAAAACTGTTAAATGCGAACCATTTCTTAGCGAACCTCGGCGAGCGACATTAACATATCTATCTATCTATCTATCTATCTATCTATCTATCTATCTATCTATCTATCTATCTATCTATCTATCTATCTATCTATCTATCTATCTATCTATCTATCTATCTATCTATCTATCTATCTATCTATCTATCTATCTGTCTGTCTGTCTGTCTGTCTGTCTGTCTGTCTGTCTGTCTGTCTGTCTGTCTGTCTGTCTGTCTGTCTGTCTGTCTGTCTGTCTGTCTGTCTGCCTGCCTGCCTGTCTGTCTGTCTGTCTGTCTGTCTGTCTGTCTGTCTATCTATCTATCTATCTATCTATCTATCTATCTATCTATCTATCTATCTATCTATCTATCTATCTATCTATCTATCTATCTATCTATCTATCTATCCGCCTACGATTTTTAGCTCTCGTGGCTGTTTCGCTAAAGGTATTCGTACCGAACTTGGTATGGCATGAGATGACTGTATGAAGAACATATTTGACTAGTCATAACATGAAAATGATGGCATGTATGTCATGAATGTCACAATTTGCATTTCATGGTCCTGCAGCTCTTGTAGTGGTTTCGTTCACATGGCATGTTGCAAAACTGGCATGGTACAACATGACTGCATGGCGAACACTTGTGACAGATTCTAACATAAAAATCATCACATGCGTGTTATTTAAAAACATGACTACGTGCCACGCTCATGATGTGCTTGGGGCCGTTTCCCTAGCGTCACAGATACCAAATATGGTATTACAGTACGTGAATGGATGACGAAGATATGTGGCTGATGCAACATAATAATTATGAGATGCATGCCATGTAACAACACCACTACATGTCACGCTCATGATGCGCTTGCCGCCGTTTCGCTCATTGACTAATATCAAATTTGATATTACGGGGCCTAAAAGGCATGACTATCAGTTAAAGCACACGAAAAACAGACAGGCAGAGAGGACAAGCGCTTTCTCGCAACTAAATTGTTTATTAGAAAGGGCAGAATATATATACAGGCAATTGAAAAACACGACGCATGCGTGTGCAGACAAAAACGTGCATCCGTGGCACATCGAGAACACATGGTAAAAGAAGACAGATTATCTCGGAACATAATCTAGAAAAAGAAACTTTATTGTGCAGTAAAACCGAACGCTGGCTGACGCATTGTTCCCCTCTTTTTCTTATGTGAAAAGCTTCTGTCAGCTAACGAGTTAATTTATTTTTAGACTGAAAAA
Organism: Rhipicephalus microplus; assembly: GCF_043290135.1. Lineage (NCBI taxonomy): Eukaryota > Metazoa > Arthropoda > Arachnida > Ixodida > Ixodidae > Rhipicephalus > Rhipicephalus microplus. The sequence goes on along the minus strand of NC_134701.1, from coordinate 166,414,347 downwards.
CCAGTTCAGTATCCTGAAAAGGAGGACAACAACCACACTCTCTGCAATGAGCCGCGAGGTGCGATGCACCCAAAGATTTCAAAGAAGAATCGTGCTCTCTGAGACGAACATTGATGCACCTTCCCAACTTTCGATTCTGGGGCATAAATGAATGACGAAGGTATGGTACTGGTGCAAACATGATAATATGAAATGCGTGTCATGTGAGAACATGACTACATGCCACAGTCAAGGTGCCAATCTATTTCAACGTGACGCGGTGAGCGCGTCGCCTCGCCACGGTGGTCTAGTGGCTAAGGTACTCGGGTGCTGACCCGCAGGTTGCGGGATCAAATCCCGGCTGTGGCGGCTGCATTTCCGATGGAGGCGGAAATGTTGTAGGCCCTTGTGCTCAGATTTGGGCGCACGTTAAAGAACCCCAGGTTGTCAAAATTTCCGAAGCCCTCCACTACGGCGTCTCTCCTAATCATATGGTGGTTTTACGGCGTCTCTCCTAATCATATGGTACAACTTTTTTAAAAGAGATTTCATGGCAGTAGGGTTGACAGGCAGGCTAGTTGGTACAAATTCATAATGGAATAATTGGAAGCGCAAACCAACGGGACACAAGAGAAGAGATCAGGTGTCGTTTCTGGACGACACCTGATCAAGGTGGAACCTTCTCCTCAGTTGTTTCTCTTTCTCATATTTCTGGTATATAACTTTTTCTCTGAATAAACTGAGTTCCAGTCTGCGCTGGTTTGTCTCTTCTCTTGTGTCCCGTTGGTTCGCGCTTTCAATTATTCCATTATGAGATTTCATGGGTTTCGCGGTGATTTCTTGTGCCCATGCAATGACTGCTTTCTGCAGCTTTTCGTTGGGGGACCGTATTAAGGTCTCCCATGTCGTTTCGGAGGGAAGTGGCAGAAGCTCTCTGGGAGGGAAGGCCCTCGCATTCTCAGAGGATGTGACTTTGGTTTGCTATGGCATTTTTGTCGCAATTTTTGCATGTTGAGTCAACCTCTCCCCACAAATCAATCAACGCTGTGCGCGTGTTCACCGGCGTTCATTTCGTCACGTCACGCCGGCAATGCCACACCAGGCGCCGGCCCTGCCATATACTCGCAGGCGCACGCCGCGCTGTGTTGCTTTGACGCATGCGCATTTCAGTGCTCCCGGCGTCCCACCATCACAAAAAGAAGGAGACGCGGTGTTGTATGGGTAACAAATCGGCGCGAAATGCGGCATGTCGTATTTCCCGCCAGGCTGGTAACGCCTGGCGTCAAACTATAGAGTGCTCGCGTTTTCCTAACGTAGCGTCGCTGTTCCAAGCATGCGCGCGCGTCAACGCTAGATTGGAGTATATTGGGCCCTTAATGATGTGCTCGCGGCCGTTTTGCCAGCTCCAGATATACAAAATCTCGTGTTACGTGATGTCAATGGATGACAAAATATATGACTGGTGCAAACATGATAATCCTGGCAAGCGTGTCACGTAAGAACACGACAACCTGTCACGCTCATACCGTGCTCGCGGCCGTTTCGTTAACTCCACATATACCAAATTTGGTATCACATGACGTGAATAGATGACGAAGGTGAACGACACGTCCAGACATGATAATCATGACAAGGAAGTCATGTACGGCATCATTTACCTCCACCTCGTAACGTTGAGCTAATTTTAAAGTGACATATCAACATTTTTCAATCGTGCTTCGCATATCATGGATTCCCATTGTACGTGGGATCTGCGAATTTTCAAAGGACCATGGTATTATGCATGCTGTGGCACCACATCGAATGTGATCTATTGCAACAACTTCTATAGTGTTCCATCCACGTTTTGCACGCTCCGGGAGCGTTCACGGTCGCTGCTCAATTCCGGGCGGCGCCCTCAAAGCCATCGAACTTCTTTAGTTCGCAGGCAGCTAGCTGTCTGCGGTGGGAAAACAGGGGAAAGACCGAAGTGTGCGGTCGCCAAATATCTTAAAGAAGAGTTGCGGAATGGTACACACGAAATCACTATGTTGCTCTGGTGAGTTAGCCTTAAGGACTATGAGGTGGTTACATTCAACGTATTGACAAGATTATGTTGACTGCGCACAATTACGGCACGATCGAAGATCACAGAGCCGAGCTCCACGCTGTCAAGGCGTCGAAAGTAATGCGGAGTCGCGTGATAGTGTGCTAAAGCTCTGCGGCGCATTCAGGTGATCTGCAGCCTGGTTCAACGGCGATGTCCGAGCTATACGTGGGGGTCACTGTGCTCATTGCGGCGGGATTGTTGTCACAGGGCGCTTCAACGGCTCCCCTGTGCTGGAGACGACGAAATTCTGGGTGAAAGCTTGGCACCACGGAAAGCGGGAACGGTGCTTTCGAGCAACAGGAGGTCATGTTCTGTCTGGGTGGCAGCGGGCTAAACCTGCCCATTGGCAGTAGTAGGGTCCTGGTGTACATGAGCGAGCAAGTGTAAGTGGCAGTCCCTAGTTGGAGACACTGTCGCGGCTCGGGGGGGCTGAGTCGTATCCCACCGCTGCCAACCAGTTGTCGTGATCCCACCGCTGATCACCAGTTGTTGTGATCCCGGGGTGCTGTGGTAGCGTGGTGTAGCTTCGGATTGAGGAAACGAGCGCTTACAAGATGGGGATACGAAAAACAAACAAGGTTTATGGCACTATTTACAAATATTTACAGCATGAGGTTAAGAGTTCGCAAACCACGAACGTGGTGGTTGAACCTTTACTTGGTTCAGAGCGACGTCCTGCACTCTGCGGCGCCGTTATAAGCCCTGTCGGGCTCCTCCTTCTTCAGTCGAACACCAATCACATACACACAACAGGTGAGGGGTACGAGCAGGCACGGCGCATGTGAACAGCCAATTTCGAGTCAAGATCACTGCACTTAAAGGTGGCGCCAGAGAGTCTCTTGCTCGTCGTGTATGTCGCTGGTCGAGGGGTTCCAAGCTTCGGACAGCAGACATCAAACGGTCCGCCAATCTGTCCGCTCAATTAGCAGGGCACTTTGTGGCGGCGGTCGCCGTTTCTTCAAAGGAATACGCTCTTTGTTGTCCCCTCCGGAACGGCTTACAGCTTCGTGGCGACAGGACGTCTCATCCGCCGGCTAGCAGGGACAATAGCTGGCGAGCATAGACATTCGGCGAGTCGGCTACTTGTTTGGGGATTAAAAGAGCGCCGCTCCCCCGTCATCTCTGGACGCTGGTTCCGAGAAAACTGGAGTTCCAGGCGTGGGAACGCGGCCCGGCTACGCTTCTCAGCGACAGCATGGCGCCTGCTGACGCCGGTCATAACAGCTTCCCCCTCGCCAGATGAGTCACGGAGGGCAGCGGTCAACACTGCTGCTCGCAGGGACGACGAAAGGGTCCGTAGTCGAATCCCAAGAACTGGCCTTCGCTTGTGGCATGGTCTGAGTAAATGCCGAATCTTCGACACCGTTTCCGAAACTGGACCACATGCACAAGCAAGCACTCGGCCCCCTTCGAACAAACCAAGCCAAAAGAGGGATGACAAACCAATTTTAATTACTAGCTTTAACAAAAGCTCACTCTCAGAACTCTCAGGACTCACTTGAGCAGAGAAACCAGACGTGCTACCTTACAAATTTACATAAGATGCACGAAAAAAACTAAAATATCAATTTTGATACATAAAGAGCACCCCAGAATGGCTTAGAAAGAGCGGCTGAGCGCGTCAGCGTTTCCATTCAATTTGCCCTTTATTTACCTAATGTCAAAAATTGTATTTTCGAAGAATCAAGCTCTGCCTCACAAGGCGACTATTCTTTTAAGTCACGGTTTGCAGCCAAGTAAGGGGAAAATGGTCTGTCCCTACTTTAAATTTAGCACCTCTGAGATAACCTGCAACTGATGAATGGCCTACACAAGGCAAGCGCATTCATTTCCTGAAGCGCAGTACGTTATCTCACGAGAGCCCAAATTCTGGTGCACGCAAAGCGCAGCTTTGCTTGATACCATTGTCGTCCTGATATAAAACAGCAAGCTCTTTTTCATCGCTGACTACTTTCATCGGTTCTGTCCCGCTGAGAGCATCAGTCAGGAACTCGGATTCAGTGAGCGCTAATTTTGTCCGAACGTCCGTCTTTGTTTACGGCCGCCCATAATTGTCTACCACTGAGACATTAAACTCACCAGCCTCCCGCAACCTTAACCTAAGCTGTGACCAAATGGTCTACCTCAACGGTTAGGGAAAGCTTGAGGATCTGCTCATGATCACTAGATCAATCATTCTTCAAAGAAGACAACAACAAAAGTAACAAACACTGCCTTCTAGCAGGTTAGTTCGGTTAGTTACCTGCCTTTGCTAACACCTTTGATTAAAAAACAAAACACTGAGTTCTTTTGAGCGCTTTCAATTATTCTCATTCTTACGGCGCTGCAAAATTCATGGCACTACTAACCAAAAGCTTAATCGTTTACAGTTTGTCTAAATTCATTCAAACGTTACGTTGTAACACACCGTGTACAACACAAAAGTAAACCTAGGTGCAATAGTCCTTAAAGCACCTCCCAACAATGGCTTAGGTTTTATGCTAAAACAGTGCACTAGAATGTTCTCAATACTACTAGTGCGTAACGACAACTCTACCGTGTCGCGCCAAACTTAATCAATTTATGAAATTATTCGGCCTATGGTAACTTCTTCTCCAAATGCTAATTCACGACAAATCCACATGACAGTGAAGGCATACGAAATTACTCTCAGCCTTTGAAAATACTAGAAAAATAACAATTTTCCAGTTTTTACCTTCGGTACATATTAGCCCTAATGATTAAAGCAAATCGATGTTAACTTTCAGCCTTCGGTTCGGCGGTTTCCCTTCTGAAAAATTTACACCGCATTACGTTACTTACAAAATTAAAAGTACTGAAATTACACCTACAAAGTAAAACTAAGTAACCATACGAAATAAGCATGTGTTACTCAATCTGACCACCCCCTTTTCTCTTGGTTCCTTTAATCGTACACGATGGGGTCGCGGTCCCGGCTGTTTTCCAGCAGGCCTGAGGCTACTAAATGCACAAACTCTAAGCAGTGCACTGCCGTCACGCCTCATTTTCCACTTTGGCCTGTTCCCCTCAGGAATTTGAAAGTGACGCCAGTAGCTCGGAGGGAGCCTGTGCCATTTTCTCTTTGTATTCACCCCTGCGCGGTATTTAGCCACTCTGTCCTTTCGACTTTGACCCTTCGGGCACGGCCGCTTTCCCGAAGTCGTCGAACTGAACCGCGCCTTTCCTTGGGGTGACGCACCTTCTTTTCCCCCTCCAAATCTGGCTCGCCGCTTCGGTCTTCCTGAACGCCACCATTGACGTTTCCTTAAACGGATTAGTGGCCTACCCTTTCTTTGTTGGGACGGAGTGGGGCCCGACCTAGGCTTGCGCAGTGACGAACGCCTCCGCTTCTTCCTTTTTCTGCGATGTTCGCAAATCACCTTGATAATAGGGCTGCACTGCTGAAGCATGGCGTTCTTGCTCTCATCAGCCACTGCGCTAACCATGCCTACTTTTGACAATGTCCAAAGGTCCTCTTGAGGCATGAAGAAGGTTTCCAGCCTCTTACTGGGCCCATCAGGGCTGCTGGCACCCTCCTCATCCACGCAAGGAGCGTCTTTCGACATCGTCCCTACCTCGAGACCGGCCAAGGCCTCGTTCTCTGCATGCTCTACATCGATGCATTCGAGAATACGCGGGCCTTTCTCTGGCGCGATATCTGTTTCAAGCGCTTTACCAGGCGCCTCAACTTCCGGCGCTTTGCGATGCGCCTCGCTTTCAGACTCCGGTGCGAGTCTTTCTTTCTTTTTGCTAATAGAAGTTCCAAATCTTCTGATTAGCTCTGCTTTCACAACTTCGTAGTTGTTAGCGTGCTGCTCACTGAGTCGCGCAACAACGTCCGCTGCCTCGCAGGGCAGAACCGTGCGTAGCCTCTGAGACCAGGTGTCTCGCTCACACTTAAGTTGACTACACTTTCGTTCAAAGAGTCTAAGATACAGGCCCATATCCCATGATACCTCATATGGCTGCATGTACCTAGACATCTCGAACTCTGCCTCATTGTCGAGAAGAAGTACTCCTCGCTGGGGTCCCAACCTCATACTCAACTCATAGTCTTGTTTGAAAAACTTTCTCTTGAGGCCTTCTCTTTCGTGTTCACTCTTTCCTTCCATCTGAGCTGCTCTTAGTTTTCTTTCGATGATGAGGTCCCATTCTTCACTTAGTTCCTCATCATCAGCCCCCAAATCATTAATCGCTTGAATGATTATGGGTTTTCGTGCCAAACCCTTTGTATCGATCCCCAATTCCTCACACAACAGCAACAAGTCTGACATCTGCAGCTCCCGTAAGTCCATGATCGTACTGAGTGCTCGCTACTTCCAAAACAACTTTCCGAAACGGCGAAACTGAGTCTTTCGGCAAAGTTAACTACCAGTTCTAAAATTTACCCTCTTTTAGAACCTGGTTCACTCAAAGGAAAAGCCAAGCACTCACCCATACGTGATCCATGTCTCGAGCCAGCTGCATCTCCTGGGCCGACTGTTGTTGTCACTTGTAGCTTCGAATCCCACCGATGCCAACCAGTTGCCGCGGCTCGGGGGGGCTGAGTCGTATCCCACCGCTGCCAACCAGTTGTCGTGATCCCACCGCTGATCACCAGTTGTTGTGATCCCGGGGTGCTGTGGTAGCGTGGTGTAGCTTCGGATTGAGGAAACGAGCGCTTACAAGATGGGGATACGAAAAACAAACAAGGTTTATGGCACTATTTACAAATATTTACAGCATGAGGTTAAGAGTTCGCAAACCACGAACGTGGTGGTTGAACCTTTACTTGGTTCAGAGCGACGTCCTGCACTCTGCGGCGCCGTTATAAGCCCTGTCGGGCTCCTCCTTCTTCAGTCGAACACCAATCACATACACACAACAGGTGAGGGGTACGAGCAGGCACGGCGCATGTGAACAGCCAATTTCGAGTCAAGATCACTGCACTTAAAGGTGGCGCCAGAGAGTCTCTTGCTCGTCGTGTATGTCGCTGGTCGAGGGGTTCCAAGCTTCGGACAGCAGACATCAAACGGTCCGCCAATCTGTCCGCTCAATTAGCAGGGCACTTTGTGGCGGCGGTCGCCGTTTCTTCAAAGGAATACGCTCTTTGTTGTCCCCTCCGGAACGGCTTACAGCTTCGTGGCGACAGGACGTCTCATCCGCCGGCTAGCAGGGACAATAGCTGGCGAGCATAGACATTCGGCGAGTCGGCTACTTGTTTGGGGATTAAAAGAGCGCCGCTCCCCCGTCATCTCTGGACGCTGGTTCCGAGAAAACTGGAGTTCCAGGCGTGGGAACGCGGCCCGGCTACGCTTCTCAGCGACAGCATGGCGCCTGCTGACGCCGGTCATAACAACACCTATACTGTCGATGACCCGCAAAAGCAGGTGGCTTCGGTAGTACCATTCAGGTTTCGTGGATAACGACATTGTAATGAGATCAGACACAGTGACAACCTCCGTTCTATGCTCTGCTGTTCTGCTGTTTGTTTGGGCATATAGCCTACCAACTCTGTTCTATTATATCATTCATCCTTCTTTGTCTTAACGCTAGCCGAGACAGAGTTCTAATGCAGTTCTTCATCATCTGAATATCTATAAAATCATACTTTTTTCTATATACTGTCACAAACTATTTTTGTTTCAGAGGTTGTAATGCACCGATAAATGCGCGACGTGCATTTAAAACTTCTTAAAATTCAGAACTATATTCATGGCGATATTGGGCCATAGGTGGCAGTACCGTCCCCGTGAAAGTGGGGATCAGCGTTTGTGGCGCGTAAACACGCAGCGGCGCTTCGTTGCGTGCTGTCGAGCCGATTGTCGGCGGACAAAATGCGTAGACTACAGCTTCCTGTTAATATTGTAACGATGTTGAAGGACTCGGGGTGTAATAAAACGTATTTATTAAAGGGCGAACCTGTGCCCACAACTCAAAGGGACTATGGTCGTAGCACGTTACAGCAGAACACCAAAGATGTCTTCTTCTTCTGCTTCTTCAAGAAGAGTCCCAAGCGCGTGGCGCGCATCAGCAGGGGCCAGCTGGGTTCTCGTGCTATCATCATCGTCTCTGCGCAACACTAGACGGCGTGCATGTATGTCCCTGTGCGCGTGGTGATGGGGGCGTTGTTTGAATGCAGGCACTATGTCGCGGCATAATCCCCCTCCTCATACGCATCGTCCCGATGCGTCAGGCAATGAATAGATTCGTGGTAGGCGTCACTGGTCTTCCGGTGATCTTTCATAGTAAGGCTTCATCCGGACCACACGTACAACCTCTGTAGGGTTGCGGCGTTTTGAGCTCCCGTGTATAGCGGATCTGACTTGGTAAGTTACATCGCTTACACGATGGAGTACTTCGTAAGGCCCGAAGTAGCGGCTAAAAAGTTTTTCAGAAAGTCCACGGCGACGCACTGGAGTCCATATCCATACTTTGTCACCTGGTTGAAAATGCGCTTCGGTACGACGCTGATTGTACCGATAGGAGTCGATACGCTGTTGGCAGCGTATTCTGTATCTCGCCATCTGTCGTGCTTCCTCGGCTCTTTGCAGGAAGTCGTCTAGGCCAGGTGGATTGCTGCTTTCATCATTCAGTGAGAACATGGGATCCAGTGGAGTGGTGACTCTTCGGCCGAATACAAGTTTAAATGGTGTCACTCACGTTGTTTCTTGAACGGCTGTATTATATGCGAACGCGATGTAGGGCAATATTTCATCCCACAGTTTATGTTCGACGTCGATATACATTGAAAGCATATCAGTCAGAGTTCTGTTCAAGCGCTCCGTTAGGCCATTTGTTTGAGGATGGTATGCTGTAGTTCTTCTCTTGTCTGTATGGGTCATTCGCATCAGACATTTCATTAGGTCTGCAGTAAAAGCTGGGCCACGATCTGAAATTACGACGCTGGGTGCACCATGTCTGAGGACTATGTTGTTGATGAACAACTTGGCAACTTCAAGAGCTGTTGCGGTGTACAGCGAGTCAGTCTCAGCGTAGCGAGTGAGATAGTCCGTGGCTACGACTATCCACTTCTTGTGTGCAGTCGATGTCGGAAACGGGCCTAGGAGATCCATACCGACTTGTTGGAATGGGGCATGCGGTGGTTCTATTGGCTGGAGGAGGCCTGCAGGTTTCATGGATGGAGTTTTGCGTCTTTGACACTCACGGCAAGTTTTCACTTAGCGCTGAACTGATGATAACAGTTTTGGCCAGTAGTATTTTAGGTGAATTCTGGCGAATGAATGGCTGACACCCATGTGTCCAGATGTTGGCTCATCATGACATGCGTGCAGAATCTCGTTTCGTAAAGGTGCAGGTACAACGAGTAAAAACTTGTCTTCATGAGGCTTGAAGTTCCTCTTGTAAAGGACCCCTTCTCGAAGACAGAACGAAGGGAGCCCTCTGGATAAAGTGTGCGGGACTTTCACGTTGAGTCCTTGGAGACGCTGTATAAGCGGCAGCAAATTGGGGTCATTTTGTTGTTGTTGAGCGATTTCTGATGCCTGGACGACGCCTAGAAACGGGAAGTCTTCTTCCTCCGGCTCACTCGTCTCCACTGGTGCGCGTGACAGGCAGTCGGCATCGCTGTGCTTTTTCCAGGATTTGTATACCACAGTAACATCGTACTCTTGTAGCCTAAGGCTCCATCTTGCTAGTCGGCCAGAGGGATCCTTAAGATTCGCCAGCCAGCACAGGCAATGGTGGTCACTGACTGTTCGGAATGGTCTACCGTAGAGGTACGGCAGAAAATTACTTATGGCCGAAATGACCGCGAGACACTCTTTTTCGGTTGCAGAGTAATTTGTCTCAGCTTTCGAAAGCTTGCGGCTGGCATACGCTAGCACTTTTTCTTGGCCGTTTTGCCGCTGGACTAGAATGGCTCCGAGGCCGACGTTACTCGCATCAGTGTGAACTTCAGTTTTGGCAGTATCATCCAAGTGGGCGAGGATTGGAGAGGCTTGCAGGCGTGTTCTTAACTCATCAAATGCTTCCTGTTGTTCACTTTCCCACATAAAGGGCACCTCGTCTTTTGTCAGATTAGTAAGTGGTTCAGCAATGTTCGAAAAATTTTCCACAAATCGCTGATTGTACGCGCATAAACCCAGGAAGCGACGTACTGACTTCTTGTCTTTGAGTGTCGGGAACTTCGCGATGGCAGCTGTCTTTTCGGGATCTGGCCGAACGCCGTCGGAGCTGACGAAGTGTCCGAGGAATCGAAGCTCTTCAAAAGCGAAGTGGCATTTTTCTGGCTTGATGGTCAAGTCTGCTGAACGAATGGCTTCTAATACTGTGCGGAGTCGCTCTAGATGTTGGTCGAATGTAGCGGAAAATACGACAACGTCATCCAAGTACACGAAGCAGGACTGCCATTTCTGTCCCGCGAGGACAGCGTCCATCATTCTCTGAAACGTAGCTGGCGCTGTGCACAGGCCGAATGGAAGCGCTTTAAATTCGTAGAGGTCGTCTGGGGTAATGAATGCCGTCTTTTCACGGTCGGGCTCATCCACCTCAATTTGCCAATATGCGCTCTTGAGATCAAGGAAGGAGAAGTATTTCGCACTCCATAGTCGATCGAGTGTATCATCGATACGCGCCAGAGGGTATACATCCCGTTTCGTTACGCTGTTCAGTTTGCGATAGTCGACGCAGAATCAAAGGCTGTTATCTTTCTTTTTTGTACAAGCACTACGGGAGACGCCCATGGACTGCTGGAAGGCTGTATCACGTCATCTGAAAGCATCTCCTCCACTTGTTTATTGATGACGTCTCTTTCCTTTTGCGATACTCGATATGGGTGTTGGTAAATCGGTCTCGTGGCTTCTTCTGATATAATCCTGTCTTTTGCAATAGCCGTGCGTCGCACCTTAATGACGTTGAAAAACAGTCCGAAAACTCTTTTATAAGGGCGAACAATCGTTTCTTTTGACATTCTGGGAGCCTATGGTTAACGTTTACTGATGCATCGACGTTGCAGGTCTCTTGTGGAGTGGTTGGCGTTGTCGCTAAACTGCATAGTTCGGTCGCCATGCAAAACTCGTGGAAATGGGCGATAGCCATGCTTTGCGCGATGTGCTGACATTCATTCGCAAAATTCGTAAGGAGGACAACTGAGCGGCCATTCCTTAAGTGAACAACACCCCTCGCCACGCAAATTCCTTTGTTTAAAAAGAGCTCTACGTTTCCATCCGCTATTCCTTCGTGGTCACAAAATGCCTTATTTTCAACAAGCACCATTACACTACAGCGTGGTGGCACTGTGACGTCATCATCAACAACGCGCAGAGCAGTAAGACGTCGCTTTTCTGATTCCTCCACCGACATATAGCTTGTTCGCTCGAAAACGTTACACTGGATCTGCGCAGATTAATTATGGCTCCATTGGCTTGCAGAAAATTCATTCCTAGTATAAGCTCCCTTGAACAGTCCGGCAGCATGATGAAGTCAGCAACATAAGTAAAGCCTCTTATTTCGAGCCTTGAGGTGCATCTGCCGAGCGGTGTAATAGTGTGGCCACCTGCCGTGCGTATCTGTGCCCCACTCCATTTTGTCACAACCTTTTTCAGTTTCTTTGCCAATTTGTGACTCATTACCGAATAATCAGCGCCGGTGTCAACTAAAGCATTTAGCTCGTATCCGTCGATTTTAAACCGCAAATCTGAATTATTATTCGCACTGCTGCGCTTATCCTCTGTAAACATAGCATCGTCACCTTGAAACCGTAATGGAGGACCTTCGCAACTGTAGTTATCAGCGGCCTCACCTCCACAGGTCGCTTGCTTCAGTTTTCCTGGTGTGGGCTTGTAGAACGGTGCCCAGACTGTGCGGAAGAAGCACGTGGGCTAGGTGATCGGTAACGCCTGGGCGACGGCGATCTTGGCTCATGTTGGCGCGGAGTGAGTGGGCTCTGGCGCGCGGACAAGTACTCTTCGATCTCCGTTGGCCGTTCACCGTTTCGAGGGCATAGTGCGTACAACGGAAAGCCCCTTAATCCTGCCTGTCGGTAAGGGCAGAACCTATACAGGTGACCTGCTTCCCCACAATGGAAACACAAAGGCCTGCGCTCATGGTCACGCCAGATGTCACTTTTCCGGGGCCTTTGATTCACGTAGCGAGCTTCACCACGGGCTCGTGGCAGGTAGGTAGCCGTCGGTTCCAGTGGACGAGGTGCGCTGCGTACCGTTTGTGGGCAAGGAGAGGCCATCGCAACTGCTGCATTGGTGTGCGCCGCCGGTTGTCTGAGTACTTCAGAGTATGTTGGGATGCGTTGGATCGGCTATGGCGCACGCTCCGGCTCACGTATCATCTGCCTCAGTTCATCTCGTACTACGTCGACGACAGACAGTGTTGCTGTAGTGTGAGGTGCTTGCAACTTGCTGAGCTCTTCCCTGATCACCGACCTGATGAGTTCTCGCAGGGCGTCCATGTCACTTCGCTGGCGTCCAGAGAAGACATTGGCAGGTGCATAGTTTATGTCTCGATTGTACTGTCGAGCCCGCTGTTTTAGCGTTTTCTCGATGGCTGTCGCTTCCGTATGAAACTCCGCAACTGTTCGTGGTGGGTTGCGGACGAGAACAGCAAATAGCCCTTGCTTCACCCCACGCATGAGGTAGCGTAGCTTCTTGTCTTCAGTCATATGGGAATCTGTGCGCTTGAACAGGCGAATCATGTCCTCGATATACATTGCGACACTTTCGTTGGTGAGTTGGTTCCTGGATTCGAGCGCAGCCTGCGCCTTTTCTTTGAGATCCGCGCTGGCATCGACAGCTGAAACAATTGCCATTGCACAGGACTACTCTATCATGACGCACATCACCATTGAAACGATGCGTACGTACCTCAGGCAACATGCTAGGAATCCTTCCCACCACTTGGCAACCCTCGCTACTGAGAGGCCCCGCACGAAATTTAGTACAATTGTCTGCGCTCATCGTGCGTCGTTTACATCAGGTTTTACGCCTGCTGAGAAACTGGTGTATCCTCCGTGGTGCCTGACACTTCCACAAGTACGTGTTTCAATTCCAGGAATACGGAAAAAATCAAATTTGCCTTCGTCAGCCCTAAAACAATTGAGCTTGAGCCATCTGCACGAAATGTACAACAACCCCGTGCACATATACACCGATGGTTCAACCACAGCGTCTGGTTCTGGTGGTGCGGTGGTGATTCCAGCTAGAAGAATCACTCTGCGAATCAAACTGTCACATGCCACTACATCCACAGCGGCAGAACTTGCGGCTTTGCGTGGCGCCATAGAGTACATCAAATCCCAAAGACCTAGTAAATGGGCTGTGTTTTCCGACTCAAAACCAGCCCTACAGAGCATGCAGTCAGTCCTTCGACGAGGTTGCCATGAACAATTAACTTACGAAGTTGTCAAGCTCGTTCACCACGTCACAGAAAAAGGCCACGAGGTCAAGTTTCAGTGGCTCCCTGGCCATTGTGGGATCAGTGGCAATGATTCCGCAGACAGCGCGGCTCGTACATCGCACCAAGAAGAACACACCCTTCCGATTCCTTTGTCAAGGACTGACGCTGCAAATCAACTTCGTCACCTGGCACGTAGTCTGAGTCTGCAGGAGTGGAACACCCCAAGCATAAGGCATACGAGACTATACCAAATAAACCCTCGACTCGAACTTCGACCTCCATCCGGACTTCGTCGACGTGAAGCTTCACTTTTTTGTCGCCTATGTTTGGGGGTTGCCTTCACAAAAGCATACAGAACCCTCATCGGATTGACCGACAATGCGGAATGCGATGTCTGCTGCACCAAAGAAGACATCGACCATCTGATATGCCATTGCCCTCGATTTGCTTCTGAAAGACAGAAGCTTTCGGATGCAATGCGACAATTGGACGATCGGCCACTCTCTGTTCAGATGCTACTGGAACACCGTCATCGCCTTTCGTCGGCTCAAAAAGCAGTCAAAGCTGTCTTGTGCTTTTTGAGGACTACAGGCCTCTGTGACCACCTTTAACTTTTGTGTAGTGCCACCGCTGCATACGCGCCAGCCGATTGACTGACAATCCTCCTTTTCTCTCTCTCTCTCTTTCTCTTCTCTTTCCTCTCTCTCTCATCTTTATGTCCCTTTTCTACTCCCCCAGCGTAGGGTAGCAAACCGGGCATGTGCCTGGTTAACCTCCCTGCCTTTCCCTCTTGTTGTTTACCCCCCCCCCCCCCCCGCGCTGGCATAAGTCGCCAGAGCTTGTCCCCGAAATTCATCCCAGGTCGTAAAGGAGGTTTCATGGTTCTCATACCACGTCTTTGCGAAGTCCTCCAAAGCAAAGTATACGCGGCGGAGTTTCTCTCTCTCGTCCCAACCGTTCAAACGTGCCACTCTCTCAAAGAGGTTCAGCCAATCTTATACGTCTTCATACGAGTCGCCATGAAATACTGGTGGCTGGTGAGGCTGATTTATCACCACTTGGGCTGGTGTTACATGAATTGTCATGGTGGCGGTGTCCATTGCCTGAGTTCCCCTTGGCGTGAAGTGGAGTGTACTGAATTCTGGTGAATCACCTCGAAGACGGCGACTGGTCCTCTGATGCACAGGTGTCGGCTCCACAGGATCAACTCGCTGGTGGTCGGGGCTACGCTGTCTTGCGTTCGTAGGGCTTTGATTCATTACCCAGCACCTCCACCAGAAACGTAACGATGTTGAAGGACTCGGGGTGTAATAAAACGTATTTAATAAAGGGCGAACCTGTGCCCACAACTCAAAGGGACTATGGTCGTAGCACGTTACAGCAGAACACCAAAGATGTCTTCTTCTTCTGCTTCTTCAAGAAGAGTCCCAAGTGCGTGGCGCGCATCAGCAGGGGCCAGCTGGGTTCTTGTGCTATCATCATCGTCTCTGCGCAACACTAGACGGCGCGCATGTATGTCCCTGTGTGCGTGGTGATGGGCGCGTTGTTTGAATGCAGGCACTATGTCGCGGCATAATATGTGCACGCTTCTCTACTGAATTCATGCACCACACTAATGCAACGTTGACATTACCCGTGAGTAAAGCGCATGCTGCGTTTCATAGGGATGCTCGCATTGGGTGACTCTCTTCAAGCGTTTGCCCTAAATCACGCCTTTGCTATGTTGTTGGTACGTGATTAGTTTGTGTTCTGCCTGCTAAGCGCTGCTGTAGCGTGACTGAACTACCCATTTACATCTTCGTCATCTGAATACTACAACAAAGACAGAAAGAAAGATCACGGAAAGCTCGCATATTTGTGCGATTAGTTCAGTACACGCATATGATTTTTTTCTCTCTCACTATGTTCACTATGAAATGTGGGATAGTCGATAAATTCAGTCAAGAAAGCTTAGTGGCTGACGGTGCCTTGCGCTGCACTGCGTTGACCACGTGCATGCTCATGTTCATCAGGAAAAATATAAAAATCTTTTATAAGAGTTCAGCAGAAAGCTTTCATCGACGGATTACGTACATAACAGTGCTACAACAAAGGCCTGGTTAATGGGACAAGCATGTTTTTTTTTCAGAAAAAAATGACCACTGCCTCTTGTCGGTTACTAACAATGCCACACAAACACTGAAGACAGTGTAAAAAAATGAAATATATAGGGAAATCATAGGACATTATATATAAGGCATGCCATCTGACTAAATATTTAATGTCTTGACTCTTTAAACTGTTCTTAAATCTAAGCACACGGTTGCGCACGGTAACTCTGGTTTAAGTACAGATTACGTACCGATGTGTCAACGTTTATGTTATAGTAATATTTCTATTTAGTGGTACCATGGCCTGATGACCACAACTAAGGCTCCTCGCATGATCAATAAGCAACAGTCACTACAGTGCCGTAGTTCTACACCTATCAACAGTGCACAAGTGCATGACTTAGAGTGTGTTTCTTTTTATTTTTTTTACAACCGAGTGGCTATACAACGCTGCATTTGCACACCATTTAACAGTGCTTATGTAGGGAAGGATACCAAGAGCATTTGGTGGGGCCCTTGAGACAGAAAGCGGCACCCACTCGTAAATTATTCTGGTGAAAAGAGGGCACGACGACAATAAATAGCTCTTTGAAAAGTTGCCCTCGCGGATCTTACTACAATGCTTTAGTAGCCTAGCAAGAACAAATGCTTTCGTATGTCGTTTCAGGCATATGTAGAAACTCGCGCGGACTTGACTGGACAAACCGCACTTCGAGAACGTGCATGACGTGTGCGTACATAGAAACATGACGCGGCTGTCAGACGACGCACAGAGCAATACACACTTCGCCACTTCGGCCAGTTGCCGCCAGGCGGCGACTCTGCTCGATCTCGTGGCCAATAGCCGTCGTAGAGGCTCAGTATTTTACAATATTGAGCAGTGACTCGACACAATATCGGATATCAAAATTTCCATCGAAGAACACCGAGCCATTGAATGTATGCAATAAGCACTGCCAACCGGGTCAATTTTGTTCTCGATATTGAGAATCACAAACAGAGCAAAACATCGCTGCTCAGACTTGGCATGAATAGACTATGCTGCTCATAACGACTACTTTATGATGTATTCTCATCGTAATTTCGCCGAAAATGGGGCAGCACCTGTCGGAGCGACACTGTTACATTATATTATGATGGCGATGTCACGATGGTGAGTAATTTGCTCCCATTCTTTATTACTACGCCTAAACATTGTTCGTTGTGACAAGAGTGTTACAGTAATGTGCCCGGAATTTTCCAATCGATAACTGTGTGTGCACGCATATATTCCCGTTTCTTTATGCGCTGGAATTACTTTGTCGGAACAGACAAGTGCGTTTGGTAATGCTTGCAAGAAGTAATAAGCGTAATATTGATGTCTCTCTGTCATAATGATCAGGGTGGAACGTATGTGATGGCCAATATAATTATCATCGGCTTGACTACGTCCACTGTAGGAGAAATGCCTCTCACATCTTCCAACAGTCAATGCGGTCCTCTGCTTGCTGCTGCCACTTTATACCAGTAACCTTCCTAATCTAAATGGCCCACCTAACTTTTGTTCTCCCCCTCACCCGCATGCCTTCTCGTGGAATCTATTCTGTGGTCTCTAAAGACCAGCGGAAGTCTTGCTTTCGCGCTACGTGCTCTGACCATTTCTCCTTTTCGATTTCACCCATGTCTTTAACGTCCGTTTGCTAAGTCAATATACATGCCTTGAATGTGTTTTGGCTTAGGTTTCGAGAAATTAGGTTCTGCCTGTTTGTAGCCTTGACGTTAGCAAACATGAAGTTTCTCTCATTTGCGAAGTTGCCGTAAGGAATGAACATTAATTACAAGCGCTTTGACGTGGCTTCCTCATTTCGGAGAGGTTATCGTTGTTTGGTTTGCTTTCGGCAAACTGGGCTCAAGAAGATATACAGCCTTCCTTGAGACGGGAAGAAAAAAAAAACAAAGACAAAGGCAGTAAGGTTAGTCACTTCAAGCACCAGCCTTAGCGCTGAAATAGCAATGACAAAGTGTGATATACATAGACAAGCTCTACAGCAAGCAGATGCTAAAGCCATGCAACTTTCTAAGTCTGTAGCACAATCCAGTGTTGAATAGTTGAGGAAATGCTTTTAAAGCCTCAAAGGCAGGATTAAGGACGAACCCCTGAGCTGTTCTTGTCAATGATATTGGCATACAATGGTAGGTGAATCAGTTCATGTGCACTTCAGTGTTCGCTTTTGCATGTAGTATGCAGAAGGACTTATATTTACGTTGTGTCTGGTACTACGAGCTTTTTATTCCTGCATTTTGTTAACATGAGATTGCTTCACGCATGACCCAATATAGTGTTTTGTGGCTAATCTTTTTTTCCCACAAAACTAAGCCCACCTCTATGGTGTCTAAAATTTTCTTTCAAAAACTGCTGCTGGCGTGACTGGACTGGGAGTGTTCTGCTATCAACGTTCTTCAAATCTGAGGACCGCCACATAAAGAAAAGTATATTACGAAGAACCGATAAGCTGAGCTTTGTCAGATAACCAGTCGGCGGCAACAAAGACTGTACACTTGGCTGGTTTCCCCCGCTATAATCGCATTATCCTTCTCAGTGTAGAGCTCCACGTGGTGAAATATTCACGCACTCATGAGCCGAGTGTTCGAAGAGCGTATAGAACGGGAATCCTACGGTGCAACGGGGGTGGCTCTATTACGTTCCTTGACTGCAAAAGTAAAAAAAAAAATAACGAAAGTGCCACCGGCAAAGCGTGTAACATCGTGGGTTTTCGCTGAAAACAAAAACCCAATGACATGGTCGCTAACTTTCTAAAGTTACTCAGCGAAGTTCCTCATTAAAGGCGGCAAACAATAGAAGCTTCAGCGTGGACCAATGTTCTTGTTGTCTATTGTTTATGCAATGAAGCTCTTTTGTTTAGAGGAGTCCAAAACTGGATTAATGTAGCTGAAGTCGCTAGGGCTCAAGCGTGTCTCGGGGACCAACAGCGTCTCGATTTGGACTTGACTTTTCTTCTAGCGCTGCATCGTGGGAGATGATTTTGCATGAAGTTTGCGGAAAAGTCGTTCTCTCAGGCGCACTCTCTTCCCGGATGTGTCGTGTGCGGGGGGATTAAAGGCGCTTTACATGGGCCACTTCTGCGCACATGAGAGCACCAACACGGTGCGCGGCAGGATTATGTGAAGCGTCCAGTTAGGTGTCGCCTACGCCGGGATTATGGGGATTCGCTTCGAGATTACGCATTCTAAGAGTGAAAAAAAAAATACACTTCTTAAAGAGATGGCGGAAAAAATATTTCAAGATAGCAGCTTGCAATTGTTTAGCACGCATAATAGCAGTTCCCTCTTTCTTTTTCCTAAACAAAGAAAAAAATATTTCTGGGTGGACACAAAGTACACTGAGTCCGGCCACCCCGCGCCTATTATAGCAGTATCTACGGTGATCCCTAACTGCCTCTGTTACTATCACGTTATGCAGTTCGCGAATGCTGTGCAAAGTAAAAAGTGCCCGTGCTTTGCCTACTGGCATTATGAAACAGATGGCAAGTAAATACAAGGGATATCAAAGCAAGCACAAACTTTGGGCTGGCTACACTGTAGCTGTTTATGAAAACACCCGAGAGCTGAGTTGACGCCTATACGTCAGGATGTTGGAACCTGGCATCGCTTCATTGTCATCTAACTGTGGGCTTGCCAGTCGTTATTTCTGAGCGAAGCAGTTTGAAAACCTACAGCTACGCTAGGCCCATTTACCATGGTTTAGGGTTCCAAAATGAAGATTTAATATAGTAAATTATCGAGGATGCTTCGAGTCTTACACTAAATTTTTTTTAATTCACATGGCGCTGTATCTTGAGCCGGTGGCGCTAGAAATGTTATAAATATAATTCATAGGCCCATTTTAACTAGAAAAAAATGCACGCGACATTGTACTTATGAAGGATTGCTTTTATTATCTTTCAATCACAATACTGGTTGTTCAGCGTGCAGTTTGAATTATGAGGGGTTCACTTTATCTTCGCATGCGCTCGTTTATATAAAACAGGCAAGCCTTCAGCTGGTTAGCCCACTACATTTGACTGTATCTTCCTATAGTTAATATAGTAATACATAATATATTCCTCGAAAAAAATAGCTTCTGTATATCGGTCAACTGATTAGTATTTTTTTCTTCGCCTCAACTCTATTCTTTATCCCTATATTAACCTTCGGTTTCATGGCTAAGAGCCCTCGTACAAAAATCAAGCAAGCAAGCAAGAGGCTTGACTGCCATCGGCAGTCCTTATGCGTATTTAAGCGCTTATCTTAACGAGCATAAGTACTAAGTTCCCGGGCACGGGTTCTTGTCCTGGCCACGGTGACTGCATGTCGATGTGGGCCAATGGGCAAAGAATACTAGCGCAGACATTGTCTTACATCAAAGTAATAAATAAAAACAAAAAATACACAGGCAGTTAAAACTCTAACGAAGTCCGCCACAACGGTGGGCTTCATATGGCACTTTCGGCATAATAATATTTTATTGTTACTATTATCAATATAAATAATATTATAACATTGTAAATATTGATAGTAATATTTTTATTCTGACTGCTACATGTATCTATCCAAGCGCATGCACTGACTTGTGAATAAATGCACACGCTTCCATGCGAAGATTGAAGCCACGAGTGCAGGCTGCGTGAATTCAAGAACGACGACTTATCGGAGTTCATTATATCGTTCCATGTCACATGTGTTTTCACGGAGTGCTCCGAAACAACGTTTTTATATTTGCATGAGCATTGTTGGTAGCTCAGCTGCACGATACCAATATATTTATGAACTTTTCAGGAAGCAATAACGTCTTTCTTGCAAAAACTGAACGAGACGGAGCGCAATGCAAGTGTTGAATGGATGACACTCGCAAAGTGGTGTTATCGAAAAACAGGACGGGCGCGATTGCCTCCCTAATGAGTCATGGCTTTAATTGCGAAAAAAAAAATGCTGGCTTGGAGCGACAGCTTCGAGAGGCGAACGAAGTGAATAGGAAAGAAGTGTTTTGAGAAGTCATTTTCCTAATTATGCAGACGACTGAGAGGAACGCGACATCCGGCGGCTAAATAACGATCCTCCTTTTTTTTTTTGTTTTATAGAAGTCAGAAAATAAATAATGCATGGGTTTGTTTTCCTCGAAAGGATTTCGCGCTTGCCTTTTCGCGAGGACGACAAGTTACAACGAGGGAGATTTTGCACGATTGCAGAAATAGGCTGACAAAAGATAGCAGTAAAACGGTGAATAAGAACTTGAAACCCAATTAATCGATTTCACCCTTAGCCGATATCACGTGAATTCATTAACGCTCAGCGGAAACGACATCGGAAAATTGCCCGTGCTTGTGCGCGTTCTTACCCGGAAGCATGGATTATTTCATCTTCCGTATAGAAAGTTTCAGATTGAGGCAGATGAAAGCAAAACGAAAGAAAACTTCCGGGAAGCAAGCTGGTGGTGCAAAAGCTTGGCACATGGAGGCTGGTGAATCGTGAAGTCTTCTGGCTACACCGCGGGTACATCCTTTCCCCCTTTTCTTTATTTTTCTCTTTTTTTTTTGTTGTTATTACACTCTCTCGCTTTGATTCTCTGTCTTCTTTTTGTCTTCCTCCCCCTGTTCCCCCCCCCCTTTTTTCTCTTACTCTATGCTTATATCTCTCTTTCTAATCTTCATCTTCTGTTTTACTATTTTTGCTTTTTTTTCGATTTCACTTTCATTTACCGCTCACTTGCGATACTATGCTATACAAGGCTATGGTATGCTTTGCTAGTGTGCTTGGATGGGGAAACGGTTACGACGCCATCTTAACCCCTCTAATAAAGCTTTTCCCAATTACTGGTTACGTGCCTCTAGCAACTTTAACATTTTCCGCTCGTCTGTTGTCTTCATTTTTAGTGAATCAGTGGTGAGTATTGTGATTGGAGAAATATCCGTGACGCATCTACCCGTTCATGATGCAAGCTTTTTCATGGTCATCCATTTTACCTCAAGCTGCTAATTGTTGAAAAATATTTTGAAGCTAAGTTATTGTAAAACATTTAGTACGTTTAAACTTCGCTGCGATGCTGGAAGAATGGACCGCGACAGTGGTAATTAACCTACAACCCAGGCACATAGGTAATTATTTGGAACATCTGAGCGATATTCGGAGCCATAGCTGAACACACAGGATACTCCACCACTCCATAATAAATCTGTTGCTCAGGTTGAGTCCAATTCCGACTCGAACCCTGAAATTTATTCTTCGTATCCTTCAGGACTGGACGCTCACAGTGCCATGGATTCCAAAACCGACACCGCTTTTTCTGCGACCCGAGTTCATCAATGCCATCACATTAGAACGTGTAACAATTTTTTTAATTTAAATGTAATTTTTTGTTGAATGTGTGGTTTAGAACTTTTGTCTGGGGTTCAAACCTACTTGCACACTTCTGGCGATACTGACATTTATTTGCTGTAGCATAGAAGAAAGTCAAAAAAAGAAACACAAGCCCAGTCCCATAACAGTAGGATCCAATACTTGTCGGGATTTATTTTGATCACTTCAGCAAATTGTTACAAAATTGTGTGAGCAAATAACATCTTAGAAACAAAGCGGCTTAAGAAGCTCAGAGTAGCATCATTAGTCGGGAACGAAAATAACATCATGAACCAACATGGGCTCTGTGATTCTTACTCGTTCTCTTCTTCATCCTATGCTTGACTCCTAGAAAACGTGCACCGATTTATCCGCCTTGAGATGCAATAACTTTTATAGGCGGGGGAACGAGTACAGAGGGGGAGAGAAAAAAAGAAATAAATAAAATGAGGACAAAAAATATAGTGAAAAGGAAAGAAATATGCTCAAAAAAGGAAAAAATAAAAAAATAACGGAAAATTTACTAAAAAATGAAGCGAGGGAGACAATAAAAGAAAGAGAGCAAGAAGAAGGAAGAGATACAAGAAGAACGGCAAAGAAAAATAATATACACAAAATGTATATAAAACAGAGAAAGAGAGAGAGCAAAGGGGACAGATAAATAAAGATGGCTGCCCATACGTATACGCCATCATCGCCATCATCGTCATCTTCATCATCACCACCACATTAACTGCAGTTCCTTTAGGCCGCTATCGCGAGGCTCGACCGCTAAAGCGAAGCTGTCGCTATTTTTTTTAGTACGTGTCGTTGCCAGAAAGAGACGTACGCGCACACCCAGGAGAAAATGAAATTGGATATGCTCGAAAGTCAGAAGAGAGGAAGAAAAGATTGAAGACGCACGTTGAAAAAAAAAGCAAGGAAACATAATAAATGTCATACTTACTCGAGCAAGTGCTCGAGTAAGTATGGCGTTTGGAAATGCGGTTGGTTTCACAGCATAAGAAACTCATAAGCTCTCGTACACATATGTGCATAGCAGTCTTAATATTGATGTGAACGAATGCGAGAGAGAGAGAGAGCAAGACAGCCGAAAAGGTTTTCTGTTGTGTTCTGCTGTCCATCACTGGGCTTCCCTCACTCTTCGTAAAGTCCGTGCTCGGAATAAACTCGACCGCGTCCGTCCGAGTGTACTCCGCAATTCATAATCAACCACGACATAAATGTTCGACATAAATGCTTGTCCAAGTCCTGCGAATTAAGTGTCTCGATGCCCGCTCGTTCGTTTCCTGAGAGTCGAGTGGCGAAGCTCATCGCATATGCCATTTATTTTTCATCCTCTGCTCGTTTCTGTTGCTTTACGACACGAGACTTCCCACAAAACAGCACTCGGTTACGTGTGTATTCAAGTTAGAGCGCGAGAATTGTTTTCAGCACTGGGCTGAGGCTCGAGCCCTGATGTTTTAGGGGTGAAGCTCCTTGAGCCATGGGTCGTGCGTCTGCGATGTATGTAGCAGTAGTAGTCGTCGTCGTAGTGGTATAGTTATCCTAATCCACGGTCGGACTACAGAAGTGGCACGCGCGCACTCTTTTGAATTGAGGAGGAATCCCGTGCTCCTTAATCATAAATAAAAAAATATCGTTATTTTAATGGCGATAGTCTTTCTTGGGGACCTCCCTCGCAAAAACTTTGATCTGTCTGTCTGTCTGTCTGTCTGTCTGTCTGTCTGTCTGTACATTTGTCTGACGACCGTTACCGCGAACCGGGTACTCTAAACAGCACCAGACCATACCCATAACGGCCGACCCCATCCGCAGCGCTCACCTATGTTGCTCAAGCAACAACGTCCATACGTGTGCGATTGTCAATTAAAAAGCACTTTTTGCGCATATCTGAGGCACCATAACAACACATATATGTTCTGCATGTTCGTCTTTTACTAGAAAAGGCATACATAAGTAATTCTAAGGACCGTAGCGCTTATCGCACTGCGCTGACCACGCAACGCTTGCACGAAGAAGCGAGTGTTTCCAACGCTTTGCTAAGACGACACGGTAGTGGCACCTACCTGACACCTTGCGTTCTACACCTTATCACCTCTGAGACGTGCAGCCCGTCTCAGGGCCACGCACTTTGTTTTCCAAAATGAACTGCCAGATCACGCTCATGTCTCACGTGTGACGTGACTTGTTGCGCTAGTTCGCCTCTGCTGCACGCTCGAGGTACTCCAACGCAGCGCCTCCGGAATACCATTCACCGATTTTCTTGCGCAGAACGTCAAATAAATGTTTTGATCACTTTTTCCACACGCAAGACCATTGTCTTTCGACGACATTGTGACTTTTTTGGTGAAATAACCCACAGGAACGAGTATCGATGACTTAATCTCTAATAACATTTTCCTAGAATATTGTTACGTTTGAAACAGACTGGTAGACGTTGAAAGGGGCCGTTTATTAGGTCGCGAGGGGCAGCTCAGAAGCGGCCGACTGGTCAAAGATTCTCCTGATCCTCTTCTTCCTCTCTCGCTCTCGGCGACAAGTGCGTTCACCGTATACGCTTCTTTTTCTTCGTGCATGTACGCAACATTCCTCTCCGCGCAGACGAAGGCCACCGGATGAGTCAGTCGAGTTGTCGTGGCGTGTAAAGTTTCAGGCGGGCAACATGAACCACTTGAGTTTTGGCAGCTCGTCGACCACTCGCCGTGAGATGAGCTATTACATAGTTGACCTCTGTAAGTCTGTCGACAATCACAAAAGGTCCATCGTAAGTGGCCAAAAACTTTTGGCATAACCCGCGCTTGCGCATCGGAGTACACAACCACACCAGATCACCACGGCGATAAGCCACCGGTCGATGGTGAATGTCATAGCGTGCCTTCGCCTTGTCTTGCGATGCCAATGTGCGCAGTAGAGCTATGCGACGCGCCTCTTCGGCGATGCAGAGAGTCTCGGCGACAGTGACGTTGTCGTGGTCACAGAAAGGCAATATTGTGTCGATTGTGTACCGTGACGAACGTGCATAAAGCAAAAAGAAAGGGCTATAGCCTGTAATTTCATGCTTCGCGGTGTTGAACGCGTAAGTAATGAAAGGGAGTACGTCATTCCAGTTCTTGTGGTCGCAGGAGACATACATAGACAACATGTTGATAATGGTGCGGTTGGTACGCTCCGTCAGCCCATTAGTTTGGGGGTGGTATGGTGTCGAGTGACGCAGGCGGGATTCACATAAACGGAGTAGCTCCTCCACGACATCCGCTGTGAATTGTCGTCCACGATCACTGATAATCAGGCGAGGTGGACCATGTCGGAGGATGACGTACTGTAACAAAAACGACGAGACTTCACTGGCTGTTGCGGAGGGGACGGCCGCCGTCTCGCAGTAGCGTGTGTGGTAGTCGACGCAAACAATTATCCATCGGTTGCCCTTAGCCGATTTTGGGAAGGGGCCCAGAAAGTCAATGCCCACTTGTTCAAAAGGTGCGCCTGGAGTAGGCATCGGCTGTAGAAGACCAGCTGGACCAGTTGATGGACGTTTGTGACGCTGACATTGCATGCAGCTTGCCACATAACTCTCAACAGACTTCTGCATACCAGGCCAATAAAAGTGCTCTTTAGTCCGGTGAAGCGTCCGCGCCAAACCTAAATGTCCAGATGTAGGGTCGTCGTGCATGACACTCATAATAACTGTTCGCAGGCTCTCCGGGACCACTACCAGGAAACGCGCGCCACTGCTGGAGAGGTTCCTTTTGAACAACAGTCCATCACGCATACAGAAACGGCGGGCACTAGTGGAAGCGGATGCAGCGGCGAATAGTGGTGCCAGTTTAGCATCCTTCCGCTGTTCTGCTCTGAAACTGCGATAGTCCGGGTACGTAGGCGACACAGACGCTACAAGCTGGTCAAGGTCATCGGATTCACAGTCTGTTGTGCTAAGTGGCATACGTGAAAGACAGTCCGCGTCAGCATGTCGACGACCACTCTTGTAAGCGACGGTAAAACTGTATTCTTGTAGCCGGAGTGCCCAGCGCGCAAGGCGGCCACAAGGGTCACGAAGGTTGACAAGCCAACACAACGAGTGGTGGTCGGTTACGACTGTGAATGGGCGTCCGTACAGGTAAGACCTAAACCGCTGAATTGCAAATAATACCGCCAGGCATTCTTGTTCCGTAACAGTGTAGTTTTGTTCCGGCCTGCTTAGGGAGCGACTTGCGTATGCGATGACGTGTTCGCGGTCGCCGTAACGTTGTACTAGGACGGCTTCAATACCTATGCCGCTAGCATCCGTATGAAGCTCTGTCGGAGCAGAAGGGCTGAAGTGCTAAAGGACGGGTCGTGACGTCAGCAAAAACTTCAATTGACGGAATGAAAAATCGCACTCCGGAGTCCACTCAAAGGAATTGTCCTTTCGTAAGAGGCATGTGAGAGGATACGCCACGTCGGCAAACTTCGGAATAAAGCGGCGGAAGTACGAACAAAGCCCCAGGAAACTACGAAGCTCCTTGACGGAACGCGGCGCATTGAACGCCTCAACTGCTGCTGTCTTCTGGGGGTCAGGGCGGATGCCATCCTTGTCAACGAGATGCCCGAGCACAAGCGTCTGGCGGTCTCCGAAGTGGCATTTCTTCGAGTTTAAAATTAGGCCAGCGTTTCGGATGCAGTTCAAAACAGTATCCAGACGAGAGTTGTGTTCACTGAACGTGCGGCCAAAGATGACGACGTCGTCGAGGTAGCACATGCAAATGTTCCACTTCAAGCCACGCAGAATGGTGTCCATAAACCTCTCGAAGGTTGCCGGTGCATTGCACAGTCCGAATGGCATCACGTTGAATTCAAAGAGCCCATCAGGGGTTACAAAGGCAGTCTTTTCCTTGTCGTCTGGGTGCATCGGAATTTGCCAATAACCGAATCGTAAGTCTACGGAGGAAACATAAGAGGCCGAATGTAAGCAGTCTATTGCGTCCTCTATACGGGGCAGCGGGTATACGTCTTTTTTAGTCACGGCATTCAGTCGGCGATAGTCGACGCAAAATCTCCAAGATCCATCTTTCTTCTTAACAAGGATTACCGGTGCTGCCCACGGACTGGCTGACTCTTGTACCACTCCCTTTTGCATCATTTCCTGCACTTGGTCGTTGATAATTTGTCTTTCTGACGGAGAAACACGATATGGTTTTTAACGAATCGGACTTGCCGCGCCAGTGTTGATGGTATGGCGCGTTTGAGAGAGGGGGATAGGGATTACTTTGCCCTTCTGCGCAAAGTCAAATACCGAAACGCGCTTCAACAGCACATTCATTAAAGTTCGGCGCTCGCTTGAGCTAAGCGACCTATTTATCGTTGCCATAAGCGCCCCGTCCAAATTGTGACAACCAGTTCCGTCACGTTCTTCCGGCACGTCTGTGAGCTCGACCACTGATAAGGTCGCGTGTTCTTTGCTGACCATAGCTAATTTCAAACCATTGGGTAGGGTCACGGGCTCAGAGGAACAGTTTACAGTCCATAGGCCAGTTCTTCCGCCATAAATCGACACCACACAATGGGGAACCAACACATTCTTCTTCACGCAGTTTATGTGCGTTGGTTCTACGCTCGCATCGAAGCTGTCAGAATCAGCGCCGCGACAAACAACAGGAACACGTACGGTAGACAACGCAGGTATGAACGTATCGCCACACACACACAGCGTAGTTTGGTCATTCGCTAGAGTTTCCAAAAGTTCTGAAGGCATCTGGCCACTCACAAAGACTTTCCCCGTGCGACAGTCTACAGTGGCACCACATTCTCGCAAGAAGTCCATGCCGAGAATGACATCATGTGTCGACCGAGGAATAATCGCAAACTCTATCGTTATCATAAGGCCTCTCAAAAATACCTCATCACTACACACACCAATAGGGCGCAATGGCTCTCCACTCACTCCACAGAACGTCGAAGTTTCATGCCAGGTAAAAACAACTTTCCGCCTTACACGTCTTTAAAGGAACCACTCATCACGGAAATCATTGCACCTGTGTCCACCAAGGCCATCACAGGCACATGATCCACCAAAACACGCACTTTGTTTTTAAACATACACACAGGCGGTATTTCTCTCAGTAGCACGTTTCCAGCGACCTCACCCCCATTGGCCGCGCTGGCTAGTTTTCCGGTGGCGAAGAGGGCGGTTTTCGACGCAGCGGTGAAGGAGAACGATGAGCACGAGGTCGCGGTGGGGGCGTTAAACTCCTGTCAGATGCCGGGGAGTGGTTGCGGAAGTTGCTGGGCCAATAGTTGTCATCAGGTGGTATGTGGGCCGGCCGCCGGACACCATGAGGCTGTTCGAAGGGTCGTGAAAAATCACATGGTTGGTGATACCGAGGAGTCACCCGGCGGTTGCGAAATAGCGATATGTGGCCTGGCACACCGCAGGAATAGCACACCAGCCGAGGTCGAAACGTCGGTCGCTCGTCTATGAATAGAGCGTCATCATTTGCTCTTGTGTGACGGATGTACTGGTTGGGTGCGTCGTACCGAGACGTCGGGTGTCGAGGAGGCATGCGCTGAGAGCGTCGGTCATACCGCGACGCGAGAAATCTGGTTGTCATTCTTGACTGTGGGGCTGGGCTGTACTCCACAGTTGCCGCGCTCATCGTCGGTTGCCATTGGGTCAAAGGAGGCACATCCATAGCCTCACGTGGCAGACACAACTCGCGATGGTCAGCTGTCGAACACGACATTTCTCGGTGGGACAGTTCCTCACGAACAATCTGTCGAATGGTAGAGAAAAGGTCGAGGCCAGGATTCGTCTCCACACTGGCAACAGTTGTAACGTTAGCCAGCCGACCAAACTTGGGCGCAATTCGACGCATCTTGAGCGTTTCGAACGTTCGGCAATGCTGAATGACGTCGGACACAGAACTGAGGCTTTCTTTTCCAATTAGAAAATTATACACGTCCTCAGCAATTCCCTTGAGCAGATGCCCAACTTTGTCCTCTTCCGACATGGTAGCACAGACCACCTTGCACAGCCTTAACACTTCTATGTAAGTGGTGCATGTCTCACCTGGTAGCTGTGCCCGTTGCGACAGTGTTTGCTCAGCCCGCTTCTTTCTAGCAACCGAGTCGCCGAAACACGCCCTGAGCTCTTCAACAAAAAGATCCCACGTCGTGAGTGCGTCCTCGTGGTTCTCGTACCATACCAGTGCGGTGTCGGTCAGGGAGAACACTACGTTGGCTAGCATAGCGGCTGCATCCCAACCGTTGGACTTGCCCACACGTTTGTACTTGGTGAGCCAGGCGTCGACATCTTCTTCGGCTTTTCCTCCGAAGGGCGGTGGAACTCGGTAGTATGGAAGCGGGCCAGATGGTGCCGTCCTGGAAACGCCTGCTTCTTCGGGCATGTCGAAGTCACTCACGGCAGATGGTGGGAGACCGGCAAGTCGACGACTTCGTCGAGGCTGTGGCAGCGATCGTTCCGTAGTTGAAGCGCTTACCCAGCACCTCCACCACTCTGTTACGTTTGAAAGAGACTGGTGGACGTTGAAAGGGGCCGTTTATTAGGTCGCGAGGGGCAGCTCAGAAGCGGCCGACTGGTCGAAGATTCTCCTGATCCTCTTCTTCCTCTCTCGCTCTCGGCGACAAGTGCGTTCACCGTATACGCTTCTTTCTCTTCGTGCATGTACGCAACAATATGATGCTTACCAAAAGCAAAATCACACCATATGCACGGAGTGCATGATTATGAGTGGGGTGAAGCATCCATTGGTCCGTCCGTTCATTCTCGCTTCCGTCCGTCTGTGCATCCGTCTGTGTGACCGTCCGTGTGTCCGCCCATCTGTGCGTCCATCCATTCGTCCACGCGTCCATCCGTCCATTCGTCCGTCCATTCGTACATCCGTGCATCCATCCATCCGTCCATCCAAGCGTCCGTCTGTGAGTTCATCCACCCGACCATGCATAATTATGTCGGTCCATCCGTCCTTTCGTGCATCTCTCCACACGTCCATTCATCTAGTGAACACTCCAAGTACTGCCATCTCACATTTTTTCATCATACATTTGGATGGATGGATAGATTGGTATGGCTGTACCCTTTAGGTCGGGCGGCGGCTAACGCCACAAAGCTGTAATACTTAGTGAACGAAAAACTAGATTTGTTTTCCCCTTTAAATAATGAGGTTGAAGACAGGTGCTTTGAAATGAAGTGTTTCATTTTCACTCGTGCCTTGACCTTAGCCACCAATTCGATAACCTCCTTCTAGTTAATTCTACCCGCTTAAAGTCTATTTTGCCCCCCCCCCTGTCTCTAAACCCCAGTGCTTTGAAAAACTTTGCGCCATAATCCTGAATTATAGGGTGAAGCCCTTTACAGAACATTATCAAGTGTTCGGCAGTTTCCTCTTCCTTTCCACAAACACTGCATACCGTGTCTACCCCTTCGTATTCGGTCCGACATGTCTTGGTTCACAATATTTCCGTCCTCGCCTGAATTAGTAGAGAACTACGTACCCCGAGTATTATCATAGATTCTTTCCTTGGCAATTTCCTGCTTAAAAGTTCGATAGATCTCTAGTGCGGACTTCTTAATCATGCCGATTCTCCACATATCGGTCTCAGCTTCCTTCACCTTCTTCGTAACCAATAATTCTTGCCCCCGGCTCTTTTCCAAGTATTTACCAGTCAGTTCTATGATTCGCTTCCTCCATTTTGTATCGACATTCTTCATGTAGAAGTAGCTGAATACCTTCCTAGCCCAACGCTCCTCCCCTATTTCTCTCAATCGCTTCTCAATTTTTTTTCTTGCTGCTAACTTCCCTGCCCTCAAATGATGTCTATTATATATCACCTTGTACTCCCTGATTTGGTGTATTCCCGTGAGCTCCTAAGGCAAGCCTACCTATTACACGTTGCTCAATTTCTAATCTTGCTCGATCTTCTGATCTCATGCACAAGACCGCATTGCCGAACGTCAGACCAGGAACCATGACCCCTTTCCATATTCCTCTCACATCATACCTATTGTAATTCCACAGTGCCCTCTTTTTCATCACTGCTGCATTCCTGTTACCTTTAGTCATCACGTATATATTGTGTTTTCTTAGAGTGCGCGTGTGCCGCTGCTCTAGTACGGCGTGCCTCCCCTCGTTTAGTTTGGAATGTCCCCTAGATGGCGGTACTTCTGTATGATGAATATATGATGAAAAATGGTAGATAACGGGTCTTGGGGAGTACACTTTACGAACGGACTGATGAACAGACGCACGGACGGACCGATGGACAGACACACAGATGCGCGGACGGATGGATGGCCGCACAGATGGACGCACGGATGGACGCAATCAAGACAAAATGGACGGACTGAAGCACACACAGACTGACTGATGCTTCGCCCTACTCACCTTACTCATCACCATACACTCCATGGAAGTGCTGTCATATTATTCCTCGGTTACCGTGGGAAATAATCATCAGCGCAGCTGCGAGCTCTTCGTGATCCGCAGGGAAAACAATCACTGAAGGGATTAGAAAGGAATGGAGTTTCCAGTAGCGAGGCTCCCGAAAAACAGCGTCACCGAGTATTCTTAATGTTTGCTTTTTTTAGGGGCGAAGCTTTTTATAGTGGCACCCGTTTGTCCCTCGTAGCCGTTGTAGTATGTAATAAGTATAACATTTTGACCTCCAAGGGGGTGCCGGTGAGAGATTTCTTCTGTGCGTTGTTGAACAATAAAAAATAATGCTCAATGTACATGCCAATGGCTGTTAATGGGGAATGAGAGACAGGAGAATTCGGCTTTTAGATAACACGCACGCTGCGATCCCCATTAGCAGCCATTGACATGTACATTGAGCACTATCTGAGAAGACAGGGTTGCTACTTTATACTCGCTGGGTGTAACCTCCTTAGTTTTAGAAAGGTTTAGCGAGCGTTGAGCCGCAGTGCCATGAATACAACGAACTAGTATATACCATCATGAACTCGAGGTGGTTGAAGGTGGGATGTAGACCCGAAGCGCAAGCCGTAAACAATTGTGCGTGTGCCACCTCTCGTTTAGTCCTTGAAATGTCCACTGGATGGCGATGCTTCTATATGGGGAATATATGATGAAAAGATGCGAGATGGTTGTACTTGGAGTGTTGAAAAGATGGACGATGGGACACATAGACAGATGCATGGATGGACGCATGAACGGACGCAGGGGCGGATGCACGGACGAACGCAGGGACCGACGCACGAACAGACACGCACGGACGGGCGGATGGACGCATGGACGGTCACACAGACAGATCCATGAACGGACGGAAGCAAGAACGAATGCGCGGACGAATGCTTCGCCCCACTCTCCATCATTCACTCCGTGGATATGCTGCCATTTTTTCGCATCACTCCATCCCTAAGTTTTCAGCACCAATACCGGCCTTCTTTTTTTTTTAACTTGTGTTCCTGCTACATGTGTCATTATAGGCGTCTTAGTTTCCATGTGTGGCAAGTGAAAGCGTGTTTGTTTTCGTTAAAGTGCAGAGAGTTTGGCGTCCTTTCACTGCATGCGTATTTCCCGGCCCATCATAATTTTTCTTTCTTTTTTTCTTATAAGCATTGCAGGGACTCGCAGCGTCGTGTAGTGTCTTGCTGCGTAATTTAAGGCTCTGAATATGTGAATGAACGAGGTGAAGTCGACTTCACTGCAATAAGCAAGGTCTTGAATGGAGGGTGTTTCAGTTATGGCTCCATGTTCGCCAAACTATACGTTATTGTTTTTTATTAACTGAAGGTATGGAAGGTTGGGTTTCTCACAGGGAGCATCATAATTTTTACAGCGCAGAGGAAGTGCTCTCTGTAGCGTTCAGCTTCTTTCGATGAGCTTGTGGCACTGTCAGTTTTTCTTTTCGTATAAAGGGAGCATTTCCGATAATGCCGTGTCTTGTCCGAGCCTACGAATGGCTGTTTGTGCACATACTTATCTGAACATTGAATTCGGCGCCTGGAATAAGGCCACAGACGGACGGACGGACAGTGGCACAAACGAGCGCATGGACGGATGCATGAATGAACGGACAGACGGACGCACGTATAGACGGACGAATGGACGCACGGATACACAGACGCGCACACGGACTGTTGAATGAAAAAGATGGGTGGCCGCACGGGCGAACGCGCGGACGCAGGCACGAACGGTCACATGGATGGACGCACCGAGGGACGGAAGCATTGACGGAAGCGTGGAAGGAGTGATGGACGCTTCGCCATCTCATCATCATTCACTCATCACTCATCATCATTCACTCATCATCATTCACTCTATGGATTTGCTGTCATTTTTTTTTGTGGGGGGGGGGGGGCAAAGCTCCTTAAAGCGGCACCCGATCAGCCCTCGTCGCAGTCCTATATAGCGCGTAACCAGTCTTACGCTTTGATCTGCAAGGTGGTGCAGGTGGGAGATTTCTCCTGTGCGTTGTTGAAAAATAAAAAATTCGCAGCATGCGCATTACTAAAAGCCGAATTCTCCTGTCTCTCATTCCGTATTAGCAGCCACTGGCATGTACATTGAGCACTATCTGACAACAAAGGGTTGCTATAGGTTATACTCGCTGGGTGTAACTTCCTTGGTTTTAGACAGGTTTAGCGAGCGTTGGGCCGCAGTGGCATGAATACAGTGAACTAGTATATACCATGAACTCGAGGTGGTTAAAGGTGGGAAGTAGACACGAAGCGCAAGCCGTAAGAAAGTGTGCGTGTGCCTCCTATCGTTCAGTCCTTGGAATGTCTGCTGGGTGGCGGTGCTTCTATATGAGGAATATATGATGAAAAGATGCGAGATGGTGGTACTGGGAGTGTTGAATAGGTGGACGAATGAACACACAGATGCATGGATGGACGCATGGATGGGTGCACGTATGGATGGACGCATCGACGGACGCAGGAGCGGATGCATGGACGAACGCAGGTACGGACGCACAGATGGACGTGCAGACGCACGAACAGACGCACGCACGGAAGGGCGGATGGACGCATGGACGGCCACACAGACGCACGCATGGACGGAAGGAAGCAAGCATGAATGAACGGACGGATGCTTCGCCCCACTCTTCATCATTCACTCCGTGGATATGCTGCCATTTTTTTTATTCAGCGGCCATAATTCAGGCGTCTTGAAGTCTAATTTGCGTATTTTATTTAGTGAGAGCCCGTGTAAAACACACGTGATCACAAGTGCAGTAGCTTCAGTAAAAATACAGTCATTTCTTACTAGAAATAATCACATCAGCTGAGATACGCTTATAACGCAACACCTCGAATTTTGAGATGTCGGGCTAAAAGATATGAGTTAAATTATGAAGAAACTTGATTGACATTCCATTCTGCATGGTTTACTCGTTTCGCTAGTGAGCTTAGTCTTTCAAATTTAAAGGAAAACTAGAGAAACCATAGCGTCTTCAAAATAGGGAGTATGCAAGCCGTGCTGATGCCGTGCCGATGCAATGCAGATTCTCTACAATTATCTGATGATGGTTGTATCGGTCTCGGGACGGCTTTAAGCTCTCCCATAGTAGAGTACCCTGTGCTCTAAATCGTTACCCCCTTTTTATAACCCCCCCCCCCCACTTCGTACTGATGGCTGTATCGGCCTTGGGACGGCTCTTTTCTCTCCTATAGTGGAGTACCAAGTACTCTAAATTGTTACCCACTTTTAGGGGCGACGCTCTTTGCGCCATGGGTCGTATGTCCGCGATGTATGTAGTAGTAGCAGGTAGCCACTTCTCGTTTAGTCTTTGTAATATTTACTGAATGGCAGTAATTGTACATGATGAATATATGATGAAAAGATGCGAGATGGCGGTATTTCGAGTGTTCACTATAGATGGACGGACAGATGGATGGACGTACGGACGAACAAACAGACAGACAGACAGACAGACAGACAAACAATAGACATACAGAGAAACAGACAGACAGACAGACAGACAGACAGACAGACAGACAGACAGACAGACAGACAGACAGACAGACAGACAAACGGTTCACTGTTTACCAATAAACGCCTCTGAAGCTTCGTCCCACTCATCATCATCGTTCACTCCGTCGATATGCTGCGACTTTTTCTAAACAAACACAGTTCCCTACATAGTAGAGTACCAAGTACTCCAAATAACTGAACGCACTTTCTAAACACAGCGCTGACTACAATTCAGTTGATGATTTTCCAGTCCGCAAGCCACGCGAACACGCTAGTGAACTGCGCCGGTTCACGGCCCGGGTGCAATTTTTATCGATGCGGCTTCATCACGGCTTTCAGCCCTCTCATAGAAGAGTACCGAATGCTCAAAAATCAATAAGCACTTTTTCCAAACACCCCTCGTTAAGATCTGCTCTCCGGGGCTCCATTGACAGCCGTCTGCTCCAACCTGTTTGCATGCAGGGTAATTTTTGACGAAACGGTTTCATCAAGTGTAAGGCCCATTGGACTGCTTTACGCTCTCTTATAGTGGAGTACCTAGTCCTCTCAATCTTTAAACACTTTTGTCTAAATGCATCGCTGTGCACTTGAACCATCTGCAGGGACACCTTGTGACCTTCTTATATGGTGCATATTGCTTAGAAGGCCCGATCTCACTGCGAAAAAAAAAACTGCTCTGACTGCATATATATATATATATATATATATATATATATATTTATTTATTTATTTATATATGCCGCGTATAAAAATAATTGTGAAACATTTAACAAAGCCTGCGAACCCTTGGTAAGCAGCCCTTGGACATTATACACCCGAACAAAGCAAATTCATAGTGTGCTGCTATAGTAAAGCGATAGCATTAAAGAGCTCCTTGCACGAAATGCCGGTGTCGACGTCGGCATCGGTGTTGCTGGTTGTGAGCAAAAATCAACTTGTGCGTGACCGAAAAATAAACAAAAATGGAAATACAATAAAAAATGGTACTGTATCGGCATGCAATCTGCAAATGTCGTCGAAAGACGATCGTCTTGCTTGTGGAG
The DNA here is from genome assembly GCF_043290135.1 of Rhipicephalus microplus. Classification (NCBI taxonomy): domain Eukaryota; kingdom Metazoa; phylum Arthropoda; class Arachnida; order Ixodida; family Ixodidae; genus Rhipicephalus; species Rhipicephalus microplus. The sequence goes on along the minus strand of NC_134701.1, from coordinate 166,378,490 downwards.
AGAGTGAACAAAAAATTGATTTGATTTTGTGCGCGAGAAAATTGGTTAAGGGTATTCTGGAGGCACTGAGTTAAGCCTCATTCATAGCGAAGGCGGTGAAGGGGCGAAGCGGAATTTCCGAAGCGGTGAATTTCCGATGCACGTGTATTGTAGATTGCAGAAGCAACTTCATCAGGCACGTACCATCGCAACAAATAGAAACGCGAACAACGAGCGGGTAGCGTACGACTCGGTCAAACTACGGCATGCCTTGTCTCTCGCTAGCAGAACTCGCGCTTTCATTCGGCCTCACCAGTAGCGCTGGAATCCTGCTGTAGCTGCCACGCTCGGTTCCAAAGTAGCAGACAGAGTGAGATTTTACAGTGCTAACGTGACGCGGGCTTGAAGCACAAATTTTCCTAGTAAAAGTCGGGGCATTTCATCGTTCGATTGAGCTAAGAGCCATTTGCATCTGTGAAAAAGTCAAGTACCCTTACAGTGTAAGCTGTTGGTATGTTAACCGTAGTTTTACTGAAGAAATTATCCTCAAGACTGAGATTACATATAGAATGATCAGGCGACTGGTAGAGAGACAGAGATGTCGGAAAGCTGACTATATCATCAGGTTGATCAACTTTTTGTACTATGTCATATTTCATATGCGGCTTCCATGTAAACTGAACAAACACAATCGAAGAGCTCGAGGCGGTGATCAAGAATGTCTTCGTAATGTCTTGGATTCACGCCAGCGCACCAAAATTGCTCAATTAAGGTGTACATAAACGACTATGGAAATCGTGGAGGCTCATGAAAAGTGGCAAATAGCGAGACTGTCTACAACTTGCACGGGAAGATCGGTCCTCAATCGAATCATGATCAAACCTGTCATCGACCGGGAACATACACCAAGATACCACAGGACTTTGCCGAGAGCTTCATGGTAGCTCTGTTGCCAATAAATATGCACCAAACCTTCAACATCACTAAAAAAGTAGCACGGGCTAAGGCTCTGTTGAAGAAATCAGATAAAAAGGGCTGGGGACTTTCTTTGTCGACTCAGCCCCATTTAAGGATCGAAATAGGTTCACAGCAGTGGTAGTAGACCACACGGGCAGGTGTACCAACTTCACGGTTTGTAGAAAAAAGAAGGCAGGGAGGTTAACCAGATGCTAGTATCCGGTATGAAACCCTACACTGAAATTAGGGAATAGGGGATTGAAAAAGAGAGAGGGAGATAAAAATAAGTAAGAAAAAAATGGCCCCGTATCTGCATGGTAGCCTGCAAATGTGGTCGGAAGACGATAGTTTTGGGTGAGGAGAGAGTGAACAAGACATCCATTCGAAGTTCTGCGCAAGAAAATCGGCGAATGGTATTCTGGAGGCACTGCGTTAGAGCATAGAGAAATAAAAAAAGGTGAAGAGTGGACACTCCCGTAGACCCCAGCGGCCCAATCGACTCTAGCACACCTAGTGGTTGATGAGAGCAAGTGGCGTGCGCTTCCGGTTTCGGTTTCACTGGCGCAAATTTTGAATTACTTTGCGTAACCGACGTTTGGCTATGACGAAAGTTCATGATTTTAGACCATTTTTCATCGCCCAAATGGATAGTTTTTGTAGGTCGTTTTGATTTAGCAATTCCCTGTTTTGTTCAGTGGTTCGTGCGAATCGGTCGTGACGTAATTTTTATTTCGATTAAGTTATAATAAAAAGAGATGCAGGTAATGATAATTCACTACGGTTTTATTCATCGCGCTTGTGTTTTTCTTTTGGAACAAGTGATCAATCTATATATCAGTCAAAGAAACAGAGCATCCGCAATGTTTTATTCAAAGGCAAGGTAGAGTATGACAATATAAAAAGCACAATATGACGAAGGTAGACAACAAATGCATCTCGCCTTACAAATAAATTGTAACAAATATTGTAACAAATATATAGAGAACACAGACAACGCACACATCGCTAGAGTTGGCAGAAGCAGAGAAGCTGGTGAAGTATGACACACCGGGCCAGTGGGTAAGTAAGGATCTATGGCAAAAACACGGCGCACAATGCTGATGAAGAAGGAAGAAGTGACATATACACAGCAATGAAGTCGCGAATCACGCCTGGGCTTAACCGAAATAATGCATAGAAAAAAAGAGCGCACAGAAACCACACGACACAATATAGCAGAAAGGCAAAGGTGCAGTGTGCTGGCTGTGCATAAGAACAGCTAGTCCAAAATGAAAAAAAAGCAGACTTGATGCCTGCTTGTCCTCAGAAAGGTAGGGCTTTGCAGCTTGCTCACTACGTGAAAGACAAACTTTATGCTACAACACTGGCAGGTCTTGTGGCTTTTGTTATGCGTCGCCTTCATCAAAAACTTAAGATCCCAAGTGATTTGCGTCTGGGGTTGCTGTGACGCTTGCGAGCTAAAATAGATTGTAGTCATCACTTTATCCAGAATTGTGGACTTTAATTGGTGCTACGAGAGCGGTATTACAGGGCTAATAAATAGCAGAAGGAAACCACTTTGGCTCATTATTTTTCACAAAGGCTCTACATTGTACGTTATCACTCACAAGCTATATAAAAATAAAATGGCAGCGTCCGCAGCCCCATCAAACGCTACAAGTTTGGGTATTCTTTTGAAAATTTTGATGGGCAAGATGAGGAGGTTGATGAGAAGCTAAAATACGAAAAGCGTGATAACATGAACCGTGCCCACTTCATACTGTGTTCCTTACCCGCTCGAAGACATTTCAACAAGCGGTTTTGTTATCGATATATTACTTGAGCTGGAGAGATAAAGCATACACAGTGACCAAGCGACCCACAGTAAAGTGTACAGTTCGCCCGTATTTGCTACAAAAAATACAGACAGGATACCCAACATTCTTTTTAAGGTTATGCAAATCACTTCGAGCGAATACACAGTGTTCGTACTCCTCATAGCGGGTAACCAAAACAATGAATGCAACGAAGGAGTGGTTAGTCCAGTTGAACTGAATATAAGCATATAAGACCATAATGAAGTCTGCTGTAACGAAGTAATAACATAACAAAGCTATTGCAGGATTTGGCTCAACTCGAATACTTTAGTGTAAACCCGCCGCTAATTGCTAACATTTGAACTTGTCAAGCTGCATGCCCGAGATTGAAGACTGGAACCTAACCCTGTCTAAGTTTCGGTTCACAAAAAGCACATGCCAACATAAACGAACCCGGCAAAACATTTTCAGAAACTTAGCGCGACACCCAGCAGAGCAGAAATGAAAATCGCCAACACTTGACAGATGGTGATACAAAACATCGCACACTTTCAGGTGATGTGCAGTGGCCTCAATTATGGGAAGAAAGTGAGATTCAAGTTGTTGTACGTATGCAAAAGCTGCTTCTGATGGCACAGTGAGATTCCCAAAAAGTTTGCTGGGGACGTGGTATGCTTTGAGCATTGTGAAATACTGGTGGGTACCCTTAAGCGTCTCACTGTCGTCTTTCAGTAACTGTGGGCAACTGCAACCGTCACATGCATTCCGAAGGAAGTGTTTGATGAGAAAACCAGCTACATAATATGCAGCGGAGTCATCGATAATATGGGAGTGAATGTTTGTCGCAAGTTCAGAGAGATCGTCTAGAGCGGGAAAGTCGTCAGGCTGTGGCTGTGCACACTCCTCATTATCCACAAGAGACGCACTGGTGAGGGAGAATGGCGAGAGCTGCTCCTGGAGGAGGTCACATTCATCATCCCCGACATTTCCGTATTCTGACAGCTTGAAGAGTTTTCTTATGCAGATGTGCTTCAGGCCACAAATAAATTGTGCTACATTGGGGTTGGTGTTGCAACCCTGTTTTTGCCTAATGTGGCCAAATATGTTCTCCAGAGAATCCTATTGAAGCCTGCGTGTTAACAGGTATTCAAAATTGTAATTTTTGGAGAGGTCGTCCCATAGTTGACAAATTGCCTGAATTGTAATTTGCCAACCTACGATGGTTTGTGGTTGACGTCTGCCAACAAACTGCCATGATGCAATCCAGGGAAGCTGGCCTCGGAGGAAGTCAATCAGCTCTGAATCATTTTTCATGATTGCATGCCGCAGCTTTTGCGAAGTTCTTTTTTTACTCGAGCTGTTCAAGGCATCGAAAATCCTGTCCATACGATCACAAAATTGAGCTGTAGTGATGGCCGAGGCAGGCAGCACCTTCGCATACACCATTGCCGTGATAGCAATCGAAACTGATGCACTGAGGACCCGAGTTGCTCTGCTGACCTTCATATTAGAAAAAGGTTTCTGATGAACGTGCCGTTCAGTCAACTTTGGAGCCAATCGCAACCGCAACTCATGTGAGGATTGGTAAAGGCTTACAATGTGCGACCAGTTAACGATGTCATCCCCAATGTATAACTTGTGTGCTTGGACATTATTGCGCGTTGTTTTAATTAAATGCGGAACATCAAAAATGTAATATACCCGCTCACCATTAACTTCAAAAAAGGCTTTGCTACAGTCACTCTTAGTTGGTTAGCGAGACTTACATTTGAACTGCCCTGGTCACAAATGACTGCTTTCACTGCAATATTAATGCTCCTAAGCTCCAAAATGAGTGACACCAGCAAGTTATGCATAACAGATGATGGTGTTGATGTGTGCCCTATAGTAAAAGTAACCGGTTGAACCCACTTTCTCGAAACACCAACAAGAAGAAAAACCAGTGCTCGATCAGCGATGGTTGAAGTGCGATGAGTGCCATCATCTGTAAAACCCTGGACAACGTCTCTTGAAGCATCATAGTACAAATTCTTTTTGAGTGCTATTTCGTCGAAAACTAAAGCGCACACTCGGTCCCGTTCATTCCAAGCTTGAGTATTTGTTGCAATGGAAGAAAGGATTCCTGGAATTATGCCTGGAGTCATCTTTACATTAGCTAGCCACCTCCTTAATGAACGCCGGGAGGGCAAAGAAAAATACGGAGCCAGAAATCGGTATGCTCGCGGACCTTGGAAGTTTAAGTGAAGAGCGAATTTCTTGAACCACACGGGAAACCGCTTGCCCTTGCGTTTGGGCCTCAAGCGAACATGCGCAGAAAGAAGTTTAAAAACCTCCTCGGTGACGTGCGGTCGGATAACTTCAAGGGCCTTCGAAGTCGATGACGGTGCTTGGTGAGGCTGTCTCTGCAGTCTTTTGATAGTTTTCCGCTGTGCTGCTACTTTGGCTTGCAGATGTTTAATGGTTTGCTTGTACTTCATTGATGGAGACATTGTCGCTGGCACACAGGAACGCACTGCAATAAACAAAAAAATTGATGTAAAAGCAAAGAACAACTAATCCCATACGAGCACTTTCCTCGCTCTTTCAGACCCAAGGTGCACAACTTTCTGTGGTACAAATTTTTCGATTCCACTACCTAAAAACAAACCATTCACAATGTTGACAATGCACAAAAAAAATGAAAATCACTGAGAGCCCACCCTTACATTTTGTAAGTGCACACGTAGTGTCCTTTTGAGGATAGTTTCCTCGGAATGTCCTAAACATAAAATAGCACATTAAAAACTGCTGCAATAAGCATAGTCACCATTTTCTCTAAGGCACTCAGGCGTGGAGCTGTTGGCGGAGACGTCTTCTGGAGGGTCTTGTGAAGCTTGTTCAGTGCCTCGGACAGTGCTGTCGGAACAATCTTGCGAGCGGCCTGCGGAAGTCTCTATATCAATCCACTCTGGTGTTGAAGTGAACATACAACTTACCGGCCACACAAGTTCCTTTTGTGACAGCTGAACGACTGGTTAAGGTTTTCTCCGGCAAGACGAAATCATCAGAAATTCTTTCACCAGCTACAAGGGAGCTGCCACCTGCAGAGGTTTGGTCAACAGTCAATTTGGGTAAAAAAAAAAGAAATCGCGACACTGAACGCACCCTGTTCATCGGGGCACCTCAATGTGTGGGAGCCGCTTTTTGCAGCCTCTACCGCAGGTCCTGAAGAGATGAAATTACGACAATGTGTCAGTAAGAGGCTTAAAATAACACAAACTGAAGCTCATCCGCACCTTGCAGTGCAGCTTCTGCAGCCATGTCACAGTCACTACTTGAAGCGACGCTCAGAGAACCTGCATATATGTGCAGTTGGTACAAGTTACAAAGCTTGTAGCATGGGGAAACCTAAACAGCTCTTTCAAACGCATAAATTGGTCGAACGTGGAAGAAAAGAGACGGCACCAACTAGGAAACAAGTAATTTGTGATTTTTGGAATTATCAACAGTGGCAGCTTTCACTGATGAAAGGTATACGTACATGTGCACTCAGGCTTGAAGATAACGTGAAATAGCCCTTTAAAGTCTTTCAAAACAAGTTGCGCAGGTCCAGAGCATCAAAAAATGACAGAAATGTAAAGCTGCTGTTAGGAAGGTAATAGCCCACAATTCACAGAATTTAAGATTTTCCAAGTGTTACTTCTGTAGTGAGGTTTCTCCATCGGCTACAAAGATCTTCGCGGTAAACTGTCGCCACTGATTCAATACAAGTGGCTGCTATTGCACATATTTGAGTTTCAGTCAATCACTTACATCGTGCAGCTGGTTGCACACTGGGAACAGCCATTCTTGTAAGCCTTGTGTGCCCAGGGTCCATGAAACTGTGAGCAGTAAAATGGTCGCTACAAACCCTGTACGTTGCGTACAATCGGCTGGCCGGCTTACTCAGGAGATAATCGCGTCCAGCATACTGCATCCATGCTTTCATCCTGCATTGGCAATGAACTATCAGCTGAAAGGGGAAGTGCTTGAATAGTGATTTTTTATTGTTACCCTCACTTAGCAAGTACGAACAGTAAGCCTACAGACATGCAAACCATACAAAAGCTTTAACACACCTGCCGTCCCGTGGTACGCGGAAGAAACTCGTCCCAGGCTTCTTGTGGGTTCTGCCATTGTTGAAGCACCACGATACACAGCAGTAGCTGCCGTAGCTTGGACCGCCGGACGGCATGGCGTCAGCGCGGTCTGAAAATGTTAGTAAGTGGATGCTTCGCTGTCAAATAACAAAAAAGATATGTGCACGTCATAAGTGTACCAGCAAACCCCTTTGAATGATTAGCTAATCGATGCACAATACAAAACCAGTGATACATCTCTGACCCATAAAACTCTGACTTACAAAGATATACGTCAAGACCACGAACAAAGATCTTCAGAAGTTTCCAGGCCGCTATCCCTTGTAATGCAATGGTATCGCGGCCTGGAAACTTTAGAACACCTTCGTGCGTACGCAGTATCAGCATTACATTGGGAAGAAAAATCGTAGTTGAAATTTGTGCGGTAAAATTATATTGGAAACGTCAAAAAAATTTGTGGGCAGCTTGCACTAGTGGCACAAGGCTAGCGAAGAAACGAAGATGATGGCCACTTGGCTAGTCCAGATTTGCCTCCGGCACACCAAGAATTATTCGTGTTCCGAGCCTTCGGGAAATGCGTCGTGAAGCATGCGAGGCCCAGCAAACTCTTCTCAATATTTTGCACCGAGCCTACGACCTAGCTGCCCAGCTATGCTCAGCGCACAGACGCTCGCGTCCGTGGCAGACGCAGCACGCGTCGCCTCGGCTTGACGCCGTGCCGCCTTTGCTATACTGCATACGTTGCACAATGTTCCCGTCTAGCCGCCGCATAGAGCCACAAACTTTCTTTTTAGCGAACCTCCCAGTCCTTACAAGCTTCAGAAAAAGGTTACAACTGCGTGAATGAGACGCCACGTAAGAAACAAACTCGCACACACGAAGCGCAACGTGTGTGTGTGCATCTTTCTATGTTTGTTGCATGGTGTCTTATTCGCGCAAGTGTAACCGTTTTCTGAAAAAATGACCCAACAAGACCAAAAACATGTCATTCAACAAGCTTCGCTTGAAAACGTGCCTCACCTGTTATCTCACGCACGAAAACGCCGACGCAGCCGACGTTGACGAAAGCGACGAAAGCTTCTCGCTGTCAGTCATGCATGGGCTTGTCGCTGGGTAGATGGTGTTTATGACAGTACGGCTGAAGAAGAATAACCGCGTAAGGTGTGTTGAATAAATCGTTTTTATGTATAAAGAACATACCAAATTTGGGCGTGTAATTAATAATTTGTGAAAACAATTTTGTTGCATTGATTATAACTGTGTTTTTTTTTTGCGCTTGCGCCCTCTGACGTTTGGTGGGAGCACTAGTTTGTTACGTAGTCGTGACGCACTTCCTAAGGCCAGGTTTTGCGGAGTGTCCGCTCTTGTCTTCTTCTTTCTCTATGGTTAGAGTGAGTGCCTCGAGCGTGTAGCGGAGACAAACGAACGCATCAAGTCACGTAACACGTGAGGCATGAGCGCCATCTGGCAGTTTCTTTAGAAAACGAAGTCCGTGGTTCTGAGACGGGTGTGCGCATCCGTCTTAGAGGTGATAAAGTGTAGAACGCAAGGCGATGGGTCGGTGCCACCACCATCTCGTCTTAGCAAAGCGTTGGAAACAATCGCCTTTTCGTGCAAGCGTTGCATGGTCACCGCAGAGTGATAAGCACTACAGTCCTTAAAATTACTTATGTATGGCTTTTCTAGTAAAAGACGCTCATGCAGAATATATACGTGTTGTCATGATGCCCTAGACATGCGCAATAATTACTTTTATTTGAAAATTGCACAAGAATGAACTCTGATCTTGAGCAACATTGGTGGCCTCAGCGGATGGGGTCGGCCGTTCCAAGTACCCGATGCCGTTAAGAGAGGACAGTCAAATGTACAGAGAGACAGACAGACAGACGATAATTTTTGCGTCGAAGGACCCCAAGAAAGACTACTGTCTTTAAAAAAATGGCAGATACCACGTACAGTGGGAATCGTAAATATGCGAAGCAGGAATGAGACAAGTTGATATTGTTACGGGAGAATAACTTTACTTTATAAAACGAGGAATAAACTCGGTGGTGGACAAGATGGCGCCCAGTTGGCTCACAGATCTGACAACATCGTCCTCCTCTTTGTCTTCTTCGTCGTTCTCATCCTACCGTTACATGATTTCCCCGGCGGCTGGAGCACCGACCCGGTGCTAATCAGGAGGCACTGGAGTAATACGGTTTGAGTCGCGTAACATGCACTACGTCAGTGTGAGGGTGAAGGATGGCGGGGTCCGTAGGGGTGATTTCGTATGTGACGTCAGTTACTTGGCGTAAGATACGGTAGGGACCTGAATAGCGTGGGAGTAACTTCTCCGAAAGTCCAACGCGGCGCGAGGGGAACCATAACAGAACGAGATCTCCGGGTGTGAAGTGGACGTCACGATGGCGGGCGTCGTATACGCTCTTCTGATTGTCCTGGGAGTCCAGTAAGCGTCGTCGAGCAACTTGGCGTGCCGCTTGGGCCTTCATTATTGCATCACGAGCGTACTGAGACTTGTCATTTAGTCCGGCCGGCAGGAGGGTGTCGAAAGGTAGCGCAGGGTCACGGCCGAACAACAGAAAAAAAGGAGAGAACCCAGCGGTGTCGTGTCTGGAAGAATTGTACGCGAATGTTACAAACGGTAACGTAGTGTCCCAGTCGCGGTGATCGGCGGAGACATACATGGAGAGCATGTCCGTGAGAGTGCGATTGAGGCGCTCCGTTAGACCATTTGTTTGTGGATGGTAAGCAGTCGAGAGCTTGTGTTTAGTGGCGCAGGAGCGGAGGAGGTCATCAACCACTTTGGAAAGGAAGTAGCTGCCTCTGTCGGTAAGGAGTTGTCGAGGGGCGCCATGATGTAAGATGACGTCCTCCAGAAGGAAATCGGCCACGTCAGTTGCACAGCTGGTTGGAAGGGCCCGTGTGATCGCGTATCGGGTAGCATAATCGGTTGCTACTGCAATCCACCGATTACCCGCAGCTGACGTAGGAAAAGGGCCAAGCAGGTCCACGCCAACACGGTAGAATGGGTCTTGTGGGATGTGCAGTGGCTGAAGACGTCCGGCCGGAGGGGCATTTGGTTTTTTCCGTCGTTGACAAGGGTCGCAGGCTGCAATATAACGGCAGACGTCGCGGTACATGCCAGGCCAGAAGAAGCGCCGGCGAACTCTGTCGTAGGTCCGTGACACGCCGAGGTGACCCGCTGTAGGTGCATCATGAAGCTGGGCGAGAACAGTGTGACGCAATTGAATGGGAACGACGAGTAGTCTTTCGGGGCCGTCAGGACGCATATTGCAACGGTACAATACACCATCATGTATTTCAAACATTCGAAGGGAAGGGTCGGGCCTTACCGATGTGAGCCTTCGGATAATACCGTCCAAGAAAGTATCTCGTCGCTGCTCGATTCCAATGTCATGAAACGCGGATAGAGAGAAAACGTCGATAGGAAGGGTGGTTTTAGAGGAGTCGCCGTCTGGAGGGTCGACAGGATACCGGGACAAGCAGTCCGCATCTTGATGCAGGCGGCCGGTTTTATACAGGACTGAGTAATCAAATTCTTGAAGGCGCAGCGCCCAACGGCCAAGACGGCCTGAAGGGTCTTTAAGGGACGAAAGCCAGCACAAGGCGTGGTGATCTGTGATTACTGTGAATGGCCGGGCGTACAAATAGGGACGAAATTTACCGACTGCCCAAACAAGTGCCAAACATTCCCGTTCGGTTATTGAATATTTTCTTTCAGCAGGCGAAAGAAGGCGGCTGGCATAAGCAACAACACGGTCTCGTCCTTGTTGTTTCTGGGCGAGGACTGCACCGATGCCATAGCCACTTGCGTCTGTACGAACTTCTGTTGGAGATGAAATATCAAAGTGGGCGAGGATAGGCGGAGACGTAAGCAGACACACTAGATTTTGAAACGCATCTGCTTGCTCAGGGCCCCAGATGAAGCCAGCGTCTTTTTTGAGAAGTTGAGTGAGAGGGCGTGCTACGTCGGCGAAGTTTTTAACAAAGCGGCGGAAGTAAGAACAGAGGCCAACGAAACTGCGAACGTCTTTGGTACAGGTTGGTACAGGGAAATCTCTTACTGCGCGTATTTTATCTTGATCAGGGCGAACCCCCACGGAATCAACGAGGTGTCCGAGGACAGAAATTTCACGACGGCCGAAGTGGCACTTTGCCGAATTGAGTTGCAGGCCCGCCTTACGAAAGACAGATAAGATTTTCGATAGCCTTTCAAGGTGCGTCGCAAAAGAAGGCGAAAAAACGATAACGTCGTCCAGGTAGCACAGGCAGATGGACCACTTGAAGCCGTGCAACAGAGCGTCCATCATACGTTCGAATGTGGCGGGCGCATTACATAAACCGAATGGCATCACTTTAAACTCGTAAAGGCCGTCGGGAGTGATAAACGCCGTCTTCTCACGGTCCATGTCATCAACGGCAATCTGCCAGTACCCAGAGCGGAGGTCAATGGAGGAAAAATATTTTGCGCCGTGAAGGCAATCCAGGGCATCGTCTATGCGTGGTAAAGGGTAGACGTCCTTCTTCGTTATTTTGTTTAAATGGCGATAATCGACGCAAAATCTCCAGCTGTTGTCCTTCTTCTTTACAAGTACAACAGGGGACGCCCAGGGACTGCATGAAGGCTCGATGATATTCCGAGAAAGCATTTTGTCGACCTCCTGTTGGATGATGCGCCGCTCTGCATGGGAAACACGGTAGGGTCTCCGATGGATTGGACTCGTATCGCCTGTATCAATCCGGTGCTTAACAACGGACGTCTGGCCGAGTGGGCGGTCGCCAAGGTCGAAGATGTCCCAAAAAGATGCAAGCAGGGAACGCAGGTCGTTAGCTTGTTCTTTCGGCAAGTCGGGGGCAATCATCTTGGTTAACACACTTTGGTCTGATGGAGGAGTAGACGAAGTTTTTTCGGCACTCGGGATGCTGTCATAACTTAGAGTGCAAATATGGCACTCTGCCGCCGGCACGATCTCGGCTAGAGATATACCACGAGGGAGGACTTGTGTACATAGTGAAAAATTCACTAAGGGTAGGCAGGATGCATTGGCCGTAATAGTGATGACGGTGTGAGGAAACGCAACGTTGTGCGAAAGCAGGACGTCAACATTGGGGGACACAATATAAACACCGTCTGGGACAGGTGGAACAGGGGAGACGCCTATGTAAGCTACTGTTCGTTGAGGGAGACGCAGGTGTTCTGTAGAACAAAGCCGACTTGGAGGGCAACTTGGAGGATCAACAACATTAGGTAGAGCGAGTTGCACTATACCGGCAGAGCAGTCTATCAAGGCCGAATGTTCAGACAAAAAGTCTTGGCCCAAAATTATGTCATTAGGGCAGTGTTCTAAAACATAAAACAGAACTGATGTGTGGTGTCCGGCGACGCTGACGCGAGCTGAGCACACACCAATTACGGGGACTTTTCCACCATCGGCCGTTCGGACCACAGGAGTTGGGCCAGGAGTAAGGACTTTCTTCAGCCGTGCTCTAAGGTCAGCGTTCATGATAGACACGTGTGCGCCAGTGTCAATGAGGGCTGTAGTAGGTACACCGTCGACGTCAACATTGATAAGGTTCTGATGTGCGGGCAAGGTCAGTAGAGGATTTTGGGATCGGGTCGGTATTGCAGCATCACCTCCAAGAGCTGCTCCCGTCAGTTTTCCGGAGGTGAACGCCGGAACGAGCTTGGGGACGGCGATCGGCGAGATGGGGGCGAGCGGGAGAAACGGCGTTGTGGCGAAGGGGAGCGGCTGGATCGGGGGCGCGAGGAATTCTCAGGCGTTAGCGGCTCTGTTTTCGGTGATGAGCGTGAATTCCAGACAGGTGGGCGATGGGGCGGAGGGTGAGGCCACGGAGCAGAGCTGGACCAAGCACGGCAGTGACGCGAAATGTGGCCTATACGACCGCAATTGAAGCATATCGGCCGGTCGTCTGGGGTGCGCCATACCGCCGGGTCGCGATAATGTGGGCTGGCAGAAAAACGTCGGTTGGGCGGGACAGTCACGGGTGGATTTGGTGTGGCGTAGTCTGGACGATGAATGGAGCAGACGTTTAAGCCGGCGTTGGCCAGTTCTTGCCTCACGACGGTCTGTATGAGAGAGACGGTGGCGTGATAGCTTTCGGAGTTGGGGGAGGCTGACACGAGTGGAGCTGCGGCTTCTATTTCCCGACGGACAATACGGACAACGTCACCGGGACTTTCCGTAGAAGGCAGGCGAGGGTCTTCGCATGTGGACGTTGCAGCCGTGTTTGGAAGCCGGGCAAACTGGTGGAGAACACGGCGGCTCTTCGCTTCTTCAAAGCGCCGGCATTCAGAAATAATGTCGTGGACCGTAGATGAATTCTTGAACACAAGAAGGTGAAAGGCGTCATCTGCTATGCCCTTAATAATATGGCCAACCTTATCGGCTTCGGACATCTGCGAGTCTACCTTGCGGCACAAAGCGAGCACGTCCTGAATGTACGTGAGGTATGATTCGGTGCACGTCTGAACTCGACGTGCGAGCTCGTTTTGGGCGGCGCGTTGACTTCCCACAGGCCTGCCAAATAGCTCCCGGAGCTTTTGCTTGCATAACTCCCAGCTAGTCAGTTCTTCCTCGTGCGTCTCGTACCAGACCTTTGCGGTACCTCTGAGATAAAAAATCACGTTGGCCAGCATGAGCGTTGGATCCCATCGCATACGTACACCCACTCGTTCGTATGACTTCAGCCAGGCTTCTACGTCAACGCCATCAGTGCCAGAAAAGGTACCTGGATCTCTCGGGGGCTCCAAGATGAGGGTTGACGGTCCAGTTGGAGAAAGCACGGACGTAGTTGGAGAAGGCACGGTAGACGGGGAAGGGTCGGCATTGTTGACTGCAGTCGCCATGGGGGAGACCACTAGGCGCCCGCTACGAAGCTCCGTTTTGCGTGAAGTGAGTACCCCGCACCTCCCACCAATGATGTTACGGGAGAATAACTTTACTTTATAAAACGAGGAATAAACTCGGTGGTGGACAAGATGGCGCCCAGTTGGCTCACAGATCTGACAACATCGTCCTCCTCTTTGTCTTCTTCGTCGTTCTCATCCTACCGTTACAATATGTCACTTTAAAATCAGCACAACGTTAAGAGGTGGAGGTAAATGATGCCGTACGTGACTTCTGGGTCATAATTATTATGCTTCAATGCGTCCATTACCTTCGTCATCTATTCATGTCCGGTGATAGCAAATTTAGTAAATGTGGAGCTAGCGAAACCACCGCGAGCACGCTATGAGCGTGGTATGTTGTCATGTTCTTACAAGACATGCGTGTAAGGATTATCATGTTTCCACCGGTCATATATTTTGTCATTCATTGACGTCATGTTGAGCTAGCAAAACAACCGCGAGCGCATCATGAAAGGCCCAATATACTTCAATGTAGCGTTGACGTGCGCGCACGCTGGGCACACCGACGCTGCGTTTGCAAAACGCGAGTACTTTATAGTCTGCCGCCAGGTGCGGCCCGACGGCAACCGGCACGAAATGTGACATGCTGCATTTCGGCATTTAGCGCCTATGCTTTACCCATACAGCAATGCGTCTCACTCTTTTTGTGACGGAGGGACACCGGACGCGCTGAAACGCGCATGCGTCAAAGCAACGCAGCACGGCGTGCGCCTGCGAGTATATGGTAGGACCGGCGCCTGGCGTGGCAACGCTGGCGTGACGCGACGAAATGAACGCCGGTGAGCACGCCCACCGCGCCACGTCAAAATGTATTGGCGCCTTGACTGTGACATGTAGTCATGTTCTCACATGGCACGCATCTCATGATTATGATGTTTGCACCAGTTACATACTTTCATCAACCATTAGCGTCATGTGATACCAAATTTGGCATATGTGAATCTAGCAAAACGGCTGCGAGTGTATCATCAGTGTGGCATGTAGTCATGTTGTTACATGACACGCATGTCGTGATTATCATGTTTGGATTTGTCATTTACTTATGTGGTCCGTTCGTGTTGCGTAATTTAGTTTGGTACATGTGCAGCTAGCAAAACGGCCGCGAGCACATAATGAGCGTAGCATGTAGTCATGTTGTTACAAGACTCGCATCTCATGATTATCATGTTTGCACCAGTGTCATACCTTTGTCATCCATTAACATCCCGTGATACCAATTTTCTTATAAGTGAAGCTAGCGAAACGGCCGGCAGCGCATTATGAGCGTGGCATGTAGTCATATTGTTACATGACAAGCATTTTATAATTATCGTGTTTTGAACCAGTCACATACCTTCGTCATTCATTATTGTACTGTAATACCAAATTTGGTACACGTGACGCTAGCGAAATGGGCTCGAGCGCATCATGGGCGTGGCATGTAGTCATGTTGTTACAAATACACGCATGTCAGGATTTCCATGTTAAGGTCTGTCGCTTGTGTTTGCCATGCAATCATGCCATACTAGTTTTGCCATGTGAACGAAACCACCGCAAGAGCAGCACGGCCATGAAATGTAAATCATGACATTCATTCCATGATTTTCATGTTATGACTAGTAAAATATGGTCGTCCTTTAGTGATGTTATGCCATACAAAGTTGGGTATCGATACCTTTATCCAAACAGCCAGGAGAGCTAAACGTCGTAGATAGATAGATAGATAGATAGATAGATAGATAGATAGATAGATAGATAGATAGATAGATAGATAGATAGATAGATAGATAGATAGATAGATAGATAGATAGATAGATAGATAGATAGATAGATAGATAGATAGATAGATAGATACGCTCAAAGTCACCGAAGTTCGCTAAAAAATGCTTCGCATTTAATATGGTGACATTTTATGACTGGCAAGCAGTTCCGTTTCAGTAACCACAACGTAGGCGCCTTACTGCATGTAATTTGGACAAAAACTTGGTCAATTCAAGAAGGGTAGCCAGCAGCTTGCACCCTGATGGTTTCAAGTGGTCAATATGTGGGGCTTCAGTTGCTGACTGAAAAATACGCAACAAAGAAGACGCTTGTTTGTGAAATGGTTTATTGCCCATTTCAACTAAATCCGGACAATATTAGGAAATAGAATGCTTCTAGACATCTTCCGGCATATTAGTGAACATGTTCTGTTCTCTACAATTATAGTGGGAAGGTGAGAAATGCGATGGCTTTTGAAAGATATGTGGTCGGTAAATACGTAAGCCAGTATATTTAGTGAGAGTAATGGAGAGGTGTATATCACTTACGACGTGAGCTAAAAATGATATTGTATTGTTCACTCACACATTGTTTAAGTTAGGCGAAGTTTTTCGCTTAGAGTGACAGCGTTTCGTCTACTTGTCAATCACAGTCTGGTAAAGCTTTCATGTCTATTATTGGATGTATATGTTACGTGATGTAGCTCAATCAGTTATAAATGCATTTTGGTGTGTGTGTGTGTGTGTGTGTGTGTGTGTGTGTGTGTGTGTGTGTGTGTGTGTGTGTGTGTATGTGTGTGTGTGGGGGGGGGGCATAATGGCGCTAAAACTCACTGAAAGTATAGTTAGGCTGTTTATATTTAAAGAACGGTAAATAAAGCTTATTCAGCAGAATGTGGCAACAGCAGATTTCTCACAACATTACTGCAGTCACTGTAACAATTTAAATTAAGCTATAAATGGGCAAATAGTAAGGACGAAGTAAGTGGTTTCTGTTGCGTAGGTAAATGAAGAAGTTTCATACATACAGGAACAACTTGCAATAATAACCGAAAAGAGAACGAAGATAATACACAGTGAAGATTTAAAAAATGTCAGAGGATTTGGTACTCGATCTAGTCGCTTACTGAACTGGTTTTCGCAGAATGGAAATGAACATGAGTGAAGAATTAATATCGCGAAACACATTAGCAGAAATGGCGAGTCACAAACGTTAATTTTTTTCTGCGGGAAGTAACTTGCGTGTCACGCAGTTTCCGGGTGTAGGCTGCGTCTGTGCTTTTTCTACTATAACCATTTTTTCCAGGTACAGGGCTTTCTCCGGTGACTGTTAATTACTCACCCTCCACCTTTTTTTTTTTCGAAGCCTTCATTTTTTGAGCCGTATCTCGCAAGAAAATGCAGCGCAAAGCTTGAATTTCGCATGCGAAAGCGTTCTCTGGTAATTAGACGAGAAGAACAGCTTTCAGTCAGCATGTGCTCCCGCCGAACTGCGCAGTATGCTCGCAAAAGCGATCTGCCTGCTAAAGCGCTTGTTCTGTCGGAACAGTTATCCCTCTAGGGCACTCGCGTTTTTCCTGATTTCCCCGCCCTTGTGGAAGAGAAAGAAAGAAAGATTGGGAGAGTAAGACATTTACTTGTTTTTCGGGCAAGGGGAAAAAGGAGAAGGTGGACAATCTTGACAGGCGCGCTCTTGCAAGAAGTGCGAGACAAGAAGACTGGCTCGCTGAGCCCATTTCCTTGTCAAAAGAGGATTTTCGCTCCTGTCATTTGGCGAGACGGTGGCGGATGCGGTGCGTTTGCATGCTGCCACCGCCGAAACAGTGTCTTAGCTCTTCCCAGGCTTTGACTTAGCTTGGCTCGCTTCTTCTTGACTTGGCTCTCTTTGGCTCTTGTCTTTTTTTTTCGGCTGCTCAGATTCCGAGTTTCATGAATGTTTGCACATACGCACGCACACGCACACGGCTTTTAGTCTTCGTATTCATTGAAAAGGCCGGATTACTACCGCATGGTGCTTTAATTGATTGTCTGCGAGAAGGAAAGGCGAAATTATCGGTGGGTAGTGAAATGGAAAGACGGGGTATGGTGTACGTTAAACAACAAATACACTATAATCAAAGAGAAATGGTGTTGTTATCTAGTCGATATCTCTAGGTACTATATCAAGGGCATAAGTTTACCGTCAGCGTCGGCATCTCGCGGTGTCGCGAATAAATGAGCGATGCAAAAATTCGCTCATCACGTGTTGAAAACCGCTCAACGGCATCATGATGCCACACGTCACCGAATTGTGTCTTGTCCAAGTGAGATAACCTTTCGTGATGAGGTCAGATAAATTCGGAACATGGTCGAAAACTAGCAAGTCACGGAGGCACTACGAAACGAGCCGAGCTGCCTCCAATCTCAACGGACGTGCAAAATTACTGTGAAGGAAGTATTCGGAAAGGGTCAGGGTAGAAAAAAAAATGCGCATCACAATATTGATAAACAGCCACGACAAAACGCCCACGTGTACATCCAGTTCAGCTGTATGTTTCTATCTCTAGTACGCTGTCTTGCATCCTATAAATTTCATAACGTCTCAAGTGTACAATACACAGAATTTAAAGCGATCTTTTTCTTCAATCGGGCTTCCACCCTTCTTCTGGCTGAGGAGCCGTGTTTATAGAGCAATGATACGTTTATTCAAACAACGACAGATACGCTTGGCTTGAGACTCATTGTATGCATTACACCCAGACACTGTACATGCAATACTAAGATGGTTATATAAGGGCGGCACCTTGGGGGAATGGTTTTACTTGAAGTTTTTTTATCCGCAAACCACAGACACATGGTGCGCAGGAATGGTAGTGTTTTACGAAATGCTCAGCAGCCTCTCCAGGCATCATTATGACACCGGGGTTTCAGGCACATTATGATTTGATTGATTGATATGTCGCGTTTAACGTCCCAAAACCATGATATGATTATGAGAGACGCCGTAGTGGAGGGCTCCGGAAATTTCACCACCTGGGGTTCTTTAACGTGCACCGACATCTGAGCACATCTGCCTACAACATTTCCGCCTCCATCGAAAATGCAGCCGCCGCAGCAAGGATTCGATACCGCGACCTGCGGGTCAGCAGCCGAGTACCCTAGCCACTAGACCACCGCGGCAGGGCAGGCACATTATGAATATTCACTGACTACCACCTATATCAACATCATCGCACGCACGCGAAAAGACTATGAACGGATCACACGAGCGCAAATTTGTGTAACTAAACTTATTATGGGTGTTAACTAACACTTATTCTCACACTAAAACCTCTACGTAATACGGTGAAAGGCACATTGTCTTATATTGCCAAAAGCAAAAATGCTGCGTGAATAAAGAAGGGTAATGTTATACGCATACCAGCGTATACATATGCATGAGTGTGATCTTGGTAGTGGTAATCTTTGCTTTCGTGCACCTCTAATGATTATTCAATTGCGAGTCAGTGCTGTGGCGGGTTTATTCATTTATCCACTTATTGACCCACTTTTTATTTATAAGTTTAGAAAATATCTTCCAGGTGAAGTAGGAACAATGTACAATACCATAAAAAAAACAATGACAAGTGCAGCAAAATAATTTCTGGTACAAAACTGATACATTTTTATTCTAATAATTTCGGATAAAATCAGTACTTTTTTCTAGTCAGATAACTTTCAGTACAGCAAAACTTAAAAACAACAGTATCGCTTTACTGATGAAATAAAAATGGAAAAAAGAAAACTGGGGTTACAAAAACATCACAGAAAATGGACCAGCTAAGATTTATCAGAAAATTGGATGATGAGATGCTCGCAAAATATGTTGTAAATATGTTGAAAGATATGTTGTTGAGATTCTCGCGAAATACTGTTGAAAAGATTGTTGCATAGTCGTAAGGCATGTGGGAGGGATGAGTAGTTAAAAGCATTTGTGTTGCCGTAGACGCGGGAGTAGCTGAAGTCATTGTGAAGTCTGTGTCATAAGTAAGAGGGACGTTGTAGATGTGGTAGCGCTTATCGAGTGGCTTTGTGTATTTATAAAAGAGAGACAAAAGGGCAACGTCACGAAGTATTGTTGATGGGCGGAGGGAAAGTTCGAGCTTTAGCTGCGTTACACTAGACAACATGTTATAATTTAGCGTGATAAAACGACATGCACTGTTCTGGATAGCTTCTAACTTTCGTAATAAATATTTTTGATGAGGTGACCAAATGAATGATGCGTACTCTAGCTTGGGTAGGACAAATGTTTGGTAAGCATGCTTACGTATTTGAGAAGTGGTAGGTCGAAGGTTGCGACGAAGATACCCCAATGATGTGGAAGCATTAGCGAAATTGTAGTTATACGATCAACCCAAGAAACATTTTGTGTGAGGATAATGCCCACATACTTATATGATGTGGTTCTAGCCAATGTGCTTCAACTTATGCTGTAAAAAAGTGCAGGAACTGGTTTACAGGTAAATACATTATTTTACATGTTGAAATGTTAAGGATTATTAGCCTTGTTTTACACCAGTCGTTAGTGCGATACAGGTCAGTTTGAAAGGATTAGTGATCATCAGTATTCTTTAATGAACGATAATCAATCCCGTCGTCAGCAAAAATGTGTATACAAGAAGATAGGTTATTTTGGCATGTCATTGATTTAATCAAGAATAGTAATGAATCAAGGACGCTACCTTGAGGCACCCCTATTGTGATGTCAGAAAGAGCAAAGAAATAATTATTAACAACGGTTAGCTGCTTGCGGTTAGAAAGAAAGCTACAGACCCATGACGAGGTTAGCGACTCTAATTGAAGCGCAGAATTCTTGATATTATTCGACAATTGCTACCCGATTGAATGTTTTAGAAAAGTGTAGGAAGATTCAATCTGTTTGTTAGTTGATGTTTATGTTGTAAAAAAGGTCAGTAGTGACTTCAAATAACTATGACTCACAATGGGAACAGGTGTCCCTCTTCTCTTTTGTTCCACGCCATGGTTTCAATGTTTTGATAAGTTCATCTTGTTTTCTCGCTGGTTATACGCCAGCATGGGACCTACATACACATGGGTAACACCTCATGGGTAGCTTCAGTAATATACTATCAGCCATAACAGTACAATGGGAAGATTGGTTGGAATGCTTGCATGATTGACGCAGCGCGAAAGACGAAACAACACAGAGCATGGCGCTGTCTCGGAACTGAACATTTTATCTCAAGAAACCAAGCCACATCAGCTTTATGTCGGCTCGCCGGTATACTCACGTCTAAAGAGATATAGCTGAAAAACTAGCACTGATTAGCTTTATGAGTCTATAGCAGACGTGAGTTCAGAATTTGCTCACGTCTTTCATGGGAAATTTCTGATAAAGATATTTTGTGTGGGTGATCTTTTTCAATTAAAGTGTTCATGAAGGAGTGTAAGCATTCATATATCTATAGTTGGTATTGGAAGATACGAGATAAAAACGCTGCCAGTATGGCACCAATTATGTCAGACGTTGCTATTAAGGAGCATTGTAACTATGGTGTAAAAAATTTATTACACGAAGTGACTCATAAGTTGGATCGCCCAGGCTCACGTTCTTAGCTCGACTTTAGTCTGAGTGATTGCCAGTCAGTAAAATTTTGGAGAGCTTCTGTTTGAAGGAGTCTTAGCAAAATGTTTAGCAAGTGCGAATCTGAGTAAGCCATGAAGAGGAAAATTTTGGCAAGTCTTGAGACTGATTGGGCTCTTAGGGCAACGAACGTTTCATGAGGGAGTCTCAGTGAGCGCCACATTTTTTACCGATCTATGCGGGGATTATACAAAAGCATACACAACATGTGACACCAGCATGGGTTTCGCTTGAATATGGCCGAATATCCCAATCAGACCTCGTGGTATGTGAAAACGGTATATGGGTGATTGACTAAACTTTAGAACAAGCAAGTGTGGCATCGCTTATATTAACAATTTCGTGGGCCCCTGCAGGCATAGAGTTTCCTAATATTAACTAGAACGGACCCTGTCGCTGCGATTGTTTAACGGCCAAGGAAGTGGTGGGTAGTATGCGAATTAGCCTACTCTTCGTACGTGCGGGCGGCGAATTCACTTGTGGCTTTGTATGTTGCTGTGTTTTTTTTTTTTGAAGGAATGATGAACTCTTTTTAACTTCGTGAGCCACTTTGAAGTGACAAGCCTAAAATAATATAGCGCTGAAGCGCAACCACTGAATATTTCCGATATATGTTTCGTATGAAAAAGCTTCAAGCCACGCGAACACAAACGGAGCTAGAAGTACAAACATTAGACAAATTCGTGTACTACTCCTCATTCCCATGCTCACTCTAGCGCTGTGCATTGCACCTCCAAAAGACAGTAGTGCCAGAGTTTCCTCAAGTGTACATTTAGGAAACTCTATGTCTTCAGGACGACGTAGTGCACTGAGGCGGCTGCCCATTATGACGAGTAGGATGAGCCAAGATGCGAAAATGTCGGCATTTTGAAACTGCATTTAGAGAATAATTAAATAAATAAATAAATACACGATTTAATTAATCAGTATTAATTCACCCTTAAGTTTCATTCTTGGTTTAAGTTTTGTGACGTTACCTGACATGCCTTTCTAGTCGTATTTACGTGAATTCCCCTTCTCTGTCATTTTGGTTATATTGTGTTATTCTGGCACATCCAGCTCGGGCAATATCGCTACGTTGCGGTATCCCGAGGTGAACAAAACAATTGGTAACTGAGCATGTATTTAACGTTTCCCATCGAGCAACTAGACGTAACAAGCGAGAAGCCAAGGTAACGTAAAAGAAAGTTTTGTTCATCGCCAGCTTTCTTTTCTCAGTTGCTCATTAGATGCAGCGATGTAAGGGATATTGAAAGAACAGCTTGAATCATTGCTTCCTGAAACATTATTGTCAGTGACCACATGATGTGGACTACTAAGTTTACCGACTTGCATGCGTACTTTATTCAGAAATTGCATTGCCAGTGTTTTATGTGGTAATTTGTTTTCTTTAACGTTGCGTTTTTCTGTTTTCCTGTTGCAGGTGAGTACAATTTTGTGCAGCTGCGTGTCTCACGGCATCGTTGGGCAACGGAGCATTCCAGCTGAACATTGCAATGCTGGCTGCTGCTGCTGTTCTTAGGGGTACAGATCTTCGGCCGTCGCGCATGTGGAAATGGGCATGTACCTCTTGATGTGTGCCCAAACATAAACTTTGAACATTGCATGGACATGGCCAACGTATATCCTATGCCGGTAGATACGTGGACATTCCTCATTAATTTGGCTAAATTTGGGTCTGTGGGATACAAGGTTGATGATAAGATATATTGACACGTAGAACAAAGTGCAGCTAAGAGGAAGGTCTACCAACAAAATTTCATGAGTACAATGCTGCATAAGCATTACAGCATCAAGTAGGAAAGTAAGGTAAGAATATTTAGTCCTGTCGTGTAATGAATTGATGGTATTGTTGCATCAATCGCAACAAATTTATGTAAAGAATTGCGTTATATACTACATGCGTGGAAAATCCTCCAATCATTTTTTTGTTTCTTGTTTCTGTTTTTGTTTTGGTTTAGCAATTTATATCAGTTTTCCGCATTCACGTCTCTTTGTAGAGGCCCTTCAAACTTTGCTTCATTTATACAGCAACAGCAAATATTTGATAGAGATGGCTACAGTATTTTCAAAAGTGATTACAACAAATGGCTTCGTGAAACTGCATATGCTTTGCTGGCAAATATGAACAGCGCAATGCAAAACATACTCAAGTGTGTCATTGGAAAAGGAACAATAATAATGAGAACTAACAGAAAATATTGGATCCTAATATTATTACATTCAGCAAAAAAAACAAGCCCTCAAATTCACACTCCTTTCCTTCATTGCAAAAATTGAGAATCAAAAGATACAAAAATGGGAGCTTTTGAAGCTTACTTTCTCGCAAAATGAAACAACCGACAGAAATGCTAATATGTTTCGGCGTGCAATGAAGCTTTATGACAGCCATTTATACATGCGTACAAACAATACACAACTATCCACCACCTTATTCCCCCTTCGGCGTACAACTAGTAAATACCAAAAAAAAAACGTGACTGATCTCTCTATATAAAAATCACTAAAACAAGAAAGTGTAACGTCTCAATACAGAGATAGTTGAACGTTTCTTGTGCATTATTTCAGCAACAGCGACAAATGACAGTCACGTTAGGAACGGCAAGGAGCTCTAAAGTTGCAGCGCACACTTCAAGCAGAAAGCATGCACAAAATCGCAATACACAGGACGGGCGCAGACTACTTATTCATTGTTTATACTATAATGGAAATGGCATTTACCCTCTTGATTATCTGTTCACACCAACGTACATCTCTAATCGTCAAGACCATTCACGAAAAATATTAGAATACCGTTACAAAACCCACTCTTTCGGTAGTTCTTTTTTCGTAAAAACAATACAGGAATGGCACCGTCTACCGGATGATCTCGTCAATGAAACTGATAATGAATCTTTTTTTTCTTCATTGTAACAACACCTACAATATCACTGCCACCAAGAATGGTTTGCTGTCTCGAAGCGTGGGCGTTTTTTCAAATGCATGACTGTGACGTTGTTTTCACTCACCAATATTCGAGTGTTTTTCTTTATTTCTCCTAAAATACTTTGAGTGCTGTTTTATTTGTTGAATCTATTGTTTAGATTGAAAACTATGTAGTCAAATTATTATGTGTACCTCCCCTACGTAATGCTTCACGGCGATGTAGGTGAAATGTAAATAAATAAACAAATAAACAACTGTCACAGCTCGACAGTTATAGTGGTCTGCCCACACAGAAAGAAATAGGCATGACACTATCGCACAAATATACAAGGAACAAGCGGGAACAACTGCCACAATTATTCTTGCCTTGTATGTCGGCAGCGCACTTTTTTCGTAAACGCCTCCGGCGTGTGATGTGACCTTCGTCCTTTCACGAAACGAGTCCGGTAAGCGCGCGAGGCAAGAGAGCCCATGCTCCGTGGAGGCGCGCTTCTTAGAGGCAAATACCTGAGCCGGTCGCACCATCTCATCACTGATAACAATACCGCGCTAATGTTTCGAAGCTCTGAAGACTGCCAGGCGGTGTATGGTGTACATAAATGGCTTGCCGTTAGCAATCCAGACAACGCACACTCTGTGGTGTAATGGTTAGCACCATGTGCTCGGATTTCAGAGACTGCTGGTTCAATTCCGCGCAAACAATGCTTGCATTCTGGTTTTCCTCTGTGTACTATTACCCCCGTATTCATGAACGCTCCTTGACTTGAGCTTGACTTGAAACCGCCTTCAATGGAGCACGTTTGAAACGCGTCTGTGCGTTCGTGTTGCCTTGGCACTGCCTAAAGACAGCGTGTTCGGGAAGCGTTTGTGCTGCATTGAAGTCGGTGGCAAGTCAAGTTCAAGTCAAGCAGCGTTTCTGAATACGGAAATTAGTATATATACTTTCAACAACACTTCCTTGACGGAGGTACGTTCGCAGAGCCAAGGTGGACTCCGGCTTGAAATAATTTCGTTTTAAAAAAGCATAGCTGATCTCTCTTTCTAGGAATCGGTGAAACATGAAATAAAAACGTGAATTCGCAGAAAAAGCTGAGCGTTTATTTTGAATTCTTTCGCCACAATGGAGAAAAAACAAATGCGGCACCAACAAATTACAAACCCATGCGAGAAAGGCAAACAGCTCAAAACTAGCATAGTGCAGGAAACACGAACAAGATGAGCATGCAGGACAAACATGAGTGTACAACTGTCAGCGCTCCACACTTAAAATGCCCCACCGCAGTGGTCTATTGGCTAAGGCACTCGTCTGCTGATCCCCAGGTCATGGGATCGAATCCCGGTTTCGGCGACTGCAATTTCGATCGAGATCCAAATATTGTAGGCCCGTGTGTTCAGATTTTGGGTGCACGTTAAAGAACGCCAGGTGGTCGAAATTCCCGGAGCTCTTCACTACGACGTCTCTCATAATCATATGGTGGCTTTGGTATACGTTAAACCCCATATATAAAGCAAATAATCGACACTTAAAACGCACTGTCAAAACACAAAGACGCTCGAAACAAACGCACACGTATACACAGGACGAGAACGAACAATTGTCGCAAATCTTACTTGTTCGTGTGTGAGCAGTGTGCTTCTTTCGTAAATGCCGCCACAACATCAAGCGAACTGAGCTTCGTGTTCTCGCTAATCACAAGTGCGATAGGTGCGCGCGCAGGACAGACCCCGCTCCGTGGAAGAGGTGCTCATCGAGATGCCAGAGGCGACGAGAGTGCGCCCAACACGAGCCCTTTGCGCCATGTTGCTACTGATGATGAAAACACGCTGAAGCGGCGAAGCTTTGAAGACTTCCAAACTGTAAATAATTCATATATGCACTCCGTGGCCGAGTGATTAGCGCCACGCACTGCCTATCGATAGGTCCCTGGTTCGACGCCCCACGGAAGAACCATTTCTTCTTTTTTGTTTTTCTTTCTAGTGTTTTAGTATATATTTTTCAGCATCATATCCGGGACAGATATACGCTAGCGGAGCTGTGGTTGCTTCGCCGTAAAACACTTTCGTGTTAAAATTATGATTGTGCAACGAAAAGAAAAGACCCCTAAAATATTAGGTGAGAAGCCACCGCGATCTAAGTTCCAAGACGTATCCAACGGAAGTATACATTCCCCGAACAAAAAGTGTAAACAACATGTAAATCTTGTAATAAACAATGTCTCTGTTTAATGACGACAAGGCTTCGTAGAAGATCGGCACGAAAATAAAACTTATGCTTTTAGTGAGAGCGAGCACAAGAGTTGAGGGCTAATTCCTTGTATCCAAAAACGGAGACGGAGAGTTACGAAATCGCTCCCGAGTCATTGTTGCGGCTGCGCACATGGCAAGCCATATGTTTCATGCATTAACAAGCCGTCCGTAGCCCTATCTGAGAAAGGACCAACTTTTCCTGGGAGCATTCGTGCGCTTCCAGTGACAGTTCTTTCTTAGTTCTACGGAATTGACCGCACAGGTGAAGTAGCCTGATCTGCTACTGATACCTTCGCTTTTGCGGCTATACCATTATCAAGAACGGACGCCACTTCAGGGCTTCGTTCATTTGCACGGAAACTGAGATTAGCATGACGGTAGTTATAGCGCGAGAACAAAACGACGACACAGAGACAAGAAGGACACGAATGACGAGCGCTCGTGTCTTTCGTGTCCTTCTTGTCTCTGTGTCGTCGTTTTGTTCTCGCGCTATAACTATCGTCATGCCATACCAACTTGCCCAAGCTGCCACACTTCTATGAGACTAGCACCGTGGAGCTCAGTGCAACTTACCAACGCCCGTCTTCACAACTTGGGCCCGTATCTACAACTCCGTCTTCCATCGGGAATAACCAGATCTGAGGAGACGTTCTTTTGCCGCCTGTGGCTTGGGGTGGACCTTACGAATGGCAAATCGAAATGAGCAGCAGCCCGACATATCAAAACTATAGCTACGAGGAGAAAATCGAGTATCTCATCTGTTAGTTTACTCGCTTCAGTGTACAAAAAAGTAACTTCGAGGTACAAGATAGATTTGGCAATCGTATATTGTCGGAGGAAAGGGTCCTAGGCAACTGTCCGAGAGTGCCTTTGGCATGCGATGTATATTGGCAGCGTCGTGGCGCTTCTAGCGCGCAACTGGTCTCAGAAAAAGACCCTAAGCAGTGTCGTTTATGATACTGTTTTCAAGTCTTCTTTTTTCCTTCTTATTTTACAGCATCTCTTTTCTGTCATCTTTTACTTCCCTCAGCTCTTCCATTGCACAGGGTAGCAAGCCAGTTGGAAAACTGGCTAACCTCCCTGTCCTTCATCTTCTCGTCCTTCTTTTTTTCATGCGTTGGTGCAGGTATGTTTTTTTTTGTTCACTTAACCTTTTTCTTAAGTTTTTTCATGGCTCATCATTCGTCACACGTTATTGTTCTTTGCTGTTTTGACGTATCTAAACACTTTCTTTTCTGCTCAATACACTCAGTTGCAAATTGTCATTCATCTTTGCCTCTGTGTCCTCGTCCTAAGTTCGCGCTACAGCACTCTTCAATACATACCAACCAGCCCAAGCTGCTACCCGTTTCTTGTATTACATTGTACAAATTTGCGAAGACCAGATAACGCATGCATTCTCAAGCTAGTACTTGATAATCATTTTCAAGATCCCCCCACCGCAGTGTTCTAGTGGATAAGGTACGCAGTTGCTGACCCGCAGGTCACGGGATTGAATCCCGGCTGCAGCGCCTGCGTTTTAGATGGAGGCGGAAATGCTGTAGGCCCGTGTGCTCAGCTTTGGGTGCACGTTAAAAACCCATGGTGATCGAAATTTCAGGGGCCCACCACTGCGGCGTCTCTCATAGTTATATGGTGGTTTTGGGACGTTAAGTCCCTCATATCAATCAAATTATCGTTTTCAAGACCAGGCTCATGCGCAAGCTCCTGCCTCTACTAGCCGGTCACCAATGAATAAAACGCGAAAATTCGCGCTCACCTGGAAAACTGAGGAGGGTGAATAGGGGAGAAAGTGCTTCCTCAAATCAGTATTAGAAGGTCTGTCTTATCTTCCGCTTGCATTTACACCTCCCGCTACCACCACCTTATATTCTTTCACCCTCATTATTAAGACTTCTTCGCATTCGAGGGCACTCGTTTGCTGTCTCTCTCTTTTGCTTTGTCCTTCGTGTTTTGCTTAGCGTAAGCTCTTTCATTCTTTGATTTTATTTTATTCATTTTTATTATGCATGTTGAGAACGGCTTTGTCACACATCCGCTTACCTCGTTAAAGCGTTGCTTTTTTTACGCTCACTGCAGGAGCATTCGACGCCACGTGCCGACTTTCGAAGCTTAATTTCAAGTGAGAGGAAATGGACAATAATAAAGAACCATTCTTATTCTTCTATTTTAGGGCCGCTAAAGAGGTGTGAGAGCAGCACTGAAGTGAATTCACTATAACTACCTGCGCTGTCTTGAAAGAATATAAATGGAAACAAAAAAAATGAAGGCAGGATTTTCTTGTTTCGCACCCAGGCTTGAAGCAATAATGCCAGCAAGAAGTTCGGTGTATTTAAGCCGCCGAGAGAGAGGTTGTTGCGTAAAAATAAAGCTCCTCGTTATAAAATTGGACTGGCGTTGAAGGCTTAGGACTTACTGACGCGGTACCCCTTAACGACCTTTAATCGCAGCCAGCAAAGGTTGAACTGCAGTAAGCAGATGGATGGTCTCGGATCAGCTTTACTTACGAAGCGTGGCGCGGAAGGAGGGCACGCGAAATAGAGAAACCTTGTTGAAAATTATTTTCAGTTGGTATTCACTCAGCCAACTGCCTGTCACCACTTATTTGAGATTCGGTGCTGCAAGTATACAGTTGATGCCACCACCGGCCTCAACACACCGGTGTTCTTATTACCAGAGTGCATTTGTGCTCACAAGCTGAGCGGCCTGTTAGGACAATGCGACAATGTCCTACACATTCACGCCTCGCGTAGACCCGATAATGATGTATTCTCACCATGTGGAAACTTTGAGACACTTTTGAGGCCACAACTGCCGGATCTTGTGGACCCGCTGTTTACACTGGTATTGACGTAAGACCACTATAGTTGCTAGGATGAAAATATATGAGAGAAGTGTTGTTTTCCGTATAGGTGCAGGAAATGTGTAAGACATAGTGACATATATAGTTGATGCTAACTAGGAAAGAGTCCACGGGAAATTTGCACTGATTCTTCGGGGGGATTCGCACCTGAATAAAGCCAAGAATGGGGATAGGGCCCCAAGGAATATGCTGGTAAATCTAAAACAAATCGGTCTAACACAAGTTCATCGGGCTAACACTTGGCATATAGGCTTTAGTACACATGCTCTTACAGAAGGACCAATGACAATAGAACTGATCAGGGGCGAATAGACTCATAGCTACTAGTAAACAAAGTATGGTTTCCGAGTATGCTTGTCATGTGGCGTGTTGCGTCCATACTACGAAACAAAAAGGTGAAAAAAATGGCAGCATATCCATGGGGGGAATAATGGAAAGTGGGGTGAAGCATCCGTCCGTCCAATCGTTCTTGCTTCCATCCATCCGTCCGTCCGTCTGTGTGACCACCCATGCGTCCGTCTGCACGCCCATGCGTGCGTCTGTTCGTGTGTACACACGTCGATCCATGCTGCGTCCGTCCCTGCGTTCGTCCATGCATCCGCCCCTGCGCCCATCCATGCGTCCGTCCGTCCGTACAGCAATCCGTGCGTCCGTTCATGCATCTGTCTGTGTATCCGTTCGTCCATCTAGTCAACACTCCAAGTACCACTATCCCGCACCTTTTCATCGTATATTCCACATATAGAAGCACCACCATCCAGCGGACATTCCAAGGACTGAACCAGAGGTGGCACACGCACACTTTCTTATGGCTTGCGTTCCGTGTCTACTTCCCACATTTAACCACCTCGAGTTCATGGTATATACTAGTTCACTGTACTCATGGCCCTGCGGCCCAAGGCTCGCTAAACCTTTCTAAAACCAAGGAGGTTATGCCCAGAGAGTATAACGTAGCAACCCTGAGTCTGTCCAAGCATTCATCCGTTGGTGCAGCCATCCGTGCGTCCGTCCATGCGTCTGTCTGTGTCCCGTTCGTCCATCTAGTCAACACTTCAAGTACCACCATCTCGCATCATTTCATCATATATTCCGCCTATAGAAGCACCGCCATCCAGCGGACATTCCAAGGACTAAACGAGAAGTGGCACACGCACACTTTCTTAGGGCCTGCGCTTCGTGTCTACTTCCCACCTTAAATCACCTCGAGTTCATGGTACATACTTGTTCACTGTATTCATGGCACTGTGGCCCAACGCTAGCTAGACCTTTCTAAAACCAAAAAGGTTATGCCCAGCGAGTACAACGTAGCAATGCTTTCTTGTCATATAGTGCTCAATGTACATGACATTGGCTTCTAATAGGGAATGAGAGACAGGAGAATTCGGCTTTCTAGGGAACGCGCACGCTGCGAATTTTTTATTGTTCAACAACGCACAGGAAAAATCTCCCACAGGCATCACCTTGCAGGTCAAAACGTAAAACATGTTACGCACTACTACGAGGGACGAATGGGTGCCGCTTTAAGGAGCTTCGCCCCTAAAATGTGAGCCGGGGTGCTATAGGCTATTCAATAGGCCACTACGACACAAAAAGTTCAGTAAGGCGTTCCCTGATTTTCCGTGCGAAGACAAAATATTTCGCCTTTCAAGCACTGACTGTTCTGACAAGGGACTTCTTCACTTGTGTCCTAGCCTGGACGCATTTTCTTTCTCCATTTCGCGCGTTTAATGACTTTTTCATGCTACGTGGTATATATTTCTGGCTTCTTTCTTTCTTCTTTTCGTTTGTTTCCCTTCCTGATTCCCGCGGCACATCCACGGCTGGTACATTTCTCGCAGGAGGTCTTTTCCGCAGTCTCATTTATGTCATTCGGCTTTAGCCCATCGTTTTCTGCAACATCGCCTACGATATACCACCTCGCTAATGGTGCCACTCTTTCCCCCTTTGTTTCTAGTTGCATACTGCATGGAGGAGGCAATATGCACTGAGGCAATGCTCATTTATTGTGTATATGCATTCAGTATGGTGTAATCTAAGAAGTGCTTGGGGGGATGCGAATACTTTTGCCTTCATGTATTTGACTGCCGCCGCTTTCTCTCTGTTTTATCGGCATTCAACTAAGTCGGCGCTAACGCATTCACTACACCAACACCAGTTTCTCATGCGAGATTTGGTCATTCCGACTCTTTCTGCCATGACGGCGCAAGTTATTATAATTACGGGGTATGATTAGAGCAAAAACTGTTTTACAGAAGAAGATAGAAGGATTGAGGACAAGATCTTTAACTAAAGTTGCTTGATCTACTAAGCCTCATTTTTTATTGATTTTATGAAGCATTCCAATGGCACTAGATAAAATACCACGGGCGATCATAATACTCCCTAATGCAAAATTAAAGTGAAGCAGCAGGGAGCCTTCCATTTTCCCCAACTGCCTTTTGCCGCTTGATTCTCCTAGTTATTCTCCTTCACGCTGCTCTTTGCCTCTGCGTGTTTTCTGCCCCAGTCCCCATTGGACGTCCCTCCTGCATTCCTATGCGCTCCTGTCTCACTGCGTTTCATCTCCACCCAATAACTCTTCCTTCCCCGTTACAGACAAGGCATAGGATGTCCTCTTCGCGCGTACTTTTACCGCTTCTCCTATGCAGCGTGCTTCGCCTACCCTCCAACCCCAACAACTCTCAATTGCCACCACCATAAACCATCCTTCCATGCGGTGTAAGTGCGTGACTTTGCCCCGGGGACATTTCGGACTAACCGAGTCAGCCAGCAATCTACCGCGCCACCAGTTCGAGACTAGTGTGTGTTCGTGCGTGTGTGTGTGTGGGCATGAGAGAGAGAACATGGAGGATGCGACGAACCACCTCCTGTCGTATTACTTACCAGCCTACTGGGTCATAAATATATGTAGCGCTTCGGTGAACAAGGCACCCACTTAAACCAGCACAAAAAAATATTAAAGCAGCTTTGCCGATTTCGTGCCAAGCCTGGAGGGAGTCCGTAGATGAGCAGCAATATTCATGTATTTTTAGTTTTTTCTTTTATTTCTCCTGTTTTTCGTTGTAGTTATCTGGTCCCAGCTTTTTCTGTGTTTTTCTCTCGTTGTCTTTGCTTATTCATTGTTCTCTTTTGCTTCTCACTTGCTTCATCTATCAATTTTTATATTTTGTTTGTTTTGTCATGCTTGCCTGACCAAGGTTTTTCATGCTTCCCCCGTGCGAACGACATGGCTGGTTTTCGCCGTCACCGATGTTCCATCGACAGTGTCATAGATCTTGTGACGTCTGTTCAGCATCAAAAGGCATGTAAACGATCATCTGTGGCCATGTTCCTTGATGCAAAAGGAGCATACGACAACGTTCTTCATGACGCCATCCTCGAAGCCGTTGAGTCAGTGGGCCTAGGTGGACAAATATATTGTTGGACACACAGTTATTTACAAGGGCGGATCTTTTTTGTGCACACTGCAGATGGTCCAACCTCCCAACACCCCAAGCATAGTGGAGTTCCGCAAAATGGCGTTTTGAGTCCAAACGTTTTCAACCTCGTTCTTATTGGTATTGTGAAACGACTACCGAGTGCGGTCAAGCTATCTATGTGCGCTGACGACTTCTGCGTCTGGGTTTCTGTCATGACAAGACCTCAGGTACGTGCAAGACTTCAGAAAGCTGTGACGTTGGCATCAGTGTACCTTAGTTAACAAGGTCTGAAGATCTCGGCAGCAAAATGCGCATTGATTGCTTTTAGGCGAAAGCCAATGAGACCATACACTATATCTTTTGATGGTCAAGACACACCTCATGTCAGGATGCCCAGATTTTTAGGCGTATTCATTAATAGAGACCTCTGCTGGGGCCCACATATGGCCCACTTGAAGAAGAGTCTGACACACATGGCTAATTTATTCAAGTGTCTTGGAGGAAAAACCCAGGGGACTTCAGTACATACAATGATGCAATTGTACAAAACGCTTTTTCTCGGCTATTTGCGATACAGCTTGCATGTCTTGACTAATACCTGCCGAACCAGCATTCGCACTCTCAAAAGCATCCAGGCTATGTCTCTGCGAGTTTGTCTGGGGTTACAGCGATGTTCGTCAACAGCTGAGAAAAATGCGATCGCAAGTGACTACCCGCTCAAAACGCATATTGTAATGGAACTGCTCAGAGCACAGATGAGGCATATTACTCGCGCCGCTGCCCATCATCTAGCCTCACTGCCAGAAGACCAACCTCGTGCCTTATTTTGCAAGACAGTCATGACATATCGTACATGCATACCCACGGAATATACAGTTCCGTCCAGAATTGCACCTCCCCCATGGTGTATGACCAATCCACATGTTGAACTGACAGTTACAGGCATACGGTCAAAAGCTCGGCTCTCATCTCCAGTGCTAAAGCAGCTCTCTCTTCTCTTGTTGTATGATAAGTACTGTCAGCATAACCATTTATATACTGACACATTTACTAAAGTAGATGTGTCTGTGGGGTCGGGGATCTTTCCTGCAACAGCGACAACGGTGAAGATTCGGTTATCTCACCAGACGTCCCCGACACCTGCGGAACTCGCTGCTCTATGTTGCGCAGTTAAAGTAATTAAACACCAAAAAGCCAAGACATGGAGCGTGTTCACAAACTCCAATGTAGCAGTAAAGTATTTGGTGTTCGCCTTACGCCGGGGACCTCATGAACAACTAGTGCTGGAAGTTAGAGAGCTGCTTCACCACCTCTTCGACGAAGGACACGAAATCACGTTTCAGTGACTTCCAAGTCAGCGGCATATTGGGCAACGAACATGCCGATGCAGCTGCTCAATCAGCACACGAGGATGGTGAAGAAAAATTCATTCCATTTTCAAGGACTGATGCTGCAATAAAAATTCAAAGAATTGCTATTTAAGAAGTCAAATCCCTGTGGAACGCTGACACGGAAGGTAAACTAATGACAGACAAATAGGCCACTGAATAAATGAAAAAATGGCAGATCCCACGTACAGTGGGAATCGATGATATGCAAAGCACAAATGAGGAAAGGTGATAGCTAGGTTACTTTAAAATCAGCACAACGATAAGAGGTGGAGGTGAATTATGCCGTGCATGACTTCCATGTCATTATGATTATGTTCGGACGTTTCACTTACCTTCGCAATCTATTAACGTCACCTGATACCAACTTTGGTATATATGAAGCTTGCGAAACGGCCGCGAGCGTGCTATGAGCGTACATCTAGTCATGTATTATATGAAATACATATCATGACTATCATATTTGGACGTGTCCTTTACATTCATCGTCCATTCACGTCACGTAATACGGAATTCGGTATATATGGAACTAGTGAAATGGCCGCGAGAACGGTATGAGTGTAATGTGTAGTCACGTGTTACATGAAACGCATAATGAGATTATCAAGCTTGGACGTGTCATTTATTTTCGTCATCTATTCACTTCCCGTGATACCAAATTTGGTACATGTGGAGCTAGCAAAACTGCGGCGGGTGCGTTTTGAAGGGCCCAATATATTCCTACGCAACGTTGACGCACGCGCAGGCTGGGCACAGCGACGCCAGGCAACCAAAACGCGAGCAATCCAGGCGCGACCAGCGTCCGTCGGCACGGCCCAGTGGCAACCGGCGCGAAATGTGACATGCTGCACTTCGCGCCGACGATGCTACTTGGACAACACAAATAGAGTGTACTAGAAGTGTTACACTAGCATCCCGTCTGCCTCTCTTTGTGATGGAGGGACACCATGTGCGCTCAAACGCACATGCGTCAAAACAACGCAGCGCGGCATGCGCCTGAGAGTATATGGCATGCAGATCCGCATTGAAGTCCAGTTGACAGATCCACTGATCTTTATTAGAGAGATATCGACGCCTGGAGTAGCAGCGCTGGCGTGACGCGATAAAACAAACGCCGGCGCGCACGTGCGCTGGCTCACGTTGAAGTGTATTGGTGCCTTGAGTGTTGTGTGTATTGCTGCTCTTACTTGACACGCATCTCATGATTATCATATTGGCACCAGTCACATACCTTCGTCGTCCATTCACGTAATGTAATACCGAATTTTTGGCATATGTGAACGTAGCGAATAGACCGCGAGTGCATTATGAGTGTAGGACGCAGTCATGTTGTTACATGACACCCATATCATGATTATTATGTTTGCAGCAGTCGCCTACGTTCGTTATTCATTCACGTCTAGTATTACCGAATTTGGTTCATGAGAAGCTGGCGAAACAGCCGCGAGCACATCATGAGTGTGGTATGTAGTCATCTTGTTACATGACGCGCATGTCATGATTTTGATGTTAGGGTCTGTCGCTTGTGTTCGCCATGCAGTAATTTCATACCATGCCAGTTTTGCAACATATCATGTGAATGAAAGCACCGGAAGGGCAGCAAGACCATGACATGTAAATATTGACTTTAACCTACGTCTCATGATTTTCATGTTATGACTAGTCGATTATGTACGTCATACTGTCATGTAATATCATGCCGTGTTTTGTATTGATACCATTATTCAAACGGCCAGAACAGCTAAAAGTCCCAGGCGGATAGATAGATAGATAGATAGATAGATAGATAGATAGATAGATAGATAGATAGATAGATAGATAGATAGATAGATAGATAGATAGATAGATAGATAGATAGATAGATAGATAGATAGATAGATAGATAGATAGATAGATAGATAGATACGCCCAAAGTCGCCGAAGTTCACCTAGAAATGCTTCGCATTCAATAAATAAACAAACAAATAAATCGAGTGATGTGATACCACAGTTATCACCAACTTGGTTGACAAAGGGCAAAAATCCGAAACTGCTTCTAAGCTACCCCCATCGATGAGGTGGTGCTTTGGTGGCATTGTGGAAGCTAGAACAACTATGCAAGCGACAGGAATCTTCAACTTGTGCTGATGTCTTAAATTTGCTCGCACAATACCTTTGGGAATGTTTCTCTTTTCTGCAGCAAATCAAGAATAGTGTGTTATGCAGAAACAAGTTTCTGATATTTTTTTGTGTCACAAACACTATCGAAAGAGACTAACATGATATTTAACCAAGCTCAGATTGAATGTCATTGATGACTTCATTAAGTTTGAAAAGTAAACAGTAAAGTGATTTTTTGAATGGCATTAACCAGCTAAACTCGAGTGCGTGCAAACCCGAACACCAGAAATAAGGCACGACACCACAGACGCCTACTAAGAACTGAAGATGTGTACAGTTGAGTGCATAAGTTTAGAGACCACGGGAGCGCGTGCCGAAACGCGTCGCTGCGCCTTCTGGCGGCTGCACGGCTCTGTCCGGGAGCGCGTAAAGCGCCCGCTCGTCCCATACCACCCGGCAGCCTGCCCTTTCGCTCGTTTTAAACAGCGCGCATCTCGAAACGATGCGGACGGTGCAAGGTGTCACTTCTGTAGTCGCTGTGAAGACAATGAAAAAAGCCGAGCGCTAATGGGACGAAAGCACATCATTTGCGGGTTTCGGCGTGCTGCACATAGTGCACGTTACTCCTAGGCCATCTCGTGTGGCGCAAGTGATTGCCGCCGATGGGCGTTTGATTAAATAGCGAAAGTAGTGATCTTTCCTGGATAGCAGTTATAGTAGCTATCGTTTTCTTTTTTTTCTGGCTTATAAGAATAAACTGTTTATTTATCGCGTTTCCTGGCTATTCCTTCTGGACGCGTGATATTCAGTGGTTTACTGCATACCACTGCACGCGCGATATTCGCACCAACAAATGAAGCTGCCTTAACGTTTCCGAGACAGAGCACAAAATTCATCACTGCAAAATGACCATATCACGACACTCCCTTTGAAAAAAGCTGAAAAACTGCATGTTTTCCGCGCTGCATCAAGGAAGAAAGCGTATTGCATGGCACGCTCGAACCATGCTATTACATTAGAGGCATTTCCGCCGCTATATTATCGCTCGGGAGTACCGGTGCTTGCACAGCGACTACAGAAGTGGCACCTTGCGCCATCCGCATCGTTTCGAGATGCGCGCCGTTGAAACGAGCGAAAGGGCCGGGTGATATGGGAGGAGCATGCGCAGTACGCGCTCCCGGACAGAGCCGTGCAGCCGCCAGAGGGCGCAGCGACGCACCTCGGCACGCGCTCCCATGGTCTCTAAAATTATGCACTCGGCTGTACAACGATGCAAAGAAAAAAAAAACACCAGACCTGCGCAGTAGGCGCCGCACAGTCACAGCGAAAGCTAGAAGAGCGGCCTTTCAGAGCATTTCCCAAACTCTCATTGGATAACTTCTGTAAGCACACTTGCTTGGTGTGCCTACTACAGCATTAATAATAAAAATTTTAGGGTTGTAGGCTGCCATGCGCTATGCAGTTTTTCCTCGTTTTTCTGAGAAGTGTGGTATCCGCTAAATACTTGCAAGCAATTTAGTGCCAATAATTCATGCAGTGGCTGACCCCGATGAGAAATTAAGGCTGAAGTGGGTATGCGCCACAGTTAATAGACGAATAAGAACAAGATTTTGTAATGGGTTGGAGCATGGGACGGGCCACTCGTTACGCTATTCACGTTGTGCGAAGACTGGTTCGTCTTTTGCTGTTTTGAAAACACTCTATAAGTCATATTAACGTGATTGCTTTCCCGCCATCAATCCTGCCCAAGGCGAATTTGCCAGGAAGTCCCAAGCACCGGCATTGCTCAGTGATAGAGTATACTGGGCTGGCCCCCAGTGGACCCTGTTGCGTGCCCCAGTGTGACGTTAATACTAGTTTTTTTAATATTAATTCGTGCGATGTGGTTATACGGACGCCAGTGGCGGCAGCAGTGAACAGCGCGTTACCCGAGTTGTGATCTCACGACAGCTTTCGCTGTAAAAAACCCGAAAACTTGTGTTGCATGCCCATTCAACATGCAAACCTATCAATCTGGCAAGCGTCAGGGTCTACGTGAAAGATAACTGTTAAGGCACTTGAATTCATGTACGTGCAAGTTTATCAGCAGGTTAGCTCATGTATGCGATATCGCTGTTATTGATATACGGTATCTCAATTATCAGACGCGTTCCCTGAATCCTACGCTGGTACTAAACTGCGCGATTGCAGATTAATGGCGTGCACCTAAATTTTCGAGTGTAAAGCGATATTATTAAGAAGAACAATATTTTTTGTCCTTAAACCATCATATAAGATTATGACGCAGCAATGAAGAACTCCGAAAATTAGGACGACCATCTGGTTTTTATTTTTAACGTGCCCTGACATGGCACAGTAGACGGGCCTCTGCAGTTTAACCCTGATCCAAATGCAACTTCCATGGCCGGAGTCAAACCAGTGAACTTAAGATGAACAGCCAAGCACCCTAATCGCTGCACTATATCGCGGCGACGTAGAGAAAGATTAGAAATTCAGCCTTCGGTTCGCGATCGCACATGTTTCAACAAGCCCTGTTTCGTGTAGCGTCTCGTCTATTCAATGTTTACCAGAATGAATACATTCCAACGAACTTAGCTCTGTGTTATTATTAGCCTGCCAAATCCAGTGCTTCGCCTTCGAAGCAATTCTATATATAGTGAGGGAGGCGGTGTACTCTGCGACATCTTCATTGTTTCCGTGCAACTCGGTCGAAAGCGCTGCTTGCGCTCTCACGTTTGACATTCGACGCACGCGCATCCGTTCAGTTCAGTAAACCACGTTACACATTCGGTTAGTTTCTGGGCCTTTCTTCGAACCTAGAACGTAACAGCCGGCTTAAAGCTATCATGTCTGACAACGCCGGCCAAACCCCACCACCGACATTGTACGCACTCCTTATATAAAACGGAAACTCAATTTCCTTTCAACTTACTTCATATATAGGTTAGGGCATGGTCACTGGAACCTTGTTTTTTATCCAGGTGCCATGGTTAAAGTCACTGAAAATTGGTCTTATAGATCTGCGTGGATTGTTTACACTGCATGGATTTGTAAGAAACCAGGTTTGTTCGCCATCAACACAGCCTGTTAAACAGAAATGCAAAGGATATTGCCGGAAGCTTCGAATGAAATTCACAGCCACGCTTCATTGTTCCACGCTACGCATCGAAGTGCCTCCGTCGCCTATGAAAAGCACAGATGAGAATTCACATGTCGTACTTCGTTCACGCCCCCTCTCTTTGTATCTGAGCACTCAAACCGCGAACAAGTAATCGAAGGCACATTGACAAAACATGGAGCTCCACGCTTTAGTGGGGTGCCACCGAATGCGAATCGCGCTCTACAGAATTGTCCCCCATGGGTTTTCTGCTGTTTTTTTTCTCTAACCTTTCGTTTTTCTTTCTCAAGTAGGCAGCTGGCAACAAGGCGGAGAGGTGCCTAGTTTATAACAGATGCTCCGGGGTATTTTGAGGAGATAATCAAGTTGGGCGCTCTTTGGCACCGCCACTGGAGGAGTCTCCTTTTAATGCTGACAGGCCTATACACCCTTTTCAATCGACCCAAAGCTTTGTTTCCGAAGTTTCTACACGCCTGCCATATATATTCTCCATCCTCTTTGCTGCCTGTATGTGGATGGCTCCGTCGCGCCAAAGTGAATTGCAGTGTTGGAGGCTTCTCTAGGGAGAAAGGGAAAACAAACATAGGGAAGTAGGTGTTCGTACTCGGTAG
This sequence comes from Rhipicephalus microplus, assembly GCF_043290135.1. Lineage (NCBI taxonomy): Eukaryota > Metazoa > Arthropoda > Arachnida > Ixodida > Ixodidae > Rhipicephalus > Rhipicephalus microplus. The sequence continues at coordinate 166,338,649 of NC_134701.1, read as the reverse complement.
TGCATTAGCCGAAAAAGTAAACAAAGGTGGCTGCGAAACCCGTCTGCTCATAAACTGTTGGCCGTCCGTATTCCTCTAAAAGAAGCAGTTGATGTTGGGAAATGCTAGCGGTGAATTTCACTTTCCATTCACGGCTTTCTACAGAGATGAGCTTTTTTCGAGAATCCTGGTCTGTTCACCCGCTTCAAGGGTGGTATGATGGCAGTGGAACTCAGTACTGCGCTGCTCTTAGCGTTGGCGCTTGCTGTATTGTATGCGAGTTTTCTTGCCTAGATGTGTGAATGAAAGACGTTGCTTGCATGCATCCACTCCAGTGCTCGTGCTCTCATGCGTGCGGTATTACATAGTTATGACTACCGACAAACGCATATTCAGAATAACGGAAGACGCCGCATTTGAGTTATATATTTATATACCGTATGTAGAAGGATATACTCGTAGCTCGAACAAAAAAATTCACTCTAGAAAATTTTTACCTGCCCTATATTAGCGGCATTCCTGTGTAAGTACAACCAGTTCTTTATATATACATGCACTAATCATTGTTTATGTACTTTAATTACCCAACTTTATTATTCTTGCTCAAATCGGAAAACTGGTAATTTCATGGGCAGTCGGTCACCTCAAACAACCCCAGAATTAAGCGTTCACCTTGTACTGAAATGTGCCTGTTGTTTTTTTTTTTTCAAAAAAAGGGCAAAACGCACCAGATATGAAAACAGATGCGTGCTCGCACGCTACTGCTCAAGCCGAGATGTCGTGAAAGTGCTTCATTTGCATTCGAATTATAATATTCTTATCTACTCGGGGTTCCTTAAGAAAAAAAATTGGCAGATCCCATATACAATGCGACTCGATGATACGCGAAGCACGAATGACAGAGGTTGATATGTCACTTTAAAATCAGCTCTACGCAACAAGGTGGAGGTAATTGATGCCGTATATGAATTCTGCATCGTGATTACCATGTTTGGATGTGTCGTTTACCTTCGTCATCTGCTCATATCGCGTGACACCAAATTTAGTATACGTGGAGCTAGCGAAATGGCCGCGAGCACGCTGTGAGCATGGTATGTTGTTATGTTCTGGCATGACGCGCGTGCCAGGATTATCATGTTTGCACCAGTCATATACTTTGTCATCCGTCGACGTCACGTAACACCAAATTTGGTATATGTGGAGCCAGCTAAACGGCCGCAAGCATGTCATGAAAGGCCGAATATATTCCAATGTAGCGTTGACGCTTGCGCACGCTGGGCACAGCGACGCTACGTTAGCAAAACGCGAGCACTGTTTAGTCTGACGCCTGGCGCCACCAACGTCCGTCGGTGCGGCTCGACGGCAACCGGCGCAAAATGCCACATGCTGCATTTCGCGTCAGTGCGTTACCCATACAACATTGCGTCTCCTTCTTTTCATGATGGAGGGATGCCGCACGCGCTGAAAAGCTCTCCGGCGTTCATTTGGTCGCGTCACGCCGGCGTTGCCATGCCCGGTGCCGCTCTCGCTATATACTCCTAGGCATGCAACGCGCTACGTTGGTTTGACGCATGCGTGGCGTCAAAGCAACGCAGCGCATGCTGTCCTTTGTTTCCCTCGCCTTGATGCGACAACCATCAGTACACAGAAACTTCCACTTCTTTTCTTTTTTCAGAGATAATGCCTGCGCAAAAAGGTGCTTCTTTTCAGGCGTCAAGCGTTCACTTATGTATATTGAAACCGACGGGATCTGTGGGAGATCCAGGTCTGCCGTCGTTAAACTTAGCTTTCCTAGCTTTGTTGATGAAGTCAGCCTTCTTTGTTTTCAAGTAAAATCGGGGTATTATGTTTTTGGCCTTCCTGGCGGGTACACGGTGAATGACGTCGCTGTCTGTAGAGGTCACTGGAGATCTATCTTTTAGATGCGGAAGCATCTTATACTCACGCCTTGTAGTGCGCCGTCCGCGCCGTCCGCGCCGTCCGCACCGCTTCTCGAACATTCGACAGCTGACGCGCGCGCATGCGCCGTCGCGCCGTCGCCCACTCTTCCACCATCTGTGCATCCCTTCCTCCTCTACACACCGCGCGTGCTTCACTCCTCCACCATCTGTGCACCCTTCCTCCTCTACACACCGCGTTCGACATCTACAATTCTGATTCTCCAGTGGACGCGCATGTGGCGTCGCGCTTCGAGAACATTCAACAGCTGACAGTGCATGCGCCGTCGAGCTGTATATATACTCAAGGTCGGCGCTCGCTCGCTCAGTTGCCGCTCGTCGGTTGGTTTGTACGGCGCGTCGACGTCCAAGGTCGCGGTGAAATGAATTCCAACGAATCCACAAACACAATGATCGACGTCCCTTCGACCAGCGCCGCCCTTTCGCATACGTGTGTACGTGTTCACTCATTTAACACCCCCTCCTACAACCACGTTAACCAATTTAGCCATCGACCCAAGTAAGTCGCAATTTAACACCCCATTTCACAACCACGTTAAACAATTTAGCCATCGACCCAAGTAAGTCGCACTTTAACACCCCGTTAACCAATTATATGCTCCGCATCCTCCTCAGTGTTCCCCCGAGGGAAGCTGCGGGCAATTTTTTCTCCAAGTTTTTGCAAGGTGGCTTTCCGGCCCTCCCCTTGCGCGTAGGGTATACCCTCGATTTCGATGTTGTTGATCCGAGAGTATTGCTAAGAATTTGGAAGCCTCTCGTTGGGTCCTCATTTTTATTCTCGAAGTTTTGTTGTCCAAAGCTAACATTTCCTGATCTTGTTTCATTCTTTTATTACAGCAAGTTAAACATTTCAAGACTTTTGCGCATTTCTGCCACCTCTTTCCGAAGTGCGTCAACCTCACGTGACCATTTTAACCACGGTTCAAAAGAAAAAAAAATACACCAGGTTGGCAGCAGCAGGTTTAGCGAATAGGAACAGTGGAAAGTTTCAATTGAATAAAACTAACCTGCGTAGTGAAAAGCGTTGGCTTAGCGATAGAAACCCGTTGCAGAAGCTGCTTCTGCCAACCGATGTGAGGAACGCTGGGCACAATTCCGCTTAAGTAGCATCGATGGCAGTACCGCACCAGGGACCACTCCACGTCAGAGCAGGTAGCTGCACGTGTCACTCCGTCGTCCTCAAGGGATCATTCCGCCAGCCTGAAGTGGTCACCACCGACATGCACTGTCTCGGCACCTGCGTAATGAAATGCGTTGGTTTAGTGACAGAAGTCTGTTGCCAAAGCCGCCGCTGCCAACCGATGTGAGGAACGCTGGGCACAATTCCGCTTAAGGGGAGACGCTACTCGAAGACGCCTTTTTTATATATTCACCCTAAAGCAATAAAACTTGAGCTATCTATGGAAGTTTTTATGCTGATTTCAAGTATATAATTAGTTTTCTTGCAAGTTACACACATTTAGTTCCGCAACATTACAAAGTGAGAACCTTAACCCTTTTGCCCCCCCCCCTCTTTTTATTCCTAAACTTCTGTAATTTTTACCATTCATAGTTCATAATGCTTCAAATAAAGTTCAGAGTGCAAATAACTAATTAAGAAGCACATACAAAATATGTATTATGCAGGAAAATTAATATACGTAAAAAGTCCATATTTCACCTACCCTAGTCAAGGTATACATACAATATTTTTAATACAATAAAATATCGAAATTACACTAGATATTTGCATTTTTCATAACTTTAGAAAAATTTTTGGGCAAAATTTCATGCAAATCCGAGCACTAATTCAATGCTCCCGAAAGAAGAGGGGCTATCAATAAACAGATGACATTTGCACACCAAAACGAACAATCCTTCTCGTAGTGGCCGTTGAGACTGAAATACGCCAGCACCATGGGTTTGTCTCTCTCGGCTTTTTTGAGCCGACTCCTCACAGACATTTCACTCACAGACAGGACCATGAAACGCTTGCCAAACTTCCGCTCCATCTGGCAGAGCCTTGTGCAAACTGCAATCTCGGAAGAAGTTTGACAAGACTGCGAAATCCAAACTAAGTCCAGTGTCATGGCATTTTCCAGCCATGTTTGTGCCACATACCGTCCTACATAATGGTAATGTCGTCCCTGCTAAGTTCTGTCACTGCGAGCTGTTTTGACCTCTCAAGATTGGCGCTTACGTCATCCATTGCTACATCAGGAACTTTCCGGCTGATGGGCGTGAATGACTTTTGATGCATTGGCGTTTGCAAGCCAACAACTGCCGCAAATCAGACCAGCTGCTCGTAGACTATTCCTACAGAGCGCGCCACACAATGGCTTTCACTTGAGATCAATGCCTTTTTTCATTCATAATGGAGATTATTACACGAGAAAAGCACTGTTCAGCTACGCTGCTCGACAAGACATGGACCCCGCAGATAGGTTTCACAGCGCATACAGGCGTTCAGCGGCCAATGGCGGTCCCCGATTCGTACCATTTGATAAGCCAGTCGAGGCGCTCGAAAAACGCACAGAAGAATGCTTTTTTTTATTGTTGCTTGCGCTGCATCTGCGAGAGAAACTGTTGGTATTTGAAGAGTGAGGCTCTCTTCGACTCATGCGATCAACAATGGTGAGCGGCGGCGCAATATCGGTGGCAAGGTGCTTGAAGACTGCACACTTTGGAAATTTTAACAGGCACCTTGTGCTCTTTAGGTGCAAGGTTAAAGCATTTCCAGTTAAGTCTCAGCCTTAATTATTTTTTCGTAACAGTGGAGGTACTAATCTTATCAAAACAGGCAAAAATAAAAAAATTGGTAATTTTGGAAAAAAAACTCGCGATTTTCGACCCGCATCTCCCCGTTGCCAAAGCCGCTGCTGCCAACCAATGCCAAACTATGAAGTCATTATGATACTCCCATGTTGTGATGCCCCATGGCAATGCAAGACAGCACGACGCATTATTACGACCATTTTTAATGTTGTAATGCGAAGCATGTATACAGGACGCGTGTGTTTGTAAAGCACGAAAGTAACTTTCACTGCAGTTCCAAGCAGAGGAAGTTATTTTTACGGTATTCACAAGCAGAGGCATAACTGTGGTAGGGCACTCGCTTGCAACGCAAACAAACCGGGTTCTATCCCCACACACACCCAAACGATCCGGGTTCCATTCTCACTGGCACGCAGGATTTTTTTATCTGCATCTTTCTCGATTTTTCGGTCATGATTGTTCGTTCCCGACCAAAGACGCTGACACCGACGCCGTCATTTCAGCGAAACGAGCTCCTTAATGCTACAGACAGACAGATAGACAGACACAGAACTTTATTAAGGTACTGAGGAACACTACATCAAGGAAGTAGAGCAGAAGGTCGCTCCCACGTCGGAAGTGGTAGGCCGAGCCTCACCGCCACGTCGTGGACCCTCTGAGCAGGTCAGAGTTGATGTGCAAGTTCGAAGCTCCTGGGCGCAGAGCTCCATTCTCCTTCGGTCATGTGCTGATAATCGCGTAATGAGGTGAACTGCCAGAGCATGTGGTCTAACGCAGATACGGCGCCACTCTGCGTTAAAAATTGTTTTACAATATAAAACCAATAAAATTGTTTTTTATATAAAAACCAAATAGTGTGAAAAAACGAAAATATTACAAATATCTGGGAGCGTCGTCTTCCTGTTCATCTCCGACAGCGCTTCTTAGCAATATTTTTAAAAATGTGACCTTAATTCTCCCTAACAAATGGCTGCGAGAATTGCGAAGACTGTGGAAAAACAGGCACGCAGAATTGAATAGAGTGGTAAATCAAGTTAACGGGAGATAAAGGACCATATGAGAAAATTACGTCATTAAATATTCAGAAGATGGAGGAAAACGATGAACACCGCCGCAGTATAAAAATATTGTAATATTTCGTTTCTAAGCATGCGAGTATGTGATGGAGGAATTAATTTTCCTTGAGTAGACGCAACTTTCTAGGTAGCCTTTGAGAATCGATGCAGAGTGAGCGAATCGGCTGCGGTAAAATGGATGTTTTGCGATGGCAGGCTGGATAACTTCATATTCTGTTTAATACAACAATGATCAACATTATCTACACTGCGGAATCACGCGTTATGTGTAATTGCTCCTAAACTATTTATCACTTCTTACTCGTTGTAGTAAGTGTTTAGAAGAAGTAAATTCTAGGAAACAAAAAAAGCAAGAACACCAGTTGGAAGGACCTTTGTATGATTCAATAGAAACTTTTCTCGTATTCTTATTCTGTATTTTTATGTCCATATTATTCCATAAAACGCTCATTAGGACCTTCGCTTGTCTATGCTTGTTAGGGCTGCGATTTCGAACTTCTTCATTGGGTGCAATCTACAACTTCTCATTCACTTTGCACAGAGGCTGCAGTGGGACTGAAGAAAAAAATTTAAAAAAGTGACCCACAAGAAAAAAAAACGTGCATCTTGCGTTGCTTTCTTCGCTCGGAAAACATAGTACGTGAAATGAATTATGCTATAGCAATAAGTTTTTACTGACTTTCTTCTCCCACGGAACGAATTTATGCCGTAGTGAATGCATTCGTCGGGAATTGAGACGGAGCCATGGAAAAAACCGCAGTTCGAAAATCTACCAAAAACCGAAGAAATAAAGATTGAAAGAAGAAAAAAAGAAGGGCAAGAAAGAACAAAAAGAAAGGAAGAAAGAAAGAAAGAAAAAATAAGAAAGAAAGTGATGTTATACAGATTAGGATATGAAATATGTTTAGGAAATTGAATTAATAAATAATAAATAGCGAAGCATGCCCTAAGATGCAAAACGCTTTTAACAATGACGCTGGACGATTCTGAAGTCCGAACTGGTCGCGTCTAAATTGTTGCTAGGATTTAGCTAGGTAACTTCATCTCAAATCTTAGATGTGGAATTTAAAGCACAGACATACATGACCCGGGTGTGCAGACTCAAACATGCACTGAAATTGAGCGTTCTCACCTGTTCTACACCTACGGCCACGTCTTTGTTGACGCAAGCCTTACAATGCTTCGGGGTCTTCTCACACTGCCGCAGTCTTTCCCGTTCTCTAGTATTCTCTCACTGTACGTACTCGAGGTCATGGATTGGCCGCTGTTGCTTCGCATCCATTTGTTAGGGTAATTTTTGCCATCTTCATTTTTAGTGTACTGGTAAGTGTAGCGTGGTATACCCTATTTATGTGGTCATAACCTTTAATGATTATGATAGTTCCAAAGTAGGATCACCCTTTTTCAAGTGTCTTGAACAATATCACTTGAAAAAAAAAAAGATATATTAACGCGGATTGGATGACATCCGTGGTAGATTGTGCACGCATTTAACTAATACTTATTTTAGCCGTGGCAGTATTTGCTTGGCTATAAATACGTAAAACAACTTTTGCGGGCTTTCTTAATGGTTATTTTTTTTTACTTTGTGGCTTCCGGTGTAGTTCTTGTATTAACGTACGTGAATGGGATGTGCGCTAGACCATTAGAAACAAATTATGAACCTCTGGCTGTCTACGCGCTGCAGGCTACACATAGTTATCAACAGCGTCAAGGATAATCGATGTTAAACTAAGACACGCCGCGTATCTGGATGCCTTCTAGCATGTCGTTTGAAGAGTCGAGTAGCGAAGCCCAACACTTGAGTTTTTTTTTTTTTCCTCTTCTCGTTTCTCTTCTTCAGCAGCGCACAAATGTCCGAAAAGCAAGTGAGGCTTGCATTCAAATTGGTGCCCGAGAAGTCTTTTCAGGACTGCGCCTCGAGGCGAGCTCCAGGATATCCCCCTCGGCCTCCGATGCTATACTCGGTTGGAGGCATGCACAGCCACAAGCTCGTCTCTTGCAGTCGTGGATGAACTCTGACAGGGTGTGAATAGTAGAATGAAAGGTAAAAAAAGGCATTTCAGGAAGAGCGCATTAACGAGTCTTCTTCTACATTTATTTGTATTCTTAGCATTCTTTCATTAATTCTTTCTGAAGTTCCTGAAGTTCACTACAATTGTTACTCTAACTCCTGATCCTGATGTGCGCTCTCCTCAACTAGACGACGCCGCGTTGTTTATTTTATTCTTGTTTTATTTTTTATTGCAAGCAAGCCTAGATAGCTGCACCATTTCTATTATTTTGCAGTTCTATCGTCATTTTTTCTGGCGCTTTTTGCGTCGGCATATAGTTTTTGTGGTTCAAATTCGCGCTAGACGAGACATTGTGCGTGAATGCCAATCAAAGTACGTGCCTCAAAAGTATATTAAACGGAACCCAAGACACCCATGGTATAATAGAGAAATCATTCAACTCACTCGTCGCGTAAAGCGTTTACGTAAGAATCGTCATTCCAGGTGTAACGACAATGTTTCTTCATTTAATACATTGAAAAGTAAATTAGGCACTAAAATGAAAGAGGCTAAAAACTACTACTTCAGCAATACTTTGGCTAGATTTATGAAAAAAAATCCATCCAGGTTCTGGAGATCGATTAGTCCTGTATCGTCTATACCTTCATCATTTATTGTTAATGACCAATCCTGCTCAAATCCCGAAGCTATAGCAAATGCCTTTAATAATTATTTCAAATCTGTTTTTTCCACTGATAACGGCATCAAGCCTTCGTTTTCTGCATGCAGCAATCTGTCTGCTCTTCCTGATCTTGAAGTAAGCTCCTCTGGAGTACATAACCTTATATTAAATCTTGATGTAACGAAAAGCTCTGGCCCAGACGGTATTCACAATGTCTTTCTAAAAAGATATTCAGAGTGGTGTGCTAATTATCTTACTGTAATATTTAAAAAATCATTAATCTCTGCAACAGTTCCCCAGCTGTGGAAATTAGCAAACGTCGTGCCTGTATTTAAGTCTGGAAACAAGCAATTAATACCAAATTACAGGCCAATATCTTTACTTTCTACCAGCTCTAAACTTTTGGAGCATATCATTCATAAATATATTGTAGAATACCTAAATGCACACAATATACTTTCCCGATCACAGCACGGTTTTCGTGCTTGCTATTCTACTGTTACACAGTTGCTTGAATTTACGCACGACGTCGCTTCTTCTCTTAACGACCGAGGACAGATTGACGCCATATTTATTGATTATTCAAAGGCCTTTGACTTGGTTTGCCATGCTAAACTTTTAGTTAAACTTCGCACATTTTTTGGTGACAATAAGCTAGTTGACTGGATAGCAGATTACTTGCGGTCACGCACACAATTTGTTACGTTTAACCATGTGAAATCGTCTGAAGTACAAATCACTTCAGGGGTGCCCCAAGGTTCGGTGCTTGGGCCGCTCTTGTTTATTATCTACATAAATGACGTAGCAGAAATTATCGGTGACACACAAATTAAACTAAGAATGTATGCAGATGACTGCGTTATCTATAACACCATCTCTAGTGTTGAAGATCAGGAAGCCCTGAACAGTGTTTTTTCATTGTTTTGTAATTGGAGTGAAAACTGGCAAATGTCAATTAATTTCAAAAAAACTGTAGCCATGACCTTTTCAAATAAGAAACAGCCTCTTAGTTTTGCATACACTAATAATGGTGTCAGTCTAGCTCGTGTCACGGAGTTTAAATACCTAGGTGTAACTCTGACAACAAACTTAAAATGGCGCACGCACGTCGAAACAATCTGCAACAAGGCTCTTCGAAAACTTTGGTATCTCCGACGCACTTTAAACAACTCGACAAAAGAATGCAAATTGACAGCGTACAAGACCTTGGTCAGGCCCATACTTGAATATGCGTCGGTTGTTTGGTCGCCTCACCATAAACATGACATAGCTATGTTAGAATCTGTTCAGAAGAAAGCAATAAGGTTTATTTTTCGTCGCTATGACCAGCGGTTCTCGCCTACTTCGCATGCGCATGTTTTATCACTGCAGTCTCTAGAACATCGGCGCACTTGCGATCGTATCATCCTCCTGCATAAGACTGTTCACACAGGCTTGGGTGTTCTAGCGCCCATTTCTTTTGTTGCAGCTTCTGCGCGCCGTACCCGACGATTTGATCCCTTAAACATTACGCCCTTTAGAGCTAGTCTCGACTGCTTTAAGTTTTCCTTTTTTCCGTGGACCGTGGATCTATGGAATGAGCTTGATGGGTCTCTGCGCAGACTCGATGCTCTGCAATTCGAAAAAGAGTTGCGTAGTCATGTATTCTGATAATTTGTTTTACTGTTTGAACATTTGTATTCCACTCCTGCAATGTCTCAAAAACTGAGACAGCAGTATTTGTAAATAAAAGACGGGTGTGAGTACTAGAACAGTGAAAGCGAGATACGCTCCTTCATTTAAGAGCGCTAAGGCAGGGGCATTGCAGATATAATTTTCAGCACGTCTTAACAGAACGTGTTTTGTTTAAAAAAAGAGAGGAAAAGCTTTCATTTATTTTCGCGAAATATATAGCCTACGAATTGCTTCGTGTTTTTGGAATTTATTGAGTGATATGTGGAGTTTAACGTCCCGAAACCACCATATCATTATGAAAGATCCCGTAGTGGAGGGCTCCCGAAATTTCGACCACCTGGGTTCTGTAACGTGCACCCAAATCTGAGCACATGGGCCTACGACAAGTTCACCTCTATCGGAAATACAGCCGCCACAGCCGGCATGCATTTGATCCCGCGACCTGCGGGTCAGCATGCGAGTACCTTAGCCACTAGACCACCGCATTGGGCGTGTTTTTGGAATCGTTATCAGGTAAATGGTTCTATACGTAAATGCCCAATTTCATCGCTCAATGCTGAAGCGTGGTGAATGCTTGTCAGCTCGTGGTGCGAACTTTGACCCTCAAGGGGAACTTTGAAAGTGCTCTTTTAGGGGCGAAGCTCAGGGGCACCCGTTCGTCTCCCGCGTAGTCGTAGTAGTAGTCATAGTGTGTAAGCAGTCTTACATTTTGACCTCCAGGGTAGTGCCGGTGAAAATGTTTTTGATTAATATGATATATAAGGAGATGTTGGCGCACCATTATGGCGCCGGGTACTCCTTAGCCGTTGATTGAAACATGAACACGTATTTTGAAGCAAAACGCAAAACCAGTGCATGAAAAATAGAAAAATCGGGCACAGATATGCAAAGACACACTTATACGCACATATCACAACATAATGGTAAGTAAATGTTCGAAATTCACTGAAAGAAGTCTCTGCAAATGTCCCTCGTTAATATTCGGTCCACCAGCACAAAACAGCAGAGCACTCGTCTGGTCCTTATAAAGATGCATTCGCTCGTATGTACATAATAGTCAACACGTCATTCATTTCACAACACACACGTGATGGGTGTCACATGATACTGTACATAATAAGTACATGTGTCACAAATGAAAGTTTGTTCTTTCTTAATACTTGTTAGCAATCCCGTTGTCTTGTAAAAAACTTGTTAATGCTTTTAAAGCGTGTGACCTTAATACTCCAGTTGGCCACGGGCCCACAAGTTTTTTCATGCTAAATGGTCTGTGGTCCAATGCGAACAGTTCGGAATTAAGACGGCGTCTCGGCGTGTCAAGATGTGGACAGTCTATGAGAAGGTGACATACGTCTTCATCTATAAATCCACATTCGCATTCGGGAGTTTTAGCTCCGCCGATTCTGTGCAAAAAATATTTTGTGTATGCGGTGCCTAGCCTCAATCTGTGAATTAGAGTTTCCATACTTCTATCTTATGCCAGCGTAATTTCGAATTCAATAAATGGATCGATGTGGTATAAATCGCAACTCTGTGTACTTTGGTCAAACCAAGCAGTTTTGCTCATTCTGAAAGTTGTATTCTTTATAATACTACGCAATTCATTTTTCGATATTGGTAAAGAGACAGCAACGTCTTTACGATGTGCTTGTCGTGCTGCTTCATCGGCAGCTGTGTTTCCAGGAATGTTGCAATGGCCAGGTGTCCACTGGAATTTGATCTCATGTTGCGCCTTCTTTGCTTTGGTGAGCTCTTTCATCGTTTCGTATGTCATACTATCACTTATTACTGTCCTGTTTGTACTAGAGAGTGATCTTAATGCGGCCTGTGAGTCACTGAAAAGTACCCATTTTCTAGCGTCTGCTACCGAGTTTATAAACTTTAGAGCATACAGAATAGCGAAGAACTAAGACGTAGTAGATGACGTCATGCGACATAATTTAAACGATTCCTAAATATTGAGCTGTGGTATGATAAATGCCGATGTTGAAGACGTTGTAGTACTTGAGCCATGTGTGTAAATATGTATGTACCCTGGATACCGCATGTGTATCTGATAAAGCGCTAGTTGTTGAGCAGCTTGGATGAACATGTCTCTCTTTCTGATAATGCCATCCACTGAGAATTCAATGCTTGGTATAACAAGCAGCCACGGAGGATAGTCCATTTCAGAGCTCCAAAATTCATGTCTGGGTAATATATGTACATTACTCTGTACATTTTTATGAGCATTGCTTTTATCTCTTAGTAAAATCTCCAGTGCCAATGGGTGGTTCCTGTGTTGCGTCAGTAAGCGAAAAAAATGGCGGCATGTTTCAATTGTTCTCATGACTGGAAAGGGTGGTTGTCGAGTCTCTGCTATGAAACGGCTGCTGGAAGTCGCTCATGGAACACCTATGCAGACGCGCAGTCCCCTAGCTAATAGTCTTTGAAGTCGCTCCTTTGAAGTGCGGGAAAGGCCGTGTAAGACTGCTGCAGAATATGCAACTTTTTGTCGTAATAAAGCATTGTGAACAGCGAGCATGGATGATACAGATCCGTTCCATGATGTCCCAGCAATTCTGTGGAGTATATTCACTGGCGTGTTCACCTCGTTTTCAAGTTTCTTTATGTGAGGTGCCCATGATAGCTGCCTGTCAAGTATTACTCCGAGAAACCGATGCTGTGTTACAATCATTAGTGGTTCTCCTTCTAAAATTAGATTGAAGTTCTTTAACTTCTTACGGGTGAAGAGCAATACAGCTGTCTTAGCGTGCAATAGAATCATTCCTCTTTCTTTTAAAAAGTTGTTGATAATATTTATTCCGTCTTGCAATGCAATCTGAATTAGCCGTATGTCCATGCCAGATGCCCAAATGCACACATCATCTGCGTATAAGGAGTATTTCAACCTGGAAGGCAGACTTTTAGCTAAATCAGCCATAACACAGTTGAAAAGAAAAGGGCTGAGTACACTTCCTTGTGGCACTCTCTGTCTGGCGTCGTGTTCTGCACTTTTTCCTTCGCTCATCTGAATGAATATTTTGTGACCTGATAAAAATTTGGATACCCACCGCAAAGACCTGCCGGACAGTCCGAGTTCCAACATACTATGCAGAACATGAGTGTAACTGACTGTGTCAAAAGCCCTTTTGATGTCCAAGAACACTGCGACCATCAAACTACCACAGGCGCGTTCATGCTCCACATACGTTACTAAGTCCAGTATGGCATCCATTGTGCATCTCTGTTTCCTAAAACCTGTTAAGTAGTTGGAGAATACACCAGTTCTGTTGCACCACCATTGAAGTCGCGCATCAATCATTTTTTCCATTACCTTACATAGACAGCTTGTCAGTCTTCTATGCGTTGTTTAACAATAGAAAATTCGCAGCGTACGCGTATCTAAAAGCCGAATTTTCCTGTCTCTCATTCCCCCTTAGCAGCCATTGGCATGTACATTGAGCACTATCTGACAAAAAGGGTTGCTGCGTTATACTCGCTGGGCATAACCTCCTTGGTTTTAGAAAGGTTTAGGGAGCATTGGGCCGCAGTGCCATGAACAGTGAACTAGTATATACCTTCAGCTCGAGGTGGTTGAAGATGGGAAGTAGACACGAAGCGCAAGCCGTAAGAAAGTGTGCGTGTGCCACCTCTCGTTTAGTCCTTGGAATGTCCGCTGGATGGCGGTGCATATGCGGAATATATGATTAAAAGATGCGAGATGGTGGTACTTGCAGCGTGTAATAGATGGAAGAACGGACGCACAGACAGATGCATGGACGGACTAACGGATGGCTGCACCGACGGATGGACGCTTGGATGGGCGCAGGGACGGACGCACAGATGAACGTGCGGACGCATGAACAAACGCACGCACAGACGGGCGAATGGACGCACGGACGGTCACACAGACGGACGCATGGACGGACGGAAGCAAGAACGAATGGACGGACGGATGCTTCGCCCCACTCTCCATCATTCACTCCGTGAATATGCTGCCATTTTTTTTGTTTTGCTAAAAAGGCTACTAAGCGAACTTTTTATTGATTGAGAGATATGTGGGGTATAACGTCCCAAAAGCGCCATACGATATTGAGCACGCCGTAGTGAACGGCTCTGTAAATTTCGACCACCTGGCGTTCCTTCACGTGCAACCAAATCTGAGCACACGGGCCTACAGCATTTTCGCTTCAAAATGCAGCTGCCGCAGGCGGGATTATATCCCGCGACCGGCGGGTCAGCAGCAGAGTGCCTTAGCCTTCAGACCACCGTGGCGGGGCAACCACTATCATCAGCTACCACACGATGATTAACGTCTAGAATCAGCTATTACCGTAAGGCAATTTTCTTTTCGAGTGCATTTGTTCGCACACGCTATTTGTTTGGGTCGTTGTTATCAGTGCACTCTCGCAAATGTATTTATCTTGAGAGACTCGGTTAAAGAAGGTACGTCGCGTACGATCCCATACAGCTTAATACGAACAACAACTGGTTTTTCGTGGCACTTACTGGCATAAATAAATTTAGCCACGTTCACAGTCAGTGCCTTTCTGGAAGCCTCGAAATAATTTGGTTCCATGAGCAGTGAGAAGTACTTCAATTCATTGAAAATTTTGTCAGAAAGCATTAGCCCCGTTTGGATTACCACGGTAGGCTCATGTGATGGCTCCATGCTCTCCCATAGTAGGGTATCTCGTACTTCAAAGCGTTAACAACTTTAACTGGACAAACAGTTGCAGCTTCGGTCCGTGGTTGCGATGCTCATTCATGCAGTAATTTTTGACAACACGACGAAATCAAAGTGAGGCCCACATGATGGCTTTACTCTCTCCCGTGGTATAGTACCAAGTACTCTAAATCATAGCTACTCTTTCTAAACACATTGTGGTATACCGTTGAGCATAACTCATCGTATCTGATCTTTTTGGGGACGGTCTTCTGGTCTTCCACAGTAGAGTACAACGTGCTCTAAATCGTTAGACATTTTTTCCAAAAAAGCAACCTTCGCGTAACGCAGTTCTCTAACGTAAATGGAAACAGAGACAACATGCTGCTCTTCAATAGGGTACAATACACTGTACTCTGAATCGTGGAGCATTTATTCTAAACACAGGCTGCTGTGGAATCGTTTGCATCTAGAAACTGGGACAGCATATTGCTATCCCATACTAGAGCACCGTGTACTCTGAATCGTTCAACATTCCTTTTAAACTCAAATCGCGCCTAAGTTCTCAGATGGCTAACTGCTCTCCAGTGGTAGAATACATAGTATTCTAAATTGTTGAACAATTTATTTAAACACACCTCTAGTAGCCGAGTTACCGGTATAGCGCCAGGGAGAGCTTACCGCCCTCCATAGTAGAGTATACATACTACGCTAAATCGTCAGACATTATTTCCCTACACTTTCATAAAGACGGCATGAAGCCTTCCCATAGTAGCGTACTCAGTTAGCTCAAATGTTTACTATTCGTTCTAATCAGACATCGTTTCTACGTTGGACATACAGGGCCGATGTAATGCTCTCGCATGGACTACTTAACGTTGTCTCCTATTTAGATCCAAAGGAGCTTTTGCTCGCGGAGATGTGTCTGTCCTTCCCTCATGCGTCCTATGCCCCCAGCATCCACACTGCGCATGCGCACCGCCCTCATTCTATTTTTCCTCTCCCACGATCGTCCTCTCTCACTCTGGAGTCAGCAGCGAGTGCAGCGAAACGCTTCCTCAGTAATGTGCTGTCCACACCATTACAACGCATGCCCATCCTTTCTCTCTCTCTCGAGTTGAAAGTAAAGGAGACGCTTCCTCAGTACTCGCGCTCACTTCGTAGCCGTTGATCGTCAGTCTTGCGACGTTCGATGTCTCTAGCGTGTGCGCTCACGTACCGCCTGTTTTAGAAGCGCGACCGTCTGTGTTCACGGCAGCGGTCGCCAGCATCAACCAATGGTCACCGGCAGCGTTAGTCAGGTAGAGGTTATGAGTATTGGTGCACCTTTTTAAGGCACCATAGGCTTGCTTCTTTAGATTCTGTTCTCCGTGTCTCAGCTGCTTCGCATCTACACATGGTTCTCTTTAACGGGAGATGGCGTAGTTTTTGAAGCCGAGAGCACCAAGTCTCTATGCTGGTCTTGCAGTGTGCCAGGCATTGTGAATCTGTAAGGGCTCATTGAAGCCCCTCCAGCTTCCGTCTATAAAACCATGAAACCTCAGCGTGGAAACGTGCAAGATCACCAGTATTTGTGCCTACTCTTCAGGATGTCATCAATTGAAATTTTATTTATTATTGGAACTAGAAATCGGAACGTTCGATGTCTGACGAAATAAAAATCTACAGTTTCATGACAAGCTAGAGGGAATTCTGACGATGATGTCTAACCAAACTGGAATCGCAGAAGCCCCACAAAAAATTAATAAATTTAGCATGTGTATATACACACAGACTCCTACAAACACATCCTCATCCATTCATGAAGTAAGGTGAAGCCCTCCCTCATCCCGCTCCCCCCCCCCCCCCTCGAAAAAAACATCTGGCTACTCTACTCTAACCTCCTTTTACCCAAATTTTGCACTACTTATTGCAAAAGTAGCATTATTTCGTAAAAAGTTATGTGAAAACTACAACCACATGATCTATAAGTAAGAATGTTTATTCGTGTTTAAAGTCGGGAACTTAAGTTGTGCTTATTCATTGTATCACAGCTGCGTTTCAATAACTTTGAAAAGTTTGTTTCCATGTAAACAATCACTACGCACTATTTTCAGCGTTTATTGATGTGCATGTTATCACTAAGAACTTAAGACAAGCGTCTCAGTATTCCTTGCTTACTTGAGTTTTTGTCTTGTACTAGCGTAATCTTACCTGACGTTTTTAACCTTGTAACCATCGCCTTCCCATTTACCGGCACATGTATTAAGTTTTTCACGCTTATAATAAAATTTTAGTGATCAACAAAATGATTGGTTGTATGATTGGTTGACTGAGTGATTGAACAATTGATTGATTGATTGATCGATTGATCGAGTAAGGAAGTGAGTGAATGAGTAAGTTAGTGTAAGTATCACCGTAATATAGGGGCCGTACTGACGGATCACGCATAGTTTATTATGCGTAACACGATTGGGGCGAATCATATGAATCATCCATCAATGCGTGATAAGAATGATTGCGCTTTCATCTGACTTCAAACAGTGAAGTTAATTTTTTGAAAACACCCTAACTTCTCAATTCAGTCAGTTGCTCGGAGTTTATTATTAAAACAAGTATATATTTCATAAAGTATAAAAGAGCTATAAAAAATAGTCTGTAAGTACGTAGAATGGTTGCAGACACAAATGACCTGTGAATGAAATGTCATTTCACTAGAGCTGCGCATTTGAAGAAGCAGCAGTCATGGCAGTATGCACCAAATACGAACGCTATACACTTAAATATGTCCAGGACATTCGCAGATTTCTTGTTCAACGCACAGCGGAATTCGCATCAGCTATGCCATCACTGTATTCCGAAATGACTTTTCGATGAAACGGTGAATTCCTTATGTGTTATGGTATCTCAAGATTGTAAAATACTGTCCCAATGTCCTCACGCTATCAAACTAACAACTTCTGTTCTGGAAATCCTGCCGACAACGAAAAAAGAAGGGCATAAATAACTTTCTCAAAAAACTTGAAAGATCGACGCACTCTGTTTAGTGACCAAGCTGTATGTACACTTGCATATAGTCGTTTTCGCCAACATCAATTGTATCCGAAAAGCGCTTTGGGCGGGGTTGAACTCGATCGACGTGATTTCGTATTCTGGCCAGTGACTGCAGACTCGTCTATTCAACGGCCACTGCGTGCCACACTTATCCCCGAAAACAATGATCCGCCTAATGTTTCGCGTATTCACTAGGCTGCATAGTGTACAGTTCTTTCGCTCTTCAGCTACGCAGTGTCGATGCCAGCCGGCACTGGGCTAAAGCTGGTTCTCTAACTGATTCAGTCGCCTACTGAAAAAAAAAATCACAGCATATCCATAGAGTGAATGATGATGACTGGGGCCATGCGTCCGTCCGTGCGTTAGTTTTTGCTTGCGTCCGTCTGTGCGTCTACCCATGCGTCTATTTGTCTGTCCGTGTGTCCATTCGTGCATCTGTCCGTCCGTCTGTGCATCCATCCGTCCATCCGTGTGTCCGTTTCTGCGTTCGTCCGTGCGTTCGGCTCTGTGTCCGTCTATCCGTCCGTCTCCTTGTCTGCCAGTGCGTCCGTCCGTCCGCTAATCCGATGAACTTTCAAGTACCGCCATCTCGCATCTTTTCATCGCGATCGTAGTTGCGCCATCATCTCTCCCCTTCACTCTGGCACATACTAGTCTATCCCCTGTGTCACATACCCGCTTTCTCAGGAATGTGCCACCGGTGGTTACTCACAATGACAACGGAATACGTGCAAGCCACACCATAAGGAGGTTCGCCCCTAAAAATATGTAACGCGACGCAAACTTCGATCGAATCTAAACACTGCTGCATGTGTACTGCGAACACTGTAGCCATAACAGGACACGAAGCAGAATGCTAACTACATTAAACGCAGCGTGCTCAGTGAACGCGAGCCCATATCGAGCGTCTTGTGCATCCACACGAGGAATGGGGCCGTGTCGTAAGGCTAAAAAGGTGCAGCTCGTAGAAGCGGGGTCTTCTCGATCAGCTCTTCGAGTCCGCCGTTGCTGCGAGGCTGATTGTGGAGGGTATACGACTGTAGAAAACCGCACATCAGTGACAGTATATTCAGTGAATGCTTGTTTTTATGTGCAACACGCTAAATCAAAAATGTTTTTGTACATTTTTAATCATCATGTTTCTTCAGTGAAGTGCTAGGTGAGGCCATCAAATTCAAAGAAAAATGACTAGTTAGCTTCCTATATCTAGCCCTTCACACATCAAAATGATTAAGTGCGCAGATAAAGACGGATCATCCCCACTTATACCATTCTGTGAATCACTAATGACATGTTTATGTGCAGTGCTTAAGCACTGAGGAGTGACATTTAATAGTCATGTCTAACAAATAGTACCATTGTCATAGCAAGGAAGAAGGCGGGGGAGGGGGAGGGGTATATGGGCGTGGGGAGGTGTACAGTTCCTCTCCGACATTTTTCAGCTTTACATCTGAATGTGCGCACGGGCAGATAAACGGGCGCATGAACATTTATGAAGTGTGTTTGTGAAATTGAAACTATATTCGAATTATAATCAGTATTGACGGTATGATGAATGTGACAGTGAAACGGTGGATTCTCTGAAGGAAGTTGTTTTGAGAAACATATTTTTACATAGACTTGGAGTTGAAGTAAGCAGCGTGCACACCCTTCACCGACTAGGCGGGAAGTGAGAAAACATACCAGACTCATCGCTAACGTGTTTTTTATTTAAATAAAAAAAAGCTGAAAAACAAATTCCATCTAAAAAATGTTATGTATATGTGAAGAAAGAAAACTATGAAAGAATAACGTGCCGCTGGCAAGGACCGCACCTGCGATTTTCGAATTTATTTATTTTATTTATTTATTTATTAAACCCTCAAGGCCATGGGCATTGAAGAGGGGAGTGGGAGTAACAAGATGTACAAAACATAGAAAAAACAGAGCATGTGTTTAAATAGAAAAAAACATAGATTATCCTGATTATACAATATTAGCTAATGCTTGATGAAACAGGTGATTAACGCGTATGGAAACAACATCGGCGGGAAGGTGGTTCCACTCTCGGGATGTTTTTGGAATGAAAGACTCAGCAAAATATTTAGTGTTAGATGAAACAACTCCAACTTTATGATTATGGTCAATTCGACATGATATGTACTGAGGTTGTGAAAGCAGTTCAGCATGGAGAGAAGCATGGCAATAAACCTTATGAAATAAAGTTAGGCGAAAAATGCGACGTCGTGATGCTAAAGATGGGAAGTCAATACTACTTTTCATTGCCGTTACACTTGCCGTTCTATTGTAATTTGATAGAATGAAACGGGCTGAATTATTCTGAACAAGTTCAAGTGCAGTGAGTAAGTTGTCGTGGCAAGGATCCCATACTGGTGTTGCGTACTCTAGTTTTGATCTGATTAGTGTTTTGTATAGAAGAAGTTTTAAAGAAGACGGGGCTGAAAAAACGTTTCGACGTAATTAACCTAGCATGCGATTTGCCTTGTTAATAATGTATTCGATGTGTTTCGTCCAAGTTAAATTGTTGGTAATATGAACACCTAAGTACTTGTAAGAGGAAACGATTTCAAGTAATGTATAGTTCAGGTAATATAAAGGCATACAACTAGTAGTTCTCGATACACGCATTACTTTACATTTAGTGACATTAGGTTCCATTCACCATTCTTTGCACCAGTTGCTTACACTAGTTAGATCTGATTGGAGAGAGTAGGAGTCGTCAGCAGTTATTTCCCGAAAAATTACGCAGTCGTCGGCAAACAAATGAACATTAGAAGATATAAGAGAAGGCAGATCATTAATGTAAATAAGAAACAAAAGAGGTCCAAGAACAGATCCCTGGGGGACACCAGAGGAAACCTGGCTGAGTGAAGAGTTATGATTATTAGCTGAAACAAATTGCGAGCGATTTTTAAGGAAACATACAATCCACTTCATTATGGTGTCATCAAGTTGGAGTTTGCTTAGTTTGTGTAGTAGCAGCTTGTGGCATACCTTGTCAGAGGCTTTGGAAAAGTCTAAATAAACACAGTCAGCTTTTGATGATTGGTCTAAAATGCGATGTAGCTTGTGAGTAAAAGATATTAACTGTGCTTCGCATGAGAGCGATTTGCGAAAACCGTGCTGTGCAGATGTAAAAAACAAATTTGATTCAAGGAAATTGACTAGATGTGAGAATATGATATGTTCCAGTATTTTACAGCAGGTACTAGTTAAAGATATAGGGCGGTAATTTGCGGGGGATGTTTTTTGGCCAGATTTGAAGAGTGGAACCACCTTACCTATTTTCCCTTGTATGGGTAGCGTAGATGTGTCAAGTGATTGCTGGAATATTTTTGTTAAAATAATAGAACTAAATGAACTTGTATTCTTTAAAAACTTCGAGTCTATTAAATCGTAAGCTGGAGAAGAATGGTATTTAAGTCCAGCAATCAACTTAGCCACAACTGGCGCTTCGATACAGATGGAGGACATTACAGGAAAATTATATGTCTGCACGCTAGGAGCATTAATTGTGGAAGGAACAGAAAAGTTTTTCGTGAATGTATCATTGAGCACAGCCGCACAATCACTCAAGGAAATGGAATTGCCCGATGCGTCTTCTAAGTAAATACTGTTATCATGTGGCGGATTTATGACTTTCCAAAACTTTCTAACGTTATTATTAGGCATGGATGGCAAGGTTTGGGATAAAAAGGAAGATTTAGCAGCTTTTAGTGCAGATATGTAAGCGTTCGATGCTAATCTGTAAGCTTCCCATCGGGAATCAGTTGGCGATTTCTTGGCAGAACGATAAAGGCGCTTCTTACAGCTAGACAGCCTTTTCAAGTGGGCGTTGTACCACGGGGTGCGATGATTACACGTGATAGTGCGTTTCAGTATGAATTTTTCTGTTAGATCGTAAACTTTACACGCAAATATGTCCCAGGTAGTTTGAACAGAATGATCATCGAAGTTTGCCAAAAAAGTATCAAGAAAGATGGATAACTCGTGATTAATAGCCTGAAAGTTCGCCTTTTTGTAGTCATGAATTACTTTTTTGTTGTTTGAAACATTTGGAAATGATGCATTAAAAGAAAAACTTAGAAGAGAATGATCGCTGATTCCGGGCAAGTACGTTATGTCGGAAGTAAAATCGGGCCGCGTAGTTATGATTAAGTCAAGAGTGTTAGCTGCGTGAGATGATATTCTAGTTGAATGATCTACTAATTGCGTTAAAGAAAAGATAGAGCAAAAGTTAAAAAACTCAGAAGCTTGTGTTGAAAAAGGAGAAATGGAAGCTGGTTGTGTAGTCCAATTTATGTTCGGAAAGTTAAAGTCGCCGAGTAAAAATAAGGGATAACTGGGGAAATGTGTTACGATGTGGTTCATAACGTCGTAGAGTTCGTTAAGAAATGTCGAGGACGATGAAGGGGAACGATAGCATGCGCCTAGGACGATTTTCTGATGGCCAATAGTGAGCAAAGCCCAGATAGTTTCAAGAGTGGTGGTAATGTGTATGCAAGAAGAAGATATGTTTTTGGATATCGCTAATAGAACACCGCCACCCCGATGCGCAGTTCGATCACAACGATAAATTGCAAAATGACTCACTTGATTAAAACTTTCTGAGTCCTGCACATGCGCACGGAGCCACGTTTCGGTTAGCACAATTATTTGTGCATCGCAGGTATCTATTGCCGAAGATAAAGAATCATATTTGTTAAGAAGGCTTCTTATGTTCGTGAACAGAACAGAGATCCTTGGGTTAGATTTAGGGCCACTACCCCTCGCGCGTTCCTAGGGAGGGACACGGGCCTGGATGTTACTTTCGAAACCTCGACCAGGCCATTCTACTTCAATAACCTGTCCAGCGTTAGTATCAAACATGTAGCATTTTTTGTTAACATATAGCTTGTTTTAACGTAAGTTAAATTGGGGGAATTCTGGCAGATTTTTTGCGAAATCAGTGAGCTTTTTTCGGATGATGCGCGTAGCGGGCGAGAAGTCTTCGCTAATACCTATGTCTTTTATTTTAAATTGGGAGTGTGCAGACAGTATTTTATCTTTAGTTTTGATGTCGCTAAACTTTACAATGATGGGACGGCATCGGTTTTGCGAAAATGAGCTATAGTCGGTGTGCGCGATGAATCGAGTTTGGCGAAAATGACCCTATGACGGACGTAATTTCAGTGACCACCTTTGCTTCAGTTTCTTCCCAAGATTCTTTGACATCTGAAAACCCATGAAAAATTAAATTTTCACGTCAAGACCTATCTTCAAGCTCGTCCAGGCGAGCCTGTAACAAGCTGTTTTGAGCAGCAGTTTCTGATACCTTACTACGCATGCTTGATAGCTCACTTTTGAAGTTTTCGACAATCTTGGATTTGTTTTCTAGTTCATCTAGTCTTTTTAGTATTCCGGTTACTTTCGTCTCGACGTCCTTTTGACCGCTTCTTATGGTTTTTACGTCAGCAGCTAGATCAGCGTGATTCTTCGAACATTGAACAGAACGCGCATGACGTCTTTAAGGAGCTGAAATAGCACACTCATTTGTTCAGTGGGGTTCTCGGGTAGCGTTTCAAGTTGCAATAGCGCTTCAGAACGCGTTGTTGGCCCAGGATTAGCTTCAATATCCCCGGAACACAATAATAGGAAGGCAGTGGAAAAGCAGTCACAAATGGTATCAAACGAAACCCGTGGGCACGGGAACAGCAAAAGGCAGGTATTATTCGATTTTTTAGCATAAAGAGAATATTTTCTACACACCTGCATTGGAAAAACACGCAGATCAGGCATCATGCTTGATGCGCTGCTCCCGTGCCCACTGAGGAACAGGTTGGTCCGCAAGCTGCTTTTGTGGTTTCCGGAGAGCGATGTCATTGTCGATGCTGTTGGTAGATGATGGTCGAGCTTCGCCGATGAGGTTACATTGAAGAATATGCCACTGCTTGTGGTTTTGACGCCAGAAGAATGCACCTGCCAGAGCAGATGCGAACACGCCGAGTCAGAAGAGACAGCCGGTAGCCAGACCACCAACAGCACAAGCGCAGCCTGCATTGGAAAAACCCGCAGATCAGGCATCATGCTTGATGCGCTGCTCCCGTGCCCACTGAGTGCTTGATGCGCTGCTCCCGTGCCCACTGAATAATGTGCTCACATTACATACTCTACAAATAACATCCTGTATGCATTACTTGCCATTAAGTCAGTTAGTTTTCGTCATTACGGTGTTCAACAATTAAAAATGAGCCTTAAATATTTGCACTTCTTTTCAACATGCATGCAATGTATGACACGATTTAGAAAGCGCTGTTCTAGCGCTCTGTCAGGCGTTTCATTACCATTATATACATGAAGATGGGTGTGGAATGGCGTGAGTGTAGGACGAACATGTAATGCCATCTATATACGACAATATAGTTTTCATTAGCACTGCAACCTTCCTATCCTTCCTTTCCTCCTCTTCCTCTTCCTTCTTCATTACACTGTATGTGTATGAAAGCCTGTGAATAAATGCATGAAAAACAGGCAATATCCAACGACATGTGAACACATCAATACCTTGGTTTGTCTCAATGTCATACAATCTGGTGTATACATATAGGATGACTGTTAGTTGGGCATGTTGGTTTAAGTTCCTGGTAAAACAAGCACCAAAAAGTACAAACACTCAGAAAGGACACAGGATGAGTGCTTGTGTACAGAGCTCTTCGCTGACTTCGTACTACATCGGTTACCACAGTGCACGCGATCGGCTAGATTTTCTTATTTCGGATTTTCGTATAGGTTTTACTGTAGCTACGAGAGTTCAACGTCATCTCGGAAGGCAAGACCTAAAGCGGACCACTGTAACTGGACAATCTCGAAAGTCAAATTATTTTAGGGCAAATGCATCAGCTGAGAGGTTTATGGGTGGTGTGACACAACAAGCAAGCTATTGATTGTAGCTGCAAGGTAGCCTGATGCACCGTCTTGAGAGAGACAAGCCAACAGTAGAGTGACAAAATTATGTGTGGTGTTCTTTATAAAAAGGGCGTGTTTTTACCAATTTCTAAGCTACTAAATAACGGTTTCTTTTCGTCTCTGCTCACATGAGAGCCGACAGAAAAAAGAAAAACTTACAAGCGTTTTTTTTTATAATTTCGCCCCAGAGGACCTGTAGACGCAAGCCGTCATAATCTTTTTTCTTTACAGTTCTTCTGGTTATCCTACCACGCACCCCTGTGTAAATCTTACGCACATTACTTGGTTTGTCGCTGCCTCAATGATTGATAGAAGATTTCTTCACTTTAACTGTCGTTGCATCTGCCAGGCAATTTTGACCCTATAGTCTGGAACAGCTTTTGCCTATGCAATAGTAGAGTATGAATTACCCGAAAGCGTTACAAACTCTTTCTAAACATTTACACTAAGATCGGCCCACGTTTGTCAAAACAGCACTTTTGTTTTATGACGTTAACAGCTGACGCCGTAGTAACAACATTGTAACGTCGTAGCAACTTCATTGTGACGTCATAATGACGTCACAACTTTGACTCACAAGTAGCATCAAGAAGCCTGGGACAAGACGAAGGAAAAATAATTAAGGACGCTTGCGCTTTGCCTTCAAGAACAAATGGTGATAGCATTTTATATGGCCTCACCTAGATGAACTAGATGAACGACCCATCAACTAACGACGCCGATCGGTTCCGCGAAGGGGAACGTGGAAGGCCCGCGCAGGAAAAGAAAGAAGGCTCCTTCGTGCTCACGGTTCACGAGCAGAGTCATCAAGGTCACCCCCAATTCGGAACAAAAAGGGGAGAGCTTACTCGGAAGCACGTTTTGCAAGAATCAGCTTAAGTGCGGTCGTCTGAGTTTAAGTCATTGTTGGCATGCACGTGTGCCATTGAGAATGCCGCAGTGACGCGAGCACTGGGTGGACCGCGGCATGATTGCGGCACGCAGATGAGCTTATCCCCTCCTCCCCGCTATACGTCATTACCAAGTGTTGTTAGGATGGCGGTGTGACTGGCTGTCCCATGCACAGCTGGTCAGTGCACAGGGCTTGACGGTGTACTTACCGCTCTTAAGGAGGCTTCTACGTAGCAACGTTTAATGAGAGAGTTGACAGAGCCCTAGCGTGAGAACGGCTACCGATGGAGGTCCGCCGATGGAGGCCATCAGCACAGCCTGACATGGGAGAGACTGTGACACCACGAGAACCTATCCCCTTTCGTGTTTGATTTCGCAACATGGTTTTTACCAATGCAGTGCCTGTTATGAAAGTGTTTCTGCGATTGGTTGCGGCGATGCGAGTCCACACGTGTGATTGACTTGTGTGGAGATTCTCTGTTCTACCGAGGATTGTAAAGAAGGTGTTTGATTGTGAAATGGGAAAGCGGTGGTTTGGGCTAGACCCGGAGACAAGGCTGAGTGCTCTCATAAGCGGACTACGGCTCTTCCTTCGCGCTGCCGTCGAGCACTTGAGTCATTGGCAACCATTCTGAACCTTAACACCTTCCTTTCTTAGCCAGTGTATACTTGGCAACGACTTTCTGTGGCAGCACAGACAAGGCTACGAAGCCCTCGCATGCCCTTTCTACTACGCTTTTGCATGTAGCCCACGAACGCTAACCTTTGTATATTGCGTAACATATAGGGAAATATAAACCAAAAATGTGTGAATATTATGTTTAAAATTGTTCACATTATTATTAGACAGGATCACCCGTGTAGGTTTTTTGTTCTTTGCTGTGTCTAGTTTTCTGGTTTTCTGGTGCTACGTCACCTTTATTCTGCCCCGGTAAAAAGCGATGGCATCACTCGGTTGCAGCAAGTTCCCATCGAAGCTTGTGAGCGAGCATGAGTGCATCAGGTGATGTGAATTCATCGAGCAGGGAGAAACAAAGACTGGTGCGTCGTGAAATATTTTGTTTTCCGTACACGAAATCGCCGAGAATTTGTGTCCGAGTGATATCATCAGCGCAAGCGGGACTCTAATTTTTATAGCCACTCAAAGGTTACACCGGCAACCTGCCAGTGTTCAGCAACACCAGCAGCGCAGCTTGGACAAAAAAGTATGTTTGGAAACAGTACATAAAACCAATGACCTTTTCCTAAATTGCGTTGCATACGCAGTCGGCGTTTCGGCTGCCTAATGTTGTTGATACAATAACGCTGAAGATCGCGTACCTCAACATAGCTCCTTTCGGCGCCTACAGAGGAGTCGTTCCTTGCGCTTTGCCTGAATAACAGACGCGTTCTTGTATAAAGTTGACTGTGCAAAAAAACAGCTTTCTTCGCTGAGTAAAAATTGTGTTTTATCCACTTGGACTTACGAACGTCGGAAGCCCGCTCATGACCAATCGGTGCCAAGATTTCTGTTTCCCATCGTTGCCTTCACCTACCCTAAAAAAAATAAATAACGTGAACGTCTCCAGAAAGTGCGTGCTTCTCCAAAAGAAGGAAAACAACGATGCTGACCAAGTATGCACTGATATTCAGGAAATGGTTTCTTGGCTTTGCGTTGTTCCAATTGCCCAGTGCCTGCAAAGTATGCACTGAAATTCAGGAAATTGTTTCTTCGCTTTGCGTTGTTCCAATCGCCAGTACCTGCTCGGCCGTACCTTTCTTTTTGCTGAAATATATCCCAATGTTTCAAAGAAACTTCGTGCTGTTTCCCTTAAAAATGGGTATTTTATTTATTTGCTCCCAAATAAATGTAAGATTTATTGTATGGTTGTCGTGCGAACAAGTACATATGTTCAATGCGCTTGCGAAACAGAAACCGATATCGCACGAAAATGGACTATTTGGCGTACTAAAACCTGTGCAGAAGCTCTGCCCGCGTAGCTCTCGCTGTGCTGCCGCAGAGAGTTGCCGGCGAGTATAGAAACTAGCCGAGAAGTGACGAAAATAACTAAAGCTTTCTCAAAACTGTGCCAAGAATTGGTGGTAACGCCGTAATACTAAACTTCTGCAGTTACTCTACTTCTTTGTATGATCAGCATATGCAAAAATGTCGCATAGCACTCTATGTTTTCTTCTTATGAATCATTTGGATGAAAGAGATGCGTAAATCAGGAACACTCACATACATCTATCAAACTTAATTAACTGTGCCTTTTGAAGTTTAAACTTCCGCAAATGAATTGAGCCACGCATCCTGTCAGTCCCATTTGCGAGGCCTGAAAACAAGAGATAGATGCCTCTAAACATTGCATAATTCAGCTGCATTACCAGTAGGCAACTAGACACAATATGGTTCCACTTTATTGACAGTGGTTTGTCGACACAATCAGCAACAGCTATGCTGTCCTACAGTATATTACCTATAGTATTCTAATTCGTTAAACTTTTTTTCTAGACAAAGCGTGCAGGCTCATTGCTTTCGTGCTGCCCAACAGCGTACCTGTTTGCTCACTGGTGTTCCTTTTGATGAACTCGTTGAAGGCGTCATTTCTGTCTACACAGCCTCATGATGTGTGAGGCCCAGAGGGCGGCTTTAAGCTATGCCCTAGTAGCGTACCAAGTACTATGAATTGTTAAACACTTTTTCTAAGCTCACAGTGTAAATAAACGTTTCTAAACAGAATATGAAGCGAGCTATAGCATAACGCTTTCGCATAGTTGAGCAGATCGTACTTTAAATAAAACATTCTTTTAAACAACACGATCACAGGGATGTTCTGCCCATTTAGTTATATTCGTTTTGTCACTGAGTCCTGTCATCATGAAAGCCATTCAACTACCGCGAAAAAAGAATACCTTTCCCAGGCACAGAGAAAACTAAGGTTATCACCTACGCCGATGATATAACGGAATAAAAAAACGTTTGATTTTCTAAATTACCGCGTCTTTTTTAGCATTACTCCGCTCTTTGGTACGTACTTGAATACAGACAAAAGCAGGACGATGCGCTTTGAAACATTTACCGGTGATCCCTCAAGTTTAGGTCAACACTCGGACATTGTCAGAGTTGTGTGACGCAAATTTGAAGAAGGGGTTATTGCAAACAAGAACATGAGAAGACGCAACAGCCTGAACGAGAAGGTGATAAACAGGTTTTCGGCATACAATCGGTTGCTCACTCTGTTTGGGAGGCTAAAGCTGGACGTTGCTACGCTGACGCCATCGTCCCCGAGTCAAGACGAGACACAGCTCCGTCCAAAAGCCCGTTTGGTCAAAGAGTGATGACGTCACGGATTCCCAATATTTCTGACGTCACATCATGGTTTCAACTGGAATTGTCTGTCGATGAAAGGTGAGCCTATCCCGGTGACAGTGCAGCGCTACATGAGGAGCAGAAATCTAGAGCGAAGGGCAGCGCCACATTTTAGTAGACTGAGAACCTCAAGGCGAGTGACGCAGCCAGAAAGCGTTGCTTTTGTGAAAGTGACGGGGGTTTGATTGCCATTTATCCATGTTCATGCGCGCGTTTGTATATGTGCGTGCATGTGTACACGTGCACAATGACAAATTTGAGAAGGCAATGTTGAAGTCTTCACCCCATCAGCCCCCCTCTACCAATTACCTACACCACAGCGCGAAGCATATACTTCATTTCATAACCTGTGGCAGCACAACGAAAGTTAGGGGCTCCCTAAGCCAATAATAATAAAGTCGACTTCATACAATAGTGTTCCTACGTGCACGTCACCAGCTTGAGTTATACAGACGGCATGTTCTGTGCGAATGCGCGTGTACCTTGGCAAATATATATGTTAAGGGACGAAGCTCCTTATAGCGGCACCATACGACTTCGACGGACGCACGACTACGACTACTCGTAGTCTGTAACCAGTCTTACATTTTGGCCTCCAAGGTAGTGCCGGTGAGAGATTCTTCTGTGCGTTGCTGTAAAATAAAAAAAAAAATTCGCAGCGTGCGCGTTAACTAAGAGCCGAATTCTCCTGTCTCTGATTCCCAATGAGCAGCCATTGGCATCTACATTGAGCATTATCTGACAAGAAAGGGTTGCTAGGTTATACTCGCTGGGCATAACCTCCTTGGTTTTAGAAAGGTTTAGCGAGCGTTGGGCCGCAGTGCCATGAATACAGTGAACTAATATATACCTTGAACTACAGGTGGTTAAAATTGGGAAGTAGACATGAAGCGCAAGCCGTAAGAAAGTGTGCGTGTGCCACCTCTTGTTTAGTCCTTGGAATGTCCACTGGATGGCGGTGCATGTGCGGAATATCTGATGAAACGATGAGAGATGGTGGCAGTTAGAGTGTTGAACAGATGGACGAACGGACGCAGACAGATGCATGGATGGACTCACGGATGGCTGCACCAACGGATGGATGCATGGATGGACGCAGGGGCGGATGCATGGACGAACGCAGGGACGGAGGCACAGATGGACGTGCGGAAGCACGAACAGACGCACGCACAGACGGGCGAATGGACGCAAGGATGGTCACACAGACGGATGCATAGACCGACGGAAGCAAGAACGAATGGACGGACGGATGCTTCGTCCCACTCTCCATCAATCACTCCGTGTTTATGCTGCCATTTTTTTTCCTTTACTTCAGTAGCATGTGGAGTGTCTGTTATAAACCTGTAGTCACATTATTATCATTTTTAGATTTTTCAGATGGTCGTACTCACACCTCCATCTCTCTCTTTCTCCCTCTCCCCACCCCCTGTCGAGCATAGTGCAGACATGGCGATTTGGCATCTAGAAAGATGTAGAACACAGCGATACAATAGTGTCCTGATATAGTACCGTAGGTATACTTACTAACCGTATTTCTGTACTGAAATATATTGGTGAATGTATTTTTATCGTCTACGGAATTATTAAATGCGAAGCATTTCTTAGCGAACTTCGGCGACTTTGAGTCTATCTATCTATCTATCTATCTATCTATCTATCTATCTATCTATCTATCTATCTATCTATCTATCTATCTATCTATCTATCTATCTATCTATCTATCCGCCTACGACGTCTAGCTCTCCTGGCCGTTTCGATAATGGTATCGATACCAAACTTCATATGTCATAACATGATTGCATGGCGAACACAAGCGACAGACCCTAACATGAAAATAATGACATGCGTGTCATGTAGCAATATGACTACATGCCACGCTCATGATGCGCTCATGGCCGTTTCGCTAGCGTCACATATACCAAATTTGGAATTACAGTACGTGAATGTATGACGAAGGTATGTGACTGGTGCAAACGTCATATACATGAGGCGCGTGTCATGAGAGAACATGACTACATGCCACAGTCAAGGCGCCAATGCATTTCGACGTGACGCAGTGAGCGTGCTCGCCGGCATTCATTTCGACGCGTCAGGCCGGCGTTGCGACGCCAGGCACCGGTCCTTCCATATACTCA
This sequence comes from Rhipicephalus microplus, assembly GCF_043290135.1. Classification (NCBI taxonomy): domain Eukaryota; kingdom Metazoa; phylum Arthropoda; class Arachnida; order Ixodida; family Ixodidae; genus Rhipicephalus; species Rhipicephalus microplus. The sequence goes on along the minus strand of NC_134701.1, from coordinate 166,307,528 downwards.
CAGATGCGCACCGCGCTGCGTTGCTCTGACGCATGCGCGTTTCAGCACGTCTGGCGTCCCTTCCTAACGAAAAGAGAGAGACGCAGTGTTGTCTGGGTTATGGTGGCTAGAAGGGGGAGGTGACGCCAAGGGCCGGTCAAAAGCGATGCGCCGTTTCATGCCTGGCGCACGGTGGCGCTGCTTGTCGTAGTTCGATGCCCGCTCGGCCGCTCGCTCTACGGCTGGGCGCGCGGCGGAAGCGCAAATTAGAAGTTCGCCGCACGCGCAAGTCTAATTTTACTAAGCACGCAAGTAACCTTAAGTGGCATATACTTTGGAACTCGTACTGAGCACGTCAAAGTGTTCTATTCCGATACGCATGACCGATGCAATCCCGAACGGCACTGATCCCTCGCTTCCGACTTCCATGCTCTACTCCACACTTCCCATTTTGCACTCGACGTTAGTTTCGATAAAATACAAGGAAGAGACCATACCCGCTGTTTGCATGAGTACACAAAGCATAAAAAATGATTTATTTTTTCCAATCCGAACAACTGACAAGAAATCAATAACTGCACGTAAACAGAAAGCGTCTGTATCTGCGACTGCAGCACATCACTTTAACTAACAAAAGAAAGACTGTTCAGTTTTTAAGTACAGATTATTTTTTTGCAAATTTAGAACACATTTTACTGAAAGCAGAATAAAAACATGAAGTCTGCAATTGGGGGAAAAGGTAAAAGCGCTTCACTTCATTGAAAACATGCACAAATACAATAAAAACGTTTGCATTTGAGTACGGCACCAATTCATCTCGATGACAAAAAAAAAGTCAGTCATGTTCATACATTTGCAACTATGGTGATCACTTTTGAACATATTTACACAACTCATACAAAGGCTGCATTGAAAGTAGAGTGAGGAAAAGCAACTAATCCACTCAATTCACAGCACTCTTCTTAATTTTAGCATCTTCATCTTCTTACGCTTGTCACCTTGGCTGGCATTCTGAGTTTTCACAAGAAAATGCAGCCTGGTAAGGACGTAGAATTTGATGACCTTGTTTGTGAGTTCCATGTTGTGGTCGGGGCAGCCCACGACGGTCAACTTAGCCAACTGCAAAATGAGATGAAGTCCAGGATACTGTCACTTTTGATCTCCTTGATGCTGAAGCAACGTGTGAATGCGTTCTCAAGCGAAGTCATCGGGTCATTCAGCTTGGCTGATGGATGCAGCAGGCCACCCCTGTTCACTGCATTGGTGAGGCATGCTGCGGCTGGAAGTGACCCATCGTTCTGTCGCAGAAGCAGTGCACAGCAGTCGGTGCACTTTGTGGTTGCGATGCTTTTCCTTGCCACATAGCCGCCAATGTAATAGATGAGCATTGAGTCACTGGCTTCCACTACCATGTCAGTGTGGTCAAGCCCACACCCGCTGAGGACTTCACGTGCTTCACAGAGGTTGCCTATGTCTAGCAGTTCATTGATCCTCCTATAAGACGTGGTGCCCATTGCACCCTCGGTGTCTATCAGGTTCCTTAGCACTCCTGAAGACACATTGGCATGTGACGCTGACTTGGCAAGATTTTGGAAGGTCAGAGTATTAATGGAAATGAGGAACTGGCTGGGCGACGGGTGATCATTAGACCCAGACATTTGCCTAACAATCCCAAAGACCCTTTCCATCGGATCTTGGCACAACCGGCTTGTCATGAGGTACTTGTAATTCAATTTCGTTGTCACGTACTCCAGAAGGAGTAGAGTGCTTGAGAGCGTGACGCGAAGTCCTTCTGTGGTGGTTTGGCTAAGGAAGCCAGCTGACCCCTTTTTTTCAGACTTTTTTTCACACTTTTTTTCCCACAGGTCCAAGTAAGCCAAGAAGCTTTCAATGCAGGCTTTGTGGGCATTACCGGGCCTGAGTGCACCTGAACTACACCTAGAAGTCATGGCCTTATAAGATTTCGCATCCTTTCTACAAAGTTGACAGTGGGAGATTAGTCTCCATGTTTCTCTTCAATATCTTCTCTGTAGAGAAAAAGACCACGGAGGACTTCATCACTGAACAGCAAAAATGCGTAGTTGACCCTCATAGCCTCAAAACCAGTAGGCCGAACCACGGACTTACTGACGTGTGGCATTGCCTTGAGCGTGGTGCTACGACTTTCATCAGAGTTTCGGGCACAGTCTATACCGTCAACATCAGCGTGCCCTTCTGGAAGCTCAAAGCCTGTGCGAACAAAACTGTTCCTCACGCATTTGACGAGATGCGGGAAGTCTGATACAAAGTAAAGGAAACGCTCGGGGTCACTGGGGTGCTTTCTTCTGCACACAGTTTTTCCTTCGTTTCAACCACACCAAATGAATGCCACATGGCCCGATTCCATGAAGCTCGGTCACACGTTACGAAATCCACGTGGAGCCCAGCATTCTCGCACAGTATGACACACTCAAGGATTATTTTGGCTAGAGTATCTGCTTTAACATTGCTATGCGAGGCAAATACTCCAATAATCTGATGCCACTTCCCACTGAAAGGCTGGAACATCACCACCAGTCCTTGATCACATGTAAGTGAGCGCTCGGCTTCAGGTGTGAATTTCCCGAGGTCAACGAAGCCTTCAATGCTGCCATCCGAATCATGACTCAAGTTTTCCGATAGCTTCATTTCATCGATGAGTAGGCCGCCGTGGTGCTGAAACGGGTCCATCGACTTTGTTTTTTTCTTTTACAGCAGCAAAAACTTTGCTGCTGAGGCCAAAGCCACTTCTGAACTTCTTCAAGTAGCACCGAAGACACGTACGTGATGGAAGAACTATGATCTTATGCTTTCTTATGTGCTCATAGAGCCGTGGACTCTTCATGCACATGACTGCACACTCAAGCACCCATTCAGAGTCATATTTCATTCCTTTGGTGCTTTTGCGCTTCGCCGCTGCTAGGCATGCTCTTACCTGCTGCTGCTGTTTTGAGGGCAGGGATTTGATGGCATCCACAAACACCGAAGAATCTTCGCTTGCATTTTTCCTTTTTAGTTTCTCGATGTTCAACTTCACTCTCAGAATTTTCGATTTCGTCCTCTTCAGTTGCATGCTCCGAATCTTCAGCTGGTATGAAAGGGGCCGGGTGCAAGCGTGTGCCTTCCTTCGTTTGTAGGAGGCCTGGTTGAGCAGTAGCTTCCTTAGGTATCTACACTGTGGGCAGGCTTTGCCTAGTTCTTGTGCCACTCCGGGGCAAGACATGCTGAAAGTCTTCCCACCAGAGGTCTTTTCTTGGCGTTTGGGATTAGCAGCGACCTCGCCCTTTTCGCCGAATCCTTTGCACGGTATCAGAGAATCCGCTTCCGCAAGCAGCTCTTGCGCCATTGCAGTGCTACTGACCTGTACGTTCTTCACTACCGTGGCTTGAACGGAAACTTTCGCTTGAACGCTGCACTCGTTTGCAGTGAAGAGAACGACTTTTTCTAAGGCGAGGTTACCGTTATTCATGGCACAAACTGTGAATGCTGTAGCACTGTCCGCCCCAGCGATCCTGTGCTTCGCCCAATAGGCACTTGGTGGTTCACAACTCGCGATATAAAGCGCGGTTGGAGAGTTGGAAAAGCTTCCGTCTTCATGGGAGTCGGCAGCGTTGTCGTGCACAGAGGCGCTTCCTTCACACCGCGGAATCTTTGCAGGTAGGCCCCCCGTAGACGTCCTCGACGTTCTTTTCTGAGGCGGTTTCTTCGATAAATACGCAGGGACGTTCGGATAAACGGTGGGGATTGCATTATCCGTAAGCTTAGGTCGGTCACGAGGAATTCGCACTGTCTCACCGTTGATAGTGTAGGTGAAAAACCGCACGAGGTACTGTTCGTCGAAATGCAGCTCACAAAGAACTGAGGTTGCTTCCAGTGGTTTGTCCGCACGTGGCACTGCTCGCTGCCAGGCTTTGAAGCGTTCAGGGTCTTTGGGCACAGAAAACAACGACACTTGCCGACCGGACTTCCTCGCAGAGACGTAGCCCGAAGAACAGCCGGGCGCGAAGCAGTGCATCTGCGACGCTTTCCGTTTCACGCGAGAGCTCATTGCGCTTTAGATCACCGCACTCAGTACTGACTGGAAATTAGTTTGTGCGACATACTTGTCACACAAAAAGCGACGAACTCAGCCTGTAAGGCACAAAGAAACACGTGCGCGAAACGGTAAACAAACGACGGACGAAACAGCGCCAACCCCCTCGCTTCGCTTTCGACAGGCATCGAAGAGCTGGCTGGAGCGCCACCCCGGCTACCGCGGCCGTGTCATGAAACCACGAATCGCTTTCCCTGCGGCGGCACATGGGCGCTGACGCCACCTCCACTTCTAGCCACCATAGTCTGGGTAACGCATTGGCATGAAATGCAGCATGTCGCATTTCGCGCCGTTTGCCGTCGGGCCGCGCCGAAGGACGCTCGTCGCGCCTGGCGCCAGACTATAGAGTACTCGCGTTTTGTTAACTTAGCGTCGGTGTGCCAGCGTGTAGGCGCGTCAACGCTACATTGGAGTATATTGGGCCATTCATGATGCGCTCGCGGTCGTTTTGCTAGCTTCATTTCTACTAAATTTGGTGTTACGTGACGTAAATGGATGACGAAATATGACTGGTGCAAACATGATAACCCTGACACGCGTGTCATGTAAGGACATGACAACATACCACGCTCATAGCGTGCTTACGGCAATTTCGCTAGCCCCACATATACTAAATTTGGTATCACGTGACGTGAATAGATGAAAGAGGTAAACGACACATCCAAACATAATAATCATGACACGGAAGTCATGTACGGCATCATTTACCTCCACTTCGTAACGTTGTGCTCGTTTTAAAGTGACATATCAACATTTCTCATTCGTGCTTCGCATATCTTGAATTCCCACTGTTCGTGGAATCTGCCTATTTTTGTAATTAAACTATTGCACTGCAATAAATAACGGGACACGAGTATCCCTTTACTTTTATTGTCGGAAAAGAGCACACGTGTGTCCACTGGGGCTGCAGGATATTTCTCTCTAATTTGAACAAAGACGCGCTGGCGGTAGGGGACGCAGTGAAGGCGGCGAAGGGTTCCCCACGCGTGCAGAATTGCACTTAGAGTAAAGTGTTCGACCCTTTTGAGGGTAGAATCGCCGAAGTGATATTTTTTATTGTCTGCAGAAAAAAGTTCTATTTTATCAGGGCAAGAGGAGCACCCTGAATTTTTTCTGTTGGCAATCCATTTCGAAAGTTTGCTGGTGTTGTGTTGAGGCCAAGCCAGCGCTATGTAAACGACAACCTATTTGAGAAGCCGTGGTTGCTTAAGTGCAGTTAACGACACAAACTTTTTAAAAGCAAAACAAATGCACGCATTAAAGTATGAGTGATTCACTTTCCACGCAAGTTTTAATGCACGGGAACATTGACATTATGATAATCAACGTCAGCAACTGTGCATCAGCAGCCTAGAAGTACAACATATTTATATATTTATATATATATATATATATATATATATATATATATATATATATATATATATATATATATATATATATATATATGTATGTATATGTATGTATATATATATATATATATATATATATATATATATATATATATATATATATATATATATATATATATATACATACATATATTTATATCCCAGTCCATACCTCAACTCCTGCATCTGTAGCTCCGTAACTGTAATACAGGATACCATTTGACTGTTTTTGCTAGAGCACCCCTGCTATATGCTGTGACATCGAGACTAATGTAGCTCAGGATATGTATTTTTAACTTCCATTGAAGGTATTTGGACATCTCTTTCCCTGAACACCTTTCTCAATAGCTCTACCCAGGTATGCGTAAGAACAAAATGTTCCTTTGCAAACGGCTTTTCTTCTATCTCGTGTCGTTTTATCCTGTCAGTGTGATATAGTAGCCTAAATAGTAGCCTTGAATGAAAACAGAGACAAACAACAAAAGAAAACACTAGTTTAAGAAGGACAAGGTTGGAATAACGTTCCCGATTTGAAGAATTGAAAGCCGTATATTAAGGAAAACAAAACTAGCATTTGTTTCGTGTACGAATACAGTCCAGGAGCGAAGCTCCACAGAAATGGGGCACAAACAACTATGCGCCTGATCTTGCTGTTGGCTCCCATGAAGGCGGTAGGCTGGCGCAACGTTTCAGGGGCGAAGCTTTTTAAAGCGGCACCCGTTCGCCACTCGTAGTAGTGCGTAACATGTCTTACGCTTTGACCTGCAAGATGGTGCCGGTGGGAGATTTCTCCTGTGCGTTGTTGAACAATAAAAATTCACAGCGTGCACGTTTACTAAAAGCCGAATTCTCCTGTCTCTCATTCCCCATTAGCAGCCTTTGACATGTACATAGAGCACTATCTGACAAAAAAGGGTTGCTATATACGTTATACTCGCTGGGCGTAACCTCCATGTTTTACAAAAGTTTAGTTAGCGTTGGGCCGCAGCGCCATGAATACAGTAAACTAGTATATACCAAGAACTCGATGTGGTTGCAGGTGGCAAGTAGACACGAAGCGCAAGCCGTAAGAAAGTGTGCGTGTGCCTCCTCTCGTTTTGTCCTTGGAATGTTCACTGGATGGCGGTGAATGTGCGGAATATATGATGAAAAGATGCGAGATGGTGGTACTTGGAGTGTTGAACAGATGGACGAACGGACACACAGACAGATGCATGGACGGACTCATGGATATCTGCACCGACGGATGGATGCATGGATGGACGCAGGGGCGGATGCATGAACGAACGCATAGATGGACGCAAGGATGGAAGTGCGGACGCACTAACAGCACGGACGGGCGGATGGACGCATGGACCATCTCACAGACGGACGCATGGACGGACGGAAGAAAGAACGAATGGACGAACGGATGCTTCGCCCAACTCTCCATCATTCCCGTGGATGTTTAGAAAAGAGTGGTTAACGATTTAGAGTACTTAGTACTCTACTACGTGGATATGCTGCCATTTTAGGGGCAAAGCTTTTTATAGCGGCACCCGTTCGTCTCCCGCAGTGTGTAACAAGTATAACATTTTGACCTCCGAGGTGGTGCCGGTGAGAGCTTCTTCTGTGCGTTGTTGAACAATAAAAAATAGTGCTCAATGTACATGTCAATGGCTGCTAATGGGGAATGAGAGACAGGAGCATTCGGCTTTTAGTTAACGCGCAGGCTGCGATCACCATTAGCAGCCATTGGCATGTACATTGAGCACTATCTGACAAGAAATGGTTGCTACGTTATACTCGCTAGGTGTAACCTTTTTAGCTTTAGAAAGGTTTTGCGAGCGTTGAGCCGCACTGCCATGAATACAATGAACTTCTATATACCATGAATGAACTCGAGGTGGTTAAAAATGGGAAGTAGATACGAAGCGCAAGCCGTAAGAAAGTAAAAGCCGAATTCTCCGCCTCTCATGTCCCATCAGCATTCATTTGCATGTACATTGAGCACTATCTGACTGAAAAAGTTTGCTACGTCATACTCGCTGGGCGTAACCTCCTTGGTTTTCGAAAGGTTTACCGAGCGTTCGGCCGCAGTGCCATGAATACAGTGAACTAGTATATACCATGAACTCGAGGTGGTTAAAAGTGGGAAGTGGACTCGAAGCGCAAGCCGTAAGAAAGTGTGCGTGTGCCACCTCTCGTTTAGTCCTTGGAATGTCCGCTGGATGGCGGTGCTTCTATATGGGGAATATATGATGAAAAGATGCGAGATGGTGGTACTTGGAGTGTTGAATAGATGGACGAACGGACACATAGACAGATGCATGGATGGACGCATGAACGGACGCAGGGGTGGCTGCATGGACGAACGCATGGACGGACGCACGAATAGACGCACGCACGGACGGGCTGATGGACACATGGACGGTCACACTGACGGACGCATGGACGGACTGAAGCAAAAACGAATGGACGGACGAATTCTTCGCCCCACTCTCCATCATTCACTCCGCGGATATGCTGCCATTTTTTTTTTGTTGTGAGCAAGGGGGTCGCGGCTGATTGCGTAAGCGCCCAGGCAGCGTTCTTTGAAAACGTGCCAATTGGATTGGATTGGGTAAACTTTTATTTGGTCCCCCAAAACACAGATCACAGTGTTGCGGGCAGCTCCCACGTGGAGACTGAGATGCCAAGGGGCACTGACACTTCAGCGTGTCAGTGTGTTCAGCGAGCGTTCCATTTTCTTAGTATCCCTGGTGGTCGGTACCAACAATGCTGAGGCGGCCCAAACTAGGGAGCCTACATGAACGGCCGTTTTTAGGGTGGATACATCTTAATAAGTGCCTTCAAGAAACTCAGCCAAAACCAGCGGGCAACGGGGCACGCTGTTGCCAGCTTCCACCCAAATTCAGCATAGTTTTCTGTGCGCCGCCATTTTGGAGCAAGCCGCCCTTGTAACAACACACAACACCTGGGCTTTTGAAAGCGGTGGTTCTCAGGGTCGTGTAAGCGACCCAGTTCTCAAAGTGAGCGCACGAAGAAATTCGCAGCCCACACACAAACACTTGCGACATAATACTGAGGTTACGCTGACACGAACGCAAGCGTGGCAACAGCTCAGACTAGCGAGCGCGTCTCCATACGAACGCGCGGACGCGTCCTGTTTGTGGGCTTCCTACTCGCAATGCGTGGACGCAGCAACGACAACTTCGTTTATCTACTCATTCGCGAACACCGCGAAACACATATACGTGTGCCGCAGGAAAAAACAGTGAACGAAATACGCAGTACTCAAAGAGCAAATACGAGACGCACTGGTGGGCTCCCAGCCGTCTCGCTTCACTTGAGCCAGCCATAGTTGTCGTCGGCCAGGGCTCACTGGGAAGCGGAACATTCGCACCCCCTTTCTGTTGTGGTTAGTGCAGAGCGGTACGCAACATCCAGGCATTCTAAGGCTTCACCGGCAGCGTTTAACACGCTACCACAACGTTCGACGCCGTATTATTGAGAACTAAGCACAACCGGGCGTAGACGCAGTGCGGGCACCAAGATGGGGCGACAGCGCGGCGTTGCTGTCTGGCAACATTGTGTTTTTGTCGGGCGGCGGCATGTAGTGGGTCAAAGACTGACATCACCCTTAACACGGCCGTTCATGTAGGCTTCCTAGCCCAAACAGCTTCGTTGCGCCCCCTGGTCCACTGTCGGGTGCCTATTGCAGGTGTAGAGACTGCCTTGCACAAACAACGCAAAATGTCACGGAGCATTCCAGATTACTTCAGCATCATCTGTTAGCCTTGAGCGCCCAAACGCAAACGAACAGTTCACTTTATTCTTCAACAAACGCGGCCGCCTTCGATAATGTTCGATGTTGTACGATGTTGAGCGCCGCGTTTGTAAGTGCCAACGAGCCTCGCCGTGGATCAAACTATCGATGGCCGACTCTCTGTTCACATCTCCCAATCTACAGTGTGCAATTCCTGTGGAAGGACGTTTTGTTGTCGGGGCTCAGGTCCGCCCAAATAAAAAGTGTACTCTTCAAAACGCCGACTGCAGCCTTCGTCAATGTGACGTCTCCGCGACAATATCGCGTCGTACTATTCGGAGACCTTTTGATCTAAGGACTCTTTCGGTAGTAAAGAAACTGCCTTGTTGCCTGCTTGGTTCAATCATTAAAGGGCCAACCACGTGCACGCGATTTTCTAGCGACAGCGACAAGCAGCAGAAACAAGCGACATCATTTGCTGTCGCGGGGGCCTATCCGTTCCCGCCGCTTGTTGCGGAACGCGTTTCTAGAAAATTAGAAAAAATCGCTTGTCGCCCGGAAGCCAGCGTAAAGATATCCGACTTGGGCGCACGTCGTTAAAGGACCCGAGGTGGTCGAAATTTCGGAGCCCTCCACTACGCGTCTCTCATAATCTTAAGGTGGTTTTCGGACGTTAAACCCCAAATATCAAGATTTCCGACAACATGGTTTCCTAGCTTCGGTTTCAATTTGCTCCCGATGCTTGTTATCTACGTGTACTTCACGGAATGCGAGGTATCGAGCATCTTTTTTACATTCGCATCTCAAGTGGAGAGAAAGAGAGCCGCCGGGTTTAGTCGCAAATCTCGTTATTGAAGGTTTCGCTGCTTCGACGGTAGCTCGTGACAGTCATTGTCACTTGCTGCAATGTAAAATCGTCGTGCGAAGTGCGGTGTAGCTGTTGTTGCGTACTACGCTTCTGGGCACTCGGTCGTGGTGTAACTTTTTGCGGAAAAGGAAGGTTGTGAAATGCTTTTGTGGCTTTCTTATGCCTCAAAAGACAGTAATAAGTTGGGCATGTCGTGATCGACCAACTTTTAAAGTACCATTCGCAATTCATGGGTATGCACGTGATAGTTTTCATTCAAGCCCCAATGACACTTTGTCACCAGCATGCGGTTGCAGCCGTCGCGACGCGACGGCTCGATGGAGGAAGCTTGTCGTTGCCGTTTGTTGCTGTCGCTAGAAGGTCGCGTGCATGTGGTTGGATCTTAAGTCCTCTTATCACGTTGAATTATCTTGTGCATGAAAAATTCATTTACCGTCGGCGAGACCACTGAGGTCAAGCCAACCGTATGTGTAGGGTAGGGTGGGGTAAAATGAGACATGGGGCAAACCGCGACTTTTTGAGTTTGACGGCCTACGTATATAATATAAATACTACTTTTCTTTGTTTCTTTTTTTCAGCAATAAGAGCTGATCCTTGTGCGTAAAAGTTGATGACTGCTAACAGCATTCGCGCGGAAAAAAATTACACTGCTAGTGTCAGTGTGTCCGTGACCCGTAACAATGGGGTGAAACTCTGCTCGGCAAAATTTTCGCATCCGAGCATGAGGCTACTCCTGCGTCAGTACAGCAACACAAATATTCGTTTTCCTACTGTAGGCTATGAGCAACATAACACCAAAAGTTTAGTTCGTTTGGTGCCCGGGAACAATACGGTATTTTTAGGGGCAATGCTCTTTAAGGCGCGGGTCCTGCGGCTCCTGTATGTAGTAACTACTTGTCGTTTTAGTCTTTGGAATGTCCGCTGGATGGCGGTACTTGTATATGATGAATATATGATGAAAAGATGCGAGATTGCGGTACTTGGAGTGTTCACTAAATAGACAGAGGGACTGGCGGATGGGCGGAAATACACAGACAGACAGACAGGTGGACAGATGGACGGGCGGAGAGACATACATACATACATACATACATACATACATACATACATACATACATACATACATACATACATACATACATACATACATACATACATACATACACACATACATACATACATACATACATACATACATACATACATACATACATACATACATACATACATACATACATACATACATACATACATACATATGGACGGACGGATAGACGCATAGACAGGCAGAGAACGGACGGACGGATGGATGGGATGGTTCATGGTTCGCCGATAAAGCCCTTTCAAGCTTCGCCCCACTCATGGTGATTCACTCTATTGATATGCTGCGACTTTCTTTTTCGTTCAAACTGCAAGTATTGTTTGTGTGCACTGTGCATACTACTAATTAAAAGTTTCTCGCCACTGTGCATAATATCATGTTTGGCTGAGCAATGGTGTCAGAATACCAAGAAAAAAATTACTAGGATCTTCACGTTTCCGAAATAAAACCAGTGACATATTTGCCGGTATGTATCATAACGGGCCAGATGAGGGCAAGGAAGTGCGTTTAAAACATGCATAACATTATCTGTGCCTTTAATTGGGACGGAGGGACGAACGGGCGCCGCTATAAGGAGCTTCGCTTCCAATTAGCAGATCCCACGTACTTTCGGCGGGACGGCTTTTTGCGCTCCCATAGTAGACTACACAGTGCCCTAAAGCGTTTAACACTTGTTCTAAACACATTGGGACGGCTTTCTGCTTTCCCATGGTAGAGTATGGAGTAGTCTAAATTGTGATACACTTTTTCTAGACACACCTGGTCTATACTAGATGGCTTCATCAAGTGAGAGGATTCCGGAGATGCTATTTTGGAAGCTGTCAAATTCCGCCATGTTGCTACATTCCACCATTTATTGATGCTGATTGGCCCAGTGAACTGCCACGAGCTCTCTAATTGGCCTAAAACGCCGCCATTTCGAATTTTGACAATATGGTGGAACTAGACAGTGTCCAGAATATCACACCGGGGCGGCTTTACGCTGTACCATGGTAAAGTAACAAGTACTTTCAATCGTTAAACATTTTTTCTAAACACACAAGTTGCCGCAGTTATGTCATGAACTCGTCCACGACGTAATTTTAGGGTGAGGCTCCTTACGCCGGGGTTCGTATGTCCCGTGTCGTTGTAGTAGCCAGTTGCATTGCATTGCATGTCAATAAAAAGTTGTCGCAGCATATCCTTGGAGTGAACAATGATTAGTGGAGCAAAGCGTTCATCCGTGCTTCCGTGCGTCCGTTCGTCCATCCTTCCATTCATCCGTGTGACTCTCCACGCGAACATGCGTCCGTACGTGCGTCATTGCATTCATCCATTAATCCGAGCATCCGTCCGTCCATCCGCGCGACCGTACGTGCGTCCGTACATCCTCTACGCCCCACTTGTCATCACTCACCTCGTGAATATGCTGCGATTTTGTTTAAATTTTGGCACGTAGAAAAGGTTTCTTGCTGTTTAGGGAAATATTCTGCGAACTTTGAACGTCACAATTGCCCTATTTGTTGCGATAGCACTTTTGTGCTTCGGCTATATGGAAGAAAAAATGGGGCCTTAGAACTGGGCAGCATGCGTGGAGAGTAAGGAAGGCTGTATTATAGGTAGGTTTACTTCGGCTAAGTAAATACTCTTCTAATTATATAAATGAACACGAACATTCGTCAACTTGAGAGTTTTGAGTTACTATGAAACAGAGCACATACTCAAAAGAAAACTGTCTAGTGAGCTTCTTAAAAGGCTTTTTTTTTCTTTTTTAGGTGTGAATTTGAGTAGAACTCTTTTTTCAAATTCTTCACGAAATGTGTTACTATACTTTTTCATAGCGAACGATGCTTACAAAATATGCCTCGCGATTGTGTTAGTTGAACTGATAGCAATTAATTTGATTATTTGTTGAATTGCCATTGCACTATTTCGCGTTGTTTCTCATGTTGTGTGTTTATTTTGTTTTTTTTATTTCGAAAGTCTGTTCCTAGGCATAATAATTTTTCAAAACCTGCATACAAGTTTTCTCCATATATGAAATCTAATAGAGAACGGTGGTGCGGTCCACGTAGCCAGCTGTCAAAGTCGGGTGGTCGGCCAGGCCTGAGACCTGTTGCACGGATGTGACGGCAACGACTTAATTGTAGATCAGTGCAGGTCCACAGTAAGTGTGCGGCAGTTACATTTTGTGTTAAGGCGTCACAAAATGGGCATGATGTGCCATACGGGCCACGGTACTTTTCCGCCCAAAGGGTGGTCTTCATTTCTTCATTGCAGGTGAGGTCTAAGCAGCGTATCACGGCTTCGGTGTGCAGTAGAGGCTCCTCCCTCCCCCCTTCCTCCATAGACGGCGCCACCTGCTGGTGTCTTACTGAGAATGAAAATTGTGCTACCACGCATGTTCAAGTAGAAAGTTGTCATGTGGTATGTGCCTAAACGTGCAACATGTAATACGTAACACTGAAAAGGGCAAACGCGATATAGCATGTGTCACTATATTTGCGGGCATTTCTCGTCACTCGTACAGCATGGGTACATAAAAAGTACAAAACCCGGAAATAATCAACAACTTGACAGCCGGGTAAGTATAGGAAAAATTTTGTGATATGTAGTGTCAATCCTGTGTAGCGAGTGGCGAAGCTCCGAATGCTCCGGTAAACGGAGCCCCAGTACTGTTCAACCTGAGCGATCGCGTAGTACGGCAGCCAGTGAACCCCATTCGTAGAGCTCCACTGCTCCACCTAACAAAACATTCGTGATGTTAAAGTTTCAAGCAGACATGCAGGCTTTCTCCGCCACAAGTCGTATATTATGAGAGAGAGAGAGAAATAAATAAAAGGAAGAGACAGGGAGGTTAACCTAGACGAACTGGTTTCCTACCCTGTACGGGGGTGAGGAAAAGGGTCGGAAAGAGGATAGAAGTAGAGAGATAAAAAATAAATTAGAAAAAAAACCACATGCCCACACATTCAGGGAGTTCCGATCACAGTCGTTTGGACAGGCCGGTTGGACGCAAGAAGCGCAGGAGGGCCTTCACAGCCTTCTTCTGCGACATAAAGTCCTGTCGGCAGCGCAGAATTCTTTCTTCCGAAAGAGGCTGATTGTCCAGATCATCTAGTGCATTGCAGAGTGACTGTCTCTGCGAGCAGTATTGTGGGCATTCACACAGAATGTGCCAAGTTGTTTCATCACTGCCACAGTGGTCGCATGTAGCAGTGTCAGCCATTCCTATGCGGAACGCGTATACGCATTGGTAAATGCGACGCCCAACCATAATCTGCACAGCATAGTAGTGTCTCGTCGGCGCAATTCCGGAGGAATTCGAAGACTAAGGGTTGGGTCCAAAGTACATAACCGTGCATGGGCGAAATGTGACTCCTTCCATTGTGACGAGGTGCGCTTGCGAGCAAGCATGCGGAGTTTCCGTGCAGCGTCAGTTCTGGAAAGCGGAATTGATATTTCATCGCTTTCAGTATGGGCAGAACGGGCAGCTCGATCGGCCCATTCATTTCCAATTATTCCACAATGACTTGGGAGTCATTGAAAGGCTATTTCATGTCCTTCCTCAATGAGTTGGTGAGTCTTTTCTGCAATCTCAAATACCAGCTGTTCGTACGGGCCGTGGCGTAAAGGTGATAGAAGGGATTGCAGGGCCGCCTTTGGGTCACTGAAAATTGTCCATTTTTGTGGCTGTTGGTCGTTGATGCATTGCAATGCGGCACGAAGAGCTGTGAGCTCTGCTCCCGTTGATGTTGTAAGGTGGGAGGCCTTGAATTTTCTTGTCGTGTCTTTTATCGGTATAACAAATGATGTCATTGAACTCTTCTGTAAAACAGAGCCGTCGGTGTATACGTGTATACAGACTTGATACGTCTCGTATAACAAGAGAAGAGCAAGCTGTCTAAGAGCGGGTGACGACATATCTGCTTTTTTCTGGATGCCAGGTATAGTTAGCCTGATGTTAGCCTGAGTCAGGCACCAGGGAGGAGTCGAAGGCCTGGCGGCGGGTGTGAAGCATGTTGTCAAAGAATCGCGATATGAGGTGACCGTTTGGCAAAATGACGAACGTGGTCTGTCTGCTGGTAAAGAGGCTAGGTGGTGGCAGGGTGTCCGAGCAATATGCCTTATATGTGTCCTGAGTGCCTCAACGTCGATATGTGTCGTGATGAGGTGGTCACCGGCGATAGCTATAGTAGCCATTGTCGACGCACTACGAGGTAAGCCGAGGCAAATCCGGAGTGTTTGGGACTGAACACTCTGTAGCGTTCGAAGGCTTGCTTTGCTTGCATTGGTCAATGCCGGTAAACTGTACCGCAGAAAACCGAGAAAAAGTACTCTGTACAGCTGTAGCATTGCACTAGGAGACATTCCCCAAGTCTTCCCTGCAAAGAACTTCAGTATATTACAGATGTCCATTAACCATTTCTTCATGTACGAAACGTGATCGCTCCATGAGAGATTCCTTTCAATTATGACGCCCAAAAACTTGTTCGATTGAACGTATGGTACAGTTTGACCATTGATTCTTATAGTGTACTTATCCATAGGCTTTCGTGTAAAAGAGCTACGAGGGCGAATTTCTCGGAAGAAATTGCCAAGCCTCGATTTCGTAGGTAGCTCAATGTTTCAGTGGCAGCTTTTTGAATTTTCCCTCGTAACTGCAGGCGTGTTACAGCCGATGCCCAAACGCAGATATCATCTGCGTACATTGATAGCCTGACCGTGCTTGGTAGATGCTCAGTGAGAGCAATTAACGTAAGATTGAACCGCACAGGGCTGAGTACGCCACCCTGCAGGACGCCACGGTGGCTGTAATGTGGAGAGGTTGGACCGTCTTCAGTGCTGACAAAGAAGGATCGCATTGACAAATAACTACGTATCCAGCGATACATCCGACCACCTACTCCTATATCTTCGAGAGCGGTGAGAACAGCTTCATGCTTAACGTTGTCATACGCCCCTTTAACGTCTAGGAACAAAGATGCGCAGAGACGTTTACGGCCTTTCTCGTGTTGGACATAAGTGACCAGGTCGACTACGTTGTCAATCGATGCTCGACCGCGCCGAAATCCTGCCATGGCATCTGGGTAGATGTTGTTACACTCTAAAAACCACTCCAGGCGTCCCAGGATCATCCTCTCCATTACTTTGCCTACACAACTGGCGAATGCGATCGGATGGTAAGATGAGAGGTCCAACGGTGACTTGCCTGGCTTCAGAAGTGGAACTAGGCGACTTGTCTTCCAGCTTGTCGGGAGCGTTCCATCTTGCCAGGATTTATTGTACAACTCCAAAAGGAGGATTCTCGCGCGTTCACCCAGATGACACAAGGCCCTATAAGAAATTCTATCGGGCCCTGGTGCCGACGTGCGTCCACACAAAGCTAGTGCTGCTCTGAGCTCCCCGATTGAAAAAGGCATATCCATGCGGGAATCCAGTGTTTGTGGACAGTTAGTCGAGAGCAATAGGCTATTGGGCACTGCGAGTGGCCCAGATACTCTGGCACAGAAGTCTTCTGCCACGTCAATGCCACGTCTCTGTTCAGAAAGTGCGAGAGCCCTGAATGGTGACCACTGAGTGGGTTTTGTGCGGAGACCTCGTACCGTCTTCCACAATTGGGATAAAGGTTTTCGTGGGTCAAGTGACTCACAAAAAACAGTCCAACGTTGTGACTCGAGTTTATTTATCCGGCGCTGAATCTTCCTTTGTATAAGTCGAGCAATCCGTAAGTCTTCTATTGCCTCCGTGCGTCGGTATCTTCGTTCAGCACGCCGTCGGATTGCTCGAAGTCGTTCTAGCTTGATGTCAAATTCCGTTACTTTGGGAGAGCTGGTGAGGGTACACGTAGTATCGTGTATTGTGCTTTTAATTATCTCCTCTATGTCGAGGGATATGTTTGCCTCACATTGCTCTTCCATGCGAGACTGGAATTTCAACCAGTCCACTCTCTGAACACTATCGCGTACCTTAGCATGGGACAATCCTTCGATTTTGACGTAAGTGGGAATGTGGTCACTTCCATGCGTTTCTATGTCTGGAAACCACTCAGCATGCCTGACGAGGCCTCGTGAGACAAAGGCCAGGTCAAGGCAGCTGCTATACCTTGAACGTTGGACTGCCATCATTTAGCAAGAAAAGTTGGTTGTCGGAGGCGAAGGACACCAACTTTCTCCCTTTAACATTGGTCTTTGAACTTCCCCAGATTGTATGATGGGCGTTGAAGTCGCCAATTATAATGCATGGGTGAGAAGTGGCTGACAGGACACCTTGTAGTCTTGTATGGTCGAAACGGCTTGACGGAGAAAATTCGTAAACGTGGTGCGCCACACGCACGCTAGTTTTTGCTGTGCTTCATCGACTTCCAGCTTGTTGCGAGCAAGGAGATACATGTCGTTAGGTGACCTTCTTTTCACCTTATGATGTCGCGACGAACGCGCTGGAGGAGCGCCAGTGGGCGGAACCATCGCGGGCTTGGCGAGGCAGTAAGGGTGCGGGGGTCTTCGGCCTGTTTCCCAAGTGCCTTAGTAGCTTAAGATGATGATTGCAATTACTGCTTGCTGCTTCTGTTAAATATAATATTTCTGACACTGTTCGTTCATTTTAACCCGCTTTGCAGCGCTGCTAGTTTCTTTTTATCTTAGCATTACCCACATTATTTGAGCATTATCACGCCGCGTGAGGTCTATTTATCGGTGGCAGGCCGGACCCTTGAAATGCTACGCATTTAGGAAACTCAGTCCTGTAGAAGCAGAGATCTCGGCGAGGTAACTGACAAAACGAAAATTTTCAATAATGCTCATTGCACGATAAACGCTGCTTTCATAATTGTTTGTGGTTAAAGTTCCAACCCCACCGTATGATTATGACGGCAGACGCAACTACAAGCGCTGAGTTATGTAAATAATAGGCGGAAACATTAAAAAAATGGCAGCATATCCACGGGGTGAAAGATGGAGAGTGGGGCGAAGCATCCGTCCGTCCATCGTTCTTGCTTCCGTCCATTCATGCGTACGTCTGTGTGACCGTCCATGCGTCCATCCGCCCGTCCCTGCGTGCGTCTGTTCGTGCGTCCATCCGTGCTTCCGTCCCTGCGTTCGTCCATGCATCCGCCCCTGCGTCCGTCCATGCGTGCATCCGTCCGTGCAGCCATCCGTACGTCCGTCCATGCATCTGTCTGTGTGTCCGTTCGTCCATTTAGTCAATACTCCAAGTACCCCCATCTCACATCTTTTCATCATATATTCCGCATATAGAAGCACCACCATCCGGCGGACATTCCGAGGACTAAACTAGAGGTGGCACACGCACACTTTCTTACGGCTCGCGCTTCGTGTCTACTTCCCACCTTTAACCACCTCGAGTTCATGGTATGTACTAATTTGCTGTATTCATGGCACCGCGGTCCAACGTTCGCTAAACCTTTCTAAAACCAAGGAGGTTACGCACAGGGAGTATAACGTAGCAACCCTTTCTTGTCAGATAGTGCTCCATGTACATGCCAAAGGCTGCTAATGGGGAATGAGAATGGGGTAACGCGCACGCGGTGAATTTTTTATTGTTCAGCAACGCACAGGAAAAATCTCCCCCCGGCACCACCTTGCAGGTTAAAGTGTAAGACATGTTACGCACTACTATGATGGACGAACGGGTGGCGCTTTAAGGAGCTTCGCTCCTAAGGACTTATACGTATCCAATGGTTCCTGTCGGTAATTATTGCTCTCTTCAGCTATAACGCTGTTTTAATGAAAAGTCGAAGGCCTCAGTGTAACCTGTATCTGATCGTGTTCCCCCAGGTTTTACGTCCTTGGTTTTAGCAAGGGACGGCGCACTGCTCTCCCATAGTTGAGTACGAAGTACTGGAAATCATTAAACACTTTTTCTAAATATACGTTTTCCAAAAACAAAGCACTTCATCTTTTCAGTCGCATTTCTAGCTGTCTGCTGAGATGTTTCAGTTCCCGGGAACCGTTCACCATTTCTCTTGTCCCACCGAGGTAAACAAGCATGCCGCATCTAGCGCTGAAGTGGTGGACACATACTTGGAACAATCACAACTTCCTTTTTACCGCTGACTGTTAGAACGTGTGCAGTAATGTTTCAACATTTTACTCTTGCATCATATCGAACGTTGGTCGTGCTTCCACCAAACTTTACTTCAGGGTCACTTCTCAGCTGCTTCTCTTATGCTTGATTGGAGCATGAAAAAAGAATTTCAAAAATGCAGCCAAGCATTTGTCCGTCAAGGACATGAGGAACTCGGCAACGTGACGTTATAACAGCGCACAGGTGTAGCCTCAGGGCGTAAAAAGTACTTTCATCTCATTCTTGTCTTCGATTGAAGTGTCGCCTATTTTTACCCGATTCAAATGATCCTCGCAACGCCTCCTTTATTTCTTTCAATGCTAGTGCAAACGCACACGTGTTTCTCGACTGGAGCCGTCGATCCGCCTTAGTTCAGGGAGTGGTCACGATGCAAAACTACGTGAGTAGTATAGCGCTGCTTGCGTCATACGTGCTTTCGAGTTCTTTCCCCCCAATATCATACGTCGGTGAGATTTGTTCCTTCATGCTTCTTCTTTGCAGCTCAAAGCAATGCCGCAGCCGCATCCAAGCGCATGCAGCACATGCTGTAGCGTTGCAGTTACGCTTCCCTATCGGTGGCCCGCATAGCGCCACAAACGACGACATGCTATCGCAAAACACCGGATCTTTTAAATAACCAGCACGACCACCAATAATTTCGACACGAGGAGTGCAACACGTCGGCCCACGAATATGTTCAAAACTGAACAAAAGATTGTTTCATGTGATTTCTGTTATGAGGCGCTGAATGAGGAGGTCTCTTTCCTCCCTATGACTCCTAATGGCACAGGCGAAGGCGTGCACTTTACGGTCATACGCAAAGATTTGCGGGAGCAGGAAGCGGCTAAAGGAGAGGGAGGTGAACGGCTGGATCAGGGGCATCTGGCTGGCATTGAGTAGACGAGGCATTGGTGCTAGCTATCACGAAGCAAGTGGAGCCGGTTTCAGCAAGAGACACTCGTACAATGGTATTAATCTACCCACCTGCGCTGCTTGGCTGGGCTACGTGATTGCTCACCCTGCCGAAACAAGAGTGTAAGTTGTTGCTTATGTCACTAAATTACGCAAAGGAATTATGAACCCATCATCTAGCACGGTGAGGAGATGCACCCTGCGGATGTCGTACTCTGCTTTGAACTTATGAATAGAATCCAACAGTCTTGCACGGCAAAGGAAGCTTGCAGGCACTGCGCGAAGATATCCCTTACTCAAGCACCATTGTTGTGACCGGCGCCAGAGCGGAAGAGGGAGCGGCGCTCCTTTAATCTTCAAACAAGTAACCGAACGACCGGCTGCCTACTGTTAGGACCGGCGCCAGGTCTGACAATGGATCGGCGTTCCTTTTGATGTTCCTTTTTTAGTCGCCAAACGGGCTGGCGGCCTGTGTCCGCCATGTATTGTTCCCCCCTGGCCGGAGGGTGCGGCGTCTTGCCGCCACGACACCGTGAGCAGTTCGGGAGACCACAAGTGCCGCTTCTTCTTTGGAAGATGACGGCGGCGGCGGCGGCCGGAAATCGTCCCGCTAATTGAACGAGTCGTTCGGCGACCATTTGAAGCTTGTTTACGGCGGCCCTTTCGATGGATGCAGTCATCAACTTCAGACCCCTCGCCCAGCGACACCCCTTGACGAGGAGGAGCCACGTTCGTGCCACATGGCCGTGCAGTGACCACGCTTCAATTTTGAACGTTCACGTGGACCGTGCGTGCTCGTCACCCTCGCGGGTAATGTGTGATCCGTGGTTGGACGGTGCCCTCTGTACGCGGTCCCCGATCTAGGGATCTGGGGAGGACAGACCCTTTATAATGAGCCCCCACGGCTCATTCGTGTGTGCTTTTTTTTCGAGAGCAGAACCGAGCAGAACCATGTAGAACCAAGCACCATGTAGCGCTATGTTAGGAGACATGTAGAGGCCTGCCACGTTTGAGAGCTCACCGTGTAGGGAGTTCGCAATGTACATATTGTAAATAAACCCTCTTCAAGTCTCTCTTCCTCCTGCCTCGACAACTTCATCCCGGACCTCCGGTGTCTGGAAACCCCGGTCGCAACAACTGGTGGCAGCGGTGGGATACGAGTCTGCGACGGAGAGCGACATGTACCGGAGGCCAGCCGAAAGCCCTGGAACTCGGCGGGATCGAAGCAGCGTACCACCACCGCACGTAATGGGGTGAGTGCCTGGCTTTGTGCTTGAGATATATCGAGTCTTTTAGCCTAAATTCGTTAAAAGATAGATATAACCAACAACTGCCTGGCCACTGTGGTTGTTATCTCAGCACAAGGCAGCACTGGATGATTATCTGAGCAAGTACGCTAAAGCAGGAAAGCTTAGATGATTCAATAGGAACAAGGGGTAATGTTTCAAAATTTCTAAGGGTACGTTGCGGGTTAAATTTTAGGATGTTGTAAAAAGCAGGAGTGAAAAATTAACAAGAAAAAGTAGAGAGGGATGTTGGCCACGTAGTGCTACTTGGGTGCTTAAGCTTGTGGTCTCCGCTGTGAGATTTGCCAGGCTTCAATTTCTCTAGACCCAGAATTGAAGCGCTGGTGGGTTTGTGTTTTGTCACAGCTGAGCCAAAGCAAAGTAGTCGCCATGGATCTTACGAGATTGACGAGAGAGAACCTGCTGAACCTGTGTTGGGATCTGGAGCTAGATTTTAATGATGATATGCCTGCTTCTAAACTCCGCGAAGTGATTCTCGAAAGCAATAGTGACAATGAGGAAATCGAGCACTTCGGGAATATGTACTTATTGGACCAGAAGGAGGAAGTACAAAGGGCGCAAAGAAAGGAAAGATGGCGCCAGGAGGAATTGGAAGCTGAGCGCAGGCATGAAGAACATATAAAAAGGATGCAGGAATTAGATGAAGAGATAGAAAGGCTTAATTGTGAATTGGTGGCATTGCAGCAGAGTGGTCAATCCATAGATGTAGCGCACGAACGGTGCGATGTAGCGGCGGTGCCGTTTAAGACCGAAGCGAAGGCTACAGGTCAGACATCTGTAGATGAAGTTTACGAACGGTGCGACGTAGCGGCGGTGCCGATTAAGGCCGAAGAGAGGGCTACAGGTCAGAAATTTGCAGATGTACCGCACGAACGGTGCGTTTCAGCAGCGGTGCCGTTTAGGGCCGAAGAGAGTGCTGCGGGTCTGATATCTGTAGATATAGCGGCGGTGCCGTTTGAGGCCAAAGAGAAGGCTAGTGCCTGTAAGGGAATGGAACAGGTTTTAACCCATTCTGAGGGAAAAGAGCTCGCGGTCACAGCAGGGTGTGAGGGTTCCGTGGTGGGGGAAACGAAGTTAAGATTAACAGAGTGTTCCATCGAACCTTGCAGCCCTGTAGACCATGTTGATGAGCGTCAGAGGCGGACGAAAGGCTCCAGGTTTGGCACCAAGGAATGTGCCAAACGGAGAAAGCGTCCGAAAAACAGAAGCGCGGCAAGGCTCGCGATCAGCGCGGCGCGTTTGACGAGGACCTTCAAACGGCGTGGCGGATTTGCGAGAAAAGGCCCGTTGTCTTCTCTGACTGGCTTAAATCGCAGGCGTCTGAGCGGCCGGAGAGTAAGGAACAGAAGTGCGCAATCTACGCGGCCGCGGTCTTACGATGAACTGATAGGCAATCATCAGGACTGGGCGCGCGAGATGGCGGAGGAGCATATCGGTGATGAAGAACGTCAGAGTAGGACGAAAGGCTCCCAGGTCCGCACAAAGAAGCGTGCACAGGGGAGAAAGCGTCCGAAGGGCAACAATAAGGCAAAGCTCGAGATGAGCACAACGCGTTTGAGTAAGGGTTTCAAACGGCGTGGTAAAATCGCGGGAAAAGTGCCGTTGTCATCTCTGACGGGTCTGTATCGTGTGCGTCCGAACCGCCGGAAAAGAAAAGCGCCTCGTACGCGGCAGTGTTTGAAGGATAGATTGCTAGGCAATTATCCAGACAGTCCGCGCGAAAAATCAGATGAGCATGTGGGTGCTGGTGAGCATCAGAGATGGGCGAAAGGCTCCGTAGACGGCACCAAGAGACGTGCAAAACGGAGAAAGCGCCGTAAAAACAGGCAGGCAAAAATCGCGACGCGTTTGAGGAATGTATTCAAATGGCGGAGCGAAATTTCAAGAAAGTTGCCGTATCGCAAGCGTCCAAGCGGCCAGAGAACAAAGAAAAGAGAAGCGCATGGTGTGCGTAAGTGGTCGAAGGGCAAGAGACCCTTCCGTTGTTCTCGCGGTGCATTGGACGGGGTGCGGGGCAAAAGAGTCGGTGGTTTTCGAGGGGCAGGAAGCGACAGCAAGTCGGCTTCGAGGAACGTCGCGGGGTTCGGTAGCAGGGCGATTGACGCGTGTTGTAGACCCCGTTTCTCGAGAAAATCGTTCCGGGCGCGACCACCGCGAGTTCGACTCAGAGTTGTTGCGAACAGCTGTTAGCCTCTCGGAAAACGTCGACTCGGGACTGTTGAAAGGAACATTTTGTTTGTTTTTGTGATTTTGTAAATAACTCGTTTGTACT
Source organism: Rhipicephalus microplus (assembly GCF_043290135.1). NCBI lineage: Eukaryota > Metazoa > Arthropoda > Arachnida > Ixodida > Ixodidae > Rhipicephalus > Rhipicephalus microplus. The sequence goes on along the minus strand of NC_134701.1, from coordinate 166,283,774 downwards.
TTGTTTTCGTTAGCGCTCTATCATTTTGGTAGCCTATATACGTTGTATAGATCTATTGGAAGGATAGTGACACGCATTAGAGCGTACAGAATTAGGCGTTTGTCATCGGCACCGGAGTTGGTTTGTATGCGTCCGAGCCGCCGGACAAAACGAAAAAAAAAAAAAGCACGTTGGGTAGAAAGGCAGACCCTTTCGTCGCTCTATCGACGGCATGTTTGATGGACTGCGGGAGTGCGAGGTACTCAGCGAGAGTAAGAACGCAGGTTGTCAGCGCAGAGCTTTGCGGGGGTCGGAGGCGAAGCGAATGGGTTTTGCCATTGTTCCATTTCCCGTTCGCCTAGAAAGACCCACAGGACGCGACACCGCGCGTTAGTCCCAAAAAGGAGTAGACATCCGTGAGCTTTTGACGATGGTCATTAGTGGATTTATTTTGTTTTGAAATTTGCTTTTGACTGTTTAAGTTGTTTTGGATTTTAATGTGTTTTTTAAGAATCTCGTCTACCAAATAGTGTTTAGGTAACACAATTTTGGTTTTGTTCATTTCTTGGGCGTTGTACGTTTAGCTAAGGTAAGCGTTGTGCGATTGCATAAACGACACGCATAGGAGCCTGCGTCATGGTAGATACGTGTAAATGAGCAGGAGCAACGTTATGAACTAATTATGACTGAGCGTAGAGACGCAAAGTTATTGCTTGCGAGATTTTTCAGGATTCATGCGAAACTTTTTTTTGTTGTTCATTTAATGTTTTGTTCGCATGTGTCCGGTGTGTAAGAAAAGCTAGCTCGTGAGTTTATATGTATGCTTTGTGAAAGTGGCAACAGCAAGGGAACGGTTAGGTGGTATCTCATCCAGGCAGGAGCACTGTGATGTGCGTTTGCGGATATATAATAAAGATGTTCCTAATGCAGGTGCAGCACGGCAGTTATGCTTTCGTCTTCTCAAAAGGAATTGACGACTGGCTTTGGCGGCACTAAATTTCGGGAACTAAAAGATAGCGTGAAGTAAAATGCTTTATTTTATGAGTATGATACCTGGTGGGTTACGGCGGATTGCTCACGCAGGCACTCGGGTATGCCACGGTGAGCGCATCACTTGACAGTTAGTTTTCTTGAAAGCAGTTTGATGGGAAGATTATTATCGGATCGGGATTAGGAGTTTTGGTGAAACCTCAGAGAAACGTCCCGATTGCTGCTTTGTGTTTGGTAATACCGCTTAAGTAAGGTTGCTTTTGGATAATTTGTCGGACTCGACGTGTCTCAGTGCGGGCAGGGTGCTCTCCCGTGCCTGTGGTGGTGTGTATGAATGCTTTTCCCAGAGGGGAGCCACAAGGAGCGAGAGGGAAAGAGTCCTTGGCTGAGCGTCATCAGCAGTGGCCTGGAAGACAGCACTACACAGCGACACTTCGGGCAACCTGTGCAGCTGGTCACCCTCAGGTCGCTTCTCCCGCCGGCGGACGAGCTGTTGTGACCGGCGCCAGAGCGGAAGAGGGAGCGGCGCTCCTTTAATCTTCAAACAAGTAACCGAACGACCGGCTGCCTACTGTTAGGACCGGCGCCAGGTCTGACAATGGATCGGCGTTCCTTTTGATGTTCCTTTTTTAGTCGCCAAACGGGCTGGCGGCCTGTGTCCGCCATGTATTGTTCCCCCCTGGCCGGAGGGTGCGGCGTCTTGCCGCCACGACACCGTGAGCAGTTCGGGAGACCACAAGTGCCGCTTCTTCTTTGGAAGATGACGGCGGCGGCGGCGGCCGGAAATCGTCCCGCTAATTGAACGAGTCGTTCGGCGACCATTTGAAGCTTGTTTACGGCGGCCCTTTCGATGGATGCAGTCATCAACTTCAGACCCCTCGCCCAGCGACACCCCTTGACGAGGAGGAGCCACGTTCGTGCCACATGGCCGTGCAGTGACCACGCTTCAATTTTGAACGTTCACGTGGACCGTGCGTGCTCGTCACCCTCGCGGGTAATGTGTGATCCGTGGTTGGACGGTGCCCTCTGTACGCGGTCCCCGATCTAGGGATCTGGGGAGGACAGACCCTTTATAATGAGCCCCCACGGCTCATTCGTGTGTGCTTTTTTTTCGAGAGCAGAACCGAGCAGAACCATGTAGAACCAAGCACCATGTAGCGCTATGTTAGGAGACATGTAGAGGCCTGCCACGTTTGAGAGCTCACCGTGTAGGGAGTTCGCAATGTACATATTGTAAATAAACCCTCTTCAAGTCTCTCTTCCTCCTGCCTCGACAACTTCATCCCGGACCTCCGGTGTCTGGAAACCCCGGTCGCAACACCATCCTTCCAGAAGCCTTCGTCGTCGCTTCGGAGCTACCATCGCCTGCAGTCTTTAAACCCTTTGCGTTTTGAGGTTTATGTCACCGAGCTGTGACTCTTGCACTGAGACATGTGCCACTGTGTCTATAGAAGAAATGTACCGAGCACCTCACCTCAGGAACAGAACAGCAGGAGAAAGCAGTAACCTTTGTGGGGGAAGCTTAAAGAAATTTAGCAAGAAAAGCATTGATGTATATAAAAAAAAATACCATGGCTACGCGGTGAAAGCGAAATCTGGAAGAACGGCTTTTCGGAGCATTTTAAAACACTCTCTACGTAACTGCTACAAACACACTTGCAGGGCACCCACAACGCCATAAATCACCGTAAAGTTTGTGTAGTAGGGATGTATTTATTGTTTGTTTGTTCATTTGTTTGTGACCTGTCAGCTGTAGCACACTATGTCATCCTTCGTCATTCTTCGAAAAAGCGTGTTACCCGCTATACACTTGCAAGAAACTTTGCGCAATTTCGTTATGCTTTCGCTGATGACGATAAATTATGCCTGAAGCTTTATTATTAGGTTGGAACATTCGACGACTCACTCGTTACGCAATTCGCATTGGTGTGACACCTAGTTGTTTTTTTTTTGCTGTTCCAAAACGCTTTATTAGTACTATTAACGCGATTTCCTTTCCAGTTTGCAGCGAAGGTTGAATCACCGGCGTTGCTATGTGGTAGAATACTGCACTGGCAAAAAGGGGACCTGGGTTCTAATCCTATTTTGTGTATGGAGTTTTACAGCGAAAGCTGTTGTGAGATCACAACACGGGTCACGTGCGCGCTTGATTGATTGATTGCGCGCGCTTGCCGCTGCCACTGCCGCCAGTCTCCATAATCATTATTGCAAGAAATATTTTTTTAGTGGGTCAGGACTACAATAAACAAAAAAAAATATTGGTCTAGACCTTATGCATTCACATTGTAGCTCTTAACACGCATCCGCGTTTAAGACCACCAAAGCGTTCACGGCCAAACCACTCAGCCAATAGTTGGTATTTTTTAAGTACTTCCGCTTCTATTTATCGATGCTTATTAAAAATATATATCAGCCACTATGTTCTACCTGAAGCCTACTTTCATCCAGGTGGTTTTTTTTTTCAAGTGACATTATCTTGAAAACGCGTCGAGAAGCCGAATAAACAAGGTGCACGTTGATTCTAATGCGGCTACAGCGAGCCAGCGGAGGGTTTTGCGCCGCGCCGTCCAGGAGAGGGTAAACACACGAGGAAAATCGAGTAGAAAAACGGGCGCGCAAAGAAGAGTGTCGCTGCTTTTTCAGCAGCTGTACGTTTTAGCCGAACGAAGAGAACATTGCATAGATGTATAAGTAGTTTCGCAGTGCCTTGTTTGCATCCACTATTAGATCCGAACAAAAAATTGCCTGCTACGCGGCAGTCGCATACGTCACTGTAAGCGTTGTCAAATGAGGCAACCTTATTTTCAATTGCTATCGCGAAAAAAACAAAGAAAAAATAACCGTTAAGGGAAAAAAAAAAACTGAGAGGTTGCCTAGAGGCATCTGCTTCTGCCGCTCAAGAACCGGATTGCTCACGAGCTGCTGAGGTGGCAGGACGCTTATCAGTCGAAGCGGGTCAATTACACGACGCCGCAACTGTCCGTATCTCCATTCAACACGAGCATTACCGATATCTCGCCCCTTCTTCTTGCGTAAAAGCCACGCCTCGGTTGGACGAAGACGAGGAAAAGAAAAAAAAAGTAGAAAAGTGCTACGCGCTCAGTGGAATAGGAGGCCTGCCCCCTCCTTGTCGCCTTTGAATGGCACGCTGGAGGCCACTTAAAACTTCAGTCGCGCGAGTGTGCATTCGCTTGTGTGCGGTTTATGTGTCACTCCGGTTGCTCTCTGTTAACCTTTGCACCCATCTAGCGTAGCGAATGCCGCTACAATCGCCGTAAGCCTCGCTCGACGCGGGAACGGCAAAGTGGACACGATTTGTGAGTTCGTGACCCGTGGAGATGTCGGTATCAAGTGCGGAGTCCGTGTTTCTTTAGCGACGAGTCAAGTGCCCCTCGCGTGGTAGTCTTGGGTGTTTACGCTTTGTGATGGTGCTGAGTGACGGTGGTGGAGGTGCTGAACGGTGGTGCTGTGACGGCAACGTAGTGGATACGGTAATGAGTGCGGCGTGAACATGACAATGCCGGCAGACAGGACCGAGGATTCGGAGAATGGAACAGCTGATGCGGTGGTGGATGCGGCCAATGCTCGGGAATTCCTCAGTCGGGAGGACGACAACGACGAAGTGGATGCTCAATGGGCCGCCATCGCGCCTCGGTGAGTGAGTGAGTGATTGAGTGAGTGGGAATTGCCTGTTTGTAAACCTCATGACGAACATTCACCTCCGTGCCATTAACGCAATTTCACAATTGATATTTTAATGTATTTCGTCATTTCACTACCTCTTTCTTTCATTTTCTTAGAATTTGAAATATGTCATAATATTCTGGAGAAGTTTATTTAAACGTACCAGGCACAGTAAAAAATCGTGCCGTCCTCAAACGAAAACTGCACGCAGGTTGTTTTGTCAGCTTGCTTTCCAATTTCGTTTTGTTGTTTGAGTTACGCAGCCACTTCTCAGTATTACAGATGCAGCCTTTAGTGCTGTCGGACATTATGTCAGAACAAATAAGCTTATCCGCCCTTTCAAGGCCTAAGCGCATGCGCTTCATTCTAGATTCAGTCGTCGTTAAGCAAAACGTGCACGTTTCGCGTACAGCAGCGCTAGGACGAAGGGAAAAGCAAAACCTCATTTCCTGCAGGAATGTCAGACGCCGATTTCGCCAGTGGTTGACTCGCTCCAGCAAACGCTACTGGAAAGGGTGGTGATCGATTTCTCAACTTCGCAAAAAGGACGCAAGCAATAAACCAAAAGTTGAAAAAAAATAAGTAAAAGGACTAGTGAAATTACGGCACTTCGAACATGCACAGGCTCGCATTTGTTTACACTATGCTCAGAAAAGTGGCCACGCTGAGTTATATTTTCATGGCGATGAATTCGTGTGAGGGAGTTATTGAATTTAGTAGTTACCGATGATAACCAAACAGAAAAAAAGGCTTCAATAGTGAGCACGCATGGAGTAATATTTATTGGGCTTTAATGTCCCAAAACCACTACATCATTATGAAAGACGCCGTAGGGGAGGACCCCAAAAATTTTTACCACCTGGGGTTCTTTATCGCGCACCTATATCTAGGCACATGAGCCTCAAGCATTTTGGTGTCCTTGCAAAATACAACCTTCTCGGTCGGGTTTCTGTCCAGCTACTCGCGGGGGAGCAGCATAGTGCCTTAGCCACTAGAGCACTGTGCCGGGTGAAGAATGCACGGAAGTCGACTAGGACTTAAAATGTGTCCGAAAAGTATGCTGCTTCTCCTTAAGTATACGCTTGTGTACGTTTCTTTTTTTCTTCATCGGTAGAAGGAGTACGGTTATTGGCATATCCGTAATTAGGCGTAAAAAATCATACTGATACGTCCAAAAGAACCCGCCTTTTTTTCAGAGTCCCACACTGTAACAGCGTATTCTACACAAGCATCTCTATTGTAGGCAAGTATAACCTTTCTGACAGTCAGTCTTCCTGTTGAAGCGAAGCTTCCTTTGCTTTTTGTGTCAGTGTGGCACCATTATCGGTAACCAACGTAGGCCAAACATGGAGGCAGTGCAATTGTTAACTGAAGCCGATAATGGGAGCAATTCAATTTCATGTTAGTGATCGCCCGGCTGTTTCGCATAGTGTGTCGTAGTGAAAAAAAAAAGCGGTGCAGGGCTTGAATGCCTAGAAAACACCACAGAAAGTTCACTAACAATCATCTTAGGTTGCGCAATGTGTGTCATATCTGAGAAACACATTGAACGCACGAAACGATGTGAAATGAAAACAGGTATTTCGCAAATAGTCTGGTCTGAGCTGAGGAGGGGTTTATGTTAGATCAAAGTTTTTCACACAACCAATCACTGATTTCATTTACAAATATGAATCAGAAAGTTACAAAGTCTGCACTAGGACAAAATAAATTTACGGAAAACTTTTTTCTATCATCAGTCAAAAGTCCAGATCACGTGTCGGAGCATTCGCGTTAAGCTTGCTGGCGACTGTACGCGCCAGAGACGAGTACAGGTTGTTTCCCAGAAATATATTTGGTCCTTTTGCAGATATTCACGAAACACTAGGCGCTGTTCCCGAGATAACACCTCGGTATGCTTTGATAGTATGTCGGCACACATTTGTAGCATCTTGGCAACAGGGCCCACTGTTACGTGGCGCTAGCGTCAGTCAAACTGTTTTAGGTCATGCTGCGGAGCGTTCGTATTGACGGCTGTACAGCTTCACGTCGTTAATTGGCTAAATAAAACTTATTTCTCCCTCCTTTTTTTCATTTATGAAGTTCTTTAGAGCATGCATGCTTCCGCAGCACCATTTTTTTCAATTGAAGGAAATTACAGACCGCAAAATGAACACCACTGCAGTTCACAGCCTCATGCTATCGCACAGAATGCGTGCAGGATGCTGCGTTTTAAATGCGAAGCATTTCTTAGCGAACTTCGGTGACATTTAGGGTATCTATCTATCTATCTATCTATCTATCTATCTATCTATCTATCTATCTATCTATCTATCTATCTATCTATCTATCTATCTATCTATCTATCTATCTATCTATCTGTCTATCTATCTATCTATCTATCTATCTATCTATCTATCTATCTATCTATCTATCTATCTATCTATCTATCTATATGCTTTTGACGTTTGCGCTCCTGGCCGTTTCGATAATGGTATTGAAACCAAACTTGGTATGGCATAACACGACTGTATGAAGAACATATTTCAAGTCATGACATGAAAATCATGACATGTAAGTCATGAATGTCATGATATACATTTCATGGTCCTGAAGCTCCTCCGGTGATTTCGTTGACATGATATGTTGCAAAACTGGTATGGTATGGCATAATTGCATGGCGAACACAAGCGACAAATCCTAACATAAGAATCATGACATGCGTGTCATGTAACATGACTGGTCATGATGCGCTCGCGGCCGTTTCGCTGGCATCATGTTTACCAAACTTGGTATTACAGTACGTGAATGGATAACGAAGTATACTGGTGCAAACATGATAACCATGAGATGCGTGTCATGTAACAAGATTACATGGCATGCTCATCATACCTTCGCGGTCATTTCTCTAGCTTCACATGTACCAGACTTGGTATTACGCGACGTGAACGGACGACATAGGTAAATGACACATCCAAATATGATAATCACGACATGCGTGTCATGTAACAACATGACTACACGCCACACTGATGATGCGCTCGCGGCCGTTTCGATAGCTTCACATATGCCAAGTTTGGTATTACGTGACGTCAATGGATGATGAAGATATGTGACTGGTGCAAACATGGTAATCATGAGATGCGTGTCATCTGAGAACATGACTGATTGATATGTGAAGTTTAACTTCGAAAAATCATCATATGATTGTGAGAGACGCCACAGTGGAGGGCTCCGGAAATTTGGACCTAATGGGGTTCTTTAACGTGCACCCAAATCTGAGCACACGGGCCGTGAACGTTTCCGCCTCCATCGGAAATGCAGCCACCGCAGCCGGGATTTGATCCCGCTACCTGCGGGTCAGCAGCCGAGTGCCTTAGCCACTAGACCACCGCAGCGGGTCTTGAAAATATGACTACATGCCACAGTCAAGGTGCCAATACATTTCGACTAAACGCGGTGTGCGTGCTCAGCGGCGTTGATTTCGTCGCGTCATGCCGGCGTTGCCACGCCAAGTGCCGGTCCTGCCATATTACTCGCAGGCGCGAGCCGCGCTGCGTTGCTTTGACGCATGCGCGTTTCGGCGCGTCCGGCGTCCCTCCATCACGCAAAGACGGAGACGCTGTGTTGTCTGGGTAACGAAAAAGGGCGAAATGCAGCATGCCGCATTTCGCGCCTGGCGTCAGACTATAGAGTGCTCGCGTTTTGCTAAAGTAGCGTCGCTGTGCCCAGTGTGTGGTGGTGGTATAGTGGTTAGAAGATGAAAAAAGGCACCTCATTTCTGCAACCCGATCGGGAGCACAGCGCAGTGCCTTCTCAGCGTGCGCGCGCGTCAACGCTACATTGGAGTATATTGGGAACTTCATGGTGTGCTCGTGGCTGTTTTGCTAGCTGCACATATACCAAATTCCGTGTTACGTCACGTCAATGGATGACGAAATATATGACCGGTGCAAACATGATAATTTTGACAAGCGTGTCTTGTAAGAACATGACAACATACCACGCTCATAGCGTGCTCGCGGCTGTTCACTATCTCCACATATACTAAATTTTGTATCATATGTGACGTGAATGATGACGGAGGCAAACGACACATCCAAACATGACACTCGTGACACGGAAGTCATGTGTGGCATCAGTTACTTCCACCGCGTAACGTTGTGCTGATTTTAAAGTGACATATCAATATTTCTCATTCGTGCTTCGGATATCATCGATCCCCACTGTAAGTGGGATCTGCCAATTTTTTTGTTCCCTGATTTTTCATCATGGAGAAACAGGCTCTCTGCCCCGTATAGTTACCTCTAGTTCCTATCTGCGGTGTGGATGAAATTATGACGATAGATCGTAATGACTTTGGTGCATGCTCCTCCTTTTGGACGATGCTTGCAAATTTGAGCTGGCGTGAAGACGGCTGTTATTAAGGAACTGCCGCTTAGGATGTGGCTGCTTGCGTGAGTACACGCGTGTGCTAATTGGACGAGTGTAGATGAAGATGCCTGAAGATGCCGTCGCATGTATTATGAAAACGTGAAACATCTGAGATGAAACAAACATCTCTTGAACATAAACTCGAACGGGTAATACATGAGTCAGTTGGCACCTCCTTTTTGAAAAGGATTTGCAATGCTAATCTGCTCTCAAATGTTCTGATGCAGATAGCAGAAGTAGTATAATGTATTCCGGGGCACCTTGGGAGGACGCTCGACATATCTAGGCTGAGTTTGGGAAGAATATTGGTTAATATGTCGGGACAACTGTATGGAAATTAGAAAAAAAACAGACCCTCTGCCCCGTCTAGTTCCTTTTCCGTCACGTATCCGTGAATTTTCATACGCATTGCTTAGCACACTCTGAGCCGAAAAGGACTAAAGTGGGGTATGCCATTGGTCCTTTAGGGGTCTAAATGCGCTGCCACAGATTTCGAACCAATTTGGGACTAACTGCGGGAGTAACTGCAAGGGTTCAACTGTTACCCCAAGCACTTACTCCACTTGGTTTAAATGTTGGTCGCAGTAGAATGCTCCAGTGGGACTAGCAGTTGAACCGTCTGGACCAATGGCAAAAAAATGGCGACACTGCGTTTGTGGAGTATATTTTATGTTTATTCCAAATTATTCAGCATTGAGAAACATAGCGTGTTATTCATGCAACACACACACACATATATATATATACATACGCACTATTATTTCAAAGTAAAACACCGCAAACACTGACTGCCCGCGCTATACTACGAGAACAGACTATCGGGTATATATAGCACAGTATTTTGATCTCCCATCTGGTGCCAGTGGGCGACTTTTACTCGGCTTAAAAAAACAATAAACATTCATACCGTAACGCGAAAATTTACATGGGCTAATTCGTAGCACCCATGCGCACCGATCTTTTAATATGGATCCATCTAATCTTCAACATGCCTCCAGCCCAAGACTACGAATTATCAGCTGGCATTTGATCATGTCGGCCGAACCAGCGTTCGCAGTGCTGGCGCGCGAGTCCGCAAACACAAACATAGCAGCGGCGCTTATGCGGGAAAGCCGGCGAAGCAGCCAGGCGCCCCGCCGATGCCATACCGTGTCGGCTTGCCGACGGCGTCGCTAGGCTTACGACGAGTACGGCTGAACGACCACCGGTGATCGCAACATGCGGCTCGCGTGGAATTTTCGTCGTCGTTATTTTATTGTCACAAATGAACAATAGGTAAGTGTCGCATGTTCGCGGTGTCTTACCAGGTGATGTAGATGTCTGTACACTTACAGCGATGAGACCGTTCGCAAGCACGGTTCTTTCATCGTGCTGGTAAGTCACTCCCTGTGTACCGCTGGCCGCACGATTAGTCGTATCCGCGATCGCCTACAAGCTGGATTTTTGATAACGATTGTCGCATGGAGAAAAAGACATAAGTTTGTCTGAGCTACATTTTCTGTGAATTTGTACGCGACGTTTCCTTCGCTTGTGCCGGCAATGCACTCACACCGGCAGCCAGCTTGATACCGATGACGTACGAAGCCTACTTTTTCTATATATCGCTTTGAAGTTGTGGTCACTGTGTGGGTACACGACCACTGATGAACAGCTTACTTTTATTAGCGTTGTCAGTGTTCATCGTAGTTCGAACTAATTCAGCACATTGAAGCGAGTTGTCCGCATTGCCCGTGTTCGGCAATTTTCATTTGGTTTCGGCCCGCCCGTGCCGGCATGGTGAAAACGCTAGGGTGCTTGTTGTGTGCGTTGACTGCGTGTTGTACTACTTGCCTCTCATAACATCTTCTATTCGTTTCATATTGCTTCGCTTTCACAGTGGCGTATAGCATATATAACTTGTTTTCATGATCGCCGACCACGCCGAACATTGCAGTGCAGCATCGACAGGAGGCGATTGTGGCGCAGTTGCCCTCCCCGTTGGTCTCTTCATTGCCGGGCGTTTGCGCACGACACGCACTGCCACGAATTCAGTCCCTGTTGGATGAACCGTTCGTCCGTTGGTTTAACGACTGCAGTTAGTCCAACTTTGCCGAAGTTTGGCTTAGAGTGCACATTTGGTAAACCGAGAAGGCGACTTTAGACGAGTGCTTTTTAATATAGTCTTTCATTATGCGGTAAGTCAGGCGTAAATCATTCTTTGCACTGGATGTTGGTGCTTTGCACTTTAATATAAGCATTATCGACTGAACCATCGTGCTGAGCGTATGAGCGATAGAAAAATTCAAAAGAAAATAACTTCAGCATGCATAACACGTAAACACATTTTCAGTTGCTTGATGAATATGTAAACTCGCACTTTTTTTGCAGGATAGAAGTGCAGGAGCCGTGATTTTCCTCATGCGCGGCTTCGTTCAGAATAGGAATGCCGCTCAAGGCCGGCCACCTTGAAGGAGCAATAATTGTGGTGCTGGGCTGCTGATACAGAGGTCACGGGTTCCATCCCGGCAGTGTTGGTCGCATTTCTATGGAGGCTAACTGCTACTGGCCCATGTACTGTACGCTGTCATTGCGCATTAAACACCTGGTGGTTGAAATTTCCGGAGACCTAGACTATGGCATCTCTCCTAATCACACCGTAGTTTGGGATGTAAAACCCCAAATATTCTACTTTTGATAATTACACACCAGCCCACCTACACACCCACGTGCACGTGGCAATAATACTTTCTTGAATAAATAGTGGTCGGTAACTGATCGTTCACCTGTAACAATATAGTAAGTGGGGTTTATACCAGCATGCTGATGGCGTTCCGAGCTCTTTTATTTGAACAGCATTAACATGTGTTTGCTAAGTGACAATAAACACACATTGCCAGAACTAAAAAAAAATAAGCTGGTGAACTCTGCATCCGTTGCGAACGAAACCATTGTCGCTAATGGCATGACCATAGCCTTCGTGCAGTTATCCTAGCACGACCTATGTTCAAACTAGAAAAGAAACTGCTTAGCACCAAATCTTCTTTCATTAACCCGGCACGTTAATGCACAATCATGGACGGCGGCTACGTAGTTGTGAATGCCTGCGGCGAAAATAAATATACTGCTGGTCACAGCTTCGACCATAGTCAAATCATATCGGCCGTAAAACTTGGAATGAAAAGTGGTTGAAAACCTGTTGCCAGAGACATCCACGCCCACCTTACGATTGAAGACTTGGTGTGGAGGGCATAAAAGAAAGCCAAAAATTCAAGACAGTTTTTTTTTTTTATTCGAAGCAACTTTTGTTCGGGGCTGTGTCCGTCTCTCAACGACCGTCTACTGGTGCACATGCGCCAACATTCGTCCTTCTCACACGAGAATGTTCCAAGAGGTGGCAGAGGGCTGGCTTCGCCTTGTTTCTCCTCTGCCGTTTAACTCTCTGCCACAGCTGTGTGCTTGTATATAATGCTCTCTCCTGGCAGCGCTGCGTGTTGACTTTGCGGCACACACACGGCAATGCCCACAAATTTTAGTGAGTGGTAACGTCAGCGGTACACGACATACACTCAGCAATGAAACCTACACGGAAAGACACAAATGGAAACAACAAATGAAAGCACAAGTGAGCAACGTCACTGCTTCACGTCCCCACTTGTATATGTTTAATGGGAGATGGTGTATATTTTTCTAACACTCATTTTTTAATTATGCCAAAGCAAACTAGAAATTCAACTTACGGTTCATCTAACACTTGGCTAGATGGTTGATCGTCTCATTTTTTGGTGGAGTGCCAAAAATGAGGGCCGTATCCAGGTAATCTGTTATCAGAGTTTGTGTTAAGTTCGGCAGATTGCCGGATCAACGAGGCGACGCTCACTTTAGCGGGGTGGTTTCGCGCGTTCCTTTTGAAGTTTACTTACTTGTCGATGTTCTGTTTCCTGGTGTGGTATTTTAGAGTTGAACTAGCTGACAGAATGTCTAGGTAGCCGCTCCTGTCACTGCCGACTGCCTTCGCTGCCGCACTGCCGGAGCGCACTCGCCTTTCGGTATGGTGAATGGGACAACTTAAGTCATGAAACGCTGTACACTAAGGTTGCCAAAGTGGTCTTCTCATCGTTGTGGTATAGGTTCATTGGTTTACCACGATAACGCAACGGGTTTTTTGGAAGAATAGTGCCATTGAGCTCGTGAACAGTTGTGTCACACTTTCTGTTTCATCTGGGAATATTTTGGTGCATATCGCAAGTACACTGTTTGACTAATAAAAAAAAAACCTTCCTTACTCAATCTTCCTTGGTGTTTTCTTTTTCCTCACGCACGCGCGATTCGTGATACAAAAAGGCTCAAATATTGCGCATTTATTAAGAGCTATCTAAAAGATCAATAATTAAGAAACATTCCGATAACACGCCAGAAGGGCGAATGCAAGACGTCGCTGTCGCTTATGGTTGTGTGTCAAATTTTTTTTTTTTCTCTCTGCTGCTAGTTCTAGCCTCGAGAAGTAGGTGGTGACAAGTCACCAACTACAGGATGCCTAGGCCTCTATGGGAGTTGCGCTACCACTTTGCGCATACCTTGGCTTTGACCCCACTCGCTATGAACGCGATCGCAGATAGCACCCGCACAGTGCGCGTGCGCAGAGTAGAAAGGAAAACAAAACAATCGTGACAAAGCCGCTGGAGCCTTGGTGCCATGGCCGAGAACTACAAGACTATGCCGATGGCACTTTCACTGACCATTTTCGAGTGCTACAGAACGCTGTGCGGCACGTGTGTGGTTCGGCTGGTTTAGATTCAGCGCTGTGACTTTGTTCCGCAGTTTGTTTCAGAACAGCATATTCTAGCTCAGTGTGCTCTGAGGCACTCTTGCTTATAGGCCCTCTCAGCGCCACCTAGATATGATCACGTGTCTCCCGCACCTCGCCTGTTTGCAACAGAAGACATAGTGACGTGTTTCTTGTTCCGACCTGCGATCGCTCTGGAGAGTGGCTGAACATTCGGCGACTAACGGACTCTGGCATGGACCAAGAGTCACTGCACTGCAGTTTGGAATCTCAGTGATGGCATTAGGGCCAGAGTTGGTAGCTCCGCACACAAAAAGCGAATTCGGGTTTTTTTTTAATTGAAATGAATAAATAAGAAAGAGCATTTTTTCTCACTGAGTCGTTTTCAAAAATTTTCATTCACTTGTTTAGTCTTATTCCCGCTTCACTACCAAATATGTTTTTTCTACTGCTGCCCATTTTTACTAATAAAGCGTTTGTCGATGATTTGGTGTGCCCAAGTGTTGCAGTCAAACACACGATGAAGTATTTAACAAGCATTATTCATACACGGGCTAAAGTGCATTGAGAAGAGCGCGGAATATACCCGGGGTCTGTGTTAAAAAGTAAAAGTATACATAGTTAGGCATATATGTATTTGCTGTATCCAATAAAACTATTTTTATTTTACTCACTCTTGGTGTGAAAGCAAGATTTTATACTATTAAAAGAACATATTGAAGATTGCGACAAATAATTAGACTTTCGTTCCTTTCGAGCTTCTTCGCAAATGTCGTGATGCTTTCTAGGGGTTCCTTTTGAAATGAGTATTTGCTTCTGCCCCGCCGCGGTGGTCTAGTGGCTAAGGTACTCGGCTGCTGACCCGCAGGTCACGGGATCAAATCCCGGCTGCGGCGGCTGCATTTCCGATGGAGGCGGAAATGTTGTAGGCCCCTGTGCTTAGATATGGGTGCACGTTAAAGAATCCCCGGTGGTCGGAATTTGCGGAGCCCTCCACTACGGTGTCTCTCCTAATCATATGGTGGTTTTGGGACGTTAAACCCCACATATCAATCAATGAGTATTTTCTTCTTAGCTTGAAAGCATCTAGCAACTTTGTCGGTGGCGCCCAGTCGAATGAACTATAAAGTTAGCTAAAATACACTAGCTGGAACTTTGGCGCTAGTGTTCATGAGAGCGGCAACGCACGGCGCTTGAGCCAGCGCGGAAGTGATGGGTGGTACACAGACTTGTCTACTGATCTTCGTTCTTTCGGTTCCGTTCGGCTTTGGGTGGCCTGGAAGGGCTTTATCGCGAGACGGTCGACAACCAGCAAAGGCTAATCAGTTGCATTTCACCACCTTATCATTTCAGGCTCACCGCTTCAAGCCGGCTCATGAAGCTCACTTGTAACTGTCCATCTTTTTCTTATTTGAAACAAAACAAAAAAAAAAAGAACAGTCAACTAAGTGCCAAGCGCGTTCGCGGCCCGCAAGCCTGAAGACTACGCGAATTTGCATATTACTAATCATTCACATTGTAGCTTCCCAATCTTAGCGTCGGAGGAAACTCTATGACCTAAGGGTCGTCTAACTTAGCCTGGTTAATTTTAGCAAACTCTATGATCCGACGATAGTCCCAAATTAATCTGGCTCCTTTGAGGAAACTCTACAATCCAGGAATCGTCCGAATTATCCTGGTTAATTTTAGCAAACTCTATGATCCAATGACCGTCCGGATCAGTCGGATTCATTTGAAAAAACTCTAAGATCCAAAGATCGTCCGAATTAGATGAGTTAGATTTAGCAAACTCCATAATCCAAGGATCATCCGAATAAGTCGGGATGCCGCCTCATATGACCGAAGTAACAAGAGTGCGATGCCGGTAAGCAATGCCCATGGTGGCTGGTACCAGCAACACGTTCGAATGATTCCACTTTTCAAATTAACGGGAGTAGAATAAGCAAGTTTTAAATGTATACGACCTACTCATCACATGCATGGTGTAAATATTATTAGTTTTCTGTTATGATACTCATATGGCGACATTCATTACCAGTATTACTAGATAGATTATGAATCACGTTTTTAATTTCATTACGGATATTTTCTTTTACATCATGATGGTGGTGTTTCGCATTTGGGTGTTTGTACGTTTCGTTTTTTAAACCATTTTTTATGCTTTATTGTTGTGCGAATATCTCCTTCACATCAAAACAATAAATATAAAACGAAGCCGACATATAAGTATTCACAACGTTGATTCCAGTAAAAGTAACTTCAAGACATTGTTTTGCATTAAAGAAGATGGCGTACACCCTTTGGTCTATTTCTTTAGCTAATAAAAGGAGAAACGATGAGTAAAGGCAGGGTGCTTGACCAAGCACGTGCTTTTCGGTTGGCTACCCTGTACACGGGAGTGATTAGGGCGGAATAATAGGCAGGAAAAAAAGAGTGTACGAAAAATAACTAATGAATGATTGGTCTCGCTACTTTCATTTTGTATTTATGAACCAAAAGTGTTATTTTCAAGTTATTTGCCTCGCAAAAAGAATCCCGAATAACACGAATCACTTGTTTTCTTTTGGAATTTACAATGTATGATGATTTCGTAATGCAGTGGCATCACGAATGAACATGCTGTATGACACCATAGAATAAGGAATTTTCTAGTGCGTCAGGCTATAACCTTCAGAAATTGATTTTTTTTTTTGTATATAGGCTGCTGTGCATCTTTCACTTTTACTCTCGTGTTAGCGCGAGTTTCGGCCCTGCATTTTTCTTTTTCACGCTTTTTTGATTATTCGCCTCTGCAAAATAAAAATGTTTAAAATAGCTAATAAATTTTCGTAAGATAGAATAATCTGACGTTTGGCTTTTACCTCCCAAAACCGCAATATCATTATAACGGACACCGTAGTGAAAGGATCCGAAAATTTCGACTACATCTGGTTTTTTACTGAATGCATAAATCTGAGTACATGGGCCGCTAGCGTTTTTCCACAGCTAAAAGCGGGCGCCCTAGCCGTGAGATTTGATTTCGCAACCTTCGCATCGGCAGTTTCTGGTTCGGCATGAGGCAAAAATCAAACGCGCTTCTTTGAGAGACGTGTTCAAGGCAGCACGGCTGGGCGAAAGCGCTGTGAATGCACAAATACTTTCTCTTTTAACGCAAGTTTACGAGGACGGCACCTTCGGCACGTGCGCTATTACACAGGAACCCACTTAAAGCGCCACGCAACTCCTCGCCGAATCTTTCGGTGGGGACGTGTAATGCAAAAAAAAAAAGGCCACAACGGGCGCATAAAATTTAAGAAAGCGCGGATGTGCGCTGTGTCTCTGATTGAGCTTGACGATACTCGATTCAGTAGGCGAGAATCAGCGCCGTTTTATGATCGCTTCCTTTTGGGACTGTGGCTGAGAAAAGAGCTAAAGAGCTTCAAGGACGACGCTGGTACACGCCGCCTGGCCCGAGTGTGTGCCGGTGTGAGCGGCTTATCAATGAACGAACCATTTTTCAGATTGCGTTGTTTTAAGTTTATAAGCGTTACTTTTTTTCTTCACCATTTTAAAGTCTACAATGTTCTACACCGGAGTTCGGGTGTCTCAAACTCACCTCTCATAGCAGGCCGTAGCCCCAACTTCAGCCAAACAACAGAATAATGTTGCAACGACAGAGAGAGGGGGGTGACTTGGGTGAACTGGCACATGTCCTTGCCATTTTATAGAATGGCCATCCCGGACATAAAGTGTGTGAGGCATAAAGTATAACAACGAAGACTAGAAACTCCAGGAGGAATACCACGGAGATTTCCTTATCTTATCGGGTGACGAATTTCCTACGCAAGCGTTGAGAACATCCAAGCATGCCGCTGAGAATAAGTCTTATAGAAGTCCTTTGTGAGAAATCGTGGAGGTGCAGGTGTGTGATAAGCTCGTTCGAAATGAGGGAACATGCACAGTGGAAGTGAAAGCAGAGGGTTCTAAATTACTTTTTGTTGTTTCAGAGAGGTCGATATAAATGCGGGCTTCACTGCCTACAATATTTTATTTATTTTTGAATACCTCAAAGACCCCAGCTGGAGTATTACATGAGAGATGGGTATTAACAACAAAATAAAAAAGTGATATAGGGCAAACTTGAATTGATGCGGATCGGAGTGGTGCACGGTAGTTGCAGGCAGACGATTCCAGTCCCGTGCGGTTGTCACAAAAAAGGAGTGAAGATGTGCGGTGCTTTGAGCTAGTGGAGGATACAATGCGCTTGAATGGTTTGTGCGGCTTGATGAGCGATAGACTGGCAGGATAGCTGGATCTTTGATGGGGCATGATAAAATTTGTGAAAAAGGCATAGTCGAGACAGGTGACGTCGTGATTTTAGATTAGAAAGGTGAGCACAAGTTTTAAGTTTGGAAACACTGAAATTGTAGGTATATTCAGAGTAGATAAAACGAGCAGCACGGTTTTGAATCGATTCGAGAATGTTGGATAAGTGAGATTGGTGGGGATCCCAGACAGAACATGCATACTTTAATTTTGGACGAACAAGTGTGACATACGATATTAGTTTAACTTATGGGGGCGCAAGTCCTAAATGTCTACGTAGAAAACTCAGAGTGCGATTTGCGGAGTTGGCTATGTTAGTCACGTGGGCTGACCAGGAAATGTTACTTGAAAATGTGACACCAAGATATTTGTATGATTCAGCGGGTGAGACTGCAGTGCCGGAAATGGTGTATTCTGCTGACTGGTGATGGGGCCTGCGATGAAAAGACACCAATGAAGTTTTATTTATGTTTAAAGACGCTAACCACTTATCACATCAGGATACAAATATATTGAGGATTTGAAGTGTAGTAGTGTCTGCGCTGTTTGCTATGGGACGGTATACGACGCAGTCGTCTGCAAAGAGGCGAACGCTTGAAGAGATGACATCGAAGTAACAACAATGACATCGAAGATGACACATGACATCGAAGTAAATGTTTACTAATGATGATGATAAATTAACTGGGAAACACTTTATGAAAGTTTATTGTATGAATTCATTGAAAGAAGACTTGTGGATAGGTGTCACCAAGATGGCACGTAATACACAACAAGCTGGTTGATTGATATGTGAGGTTTAACGTTCAAAAATCACCGTTTGATTATGAGAGGCGCCTTAGTGGAAGGCTCCGTAAATTGCGACCATCTGGGTTTCTTTAACGTGCACCCAAATTCTAGTACATGGACCTAGGGCATTTCGGCCTTCATGGAAAATGCATCTCAAAACAACAATCTTCGTTCGCTCTATCGTTGACTCATCTCATTACTATTACCAAGCTTCTCAACCATTTATTTCAAGGAATTCTTGTAGAATCGTTGAACAGATTAGGGGCCCATCACAGTGAAAGAAAAAAGGCATGCACCGTTAATCATGTGGCCTGTATTGCGCCTCAAATGAATCTGCGCGGACCGTCATTTCAGAACCACTTCACTAGAGCATCATTTCACTCCGCCCTGTGTGCCGCGCATCACTCCGATTTCATGGCGCTCGCATCGCGTACGCGCCCTTTGTTTTGTTGCGCCGACTGTGAACTGACTTCAGCAACAGGTGGCGTAACACGTTTGCTCAGAAATTACCTTAGCACGGCGCCATCCTTGGTGTGCGCCGGTCCCCTCGACGTGGTGGTACTCGCTGAGCCTGCTCGTCACACGACGAACTTAGATTTGGGCAAGTCGATTGGCGTCCATGTTCAAAACAGCGCCACTAAACGAAGACGAAAGGAATAACCGGACAAGCGTTGTACTGGTGTTTCTTCATTGTTAATATTCGCGTAAATGCACTATTTTTAAAATGATTATCACATGCCTCATCCACTTCTTGTATACTTCATCGGCGCGCGCGTCAAGACACGTGATCACCTCGTGCTCTGTGTGTGCAGCGTGAAGATCAGTGAAAAAAAAAAAAAAAACTCTGCAGATCCCACGTGCCTGGGAATGCACGTTAGTCGAAGCATGCAGAGGTAATGTGACCATGTTGAAAATCTTTTATAATGAGCGACACAAGATGAAATGAAGCTAAATATATGTACAAATGTTGCACGCACAGACATATGTTGAAGAGTTGCAGATGTTCATTTAAACAGCTGTTTGCTCTTGCGTAAAGATGTCCACTGGAACATGTGTATTAGCACCACCAGAAGCTAATATGAAACGCTGATTCTCACGAAGGTGCTGGCCCAGGACACTGATACATAAATCAGCTTCAGCACGTGGCACCTAACCACAATTGACGTTAACCCGACGTGACGGCTGTATCTAAGGAGTACATGTGTAATGTTTATAAAATTTGGTAGGCAGCACTGCAACCACTATTGAAATTTCACGAAGATTAGCGTCTATTTGAAAAGTAGCTCCGAGACCTGGCGTAGCTCTGTGGTCGAATGCTTGAATGCCACGCAGAATGCTCAGGTTCGATTCCTGCTGGGACCCTAAAATTTAATATATTAAGTGTGAATACACTTTCTAAGCGACCCCAAACCATCCACCACCGTCGGCGGCGTTCGCAGTCTTCTCTCTATCTTTAAAAGAAAGAGGACTTGGCGGGCCGCAGCGCGACGCTCTACCGATTAAGCCACGGACACGACGCTGATATCGGTGTCAGTAACGCGCCATATACTCCCTACCCTTCGCTCGCTCCTCCGCTCTCCTCGCTCGCTGCAGCTGCGCGCGCATCCCTCTCTCTCGCGCGCCCGCCTTCTCTCTCAGTCTCTCGTCGAGAGCGGGTCGTGAGGGGGAGTAAAGTTAAAATCCGTTGGCATTCGCCAGTGAGTTAACGTAAACTCCCCCGTGTGATCAAATTGCGATTCCCAGGAACCATTACACCATAAAGGCACCATAGTGTGAATAATAAATATAATAGTGCGAATTAATAAATACCCCTCATAGCATCACCCCGTGTATTCGCACTTGACCATGTTCACCCTCGGGGAAATGCTTGGGAGTTTTTCGCACTCGTCGCGGGTGAACTCTGCCTGTTTGACGACGTACGGGACGGTATTGTAACATTATTTATTTCTTGACCAGTTCGTCATATTCATCAAACCATCTTACCCTCCTTTGCTAATTATGGTTCATGCCAAGATAAGTGAGCTGACCACATGAGCACTGAAACGTAAGCGGATAGATAGATAGATAGATAGATAGATAGATAGATAGATAGATAGATAGATAGATAGATAGATAGATATGCTCAATGTTCCCGAAGTTTGCCGAGAAATGCTTCGCATTTAATAACAAGGAACAACGGTAAACAAGCCCGTCTTAGTGAATAGTGTCAGTAAACTGAATGTATGAGCAAAAGCTAACCTGTAGTATACCAAGTGACCCAAAAGTTCACTAAACTGCTTGTTCCTATCACCATTCGAAATTTAAATAGATCATTAGGACCACCTAAAGTTTTATCTCTATCTTTCTCTAAAAGGAATCACACATATGATGTATTACGTGCTACAAAGCCCTCTAAATGTTTCAAGCAAACTTGAAATAACATATTTATAGGTGAACTTACGCACCAGACACCGAGGTTACGCATCAATACCACTATGTGATCTTGTCCGGCAGACGTATAATGTACAATATTATACGCCTATAAAACTAGGTCGAGGACGACGAATAGATGGCACCAAAAACATTTCGCACGCGGTGCCTGTCTTGATTCACGTCAAAATATTTGTATCATGGCCTCGTCCATGATGTTGTGCCCATCCCTGTAAACGTTTTTCCAGTGTTCGCTTCTCTTGGTTGTTCTTACGGAAGGTATAATTAAGGCGACAATCATGAAGGCTGCGACGTATGTACACCAGCGATGTGTATTGACAAAAATAAAATGAGAACAGCAGTCAGTCAAGTTTGATAAAACACGTCGGAAAACATATATGCGAAGAAGCTAGATCTTCAACACATTGAGATACAGAAAATATGGAAATGATATTAAAACACACACACACACAATGAACTCTGCAAGGTCTGTGACTCGGCTTATTAATCAATCTATTTTTGTCCTCGTAGCGCCTGCATATCGGGAGGAGCACCATGTGGAGTTAGGAAAAGAGGGAAAAGTCGCAGCAATCTTTTCATTTACTGTCGCTGCTCACGAAACGCCATTAGGCTGTACGGACTCCCGTGTGGGAAAAAAAAAAAAGGACCGAGGACGTCCCGGCCGCGTCGTAAATAAATTAATCGACACCACGGTGTTTACGTTATTCCCAACGAAAAAAAAACGCACTATCGGTGTCGTGTTACCAATGTAGCGTGGCGTGGTCCCTCAATGTATGCGTTTACTTTCTGGCTAATAGCGTCCCTATCGTGTCGGTGTGCTAATCCCCTACCAACTACCACCCCACCTTTTTTCGCCCTTGCGGACGCCCCACCTGTTAGCGAATTGCCGACGCATTTCGCTAAAACCGGTCACGCCCACGGCAACACGCACTTTTTACTGCTCGAACGCGCTTGTCGCTGCGTTTCTGGGCGAGCCTCTGGCCTTGTGACCTTGGAAAGGCGTTGCGCGTTTTGCCTTTACCCTGCGACAGGGTCGGTGACAGATGAGAAATTGGGTGAAGTTCATGCATGCAGGCGGGAGTTTTCGAACTTGTCTAATCATTGATTGCTATTACTTTGTTTCTGGGCGGCCTCTTTAAATTGGAACTCTCGGCCGGAGTCGCTGTGACAGTGACAAGTGGGGCTGCAGTGGAGTGGAGGAGTGCGAGCCTTTGAAGGAGCCTTGTGCGCAGCTCTGTAATTACTCTCTACAAACGAAGTGCGGAGGGTTAAGAGGAAAGAGGGGGGCACTGAAGTGCTGTAACGAGGAGTTTTGCGCAGTACCTTTAATGCAACTTTGTACTATATGTCTTTTATATATTTGGGGAACTTGGAAATGAGGTAGAATTCATGTTCTTAATAATAGTTAGCCGCATAACTAGCGTATCGAAATAAAGTTGCGTACATGCATATTGTGATTGCAAAATTAAAGTTTGGCTTTCATCTTTGAAAGCTTGTGAGTGCTGTTGCGGAACTTGGAAGGCTGCATCTAATTGAGGCTGGTAAAAATGCCACAGGAACTCTTTTTGAAAGATTGCTAAAAAGCAAACGCTGTTTAAACAATGAACGGCAACAGAATTACCACTTGGAGGCGGTGATTATCATTTACGAAAGTATCTCTTCGAAAAGTCTTGCTTTAGAACAAAACAACTTAATGCCGAAAATATTTTTTCTTGTTTTCCTTTATTGTTCGTGTTAACACGACAGCGTTTTGTCAAGGTGTTCTCGATATTTGATACCAACTACGTGTGCGTGCGTGCGTGCGTGTGTGTGTGTGTGTGTGTGTGTGTGTGTGTGTGTGTGTGTGTGTGTTTCGAAGAAACGTCCGTCGTGTTCTTAAGGTTTTACGTTTTGACTTCCACTAAATGTCGGTCCCATTTTGTTCTGACGTTATGATTCCTGTTGGTATACAATATGTGTAAACACAAGAACAGATAGAGAGATAGAAAGATAGTTAACTTTATTCGGGTCCGGAAGAATCTTCACCCCGTTTTCGTAGGGGCAAGACTGCGGGCCGCTCCCACGTTGGGACAGAGAGGCCAAGCCTCACCGCTGACCCGCAGGGCGCGGGTTCAAATCCCGGCTGCGGCTGCTGCACTTCCGATGGAGGCGGAAATGTTGTAGGCCAGTGTGCTCAGATTTGAGTGCACGTTAGAACCCCAGGTGGTCTAAATTTCTGGAGCCCTCCACTACGGCGTCTCTCATAATCATATAGTGGTTTTAGGACGTTAAACCCCACATATCAATCAAGCCTCACCGCCACATCGTGGGCCTTCTGGACAGCCCACCCGCTTCAGGGACATTCTCTCCACCTTTAGCGAGATCACTAGCCACTACCAGATGAGCCGCAGGGCTTTCCCCTTGCCACATCGAAATCTCATTAGGCCCCATGCCATTACTCTCAGGCTTCTGCAGACAAAGTCGTATCCCACACTCTCCGTCTTCAGTAGGTACACAGAGGTCTCCCTCTGTGTCTCGACTGTGGGGTGGTCAGCGACTTTAAGCACATGCTCTAGGCGTGCCCTTCTTTGCAGCACGACACAATCCACGGCTTGACGGAGGAAGCCTTCTCTGCTTTCCTCACGAGTGGTTTGACAAACACAGAAACAAACGAAAATAAATAAAATATTATGGCGTGTTTCAATAAGTTCTTTCACTAATACTAAAGATAAAATATGTGGAAGATATGCTCACTGCCTTCAACATAACTTTTTCTGTTGCGTCAAACGCCCTAACATCAATTGAGATATCAATGATGAAAGTACCTAACTTGAGTTTGTAGCGAGCGTTTTAACTAGTCCTGACAAACGTTAACATCAATCAAGTGGGAGAATTGAAGGGCTATCATCGATGTGCCCATTGCCGCTGTGGGATTCGAAACGGTGATCTCTAGTAATTGTTACAAAATAATGAAACTTGAGCGTTCATATTAGTAACGTATGGCTGCTCTTCTATGAACAATAAGAATTTTTTTACTCTACTTTGTTTCACCACTTTGCCTCAGCAATATACCAAAGCTACGGGGTGTAACAAAGCCACCCGCTTTCGCACCGAAACATTGTGTCACGTACAAATGCCTTGAAATTGACAGCGTTGGCCAGAATAGGCGTTTCTTCGGTGTGTTTTACGCCACATCGATAGATCATATGTTCATTTTTTAAATTTACTTCGTTCGTATTTGATAATTTCTGTCAGTTACCACGATAACAGTGTTTAAAGATCAACATGGTGGTGCCCATGCAAATGTGACCGCCCGCTTCGATGCGGACTTGCTCTTGCTACACGCCCGCTGCGTTGACAGCAGTAAACAAATGTTGAAATGAGCCATCGATTTAACAAACTTCAGAGTGAGGTGGCTAATAAGCCACCTCACTCTGAAACTGAAGCACCAGGTACCTTTTGTCGATATTAGGGAGATATGCTGCTTGCTTAGTCGCACCTACTAAGCCTAATGCGTCGAGGCAGTGTTCGGACAGTGTCGTCAGTCGAAGTGCGCTGCATCTGCAAATGGTGGACATGCAACCTCGCACAGCCTTCCGTGCGTGCCGAATTCTCCAGTGGAAACAAAAAAAAAGAGAGAAAAGGAGCATTGCAGCGGAAGACGTCAAGCAACACGTCGACGGAGAAACTGACATGCGAGAGCCACTAACAGCGTCGGAGAGAAACAGCCACGAATTGAAGTTATTCGCCAGCATGAGATTCTAGAAGAGCAACGAATTAACGTTTCTCGAAGTTTCTGGTGTACTTGCTTGTCTCATAGGTTTAATGCATTTTCAACGTAATAAACTAGCCATAATTAGTACAATTCGGTGAGCAGACGCCGTAAATACGTTGAGCAGACGACACGGCGTGAATGAATACAGGGGATAAGCGCTCTTGCTATCACAAATAAAACATCTCACACGTTGGTTCAAAAGAGAAAAGCAGAGTCTAAGAGCTCTGTTCAAACGACATAAAAAAGGTTGCATATATATATATATATATATATATATATATATATATATATATATATATATATATATATATATATGCAACTCTTTTTATCAGATAGTGCATTCAGATTTGCAGATCTGTGATCACGTTCTTTTTCCTTCGGTCATTTGCGTCTGTCGTAGTAGTTTAAGCAGGTAGCGCTGGTTATTTTATGGAACACCGGATATTACGCGTCCGATCATCTTAAAGAAAAGAAGTCACCCACCAACTTAATTTATTTATTCATTCACTCATTTATTTTTCATTGCCGTCACTGTATACGGTAAATAAAGTGTCAGCTTCATCGCATAATTTGGCGGGGTTGAGAAAGAGATACAAGAGAATGAGTAAATTAGTGAGTGTGGGAGGAGGAATAAATGAGGAAAGACAGGGAGGTTAGCCAGTTCTCAGACCGGCTGGCTACCCTGTATGTAATAGAGAAGGGGAGGTGCAGATGCATACGAAAAATGAGGGCACGCTTGAGTTCTTCTCTTTTGTTTTCGTTCAAACTGGCACAAAGTGTCATGCCATCTCTGGCGTCTCTAGCTCTAGAGAAGCACTGCTTATTCTTTTTTTTCTCGAGAGTTGAAGAAATTAACGCGAGCTTGCAAATGCAGCAAGTTGGCGCTGTATGAGCGCCTGCAGTGTTAGCGTAGTACACAGTTATGGCAACGTCAGCTCGGAATTACTGGGGTGTTGCGGGCGACAGGTCATTCAGCTCGATCGTGTTACGATCGACACCGGCACGAACAGTAAATCTCGGCTGTTATTGAGTGCCCTGCAAACAGCCGATGAATCCATCCATCACCCCTGTAACTCCCTGTCTTCTCTGGAGCGTCCTGACTGGAGCTATAACCAATCTCTCAGGAAGTCAATAAGCGGCTTTAGTTCTGACAAAGAGCGCTACGCCGGTTTTGTGCAATGGCCTCTTCTCGTCATCCTTTTATGGAGGAAACTGAATAAGAGTCTTTTCGTAATACACGGAGACTTCGGCATGTTTTTCGTTGACGACGAAGCCGTGTTAGAAAGCTTGTACGCATAGGTTGCTCGATTTAGTATTTCACTTGCGTGGTCAAGATGTTTTGCCAATTTTCGTCAGTGATTGTCTGCATTAAATCTTGCAGCAATGAAGTGCCGTAGGTGGGAAGAAAACCTCGCCGTGGTCGTCTAGTGGCTAAGGTATTAGGCTGCTGACCCGCAGGTCGCAGGATCGAATCCCGGCTCCGGTGGCTGCATTTCCGATGAAGGCGGAAATGCTGCAGGCCCATGTACTCAGATTTCGGAGCACGTTAAAGAACCCCAGGTGGTCAAAACTTCCGGAGCCTTCCACTACTGCATTTTTCACAATCATATGATGGTTTTGGGACGTTGAAAGCTTTCATATCACTCATTATAGGGGTGAAGAATAAAGGCTGTAGATTGAAGCTGTCACGCACAGCTGAACTAACTACGCATTCAATAGAATGTTTGACGTCCAACTATTTCTGGTGTTGTAGGGCTATAAATTTTGCACCCATTGTACAAAAGTATTTAGGTCGTGAAACAGTTCTATATTTCATATGTAGCGCAAAGCTCGAGAGAAGACATCATTAAACGTGAAGCATTTTCTGGCGTTAATGACACTTATTCATTGTGATGATTCATTTAACAGTCAAGCACGGCGAAATTTCTGGGAGTTATATTTCAAGAAAACATGTCCTGGTCACGACATATAGACTCTCTCAAACGTAGTATTGCTCGCGCTGTAGGTGCGTTAAAGAGGCTGCGATATTTATACCAAAAAGCTTGAAGCACCGTATCTACAACGCACTTGTACATTCCCGTTTAACATACTGTCTTCTAGTTTGGTCGACTACAACACAGTATAATTTAGGATTACTTCAAATGCTTTAGAGCTGTGCGCTACGTGGTATGGAAAACTTAGGACGTATAATAAGCACCCAGTTATATTACTCCAAAAATAAAATATTAAAGGTACCCAAACTCTACACATATAAACTATTTCTTGAAGTTATGCGGAAATTTAAGTCTGACAAACATTCTTTCCAGAGTAAGTACAGTGTCAAGACGACAGGCTACAATTTCAGAAATAGTTTTGTGTCTATACCACACAGTAGACCAAACTACGGGGAATAAAAACTTGATGTTCAAATTCCTAAATTTCTCAATGACTATACATTTACCATATAGATCTTCTCAAATTTGGAATTAGAAAGCAAGGCTATCGAAAAACAATAAAACAAATATTATAAATTGGAAGCATTTGTTTGCAAATTTCGGTGACTTTGAGCGTTTCTATATATCTAGCCGCCTACGACTTCTAGCTCTCCTGGCCGTTTCGAGAATGGTATCAATATTAAACTTGGTATGGCATAACATGACTGTATGAAAAGCGGCTTTAACTCGTCATAACCTGAAAATCATGATATGTATGTCATGAATGTCATGATTTACATTTCATGGTCCTGCAGCTCCTGCGGGTGTTTTGTTCACATGACATATTGCAAAACTGGTATGGTATGGCACGATTGCATGGCAAATACAAGCGACAGACCCTAACATGAAAATCATGACATGCGTCTCATGTAACAACATGACTACATGCTACGCTGATAATGCGCTTTCGGCCATTTTGCTAGCGTCACATTATACCAAATTCGGTATTACGGAACGTGAATGGATGAAGAAGGTATCAGACAGGTGCAAACATGAAAATCAAGAGATGCGTGTCATGTAACAACATAACTACATGCCATGCTCATGATGCGCTGGCGGCTGTTCCGCTAGTTTCACATGTACCAAATTCGGTATTACGCGACGCGAACGGACGACATCGGTAAATGACACATCCAAACATGATAATCAAGACATGCGGGTCATGTAACCACATGACTACATGCCACACAATGTTGTGCCCACGGCCGTATCGCTAGCTTCACATATCAGCCAAATTTGGTATTATGTGACGCTGATGGAGGACGAATGTATGCGACTGGTGCAAACATGATAATCATGAGATGCGTGTCATGTGAGAACATGACTACAAGCCACAGTCAAGGCGCCAATACATTTCTACATGACGCGGTGCGCGTGCTCACCGGCGTGCATTTTGTCGCGTCGAGCCGGCGTTGCCATGCCACGCGCCGGTCTTGCCTTATACTCGCAGGCGCACGCCGCGCGGCGTTGCTTTCACGCATGCGCGTTTCAGCGCGTCCAGCGTCCCTCCGTCACGAAAAAAGGGAGATGCAGTGTTGTCTGGATAACGCACCAGCGCGAAATGCAGCATGTCGCATTTCGCGCCGGTTACCATCGGGCCGCGCCGACGGACGCTGATCGCGCCTGGCGTCAGACTGTAGAGTACTCGCGTTTTGCTAAAGTTGCGTCGCTGTGCCCAGCGTGCGCGGGCTACATGCTACATTGGAGTATAATGGGCCTTCATGATGTGCTCGTGGCCGTTTTGCTAGCTCCGCATATACCAAGTTTGATGTTACGTGACGTCAATGAATGACGAAATATGTGACTGGTACAAATATGATAATCTTGACACGCTTGTCATGTAAGAACATGACAACATACCAAGCTCAGAGCGTGCTCACGGCCGTTGCTCTAGCTCCAAGTATACTGAATTTGGTATCATGTGACGTGAATAGATGACGAATGTAAACGACACATCCAAACATGACGATCATGACACGGAAGTCATGTACGGCATCATTTACCTCCACCTCATGACGATGTGCTGATTTAAAGTGACATATCAACATTTCTCATTCGTGCTTCGCATATCATCGATTCCCACTGTACGTGGGATCTGCCAATTTTTGTCGAAGGACTAGCAAATAAAAAAATACCGTTGTTCTGTATAAATCGTTATATATTGTATTGATTTTTCGCTTTTTATCTTTCAACATGTGGATTGTGAGCCCTAAAAGTTGCTCCTATATTTTAATTTTTTGTATGTTAGTATAATGCGATTTTCTTTTTCTGCTCGAGAGTTGTACGTGCAATTTTTTTTGTTAAAATTGTGCTTATGTTTTCTTCTATTTTTTAGTGCTATATGACTTTGTAATATTGATCTGAGGTGTAGTATTTGATTTCCATGTACCCTTTTATAATTGTGAATGTCTTTTTCTGCTGCTGCTGTTGTATAGATGGCATGGCCCAGTCAGGCAATGTTTTCCTTTTGCTGCGTCTGCTTCTTTGGACAATTTTGTAATTGTTCCTAATAAATAAATAAATAAATAAATAAATAAATAAATAAATAAATAAATAAATAAATAAATAAACAAGCAAATAAATAAATAAATAAATAAATAAATAAATAAATAAACTTGTGCCACAATATTAAGGCATGCTTGCACGAGGTACTAGAAATGACTTGACACGTTTCTCATGACCCGCAAATAATCAATCTCACAATTCTGGCACGTTCACTAATTTTACTAGGCTGTAAGAGAGTACATTGATATCTTGGGAGTAGAATTGAATACGTTGATCGCTAATATATTATTCATAAAGTAATTTTGTATCACACATGTTTTGGTTGATATGGTAAAGATGATCGCAATTCCAGGAGTGGCACATCTCATGAATTACGTAGGAGCATTCGAACACATATATGTGATTAGACCTATTTGCGTAACGTGTGATATCATCAGATACGAATCACACAACGAAATTGATGTTATGGCATTATCGTGAAAGGAAGTCTTAACATGATGTAAGGGACCATCAACAAGAGTTTTCCGGGCTACCGAGCTCATGAACGTCGTGGGAATACGGTAGGATTATTCTTATTCTCAGCTAGTGATTAATCGCAGAGCTCACGTTTGCACACTATAGTAGTATATTTTGAGCATGACAGGCAAGCAATTTCAACGCGATAGTGATGAAGTGCTTGTGTGATAGTTGATACTGTTGTCAGCTTTGGGGTCAGCGGCGTTCTTTGCGAGCAGAAAATCAAGCGCTGTCCGCAAAACATACATTGTGATGATTGCAAATAATAGAATTGAGTGGTCTGAACCAACATCTGAACCAAACATCTTGCGTAGCAGTCAGGTCTTGCACCATAGAGCCATGCCAGGCCTCGAACTGCTCTGAAAAAAGAAAAAAAAACAAACGTGGTTGATCCCTGCATTATAGGAATGGATATATGACTCGAAAGTAAAACGTATTGAAGTCATTGAATATTTACTATTCTTTCATATAGGAGATCTTGCAAAATGTCTGTTCGCGTTGGGCAAGCTATACCATTTATTGTGGAAACACTCACTTTGACGCTTGTTAGTACCGCTTGGTGGCACGTCAATGGACAAGGTCCATGTTCAATTATTAAACCCTAGCTGCACTATTTAGGGTGAGAGCGTTATCCCCAAACGTTGTGTGACACCGAGAAAAGCGTTGCTGATTGAACGCAAAATTTGGGCTAAGGTCACCAAACATAAATATTTAATTAAAAAGTTGCTGACCACTATTGCCGCACTACTGGGAAACACAACGCGCGTCACGTCTCCCTTCTTGTCCGACCGCAATTTTTCTTGGGGCGCGCGTAAATGGGGAACGAAGCTACAGCCAGGTGAGGCAGTCGCGCAACCACTGGTTACTAAGGTATACTCTCCATTAACTCTTATCGCGAACGGTTCCCAATCTAGGGCCCTGAAAATCTCCTCTAAGCTTGCGGTGAAGAGCATTGGAGAGATTATGTGTCCCTGCTTTACGCCCCTCTTTAGTAGGATTCTGTCGCTATTTTTTTATGGATTACTATGGTGCCTGTAGATCCATTGTAAGTTTTTTTAGTATGTTTATTTGGGGTTCGTCATTGCCCTGATTCTGTAGCAACTGCATTTCTGCTGATGTCTGGACTGAGTCAAGCGCCTCCTGGTCTTTAGGTACAAATATGAAAATAAGTTTGTAGGCACTATAAAACACTATGAAAACATTGTAAAACCCCTTCTAAGTTTTTATTTATGCTCATATATAATAATGGAGTGACAGGAGCACAAGACATAAGTAGTCTTTTGCTTGTGTTTCACGCTATTCAGTCCTCACTGGTTGATTATCTTTGCATCATTCATGCTGAGGCCGACGCCAATGAAGCCTACGTTCGCTTTTCCTAATTGACGTGGCATTAGAGGAGTTGGCCCTAAAGATGAAATTTGTTGTGTGTAACACCAAGATCCACTGTGCTACGCATTATTTTTCACTGCAATCACATGCAACGCGGCCATGATGAGACAGCGACTGTGTTGTTCATTGCACCCGACTATATATGCGTGCACTTCTTTGTTTGGGATTAATTTACTTCAAAACCCCAGTGAACGAATGGCGCCGTTTGATATGCGACACTGCCGAACAATGGAATAAGCTGCTTTTGGACCAAAAGTGCGTATGGCTGGGCTTGTCGATTGTACACGATTGGAACACTGCGCGAACAACCACAGGGCACACAGAAAGCGCTCTGTGTGTTCTCTTTCTCTGTGTCTCGTGGTTTTTCGCGCTGTTTTCTATACCATAATTCTCAACAGCAGTGCCTTCTTTTTGCAGTAGTTGTAGCAGTGTCGTCAACTGTCTGCCCTTGCCTACACTTTTCGTTGATACTATATATGGTCCCAAGCGTAAACCGGCAAAATTTTAACACTTGTAATTCGCTTTCTATTAATCTGTGAACTATCCGCCTCGGTGGAACAGTGGCTGTAGTGCTTAGCTGCTAATCCAAAGGTCGCAGGCTAGATCCCGGCCATGGTGGTCGAATTTCGATGAAGGCGAAGGGGTAGAGGCCCATGTACTGTGCGATGTAAGTGCACATTGAAGAACACCAGATGGTCCAAATTTCTGGAGCTCTCCACTATAGCGTCTCTAATAATCGTAAGTTGGTTTCGGGACGTAAAACCACAGATATTGTTATTATTACTCTATCAACTGAAGGAGGAAAGAATTTCGCCGTAAGCGTTTCTTACATTTCTGTACGTTGTGATGAGCGATGTCCTCTTCTTCTTCCAGCTAGCTCCTCGCACCCAGAGCCCCGTATCCGCTGCTCTTAGTCATCACTGCTCATCACAACTTTTATAAAAAAAAACAAATATCAAACATGATCCAACAGGTAGACAGGTATCGAGCTTTACCCCGTGGTAAAACAGTCTGGAACTATTTGTTTGGAAAAAAATTATTTAAAGAATATAAAGAACAAAAAGGCCTCGTGACATTCCAGTAACAGGGCACATACACACTTCGGCACATCCATGTATCACGGCGAACATCACTGCGTTGCAGTGAAGAGATTTGCTCTAATATACATGACAATGTTGGCATACATGTACACAAGAACTCAATGCGATATCATGATACAATGGTATAACGATACAATCGATGCAATAAAGCCCAATTTGTAACAAGTGAAATCATATATAGCAACTAACGGGCGTTACTGAGCACCAAGTTGGTCGAAAAATGAATTGCATCTTTTCGTGTTCAACCTTGACGAAAGGACATGACCAGTGCCGCAGAAACTTGTGCTTCCCGAGGAAGAAAAGCTCCTCAGAGAGAAGCGCGAGGATCTCTCGTATTGTGTATTTTTGACAAGGTCGCCATAGTTCAAGAAAATACCTCATTTGTCACGTGAAAACCTTCTCCTATCCTATACTTCTGTAACAACCTTCTCTAACTATTGATAACTCCTAAATTACCGCATATGATGGTTGAAACCCTAACGGAGTTCAATTGGCGCTGTACAACCCAGTAAACAATGAATTCTTTATTCTTGTTCTTCTAGGAAAGAGCGCAATCTTCGGAGCCCAGCCACCCTTCGGCGTTACTCAACTGTTGCTGCGCTGTAAATGAGAATGTGTTGCGTAAAACAACACTCCACCCAAGTTGTGCAATGGGGATCTCCGCGCTGTCCGCGAGGCGCGATCGTTTTTCTCTTTCCCTCTTGTTTCGCAAGACAGCTGCTTAACTACTCTTTTCGGAACGTTTTATTTCTGCTGCAGAGCGTGGGGCTGTTTTCCATGCTTTGCCGAGTGATTACTCGCCCTGAGTTTAACGGGAGCGCTTAAGCCGTCATTCATCTGGTCCACATCAAAGCCTAGTAATTTTACTAGTTACCCACCTGTCCCTTACACTACATGATGTTTTTCATAACGCAGGTGAGCTTTAAGATAAAGCGTTCATTTGAATCGTTAAATGTTAGAATTACACAATCAGTTTTAGTTTTTATTCACACTATAATATTTAATTAAAATAAATATTATTATAATATATTTGACCTATTCTTGTTTAGAGACGTGCAAATACAAAAAAAATGAACTGGGGCAGTGATTATATTCCAAGTACACTAGCAGTGTCTCAAATGCATTCGCCTGAGTCATATCGAAGGCAAAAGCGATCTTTTCTTCCTTCCCTGCCGATGTGTTGAACTTATCTGG
The DNA here is from genome assembly GCF_043290135.1 of Rhipicephalus microplus. NCBI lineage: Eukaryota > Metazoa > Arthropoda > Arachnida > Ixodida > Ixodidae > Rhipicephalus > Rhipicephalus microplus. The sequence goes on along the minus strand of NC_134701.1, from coordinate 166,249,991 downwards.
ACTGGAAGCCTTCTGCAGCAAATGTGCTGTTGAGTGGCCTCCGGATTCGCAGGCATAGCAAGTTTTGTGCACGCTAATTTGTTTCACATTGCCTCCGTCATCAGCGCACCTTTGACCAAGCGGTGTCACGCAATGACCTCGTCATGTCACATCACGTTATCGACGCCATGAGAATGGCCGAAGTATGAACGATCTGCGGCGTCATGAGGAGATCTGGTGACGTCATCTTACAGTGATGATTTTTCGCGTCACTTTATTATGTCGACCCCACCGGCTCCGACGATCGACTTTAGGAGCGAAGCTCAACTTGTCCCGCGTCCGGCGTAACATGAAGAATCTCCCGAATAAAATAATACTTGCCGGCGCTGCCCCATAGAAGTACTATGAGCGTCAAATGAAACCTGAAGAGCGGCAAGCCTTCGCGGCAGTGTAGTGCATGCCGTGCAGCTATCACTGCGGACAGGCACGCATATATGCGCAGAGCTGCCGCACAGTATGCGCGCGCCTGTCAATGGTGATAACTGCATGGCGAGCAGTATACACTGCCGCAAAGGCTTGCCGCTGTTCGGGTTTCACTTGACGCTCATAGTGCATACAAAATGTAGTTGAGTGAGAATATTCTAGATGGCGCTGTACCGCTATTCTCCGATTGGCATCTGCGCAGGCAGCCAATCGGAGAGTAGCGGTACAGCCAATAGCCAATATATGTCTGGGTGCGCGGGGAACGAGTGCCTCTCTCAGTCGTCTGCATCGGTCGGACCGTTCCTGGGGCATAGAAGAAGCGGAGCGCTGGGCGCAGAGGGCCGTGGCGGCTCGTGCTCGTCGGCGCCTGGACGCGCTGGCAACGAGTGCTTCTCTAAGCCACTCTAAGAAATATCGAGTATTCGGAGAGTCTTTATGTATCGGAGAGTGTTTATGTATGAGTATCATGTGACTTGTTTGCGTTTTCTTTCCTGAAAACCCGGCGCTGGCCACATTTCTGTTGGGAATGCTACGTCATACTGATAACGCGCGTGCCGTTCACGACCACGAACTACCGGAACCGTGATGATAACGAGGAAAGTACTCGAACTAGACGAAGACTCAAGGCGGTGATGCCGGCTAGTTTTTTTTCTGTTCCTTGCATTCATAATCGTAGCATAGAGTAGTAGAAAAGCTCAAGAGAGGACACTTCCATAGGCCCCTGTAGCTGATGTGGGTTCGCAGCGCATCTAAATGGGTGTGGTGAAACTTTGCAGCCTCAAAGATGGCAGACCGCAAAAAATATTGTCTCGAAGGCCATTTTGTAGTGACAAGGATTACTATACAGCCTCCTAGACCACAGCTACGTGCGTTCTCATCTCCGAGGCCATACTTTATATTTTGTTTACGTGTCGTTCGCATGCATTGATGAGCTTCCTATAAGCAGCACCGCCAGAGCGGCAAGCACACGATGTCAATTATATGTCTGTGCAAACAATTTAATTAAAACATGACCATCATTGTAGAAGCGAAAACTTTTATTTTCAAGTCATACTCATAGTAAGCACGTGCTCGCTTTGTTTGATAAAGTTTGATAAACGTAGGAAGTTGGATAAACGCAGGCACAAAGACAGGCTCGTTCCACTGCGACACGCGAAAATACAGCTGTCATATTGTTATTATAAATTACACACAAAGAAATTAATGTAGAGGCAACAATATAACAAGAAACGTTGTAGAATGAAACTGCAATAAACGCACACAAATACACGACGCGATACGGCACTAGTTGCATCAGCACTTGACTCCGGCATTAACCGAAAAAAAAAGAAAAATGTTGGCTACGTTTTCTTTCCCACCTTCGCACCAACCTTCTCCTGCACACTTTACGTCGCTCTTTCGCGAAAAACAGCCACAAGCAGTTTCCGCAGCCAAAACAAAGCAATTCCAGTTGTCATGCAAGCCGTTAACGAGGCTGGAGTGTTTACTCAAAGATTACGTCCTAGCTTTAGCTAGCAAACATTTTTCTACATTAACCACTTTTTTTATTGCGCTCGTTCGAGCTTCAAGCACTTTGCGAACAGCACAGATAACGATACTGAGCATAGCTGCACTTTTCGTAAAACCTCACTCATGCAGCGAATTCAAATAGATGAAGCGGCACAAAAAAAAAAAAACTAGCAACGCGAGCGGCGGCTCCATTTCTTGAGCCAAAAAAGAATTTTCTCGCAAACGTGCAGCGGAACATTGCAGACAGCTTTTTCTAAGTGTGAAGCAATCCACAAAAATAGTACTCGAAGTGAAGAACACGAAAAATATCTCTGCGCCGAACAGCACAATGCCAAAAACGTTAAGTTCGGGCTTCAATGACAAATGCAATACGCACTTAACAAAGTGTTCATAGCGTTCGTACCTAGTAGCAGCCAAGCTTAGAGGCCGCTGAAACAAGTGAGGACCACGACGCACGCCAGACAAATTATCGCACATCTTTTGTAGCATCTGCCTGCTGCAGACCAGTACTTCTTCTCTGCCGCAAATGCCGATGAACATAGAGCGTGACAACGTTGCCATCGAGTCGACGCCATGTGCAGTTCTCTCGCTTCCGATTCATGCCTGATCCCAGCCCGACGTTATCGCACCGTACAAGCGCAGACGATAAAGACGGACTCAGGCCACTGTCAAGGTATATGTAAACTGGTAGCGTAACTTCCAAAGAAGTCCATGGATCCAGTAGTTGGCTGCTCGTTGCCACCGTCGCCATCTACGTGAGGAGGGGAAAACTAACAGCGAAACAAAAAACAAAAAAATTAAAATATGACGTCACAACCGGAAGTGGTGACGGCGTTGCGCATTTGCCCCACATGCGCGAAATTGAAATTTTCTTAATTGCTGACCTGCTACGTGCATTTATTGTTACACGATTTCATGTCTCGCTAATTGCATTCGAGATAAAAGAAACGCAAATAACAAAGAACGAGGAAGCAAAGTTATCTTATTAGCTAAGTGACGTGCTTGCAATAAGCGCAAGAAAATCTGCAGAGGTAATTGTGAGACAACTGTTCACGAGAACTATAGCATAATAGTTCAAAAACTCGCGTTGCCCGAACCTTGAAAACCCCTGCAGTGAGGCAGCCGTTTTGAAAATATAGCTTTGGCAGCCGTAGAGTGCAGCGTCTTGTTGTTTAGCCTGTCGCGTTCAGAGTCAGCAAAGGCGAGAGCTTGCCGGCCGTGCACCAGCGAAAACAGTCGGCAGTCACAAGAGTGGCTATCGACACTTTCTGTGAGCTAGTTGAGCTATGAAATGCACATAAAAAAAGTAAACTTCTGAAATCACCACGGAAAAGTGAGCGACGCCTCGTTGACCTGGCAATGCGCCGAACGCAAGATCACGCTGAACTAATCACAAGCTCTGATAGCATATTGCCTGGATACGTCCCCATATCCGTTGGACTATATGTTAGTCGACTGCCTGCATGTCCCCGCCGTTTCTGAAACCAAACGAAAAGAAAAAAAAAGATGTTGAACCACACGGCAAAGACCGACGCTTTATTAAAGTGATCTACTAATTTTTTGTAACAAATAAAATTCCTAATGTTGAAAATAAACGTTTAATTTTTTTTTTGTTTTCGCGATTTCTCCCCCCTCCCGATTCACCTGTTGTCGCGCTTCAATCGTCACGCGGTTGTTGACGTCTGGCGCAGTTGGTTGCAGACCACTTTTTGTTCCGACTTTCGCGACCTATTTAGATTGGCCTTGCCACTGTCACATGCGCGAAAACACGTAGACGTGTAACGCACTAGAAAAAGTACTGTAGTAAATAACTAGTACGCGTGTTTCCTTGAAGCAGGGAGTGATGTGTTGCCATCCTACACTGTGGTGAAGGTGCGTAGCTCAGCCGCGTTTTGGCCCGAGTGACCACTCTTGTCATTTTATGTTACTCTATGATCATAGCGTGAAACGAAAAAAAAAGATGGAGACACCAAAGGAACATCTAAGCAGAACGAGCACTAGAACACATAAACAGGACTAGCGCCCGTCCTGCTAATGTGTTCCTTCTGTGTCTCCATAGTTTCTGTGTCGAGAGACAGACAGACAGACGGACGGACGGACGGACGGACGGACGGATGGACGGACGGACGGATGGACAGACAGACAGACAGACAGACAGACAGACAGACGGACGGACGGACGGACGGACGGACGGACGGACAGATCGATAGACGACAGACAGAAGGACGAACGCATGAATGAATGGAAGCACGTTTGGACGGACGGATGCACGGATGCACGAATGGACGCATGCACGGACAGATGCTTCACTCCACTTATCATCATTCGCTCCGTGCATATGCCGTGAATTTTTTTCCCGTTGTATGAGTTAGTTACTTACAGTTTTCACCTTAATACATCCCTCTGCTTGTCCGCATAAAAAAAGAAAATAAAGAATAGGGAGGAAATTAAAAAGAAATAGCGAAAGAGGACGCACAAAAAGAGATCAACTTGAAGAACAATCGTGACTACTATGATCGAGCGTCTTGGCCCGTCATTGACAAGAATTCCACCCAATATCCTCAGCCTCATTTATCGCTGGCGCGCGACAATCAATTCAAACAACCAATTCGAGTTTTGTCAGTCCTCGCGTTTTAACAGCGAAGCTGTCCTTGGTCGAAAGTTCTGCGTCCAGTCTACATCCTAAATTACACATCGCAGTTGAATTTAGCCGCAAAAAGTGGAAAAATCCCACTAAGTGTATGTGCCACTCCTGCCACCATTTTCATTCCCAACTCACCACTACGCCAACTACTGCTCCCGCACCTCATCCCACTCCATTCACCCATCGCATGCCACTTCGTTTCCAGGTCGACCCCGCTTCATTCAATCCTCTTTGTTCAACGAACTTCATTCAGGCCACTTTGTTTAAGCTTTCTGGCACACCGCCAGATTCACTGTTCCATTAATGCCCACCAAGGTGATCTGGCTGAAGTTCAGATGCGAAACAACTGTGTGGCTACCCTTTGTAACACTGTCCTTCAGTACGAACGCGCGACGCACCACAGGTGTTGGCGTGGTGCCGATTAGGTCACCCTCCCCTTGCAGTGCGCGCTGACATTTGAAGTTTGAAGTTTTTTTATTCAACAACCATGTCAGTTTACAAAAATGTTCGTATAAAATTGGTAGTGCACACAAGGAGCCACAACGTTAGAAACTGTTAGAGGGGCTCCCATAGATGATGTTAACGGAAAAAGAAACAAAATATGCCACATTCAGTTGTTACGGTATCTTCAGTAAGAAACAAAGCACAGTGCGAAAAAACTAAAGTAGAAAATACGTATATGTTTAGCAAGGCAAAAAAAAGAAAACTTTGAAGAACAAACAAGCGCAAGTTATAATACAAAACGTAAGGACAATATATCATGTTGCAATTAATATTGCTGCATTAAAAACAGTGGCTAAGATGAAGACAACTGTTGCTAAAAATATTTCTTTACTTGGTTTTTGAATGCATGTTCTGTGGTTGATGATTTTATTACGTAAGGAAGAGAATTCCACAGCTTGATTCCCGTAAATGTGGTAGTGAACTTGGTGTATTTTGTGCGAATTTTAGGCAGAAGGCGGTTATCAAGCTCAGAAAATCTATTAATATTATGCTTTACAACCCCGACAATGCTATCTATATGCACATTACCGCGAAAAGGCTTATAGATGAGAACTGATAACTTCTGCTGAAAGAGGTGATAAAGAGGATGATTATTTAAATTCTGATAAAATGGCGTTGCATTGGTTAAGAAATGGCTGAACGTCATGAGTCGAAGTGCTTGATTATTTAGGCGTTGTAGTTGGTTGAGGTGGGTCAAATACGTGTTACGCCAGGCTGATATGCAATAAGATAACTGGCTGTGAATATGTGCGTGATAAAGAGGGTGGATTATTTGTGGCTGAAAATATGACCGAGTTTTGGTTATGGCCCGTATTTCAAAGGTTATCTTGCGAATGAGTGACTGCGCATGAAAATTGAATTTCATATGCCGGTCAAGAACTACACCGAGAAACGTTGTACTGTGGGTCATGGGAATTAAATAATCGTCCAGACACACAGATATAGATTTTGAAAGTACAGTCGGGAAGGAATGAAAAACCATAAAAAACAGTTTTTGATCGATGAATTCTTAACATGTTCATTCGAACATGTTGCCAGGAACATATAACCAGAACCAGGAACCACAACCAGGAACATATGTCCTGGAACCAAGAACATATATTATGTAGATCCAAGTTAATGTTTCGTTTGAGGTCATTGACATTTTTAGCATAAGTAAAAATGGTCGTGTCATCTGCATATAGGATACAGTCTGCAGCGGTCAAAACATTTGGTAGATCATTATTAAATAGCAAAAAGAGCAGTGGGCCATGGATCGAGCCCCGAAAAACACCTTGATTTACTTTCTTAGCTGCTGAAACTTTACCGTAAATCTGAACAACGTCACCCTTTTCATCACCTGCAGCGCCCTCGCCACGGCACCCGCAGCTGCCACCTCGTCCGTTTGCCCACACCTGCCACGACCGCCGCTCGCTATACCACCGGCTCGTTGGTTCACGCGCAATAAATAAATCTGACGCCAGCCTAACTTATGCACTGAAACGTGTCTGTACGTGTCACCTACAAGACTTACGTCAGACATCACTTCAAATGAAACTCGCTGCGCTGTCCACAGTACTTGCGTTAGCACTGTTCAACCTGTGAAGCCACCAGTGCGCAACGCTGCTACTTTGCATCCCATCAGTGTTCTCTTCGGGGAGATGATCAAAGTTTCAGGGGCGAAGCTCCTTATAGCGGCACCCGTTCGTCCCTCGTAGTCGTAGTCGTCGTGCGTAACAAGTGTTACATTTTGACTTGCAAGGTGGTGCCGGTGGGAGATTTCTCCTGTGCGTTGTTGAACAATAAAAAATTCGTAGCGTGCGCGTTAAATAAAAGCCGAATCCTCCTGTCTCTCATTCCCCATGAGCAGCCATTGGCATGTACATTGAGCACTCTCACAAGAAAGGGTTGCTACGTTATACTCGCTGGGCGTAACCTCCTTGGTTTTAGAAAGGTTTAGCGAGCGTGCAGCCGCAGGGCCATGAGTACAGTGAACTAGTATATACCATGAACTCGAGGTGGTTAAAGGTGGGAAGTAGACCCGAAGCGTAAACCCTAAGAAACTGTGCGTGTGCCACCTCTCGTTTAGTCCTTGGAATGTCCGCTGGATGGTGGTGCTTCTATATTGAGAATATATGACGAAAAGATGCGAGATGGTGGTACTTATAGTGTTGAATAGATGGACGAACGGACACGCAGACAGATGCATGGACGGACGCATGGATGGCTGCCCGGACGGATGGACGCATGGACGGACGCAGAGGCGAATGCATGGACGAACGTAGGGACGGACGCACAGATGGACGTGCGGACGCACGAACAGACGCACGCACGCACGGACGGGCGGATGGACGCACGGACGGTCACACAGACGGACACAAGGATGGACGGAAGCAAGAACGAATGGACGGATGGATGCTTCGCCCCACTCTTTATCATTCACTCCGTGGATATGCTGCCATTTTTTTTTTCTTTTCTTTCGTTTTGTCGCAGCCATGATAGAGTATATGGTTTCAGTACATTCTTGTCGCGTGTGAGCCGTATTAGGCGCATGTTGCCGCACGAGTGAACGGAACTCCATTTAGGAACTCCATCACGTTGGGCACCCGGTGGTAAAGTTGTGGTTAGGAACACAGGCGCGTCGCTATAGCGTTATTGCCACGAAAAAGACATTTGACGAACCACCTCGCCCTTGACTCCTTGAATGACTTCGAGAGCAGTGATGTTCCGTGCAGGGAACTTTTCCTTTTTCGGGAAATTTTCGCGTGTCATTTTGAGCCAAAGAGGAAAGGCAACCTTCGTGATATTGCGAAGAATTTCAGGAATGGTAAATTTTTCTATGACGGTATTAGCAGTCACAGTGCGCTTTCATCTGCTGTAATCGTTTCTGGCACATGCACCACGCAAGCATTGCCTTTGAATTTTGTTTGTGATATTTACACACAGCGATGTCTCTTTCACTATTGGTGTTTGACTTGAAGCCCACAATGTACAGAGTACTAACAGTATATGAGTTAATAAAGTCATGCTTTATTGCGGCAGTGGAGGGGCTAGCCATGATTTCAAAAGTCGGCAGTACGTGAGACTCGTGTAATATTTGTATGTGTGCGCGTGGATGTGGGCGGGAATTAGTACTGTTGTGCAGGGAAATAAGTTCAGGATTTCGTGAACGTTTCCAGGCAAAATTTCTGAAATAGCGAATTTCCATGTCTCTGAATGGGAATTTTTTGGCGTAGTACAGAATATCACTGTGAATTGAGAATGCACTTTTTTTGCGAATACGTCAATTCATTTATTCAAGACACCGCACGTTATTGCTTCTCTGCCGCCCTCTTTTCGCCAGCTAGCCACAACTGTTATTTCGTTACAAACTAGTTCATGGTATGACATCCTGCCCTTCTTAGTTGCGTAAATCTTCGGATACCACGTTCGTTAATCAGATAAGATCAACCATTTGATGTGCCTGCAAAGTTCTTTCAACACTCTACCATTCAGAGAATACACAGCTTCTGCAATGTAGCATTGCGTACGCAGAGGAACTAATTGAAACGAGTGCCACGACGACCTCCCCACTTAAGCCTTCATTCTCCATGAAAGCACTCTTCATGTCAAGCCAGTACGGAGGCAAGTAAGCTTGAGGAACAAGAAATAAGTTTCATTAGGAAGGCTGTGTGCATGGCGCTTTCTTCGAATGGATGCCTGAAAACTACAGTGAATGTAAAAGCTGCTCGCAATCTTCCGATTTTCAGCTTTGTGCAGACAGTACACATAATCATCGGCGATCCCAGCCTAACTCTATTTATTAATTACCATTGTACTCTTGAGTTAAATATTATGAGTGAGTTTTAGCACAAAAGTCTTTACCAGTTTTTTGAAACCACTTGTTTGTCAACATTTAGACTACTAGATGACGTAAACCGAATGCATTGAATTTGTATTTCATTTCATAACATGTGTATACTTACGCCCTAACTAATCAATGGCCTTATCTGTTCAGCCCGTGTATGACAGAAATCCAGCCAGCATTATGGAAATTTACATTAACCCCGCATACAGGAAAAAACAAGGGAGGACGCTTGAACTCAGATTTCAAGTGTACAACACGCTATCGTAATACTGCTTCGCGCAGTCTATTTTACCGTGTCGTAAGGAACCGAAATTTTCTGCGCGTAACATAGACCGTTTGAAACTGTCCTAAAATAACCACACAGATAAATACAGTTCTTACGTAACCACTTCGCGGTACTTATTACTGTTGCAAATGAACAAAATACATACTAAGCATGCGTAGGTTGGCATGAGAACCTCGGTACTTTGCGATTGGTGGGTGACCTTCAACCACTCACTCTTATCGCAACACACATGTGTTGACACTTGGTGTGATTCTACAGTTCCGCCGCGAAATATTACATGTATGAGGATACCCCTCTCATCGCATGAAGTTCTTACATCGTTTGTTACGAAGCACATTGAAAAACTCGCGTTCCTCAATAATAGAATTCCCAATCTGCCATGCAGAGGGTCCAGGTTGAGTTCTCGTTTGTACTGAGGGCATTTTTTATCTTATTATTTACATCTACCTCGAAGTCTCGCCCCCTGACAACGCCGACTTTTAACTCGCAACTAAACACACTCACGAAAATCACGTAATTTCTACAAAGTGAGCGCTTTAACACTAATGTATACGTTGAAAATGGGGAAACAAAACGGAAAACTCCACCGTGTTCGCGTATCTCCATGATGGGTGCGTTTCGCAATAACAATGTTGTTTGAACGTTAAGTTGACCAATGAATCTTCAAAATCCAAGTAGTGAACGTAGTTGGATTAACTTAAGGTGGAACAGGTCTCTGAAGAAAAAAAGAGCCCACGTCGGCAAAATCAAAAAACAAAAGAAATTAGCATTTCAAGGACGTCGAAATTTGTACTTTGTTTAACGATGATGGACAGGCTTTTGCGGCTCCCTCTTCTCGAAGCTGCAACGACAATTTTTATTTTATTTCCGTTTCTTCACTGTTACATACAACTTTCTTGGGAAACACACGTAGCTCTTCGCTCTCTGTTCTGTCCACTTTTTTTTTTCATTATACCTGTCACTGCGCTGTATTTCTTTTTCACCCTGAAGTCTAGCAACCAACGTGAAAGGAGGTTTTCCTGAACACACACGCAATTGTCAGCGCATAGGGCTCGCGTAACACGACCGCCGGTGGAAGAGTGCCAGCTGACTCAGTTTACTCTGCGTCCTCAGCCAAGCCGAGCCACTTGTACAACTAGTGGCAGAGCGAGATAGCGTAAAGGTTTTACGGTGGTGGCGAAAAAGGGCAGTTGGGGAGGGAAAGGACTTACAACGTGGCGAGTAAGGGAAGAAGTTTCCTGGGCACACATCGGGAGGAAATCGGAGTGCATCGCTATAACGTGAAAGGACGACCCAGCAGGGAAGGGAGGCAGGGCATGTTGTGGGACAATACCGTGTGGGGATTCGGAAAGAACCTCTTGCAGGACTCTGGGAGGAGGAGAGGAAAATACGATATGTCCGCAGCCCTACTCAGAGCCGTGGGCATTGGGAAAGAAAATGCGCAGAGGGAAACAGTATCGCGAGGATGTACGACAAGAAGAATCGAGCGGCCAGAGGCCGCCGGGAAAGAGGGAAGACATCGGAAAACGTTCTCCCGCTCTCTGCGAGGAGGTCAGGCACCCGATTGGGGAAGAGGGTGGAAGAGAACGAGAGGGAAAGAAACTCGGAGCTCGCGGGCGCGCGCCGTCGCAGCAGTTGCGCATCTGAACTGCCACCGTGCATTCCGTCGGCTCAGCTCCTGCCGACTGCACTGTCGTGGGACCCACCACAAGAAGTTTTAAAATTTTTGAAGCTCTCACTTCGTCGCTTCATACAGTGCATCAGCCCGTGGATTACGGTTGCTCTAAAACATGTGTTTCGTTATTCTACTCGTGATGATGTGCCACAGCATGTTGTGCGTGAGGGACGATCCCCTGCTATGATGAAGTTAAAAATTCATTATTAGCCAATACGGCAGTGCGCAGTTTTACGCCGTATGTGTAAGTTGTCACTATCATTGTGACACCTACAACCTCGTGTTTCGTGTCAGCTGTCACACCACGCAATACTAAGCAGTCGACCACCGAACCTTCCCGCCTGACGATGCTATCAAAAGAACAAGAAATCGCAAAGACCCAGGGATATTGTTGATCTACGGCTGCGCAGTCTCTTCATCGGCTTCTCTGTTCTAACTGGATCGTCCCAATATTTTTGCTCCTTCTCGCCATTGCAAGTACAGGCGCTACTCTCTCTCCTCCTGGGTCAGTCAGCGGACAGCGTGGAACACGAATGGCCATGGCGGATTACGGGTGAGTCATCTCCAAGCTTTTCCAGCTGAGACTAATCTGATCAGTTCATTCCAACGCGGCCTATGTCATTTTCGTCTTCAGGTCGGCATCGCTATCGCCGTCGCCTTTTATAGACTATATCACAGATGGGTTTCGGTGCCTCCATACTGGTCTGTTAACGCTTACGTTTTGCTTCTTTAACCACTGAGCCTACAGTGCCGCGGTTGAAGCACGTGCATAAAAATGATAGCGTTGGTGAAAACGATGTCTTATGAACCTATTAATTTATGACGCAGTATAAAAAAAACAAGAAAACATCAGTTTAACAGCCCAAGATGGTGATGGCTACGTGTATTCAGTAAAATAGTCTATAGCTACACTTACCAACCTTCTTCTTTCTTTCTTTGAAGGTGTTTTATTCCTCTATTTGCAGTTTTTTTTCTTTTTGAGTGAACAAATCCATAGAAAGCTAGGGAGTAATTTCGTTGATTAAACACGTGAAGTGCCTCACGTGTACGTCTGCATATAATTTTGTTCTGGTTAGCCTTTCTCCTGTCTTTCTTTTACCTCTCTCTCTCTCTCTCTCTCTCTCTCTCTCTCTATATATATATATATATATATATATATATATGTGGTATTCTTGAATGCAAACTTGACATTATATGTAAGGGTGGTTGAATTAAAATCTTCAAAACAAAAGGAAATACGTATGCGAATCAATAACCATTCAAATAGATCTCGAATATTAGGGTGAATATTTTCGAAGCATCACCAGAAGTGTACTGAAACAATATTTCCAGCGGCCTGAAAATTTACAACTCCTTATTAGAACAAATATTCATTTAGAATAACAGAAAAATTATAATTAGCTTTACTCGGCGGAAAATTTTCAGAAACTCATCAAAGCTCGTATGCAGGAGCCATTGCATCTTCAGAAATATTTTCTAACTGCAGGTTGAAAAGCAGGAATTACTACTGCATTTAAGATGGTGCCTTGACAACACATTTTAGCGTCCTCACTCCCAATTTTCACGTTGAGCGGACATGATTCCTTAGGCAGGCTTCCCCACAGAAAATGGTCCAGTGTCATGAAAACTTTCGCCGTCGTCCCTGTGAGTGCCCTTTCCTCACAAAAAAACGAGAGCAGGATAAGTCGGCATTAGCGAGTGGTGTGCAAACAATAAGAAAGATTGCTGGACACATCGCGTAGCGCACAGCCACATGGGCTTTAGTGTTTGAAGTTTAAGAATAGATATTTCTTCGACGTGGAAAGTAGGGTCCACTGAAGTTACCGCATGGGTCTTGGGTAATGGTTCAAAGGGGCTCTGCAACACTTTTTCAGCGTGGTGAGAAAACGCTACGTATCGGTAGCAGAGGCTTCCGAGAACCCACGAGCCGAATATTAAGCACAGCACGCGGCCTGCAATTCACTCTAAAGTATCAAAGTCAGCGAAAATTGTTTTTTCTTCTCTCGAGAAATGACGGATGCAACTCAAAAATTACTTCTAAAAAGCCTTCTATCAGCCATTAACTGGTTTGAACATGGCGTGCTTGGTCATTACAGGGGGCGCCGTGGGAGGCCGCGACTTGTCCACGCGCGTGCGCGCGCGATCACATCAGAAAGCCACGTATCAAGTAACTAGCGTGACGTATTTTCTTTGCCCATGCCACACCCCATTGCTTAGCTTCCAGTGGGAAGAAAGAAGAAAAAAATAAGATTGTAGCGTGCGACAAATCTTTGCCATTCCGTTCGTACTGGACGGATTCTTAAAACATTTGCGGCATCGAGTTTGTGAAGCAATGAGCTTTTATTGTGAGTCCATCTGACGGTTACCTAAAGAAGTGTTTCATGGCCATTTTAACAAGCTTTTCAAAGAAATGGAAGCCGAAAACTTGTGCTTAGTGACCTTGTTATATAAATATTTGCAACTAAACTCCCCGTTAGTTCAGATCCAGTTTTTCACCTAGTTAGCTCAAATTCATTGAAAATAAATCTTTCTTCGCAATGTATTTGATTACATTGGCGAATAAATTCGCCAATCTAATCAAGATTTTGCATACTGCATTGCTCTTTTTTGCCTTACTATTTGTGTGGAAGCATGGAGGTTAAATAAAGCCGATCTATATAGTTACTAGCCAATATTCTTGACTCAGAATCATCAAGAATGTCATGATGAAGATTGTAGATTTATGACTTCGTCACATCGGCGACTCGAGTTGTGAAAGGGAACACCCCGTCTTGTAATCAACATCGCGTGCAGAGTCCCGTGAACCTTGCATAGCACGCATCTGGGTGGTTCGATAAATGAAAAAACAGAACACCATCTCTGTTCGAACTTTTTGTTCCTATTAAGTTCTTTCATCGAGGTTTCTTAGTAAAAGAGTATTCTAAAATACCTCGCTATTCTGAAATCCCTCGCTATATTCAGTCGAATAAAATGCTATTCGATTTGTCATTTGTAATTACTGTATACCTTCACACAATCATCGTAAGTGAAGTTTTCCATTTTCTTCTATTGAATTGGGAGTATTGCTTAAAATTCGTAATTGTAAAGAGTGCTGTTCAGCGTTTTGCTGCTACTGCAGAAGCGAATGCCCAGGCAACAAAAAACGAAGCTAATCATTCCGTTAAGACAAAATATACATCATACTTTCCTAGTATTCTTGGCCTCATGTATGAATTTTTAACCCATCCTGAAAATGATATTTAACGAATACAGAATCTTCTATATCTGAGCATGAAACAAAAAGGTGAATTTGGCCACTTGAGATTCTTCAAAAGCCTAAAATAATTGACTTTATTGCTGTTTCAGCAACCATGTCGAACAGAGCCTTTGCGTAAGCAGTCTTAGAAAGCAAAGAAATAAGTCTTCGAGAACGCCTTATTGTAAGCGAGTAGATTAATATATTTAGGGGCAAAGCTCCTAATAGCGGAACCCGTTCGTCCCCCGTAGTATTTAACAAGTATAACATTTTGACCTCCAAGGTGGTGCCGGTGAGAGACTTCTTCTGTGCGTTGTTGAACAATTAAAAATAGTGCTCAATGTACATGTCAATGGCTGCTAATTGGGAATGAGAGACAGGAGCATTAGGCTTTTAGTTAACGCGCAGGCTGCGCGTTAACTAAAAGCTGAATCACCATTAGCAGCCATTGGCATGTACATTGAGCACAATCTAAGAAGAAAGGGTTGCTCTGTTATACTCGCTGGGTGTAACCTCTTTATATTTAGAAAGGTTTAGTGAGCGTCGAGCCGCAGTGCCTTGAATACAATGAACTGGTGTATACCATGAATCAACTCGAGGTGGTTAAAAATGGGAAGTAGATACGAAGTGCAAGCCGTAAGAAAGTAAAAGCCGAATTCTCCGCCTCTCATTTCCCATTAGCAGCCATTGGCATATACATTGAGCACTATCTGACTGAAAAAGTTTGCTACGTCATACTCGCTGGGCGTAACCTCCTTGGTTTTCGAAAGGTTTAGCGAGCGTTCGGCCGCAGTGCCATGAATACAGTGAACTAGTATATACCATGGACTCGAGGTGGTTAAAGGTGGGAAGAGGACCCGAAGCGCAAGCCGTAAGAAAGTGTGCGTGGGCCACCTCTCGTTTAGTCCTTGGAATGTCCGCTGGATGGCGGTGCTTCTATATGGGGAATATATGACGAAAAGATGCGAGACGGTGGTACTTGGAGTTTTGAATAGATGGACGAACGGACACATAGACAGATGCATGGATGGAAGCATGAACGGACGCAGGGGCGGCTGCAGGGACGCACGCACGGACGGGCTGATGGACGCATGGACGGTCACACTGACGGACGCATGGACGGACGGAAGCAAGAACGAATGGACGGACGAATTCTTCGCCCCAATCTCCATCATTCACTCCGTGGATATGCTGCCATTCTTTTTTTCTGAGTACATGTCAAAAGTGTTTGTTTCTTGCCGATAAGAAGACTATGAAGACTGAGACCCATAGTTGAATTTAATGAAGGAATAAGAAGGAGAACTTTGACTGGCGGCGCTGTTCACTTTTATTCGATTGTAAGATTTTAACCTTGTCTTATCATGTGTGCCTATTATGCCTGTGCTTTGCCGTGCATTTTTCATTTTTTCATCTAAATGAACTATAACTTGTAGGTGGTGTAAAGCGTAAGCGCCAACATATGGCTAATAGAAAAGCCTAACACAAGAAATTGGGTCAGCACTGCACACTGTTGATCTCCCGAAGCGCAGTTGAAAAATAACAACAAACAAGCAAGGACTATACGAAACTGGGTAGGGACGAAGCGTGTAGAAAAGTGCGTTTTCACTTCACTAACGTGTAACCTTGGGAGGGGCGAAGCATGAAGTATTTTGAGGGAGATATGCTTTGACTTTTGAACTTTGGGACCCTCGTCTGTTTATTATTTTATACTTTGTATTAATTTCTTTGTCATAACAGAACCTATTGATTATTTAGTGATTAGGTATTGATTGATTGATTGATTGATTGATGTGGCACTATTTGTGCCATGCCTGAAACCGGACATGTAGAGAACGGTGGTTTCACTGCATCGCTGGAAACACTGCGTCGAAATGCAGCTTACCCAAGTTGCTTCCTGTCCTTGCTCCCTTTCTTCTTCTTCTTCTTCTAAATATTATTATTATTATTATTATTATTATTAGTAGTAGTAGTAGTAATATTATTATTATTATTACCAACATGCCTGGCTTCAGTTTTCAATGAAATTTAGGAAAGGTTTTCCTGCTCCACTAATGTCATTGGCTACTTTTTGATTGGGCTGTTGCCTTCCTCTTTTTTGTAGTGGACTGGCGGCAAACAGTTGATATTGCCCTATTGTGGCGAATACCCGTTTTTACGATGTACAAGGGCTACGTGACACAATGTGACTACCTGACGCGCTGAAAGTTTTAGAAAATGTGCCCACTCATTGTGTAATCCACCAGTTTCTCTACACGCTCGCGCCTATAGAGGATGTTCAATGTGCTCTCCGATCATCCGCAGGCGTGCTCCGGAAATCACATTCAACGCTCTCGTATTTGTGATGGAATTGTAGCTTGGGAAGTGACTGACTGATTGATTTATTGATATGTGGGGTTTAACGTCCCAAAACCACCATATGATTATGAGAGACGCCGTAGTGGAGGGCTACGAAAGTTTTGACCACCTGGGGTTTTTTGACGTGCACCCCAATCTCAGCACGCGGGCCTACAACATTTCCGCCTCCATCGGAAATGCAGCCGCCGCAGCCGGGACTCGATCCCGCAACCTGCGGGTCAGCAGCCGAGTACCTTAGCCACTAGACCACCGTGACGGGGCTAGCTTGGGAAGTGCGAAATAATAGGAATTCACTGATGAGATTGCATTAATCCGTAACTCCGAGGGTAAAATGCACCTCAGTATTACTTAATTAGACAAAGCAGAACAGGCAGTGTAAAAATAATATGCAGATAACTAAAGCAATGGGCAACTGTTTAGGAAATGGACAGCGGTTTGCGATAGCGATCGAGGCAATGGAAGTGGTGAAGCAATCAGTCTACCTAGGACAGGAAGTCAACATGAAGATGAATTATCATGCTGTAAGAACTCGAAGAATAACGATGACTTGGACCACATTCCGCAATCATTCGCAAGTCGTGAATGGTGGTTTGCCACTAATCCCTCAATATGAAGCGATATAACAATTGCACCTTACCGGTACACATTTATGAAGCAGAAACCTGGATTATTATAAAGACGGTTCAGCTTATGTTGTGGACCACGCAGCAAGCGATAGAGAGAAAAATGATAGGATTATTTTGGGGACGGCTTTCAGCTCTTTCATAGTAGAGTACCGAGTACTCTAAATCGTTAACCACTTTTTCTAAACACAGCTAGGTGTATCCTAAAAAGACAAGAAGAAAGCAGAATAGGCAAAAACGGGTTTAAAGTATATTGTAGTTGAAATAATTAAGAAATGGATATTGGCAATACATTTAGTGCTTAGTCGAGAGAACAGCTGGCCATTGAGGAAAAAGGCCTGAACTCTCATCATCATCAACATCATCATCATTATCATCATCATCAGCCTGACTACGTCCACTGCAGGACAAAGGCCTCTCCCATGTTTCGCCAGTTAACCCGGTCCTGTGCTTGCTGCTACCAATTTATACCCGCAAACTTCTTAATCTCATCTGCCCGCCTAACCTTTTGTCTCCCCCTAACCAGCTTTCCTTGTCTGGGAATCCAGTTAGTTACCCTTAACGACCACCTGTTATCCTGTCTACGCGCTACATGCCCGGCCCATGTCCATTTCTTCTTCTTGATTTCAGCTATGTTATCCTTAACCCCCGTTTGTTCCCTATTCCACTCTGCTCTCTTCTTGTCTCTTAAGGTTACACCTACCATTTTTCTTTCCATTGCTCGCTGGGTCGTCCTCAATTTAAGCTGAACCCTCTTTGTAAGTCTCCAGGTTTCTGCTCCTTAGCTAAGTACCGGCAAGATACAGCTGTTATATACCTTTCCTAAACTCTAAGAGAAGACAAAGTCGGAGGGCGAGGTAGAGAGTCAAGGGGACAGGTGACATGTTTGCGGCTGTTAAAGGTGGTCGCAGAAAGCTGGACAAGGCTGTCTGAAGAGAAACCGAATGGGCTAGTTTACTTCATATCGCGTGTTGATTGTCACGCCTCTTGTGTGGGGAAAGCAAAGAACGTCTTCGAGAGCCTGCGGCGACATAAAACCGACGTCTGCAAGATCGAATAACCAAGTGCACTCACTGAGCACAGCATGGTGAATCACCATCGCATTATATTGCACATGTCCGGCATCGTAGATTTGGAGCCGAATTTATAAGCAGCTTTTTTGGGGAATCTTAGCCCATACATAACTTAACTCGTCCACAGGTGAACTAAATATATCATGCCGATGGAGCCTGCCTAAGCGGAATTTTTTTCACATCATGGACAATCAGCGTGAATTCATCGCAGGTACAAGATATTTTAAAAAAGAATAAAAGTGAGGCCCATAACACGAAAGTTTTTCTCGCAAAGAAAAAAAATGTTTTTATTTTTGTTTTAGCTACTTCAGTTGGCTCGGTTTCTCGCTACACTCTGTTTCAGCTAAAACCTAATATACACGAACGCCACGGCTAACAGTTCCAGGCAGCTACACGGCGTACATTACCACAGTTAGTCTCCTAACCGCTCTTATCACAAAGCAGGGGTTTAGGTAGAAATATTTAGGAGAGAGGGGGGGGTCACTTGATGCTATGTATGCCATGATGAAAACAATTTCACAGCAGGGGGGCGGGGCATGGGCCCGATGGGCCACCCCCTAGCTACGTCACTGTCACAACCGGTGATTCCACGTGAGATTGACATGAACCCGAACAAACGTTAGGCCAGCGCGGAAGGCTAGCACAGCCACAGCGAAAGCTAGAAGAGCGGCCTTTCAGAGCCTTTTCTAAACACTCAATGGATAACTACTGCAAGCACACTTGCTTGATACGCACTAGGGCATTATTAATAATTTTGGGGGGTAGTAGGCTGGCATTCGTTATGCTATTTTTCGACATTCTTCTGAGAAGCGTGGCATCCGCTAAACGTTTGCAAGGAATTTTGTGCGAATTGTTCATGCAGTGGCTAACGACGATGAAGAATTGTGGCTTATGTGGGCATGCGCCACAGTTAATAGGGGAACAAGAACAAGCTTTCATAATGGGTTGGAGCATTCGATGGCCCCCTCGTTACGCTATTCGCATTGCGCGGCGACTAGTTGTTCTTTCACTGTTTTAAACGCTTTATCAGTCGTATGAACGTGATTGCTTTCCCGACATCAAGCCTGCCTAAGGCAAGTTTGCCAACAAGGCACAAGCACCGGAGTAGCTCAGTGGTAGATTTACCTTACCAAACCTCTTCAGAAAAGTTCAAGATTATAGCCTCGAATTATTTTATTTTTACATAAGACACCTCGTCAATCGTTTCTTTTTTCTACGTGATGTAGATGACCCTTTTTTGAGAACTCTTATACAACGAAGGTTGTCTAAAGTGCTTCAGGGATTTCTCGTATCGTCATCAAATGTGCAAGGACCAATACAAGGGTTTTTGAAGGAAGTTGTTTCGTCTTTCTCCTTTCTATCAGTGAGATTTTCTTTAGAGTATCAGACTGAAGTATGAAGTAAAAAATTGTACAAAGACCTTGTCGATGTTTTACTGCCTGTACCATTGTACCGTAAGCTATAATGTGCAGGTCCAGGACCCGATGTAATGAAACGTGTGAAAAGAAGCCTTGTAGCACCAGGGGTCAAAACGTTTTTTCTTCAAATTGCATACTTGTACCTTACCACTTAAACCTGGTTGCATGATACGCGATTATTCGTCCTATCGAGCACGCATTGGCATTTATGTAGTAAACCTGAAACAGTTATATAGGTGTTTATAGATTGCTGGAGCGAAGTCTTTTTCTGGGACATATTGCAGAGAATTTCGAAAAAGAAATTACCGTTAAGTCCATACGGTATTTTGTATGGCGTACGAAAAACGAAGCAGGGGTCCTTTATGATCTGATAATGCTTCTGGGCTTTCACAGTCTATGCAAAACCCGATGTGCCTTTGAAAACGCGGATGTAGATGTGCTATCTGTGCGCCGATATATTTGCGAATCTGTTTGCCATTTTCTTGAAGGGCTAAAGGGCCAAGAGAGTGTACCAGCCTGGATTGCGCGCATTGAGTCATTCTTACGAATGCCAAAGCATTTATTTATAGTAACCTAAAAGCTGACGATACTTCAATGAATTTGTTGGTGTATTTTGTGACACACCTCTATTTTGACAAATATGTATATATGTGAAAGTTGTCTCCATATGCAAGGCAATGAAGCAACGAAAGAAAACCGCGTAGCTCAGTGGTGGAATACTGGACTGGCACCCAGTGGAACCGGGTTCGAGCCCCACTGTGTCAATGGTGCTAGGTTTTTATTTCTTCTAATTTAGCGCTTTGAGGTTACGGACACCGGCAGCGGCGGACAAATGCAAGTGACCGGAGCTGTGATCTCATAACTGTTTTAGCTGTAAAATAATATTTTAGATTTGATTGAGGCTGTCATACTTTATGGATATAGCACCCAGTAACCCGAAAAGGAACTTCGTTTCTGTGTTTATAAAAAGCACTAACCGATTTCAAGTACTTCGTACTCAACTGTGGGAGGGCAGTGAGCCGTCCCGAGTTGTTTTTTTTTTAAGTGCACGATTTGCGAGTCAGAGTTATCGAACATAATAAACACGCAGGGACTGGTTTCATCACCATGAACAGACATATTACCGTTGAAAAAAAGACATCTTTTGTAAGAAATGTTTGTACAACAAGAAGGGAAGGAACATCCTATGAAACCTGCGAGGGCGAAGAAAACTATTTTTCGAATTTATCTGATTGTCGGAGGTTTTATTCTGTTGACTACAAAATACTTGCTAAAAAGTTCATAATAATTATTAACTTTGTTTTTAAAACAAGTTTTGCTTCCTCTCTCCTCAACGGCAGCCATGTTTTTAGGTATTGAACTCCTCAGCCAGCGAGACTGTACTTGAATACGCTCACGCAAACGCTCGCAATTTTTTTTGTGAGCGTAGAATTATACAAGCTAAAATGAACGAGAAATGTTTATGCACAAAACTTTTTGCTGTGACTAAGCCACAAATCATTTCCTTAGCGCGCCGTCAGAATAAGCCCTTTTTTTTGTGGTGGTCGTCCGCGCATGCGCACCACCGTCTATGATGCACGCGCCAAAAGTTTTGGTCCCCCCAAACGAGACGACCTTGATGGACCAAGGGACATCTGGTGTCACAAATGTGCAAATGAGTTCTTGTAAAAACGGCACATGGAATAAAGTTTATGATTGTATTGTACCGGCCGAGGTAACGTTCATTACTTTTTTTAGGGTAACGGGAATGCGCTACCTTTTTTTTTTGTAGGTAACGCAGGGTGGTAACGTGTTAATTTTTTGTTGGAGGAACGAGTAACTCATTTATTTACTTTCTTTGCTAACGAATACAGCACTGCGCGTTTCCGGCTTTCAGTGGTCAAGGAAATGCGCTCGTCTTGCAATTTCACCAAATAAATGCTTCCAAGGTGAACGTGGCACACTGACGTATTTTGAAGCAACCGCAGGAAGTGTTGCGTCAGTCGACCCTTCAAAACAAGTAACTCAACCAGACCACTGGCTGCTCTGTAGTTTAGATGCTGGGCCGATATTCTCCAAGGTCGCATTAAAGAGTTGCACAATAACCTGCGCAAGTAATATTTCCCCCTGGTTTTATTGAAGTGTTTGTTGCAAGCATTGTAAATTTGTGGCTCATCACCTAAAACAACATTGCATCGAGATTTTGTTCGCGCATCACTTTTCCTGCCTAATAAAACCCTACTCACCAGTACACTTTTGTTGTCCTCTTTATCACTGAAAAACGAAATGAAAAAAATATATATATCTGCAGCACTGGCATGAGAAAGTGGGTGTTAGCGTGTGCAGTTCGCTAACCCCAAATGCTCTGTGAGAAAATCAGACGTGGCGATAGCAGTGGAAGACGAATATCCGAAGGCAGACGTATTCCCGTCGTCGTGGGCACTACTAACGTTATGCCCGCTGAATGCAGTCATAAGGTGAATGAGTATTCCCTCGGTCTATGTCTGGTCGATGCCGTTTCTCGGAACCTATAAGAAACGCGGGAAGCCCAACAGCATTTTCGCGGTGTACGGTCGGGAGGCGATGGTGCGGAAAACGAGGAGGAAAGCCTAATAACGTGACCAAACGAGAGTAGTGCGGAAAACGTGCCTCACAAGATAACTGCCACGCAATGCTTGAAAAAAAAATAAAGCAAAGGAGAAGCAAGACAGCGTGAGTCGGGTAATCAACTCTGACAAGTAGTGACAGACAGACTCATTTACAACGAAAAGGTAATTATACGCCACATATGCAGAAATCAAAGCCACCACGATGAGGAATGACATCAGCATAAGTCTTACGAAAGTAAAAATGCACGCTTCAGTTTCGTCTTTAGATACACATCACCGAGCGTGGCGTATGCTTCGTCAGACACGTTCCCTGGTCTGTGTTGCTTCGCCATATAACCTGCTCTTCACCGTCACTGTCATGCTTGACTAAAGGTGTTCAGCACGACACGGCAACGATAAAAGTGGCGTGTGAAATTTATAAACACGGAATTCAATTGCTGAGAATTGGACGTGAAAGGACCAATTTATTACGCGAGTCCCGTAATTCAGCCAAATGGCTATTTAGTTCTTCAGGCTTCTATAGGCTTTATATACTGTGTATTGTGCCCAGAAATATCTGTTTTGACGTTTGTGTAGTAAGCGGCTACTAGTGTTCTTGAATTCAGTCATTTATATTATTCGAAGCCTCTAGTTTCCCTTTCACTTACAATTCGAGGGCGTTAGCCATGGTACACTACGGGGTCCCTCATATAGGTGATGCGCAAAGAGCGGACATCGCCACCTGCCGTCGCGAGTAACAAGCGTTGACGGGCCCGGCCGAGCAGTGTTCCCGCGATATCGTCCCGAGATCAAGTGGAGTCGCCACCTGGTGGCCTCTGGTTGAAGCTCACCTGTAGTGTGGATTGCTCCCTGAGTCGTCTTCTGGCATGTGCGCGTACGTCATGCTTATAATCAAAGGGTAGTTTATCCCACCACGTCGAAGCAAGGTTAACTGCTTGTATGTACAGACTGTTTCAATCTTAGAGGAAATTTTGTTGCGCTTCACTTCGCGATGCGGCGATGATGCGGTCAGCCTAGCACTCGCATGACGGCAGCAGCTCACGCATGCGCAGTCGCTTGAGGAGCATTGTGTTGAACGCTCCAACCGCGTCGTCAGCTACGGCGGTGCGTGATGGCCGCATTGTCAGGCAACGGGCGAATTTCATGGTTCCTGCGGGAACTGGGTCGATATTTCTCATCGTGCCAAAGTACGCCTCTCTACCGTCCAAAATGAGTACCGTCATCATGCTCGCAGGGGACATGACTGGGTATCAAGGGAAGTAGAAGGCTTCACACCTGCACTTCGTGGCCGGCTAGTGAGTACTGCCTCAAGTAGTAAAATACCCTCGAGAAAAAGCACGTTCAGGTTGTTGTCTTAACCTACTGCATTCCTGAACACGTGCTGGTTTGTTTGTCTTGAACCCACATAGCCACATGGCCGTCACTCTAGAGTTCTTCGCTTCCATTTTGCATTTAATAAAATGCGCGCATGGTACATGTTCATGGCATGGCACAGCGTACTGTAGTTAACACACAATTGAAAAATATATGCATGAACGCACTCAGTACCACGGCGATTCGAAAGAGCAAATAATGTTTGCTGTCAAACTCTGTTTCCAGATACCCATTAGGGCCAGTGAAGTTCAGCAGGTTGGCATCGCACAACGTTTAGTACAGAGTTTGAGCCTAGTTCCCGCACAAACGATGAAATCAGCAGGCTGCCCGACAATGTGGCTAGCACGCCGCCGTAGCAGACGATGCGGTTGAATAGCACGCTCCTTAAGCGTCCGCACTTGCGCAAGCTAATGCCGGCGCGTGACAGCAGCGCTGGCCGCATCGCGATGCCATGCATGCCGAAATTTCCGCTAAGTGTGAAACAAACTGTACCTTTGTTTGCATGGCACTACATACAGACATATTTGCCCTCGCTCTGCTGTGTATGCATGGCAATATAAGATCCGTTCAGCCACTTGCCGAGAGTGCTATGTATTCATTTATTATTTATTTGTTTGGTAATACGAGATTGCCCCGGTGCAGGAGACGGAAGGCGACATTATGGGTCACGTAACTGGGCCTCTAGTGCCACAACGTACAATGGTCGCACAGAGCGACTGCATTGACAAAAAAAAAAAGAAACACAAAGACATTGCGGAGCACTAGGAGAAAGCTTATATAAGATCAAAATTGCAACAAGGCTTCGAAAACGGGTTAGAATATTACGTACATGTATCATTGCAAAGCAAATAAACAAAAGACATCAAGAGAGCAATAGTGGAGGAGGCACCAGTTTTCCATACGGCAACATAAACAGATGTTTTTGTTCAAGATAGTTTCAATGGTAGGTACATGTATCACAATCTATGCATACAAGTACAAGAAAATGGCATAACAAAAGGCATGGGTGTCTATATTTGCAGTTTCGAGCGTCGTTAGTGTAGATATCGAGAAATTGTTGAGGGTCATTTCTGTATTCAAAAAATATGACCTCAGAGAGACGCTGGATAAACATCTCACGAATGCAAAGAATGTGCTCTGGTGAAAAATGCCAAGATCGTGGTATGATGAGTTAGGAATGAAACAAAGAGGTCGTTTTTGCATGAGAATCAAGTTATTTAGATTGGACTATGACATAACTCCCAAAATAAGAAGACAACAGTGCAAGCGGGAATGAATTAAAGAAAAATTAGGGGTCCCTACTTCTTCGCCTCAAAGAGTTGAACACAATAGCGACATCCTGTTCGTAGTGCGTACTTCAAACACCTAGTGCATGAAACCTTTTTGAATTTGCTATTCACCCCCTACGTGACCTTAAGGAAATAGGCGCAGTAGCTTGTGTGTCTTTGTAGTAGGGTACTGGCTTTCAACCACGGGTCCATCATGACAATCGCATTTTTGACCCCGTTGTAACGGACGCTTGTACAACGCATTGTTACTGCAATATTTCATGTTGTATCGTGAAGCATGTGTAAAGTACCCTTCATGCATAAGGAGCATGAAAAGCTCCGTTCACTGCATTTTCAAGCAGAGGAAGTTCTTTTCACTGTTTTCACTAGGAGAGGCGTGGCCGTGTGAGAGGGCATTCGCTTGCCATGGAAACAACCCGGGTTCAATTCTCACTTGGACTCAAACAACCGTAGTTTTGTCCCCACTCCGGTCCAGGAGTTTCTAAAATTTCATTTGCACTGTTCTCAATTTTTCGGTGACGCATAAGATGATAACTTTTCGCTCACAACCAACAACGCTGACGCCATAATTTCTAAGAAACGAGCTCTTTAGCGCTATCGCGTTAAAGTCGAATGACATGTAGAACAATAATTTTGAATCTCGGTGCACAATTTTAACATAGGAGAAATATATACAGACACTCCCGTGTACTTAGATTAGCCCACAAGGCGAAATGATAGACGCGCATGTACTGTTCGATATCAGTGCACGGTAAAAAGTCGAGCTGGTCAAAATTTTTGTAGTCCTCCAATACAGCATCCCTTATAACGATAGCATAGTTTTGAGGCGCAAAACCCCGCATAATATTATTACATAAATCTTGACAGCGTGGCTCACACATATAGTGTATAATTTCAGTCAAAGCATCATTTTTTCTCATTATCTTGAGTTACTTTATGGTTTTGTTATACACTCACATGGGATACGATAATATTTGGTAGAAGAAGAAAACTTTTGTCATATCGAATAACTGAACTTCCGTTTACATCACTGTCATGCAGATAATCAATCAAAAAAAGCTTCACGGTGAACTGCTACCTTTTTATACTGTTGTTAGAGTAGGAACGTGCGCGTTAAAGCGATGAATGCATGCATGAAGCAAATAATGAATTCAGTCGCACTACAGAATTGCGCAGTTGGTTGGATAGAAGCTCAACACTTACAAATAATACTACAACAAACGTGACCTAGAGCAAAAGCGCGGATAGTCGCCAAGTGCTGACATTCATTCCTATGGCATATTGCATTTCTTTCGCATGTAACATTAAAGTTCTGTGAGCTTCATGCATTCATTCGGCAATTAACTACATCTATAGTACGAGTAGGCTGCAGTCAAGGCGTTTTATTTGCCAAAGATCAGCTCATACCACTCCTCAAAAAGCGGCTGATGCGTGCTTTGTGTTCCTGCCACCGGTTGCCTGTTCACATTAGCGCGGAGACTGGGCTAATGGCGGGAGAAGTAGGCGAGTGCACGGAAAGCTGTGTTTTTCATCGTGGTTGACTTTTCTGTTGGTCGTCAGCGTAGTCGAGAAATAATTTTCCAAAAACGCACTTCACAAGTTATCGAGGTACAATGTAGGCAATCGCACTTTGTTTACGGCAGAGGTACAAGGATTACCTTGTTTCCAGTTCTCATTCTATTTTGCTACGTCTTCCCCGAATGCTACTACGTTTACGCATGATGGCTTCCCCTGCATCTTGAGAACTACAATGCACACGAGGCTGTTGAGTACTGCAATGCACACAAGGTTCTTAGACGTCCTGCCTCTCTACGGGTACAACTGTGCTACAGCCTACGGGAAAAGGACAGCTCCACCTACGAGACCACAGCGCGGCTGTGCTTAACCTGGGAAAGACTGTCGTGCTAACTGGTTTCCAATCGAACCATGCGTACTTTTTGTCTGACAATGTGAATACTACGCATCCGAGCAATTAAAGGCTCGTTTTTACTATTCGAAATATTACGCTTGTTTTATAGACGAAGTCAGAATCCCTGACAAAGTTTGCAAGGACGTTCTCTTGAAGTAAACTTAGTGACACGAACGTGGGTTCCTGCGGGACATACAGCTACTTGAAACAGACGCGAAAAGTTTGACTTTAGCAATATGCTGTCACCAGTCTCATACCTTTGTCATTCATTCACGTTCCGTATTACCGAATTTCGTATAAGTGAAGCTAGCGAAATGGCCGCCAGCGCATCATGAGCGTGGCATGTGGTCATGTTGTTACATGACAGGCACCTAATTATTATCATGTTTGCACCAGTAAAATACCTTCGTCATTTGTTCACGTACCGTAATACCAAATTTGGTATAAGTGACGCTAGCGAAATGGCCAAGAGCGCATCATGGGCGTAGCATTTCGTCATGTTACATGACACGCATGTCATGATTTTCATGTTAGCGTCTTTCGCTTATGTTTGCCATGCAATCATGCCATACCAGTTTTGCCATGTGAACGAAACCACCGCAAGAGCAGCACGGCCATGAAATGTAAATCATGACATTCATATCATAATTTTAATGTTATGATTAGTGAAGTATGGTCGTTCTTTAGTGATGTTATGCCATTTAAAGTTTGGTATTGATACCATTATCCAAACAGCCAGGAGAGCTAAAAGTCGTAGGTGGCTAGATAGATAGATAGATAGATAGATAGATAGATAGATAGATAGATAGATAGATAGATAGATAGATAGATAGATAGATAGATAGATAGATAGATAGATAGATAGATAGATAGATAGATAGATAGATAGATAGATAGATAGATAGATAGATAGATAGATACGCCCAAAGTCGCCGAAGTTCGCTAAGAAATGCTTCACATTTACAAATCCTGAAAAAGTTTGACGTGCATAATCGAACGTGGCACCTCTGCATCGCGTATGCGAGACCACTGAGCCACTGAGGAGCACGTCCTTGAACGTTCGAACGAGAAGCTATTGATATCTACCACTTACCTCTGCTGACGGGACTCGAGTGGGAATTCTCGTGTTTTCAGCATTATCGGCAAGGTGGCGCAATAAGCGCGTCGCCACATCGCGCGTCGGCGGGCGCTCTAACCTTTCACGCGTATTTTGCTCCAATTAGAGTACGGGTGACCCTTTTTCGCGCGCCCTTATCTCGCGGGGAGGATGGCATGTCTTGGCTGGCATCGGGTTTTGCCTGGAACGATTCTGTTGTAGTTACCGGCCGCACAAAGGTCGGTGCAATCATTGGAGTCTTCGTTTTCGAAGAGCCCGCGCTTCTCAGAAACAGCGAAATAGCAACTGAGACGCTTATTCGCGTGCATCTGTAACTGTGAGTGCGTTTCGTGCGTCATTTGCGCGTGAGAAACTGGGGGCACATTTCGATCTGCTCCATTCTGTGCATGATCTTCCAATTTGTTGCTCGTTCTTTGCTTCACCTTTGCGGCAAAGCTATGACTGTTTTTTTCTAATCACCTTGAACTGTGAGGCCTACGGGACAGATTTGTGCTCTCTCATAGTAGAGTACCAAGTACTCTAAATTGTTAATCACTTTTCTAAACACACTGGCCTAAACTGTATTCCTTTTCTCTTGGTAGAGTACCTCAAGCTTTAAATCGTCCATCATTTGACAGGGCCAATATTAGGACACATGATGCGTGAGATCCTCGTTTTCCTCTCTGAGCAGCTCTTCTTCTTAGAAGAACGCGAGTTTCTGCGTCGTTGGTTGTGCCCTTTTGTTAACGGTGAGCACAAATGGGTCCAACTTATTTTTCGGTCATCATGGTGTTAAGACGCACTGTCAGGTAGGAGTTGATGTTCCTGCCGGCTAGTGCTGTTGAACTGTGTTCGCTGCATTGACATTTCATACAGTGGTGAATCTAACACGAAGTTGATGCATACTATAGAAGAGTATGCGGACCTACCTTTTACTTAACTCATTGTGTTGTGGTGATGTGATGTACAACTGAAAAAAATGTGAATGTATTTCTGAACATTGATTCATCACGCACAATTCATAGTATGTACATAGCGTAATTTTTTTTCTTAACGCTTGTGCGACGGCATGACGCTCTCTCATAGTAGAGTACGAATCACTCTTAATTGTTAAATAATTTTTTCTAAACACTTTCTGAATATTACTGTCGGAACAAAAAAAGCTTTGTATCTGGAGGAGCGCACATTCTGTGCGTGTGTGTTGCAAACGAGGGCAGTATACTGTATAGTTGAATGCAATTAAGAAGTAAGGATATGCCCCACCCAGACTACCAAAGTGCGGCAGCCGATAGCCTCCTCGAGTAAAAAAAAAATAGTCCTGCCTCCCGCGGTTGGCAGTGTTTTGCTAAGGCAGGGTCACCGGCCGTGTAACTCATGACGTCGTTCTGTAGTAAGCGCCCATTTGTGCAGATTTCTGTACATCCGCCTTTGAGGAGAAAATCCGGCGAACTTCCTGAATTGTTTCCGTATATAGTTCAACCAGCTCCCGCCAAAGAACCTCCAGTCACACTGAAGCGAGACCCACCGGCTGGCATACGTGGCCGCGCTGACATGACACCGGCACTTGGCGGTCGCCCAACAGCGGAAAGCCAACCCGGTAAGTTAGAATGACGGGCAAACGAAGAAAAAATGTATGATGTGCACGTCGCTTTGTTTTGTTTGTAATTTGCATTTTAAGGTGCGCACAGCCAGGAAAGAAACTGGCTACTGACGTTTTGACCCGCACAGTGAGAGATATTCCTCTGTTCTTGACTTTTCGTCATGTGACCATCTTCTGCTTTGCCGAAAAGAGGAGAAAAGGAGAGTGTAGACTTTTGGGAATCTGTGGGACACTTGACTCACCATGCTGAGGAATAAACGAAGAGGCCGTGTTCTGCTAAACGTGTGGGACAAAAGCCAACCGCACGGCTATATTAAAGTATTGATGCTTCTGTCATCATAAACAACAACGGTTGTTGCTATCGTGTTGTAGATATGTTTTCATTCAAAATTATTTGCATTTTGGTGAAAAACCTATTCGGTCGATATCTTCGATTTTGAAGGTCTAAAACGTCGTTTTGCCTGACTAGTTTTGGCATCTACAACGTGTTTTTCAAAATGTGGAGCGCTGCACGTCTTGTCGCACATTATTACATCTCACGAGGCATGATGCCACTCACAGTAAAGTTTTCACTACACAAGCCATAACAAGACTAATAATGTTCAAACGCTGGCTAAAATGAACAAACAAGGTCTAGAATAATATGTTTATCTGAAACAACAAAAAAGTAATCGCATTAACCTGAAGTTCTTAAAAGTTTTGCACACATCGGGCTGACTTCAGCGAGGTGTGAGAGAGGGCGCCACCTCCTCGCCGAGCAAATGAATGGCCTCCCCATTTCGCCGCCACGGCGTCGGCTCTGAGTCGCAATGGGACTACATCTGCTAAAGCAAACAACCTGACATAATTCGCTGCAGCGGGGAGGGGACAAAGCACCCGCAAATATTAGCACCCATGTCGCACATTGAGTACACGAGTCAGCCTGGTAAGATTGCGCTTGTTTCGAGGAATCCCTGCAAGCTTAATTCAAACATTGCACCGATGGTCTTTGGGTACAGGAGGCAGGGGAGACTCTGCGAACTTAAATCACTGGGTGGCCGTGCGACCCATTTCTTCAAGCTTCACAGTAGTAAAGGTGCCGTACGGTTTAATATGTGGGAGATAAATATGCAAAGACATTATACTAATAAATAAATTCAGAATAGATTATCGTAGCGACATTTTACACCAGGCTAGAAGAATTTTACTGCCAAAATAAAACGCTTGTGAAAAGACACGCGGAAAACCATCAACAATGACATGAACATAGCTCATGCTATCGCTACATCTTCTGCAGTCAATTTGAATATTGCACTTGCTCGCAGTATCTCTTCTCTCTGTTCCGATGTTGAGACAACCGTCTTCTCGAGGCACCTCTTTGTCTGCAGTATTACACGCTGGATCGATTCCCCCTTACTCGTACTCATTGCGTTTTCTTAAAGGTGAACGGTTTCCTAATTATGCAGATACAGACACATCTCTTGCGCGAAGCCTTACGAGCACTCTTTTTCTTTCGTCACTGCGCTACCGAATAGACAAGGGGCTTCCTTATGTTCCATGAACGTCAAGCTCGATACAAAAAAAAAAAAAGATCTCTCGAGAGAGATGACCTCGTTACGCCACTAAGCTGCAGATCCAATTACTACTCTCGGTCAGCGCTCTGAGTGGACAGCTCTATTTCTATACGAATGCATTTATTGTTTGGTGCAAAACTGGCAAGGAATGACGGAGTCATATCGACGGTATATTATTCACAAAAAATAAGAAAAATTGAATGGTTACTGCTTGTGCAAATAGGTTGCTGTGTTTTTCGCATTCCACACATATATATATATACGATGTAAATGTTGTGTTTTTTTTTGTTTACCATTTTCCATGCTGTGTAAGAATTCCTTTTCTGCGAAAGCTCGACTGATCTTGGGTAATCATCCCCCCAACAAAAAAACAATAAAAAACTTCAAACATCTATCGGAAGGGATTTCTGGTGGGATGAGAAGCAGCAGCGTTGCGTACGGGTAGTGTCACGGGTTGAACGGTGATGAAGCGTGTGCTGCGGAGAGCGCTGGAAGATTTGTTTAAAGTGATGGCGGGAGTAGGTCTTGTAGGTGACACGTACAGCCATGTTTCAATGAATCCTTAGGTCAGGCGCGTGCCAGGTTTATTGCGCGTGAACCGACGAGTCGGCGGTGTAGTGAGCAGCGGTCGCTGCAGGTGTTACGGGCGAATGGACGAGGCGGCCGCTGTGGGCGCCGTGGTGACCGCATGGTAGGTGATGGAGAGAGTGACGTCAGCGCGCACTACGAAGGGAGCGTCATTTCGATGCGCTGCATTGGTGTGACCTGCTTGGCACCACGCCTACACCTCCGACGCTCAGCGCGTTGTAAGGACGGACCGTGTTACACAGGCTGGTTGGCATGTAACAATCGTAGTGATGTATTGCGAAAACTGTTGCACGGCAAGATTGAGAAGGGATTCCTAAAAACTAAACATATTTTGCCAATTGCGAAACGTAAGCGATGATACTACAGTAAAGTGTAAACACGTTACCACTATATTCAGTAAACCACGTTACATATTGGGTTAGTTACTCGCCCTTTGCTTGAAGGCGAGAAAACGTATCCGGAAGATGCCAGGACGCGCGGCAGCACCTGCCAGACACCACCTCTCACTTCACACACTCTTCGTCTGAAACGTAAAATGAGCTTGGTTTTCACATACTGTATTTACTAGATTGTAACGTGACCACGATCGTAACGTGAGGAGGGACGTTTCAATGCGTCCAGGAAAAAAATATTTTCGCTATTCTGTTGTAGCTAGATGGTCTACTTCAGGTGACAAAAACCTGAAAAAAAAGCCCACGTTATATTTGAGTAATGAAAATGGTGTCACACATGTAAGATTAAAGCGACGTAGCTTGTTTACCCTGCGTGACTGTGCATGCAGCCCATCTGTTCGGAGTGGTTCACAGTCACCACCCAATCTGTCTGTGACGTGTCATTGTGGCCATCAGTTTCTATGGTTTCCAATGTGATCTAAGAGACATTCAAGCCCATCGGACACCAAGTTGGAGACCAGGTTAGAGATCAAGAAGAGACTGCATGACCCTTAGATTTACTTTTCGAACATCCACGAGCACGCTTGCTTGCTTGCTTGTTTGGTTGCTTGCCCCTCAGCTCTGGCTGGGCACGGCGACGGTCTTCTTTTTCTTCGCGTCCGGGCGCGAGACACCCCCGAGCGTCGTCTTCTATCGCTTGTGACACTGTAAAACAAAAAAAAATGTGAACGAAAAGAATGCAAAACGTGGCTGGCAGCTTGTAAAACGAAGGAGGAGGAGGAATAAACATTTATTGAAACGGCATACTAAGGTTTCCGTGGGTGAAGCCCTTATTCCAGGGCCCCACTGGTCCGGGCGGCTCGCTCGGCCTGGTCCAAGGTTGCCCTCTGGCTTCCGAGGTCCGAGGCCGGGTGAGTCGCACCTCCCACGACCTTTTAAATTCGTTTCGTGTCATGAGAGGTGAGTAACCCTCTGCTAGTCTTTGTTGGAAAGTCCAAGTGATGTGCTTGAGTGTCGGTGTGTCACCGCACCAAGGGCAGTGGTCAGCATATTGGGATGGCCAGATTTTGCTAAGTGTGTGTATGTTGGGATATGTGTTCCTCTGTATTCGTCTCGCATCCCTGGATCGCCAGAGGGTGAGTTTACGGTGGGGTGGCGCCATCGTCTGCTGGGCCAGTATGGCTTTCAAAGATATCTCGTGGGAGCGTAGGTGTGAAGTAATCCGCCCGGGTCCGCATGTCCGCGGCTCGGAAATTTAATGTTCGAGCCTTGTGGTCAGCCCGTTAATTTCCTCCTACACCTTCGTGGGCGGCGCACCATGTGATGCCGTGGTCTTCTTGGAGATTGGATGCTAGCATGCGTAGGACGCTCTTGGGAAGGACGCCTTTGAGAAACAGTTGGCAAGCCTCTTGAGAATCTGTGAGAACGTGCGCAGACTGTCTCTTGCACTCTGCTGCACGGATTGCTAGTGCTATGGTTGCCGCTTCTGCTACGGCCGTGCTTCTCGTACGTATTATCACCGAAGTGATCGCTTGGCTTCGGTTGGTAACGACTGCAGCAAATGCGTTTTGCCTCGTTGGGTATGGGCTGGAGTTTGGATAGTAAGTGTCTGTGTCATTTCGCAGCCGTTCAAGTGCCGCCACTCTTGCTCGTCTGCGGCCGGCATTAACATTGGGATGCATGTTTCTCGGGATAGGGGCGACATATATGTGTTCCCTGTCTTCTCTGGGTGTTTGACGCGTCTCCTCACCGCAGAACTGTGGTGACAAGGGATAGTGAAGCCTCTTTAGCAATAGTCTGCCTTGCATCGTCGAGTTCAGTCTCCCTGTCTGCGCGACCAATACGGCTGCGGCGTGTTCGTCATATGTATTATATACACCCTAGCATTCCAAACGCTCTCTGTCAGTGCAGTCTGGGAGGCCCAATGAAGCTTTGTAGGCAGTGCGTGTGATTGTGTTGGCTTGCTGTGCTTCCCACCTGCGTGTGAGTTGGTACGGGAGAGCATATGTAATGCGGCTAATGATAAAGGCCTGTGCCAATCTCCTTTTGTAATCTTCCTTCATGCTCTCGTTCCTGCAAGTGACTCGCTTTATGAGTCTCGCTACGCTCCTCGTTGTGCGTTTCAGTGTTTTTAGCGTAAACGATGTGCTGCCTGTCTCCTCTATCAGCATTCCCAGCACCCTGAGCTCCGACACTTGCTTTATCTGGTTCCCATTAAGCTTGAAGGTTTGGGAGCGTTTCCGGTGGGTGTTCTTGGGCCGGATTTGCATGTATTCGGATTTATCCGGCGCGCATGTCATACCAGCATTCTTGGCATATCCCACAGTTGTATAAATTGCTCGTTGAAGAGTGTCTTGGCTGTCTCCATAAGATCCTTTCGTCGCTCAAAGGGTGATTTCGTCGGCGCAGACGGCTACTCAAAATTTTTGTCTTTCTCCAACATTAGAGCTATTTTCCGCATCCCTATATTGAATAATAGGGGGGAGAATATAGAGCCCTGTTGAGTGCCTTTCTTTGCTATGTGAATTTTATTACCTCTTAGTGTGCCCATTACTATGAACGCCGTTCTGTTGTTGAGAAAACTTCAAACGTAGTTGTAGGTTATCTCCCCACAGCCTAGCTCTTGTAGGGCATCCAATATAGTGTCATGAGATATGTTGTCGAAAGCTTTGCGCAGGTCCAACACAAGCAGGTTTCTGTTCATTGTGAAACGAAAGTGACTGTGTAGAACAGAATGCGGCTCATGCTACTCACGTGTCGCATTGTGTTCGCTTTTTCTCTGTCTTTTGGAAAGTGTGTCTGTTTTGAAGCCATGAACAAGGAAGCTGACGCATACCGAGGGAACATCAAACACTAACATATAGTCAGCTATATTATATGTTTTGCTTTATGGGGTCAACAATATATTTGTCACCCAATTTGTTTTTTCTGGCTTTTATTTTTTCTAAGTAAGCCTGGGAAGCAACTCGTCATCAAGGATTCCAGGAGCCTCTTGAGAAGATAATCAAATGGGGCACTTTTTGGCATCGGATCTCTCTAAACCACCCAGCAATACTGCATGGGTTGTGCACCTAGTCTAAATGAGCGAAAGGTTTCCGGGATTTCCGGCTACTCATCACATGCGTTTCAATATCTTTGCTGCTTTGATGTCACTCAGCTCATCGAAAAAAAAAGTGAGTTTTTGTGCTAGAGGCTTTTCTATAGCGAGAAAGCGAAAGCAAACACCGGGGAGTCGTTATCGTAGGGGGGACTTAGTCGAAAGAATAAACATGAGTGGCGATGAAACGTGGTCCACAAATAAAGTGTTTTCCGCCCGGTTTACTTTAAAAGTAAAATCTGATGTGTGAAATTCTTGCAAATTTCTTTCGTGGCCATGGGTAGGAAAGAGCTTTTTTGAAAGTTCCAGTCGTGTGTGTACCAGTAACAAGTTGTGCATGCGTGCGCGTGCTGTGTGATAGTGAGACCCGACAAATGTATATATGGTCATAGTAACTGTATATACTACAACGCATTAGTGTTATACACCTGTATGTATAGGCCTGTCCGCATTGATGGTGTTACGGTTACGCTTCTCGACTGCTTACCCACAGGTCATGGGTTTGATCCTGGACGTGGCAGTCGCATCTCGACGGACGTGTGCTTGTAGAGGCACGCATAGGTGCTCCGTAATAACAACAGATGGTCAATGTTTGTGGTACCATCCACTACAGTATGCATCATAACCACATCTCGGTTTTGGCACGCAAACCCCAGATAGTATTGTGTATGCAAAGGCATATCTGAATACAGCATGTGTAGAAATACTCGGCATTCAGACGTCATAAAAAATTCATAAGCATTTCAACAAGCTTATAGGCTATACATATCATGTGAGCCTTAACGTAGTTCGCTGTTTGTCTGAAATGGCTTCAAGAGTCCTATATAGGCCAGTACGACCATAATGTATCACCATTGCGTATATGCGGAGCTTGCCGACAGAGACAAACTGTAAAGCACGCATGTAACCGATCAGTGCGATAAAAATATCATTTTCAGCCTATTCTGTGTTTAGTGCGGAATAAAAGACACCACAATGATTTGCGA
The DNA here is from genome assembly GCF_043290135.1 of Rhipicephalus microplus. Lineage (NCBI taxonomy): Eukaryota > Metazoa > Arthropoda > Arachnida > Ixodida > Ixodidae > Rhipicephalus > Rhipicephalus microplus. Next base: position 166,213,909 of record NC_134701.1, on the reverse strand, counting down.
ATAATCCTACTTTACATTCGAAGTGGTTCCACTTCATGCGTATAAACTTCCCCATCGTCGCTCCATCTAACCCTGCGCTGTCGTCCATGGTCAGCGTATTCGTTTTTCGATATTCGTTGTATCACGGCTGCACGATAATCATTGTGTCATGGCTGCAGGGAGATGAGCTCTTTCAATAGTTGATTGTCTTCTGCTACAAGAGCCATGATTGCAGCCTATCTGAACACCAGAATGTTCCGCCAACAGTCTGGAAACGTGCGACGTTGAGCAGTCGAGAGTAGCAGGTTCATTGATTGACATGTGCGGTTGCGATGAGTGAAGAAAACGACAACGACGGAAGTGCGGGGCAAGGCGCGTGTAATGTGCGCGTGAGTGTCAGCGAATCAGCTGATGACCTGTGGTGGCCCATAGAGGTGGCGTGCCACGATTGGGCCACGGGTGACCATTACGTGGCCGTAGGCTGTGTGGCTGGGGACGAGCCGGAGCAGCGGCAGACGGGAGACAGCGGGCCGAAGCGTCGGACGCAGGCGATCCAGGTTCCGGCCTGGGAATGCGGCCGTCCACGCTGCTGCCGTCCAACCACCAGCTGGGGCGGCATTGCCGGCACGAGTACTGCATCTCGGGGCGCGGCCTGGCCTTCTGTTCTCTTCCTTGCCGAGGGCATCGCGGATTTCAGCGAGGCGTCTCCACGGTCAGCCGTTCGACACAGCGATGAACGTGGCCTGGCTAATGGTCACGGTTGCGTCGAGCATCACGTCTCGGCGCACGCTCTTCGCTGGACGGGCTGGCCATTCCCCGCATGGAGCATCGCGTCTCCGATGCGGGTTGACTGCTCCGTAGTCGCACTCACGCCATCACGCGCTGGTGTCACCAGAGCGTCGCACATCGGCAAGAGACGAGCGAGACGTTCTGCCGGGCGGGACGCGGGTGTGTGCACGGACCACGGAGCCGTGCAAGGTCCAGGGTGGCCGAGGATCCAGGTGCCAGGGGAGTTCTGGCTGAATCGAGAATCGCCGAGCGGTGCCGAGCCATACCGAGCGACGCGCCAGACTCGGACGCGGGCCGCGAGCTCATGAGCTGCAGTGTGCACCCGAGGGTACCTGGCGGTGCCCTTGCCAAGAAGAAGGAACGTGCGGAAAAGAGAGCTCGAGGTTTGAGGCCACGAAGGCAGAGGAAGCGGTGCGCCGCTCGAGAGGACGAGTTCCTGGCAGCGTTCCTGAGCCGGACGTGGGACATGTATGTGTCGGCCAGGTCGAGCTCTGGTGTGTCTGTTCGGGGTCGAGTCCGTCGGCATGTACAAGGTCTAAGAACGGGGCCTGCTGAACGGCTCCTGCTTGGGTGCAGTGACCTGGAGCAGGTTCGTGGGCGAGGCCTACCGGGTGTGGTCCTCGTGAGCCGTGGCCTCATCCTGGACCTCCGGAGTTGCGACCCTGACTGCTGGGTTGGCCGCGACGTCCGACTCAACGGCGCTGCACACGGTAGCGTATCCGTGCGCCGTCAGCCGTTCCACCCATGCCATGAAATAAAAAGTTCATGTTAATCCTTTCTCGTCCGCTATCAACAAACATAGTGACGAACGTCCCTTAACCATCACAGCGGTTTAACGTCCCGAAAACCACCATATGGTTATGAGAGACACCCTAGTGGAGGTCTCCGGAAATTTCGACCACTTGGGGTTTTTTAACGTGCACCTAAATCTGAGCACACGGGCTACAACATTTCCGCCTCCATCGAAAACGCAGCCGCTGCAGCCGGGATTTGATTTCGCGACATGCAGTAGGAGGTTCATAGATCTTGGCATTTCGTGGATGTCACTAAGAGGAATTTTTCGAGGTAAATGCGTGTCAACGGACCGTGTCGGACTGTGATCCACCACTGAGAGTTTGGAAGCAACGTGCTTTTCTCCGGTTTGCGCAAACCGGAGCAAAGTCCTGAGTTGCGATTTAAGAATATCCAAACATTACTTCGTCAAGTCGGAGTCCCGCATGAAGAGTCAATGTGTGGAAGTATTACATTTGTGAAACCCCATATATTTTGTAGGCGCGAAGCGATTATGAAGTAGGCATGGTTGCCGCCATAGCTGAAATCTTACTTCTTGTCACGACACCAGCGACAGCGTTGCGTGCAAACAGGGTAGCAATTAGGGAGCTGCTCGGAATAATCCTTACACGTATTGTTCTGTGCAACAGCTTGATTGCCTTGAAATTATTTATGAAGGCAAAAAAGGAAGCAGTGGAATATTCATGGTACACTTGCCTCTGCATGATAATCGAGAAAAGAATTCGCGTATTCATTTGCATGACAGAAGCAGCTGTGATGTTGAGAATAAAACACGTGATATGAAGGCGATAGTTTTGTGCTGAGGCGATCCAATAACATTACAGAGTGGCATCTCAGCTCATGAACAATAGGCTAATATGAATATCCGACGGGCATACCATTACGTGTTATGATGTGGCTGTGCGGTAAAACTGACGCACGAGGCCAGAGATACAAAGCGTGCTGTCCTTAAATCTTGTGTGGCTCTAAAGCGGACTTTATACAAACCAAATGCGCCTTCGTCTTTCTGTTTCCCACTCAGGCTGCAATCACCGCTTTGCGATGATAAGTTTGGACAACAAGTTTGAAAGGACAAACGTCGATGCGCGTTGGTCAGTCGGCCGGAAGCCTTTCTCACCGAGATTAGCGTTGTAAGGAAGAAATGGGCCCTGTATTTTTTTATGAAAGTTGATTGGATATCATTGGTCAAGTGAGCCAGGTCGCTCATCGTCATAGGGGATACGTGGAGACTGAGGGGGGAGCTGCGGCCACCGCACATTAGTACATGTTCGTTGCAAACATTTACAAAAGTGGAGTCTATTTAAAGTAATAGTATTACCTGACCTTCATATAAAGCGCTAAAGCAGTTTCCTAAATAGCAGTATCGCCATGCTTTTACATCTGTAATAATCCCGTCACTGGAGGTATAAATGAATGGTCCAATAATCTATCCTCGTTAGCGCCGTAATTTCAGACTTTTCAATGGAGTGTAATTTAGAACTTTTCTCTCTACCTCTATTTAAGAGGCTCCCATAGCGCAAAAAAAGTCAGCAAAAAAAAAAGATAATCAAGTTCTGCCCTTTCTCTCTCGTTTCTGCAAAAACTTCAGCCAATAAATCAATTGCTCGAGCGATATATTTTTACTGGGAGCTCTTCTTGTAAATCGAATTCCGGTGCTTTGATAAACGCGATCGTAGGTAATAGCGACAGAGCCTCGGAAGTAATCTTGCCTCGACAACTTAGCTCTAACAGGAGCTAAAAGGAAATCAGTGTCAAGAAGAAATAAAGAACAAGAAACAAAGGAAAGTAAGAAAGAAACGCAACCTTTTAAAGTAAACAAAACGCTAAAATAAGTCTGAAGATAAATCGTGAACGAATTATTCGTTTGTGGAGGCTCCGGTACCTTCGACCACGTGAGGTTCTCTGACGTGCACCCACATTTGAGCACACGGGCCTACAGCATTTTCAACTCCATCACAAATTCAGCTGCTGCAGCCGGGAATCGATCCCGCGACCTGCGGGGCAGCAGCCGAGTACCTTAGTCACTAGACCTCCGCTGCGGGCCGAATCAAAGCCGAGGCACGGAAAAGTATTTTGTTGCGTTTATCGCGTTCCCATTTTCTCGTCATTCCCGTCCCAATGAATTATGTTTTCCATAAGACACTGAAGACGGAGTAATATTGGAAGCTCGCTCATTCGTTTCCTTAAAAAAAAACGTCGGATAATAAACTTATGATCCGGAAAAACGTATCATTTGAATCCTGCGATTCGAATAGTGTTACATTTAGTTTTCACGATTGCGAACGTAGTCGTTTGCAGGAATGTATCAACGAGGTCCTTCTGCGCACGGTTTTTTAGGCGCTGTATGCCACTCATTCTTATCAACTGCGGCACGAGCGTTCCATGTCGCTTCAAGGCGCGCAATGTATCTAGATGTATGCTATAGCTCACCTTCTCGAGAGTCGACTGGCGAAACTCGATGCACGCCCTCTATTTCTATCTCTCACATTTTTTTTGTACAGTGGTGCGCGAATTTCTATATAACAGGCGGCAGCGCGTGCATTCGAATTAGTGCGAGGCAATTGTTTTCGGGAAGGGGCCTGGGCGCAATTAGGTTCCGGGTACGCGTGGAAGAATGCGCCACCACAACCAAGTCTAAGTCTCTTCCCGAAATGGGCGAGTTCTGAATGCTTTTGCAAGAAGAGGGAAAGAAAAAGGCAGGATCTTGGGAAAAAAAAAGCACGTTACGAATCTTTCTTACAGTATTTCTTGTTCTTCTTTTTTCTTGCACTCACCCCGCCGCCGTGGTCTAGGGCTAAGGTACTCGGCTGCTGACCCACAGGTCGCGGGTTCGAATTCCGGCTGCGGCGGCTGCATTTCTGGTGGAAGCGGAAACGTTGTAGGCCCGTGTGCTCAGATTTGGGTGCACGTTAAAGAACCCCAGGTGGTCGAAATTTCCGAAGCCCTCCACAAGAACGTCTCTCATAATCATATGGTGGTTTTGGGACGTTAAACCACCACATATCAATCAATCAATCAATCAATCAATCAATCAATCAATCAATCAATTCTTTCTTCCATTCGGCATTTTTCAAGTTTGTTAGAAAGCTTTTTCTCGTCCAAAGGCCATTGTTCGTATTTTGACTCATTATTTCATGGGCTCTCCTGAAAGTTGCGACAACTCGTTTTTTTTATCCTTTTTTTGGGTACGGAAGTCAAGAGAGCCTGGATTACTTTCAGATGCCTTGTAGCTATGTTCTCTCTGTCTCTCTCTCTCTCTCTCTTTTCACGTAATTTATATCTTCTGACGGTGAAGGCTTTCGCGGTGGTAGTTCACGCTTGCAAGATTGAATGCTGGAAGGAACAGAAAAGCGAAAGCAGAATTCATCGCTCTGATTCTCTTAGCTCAACAGACTTCTATCGTGAAATTCATGTGGCACAATTATCAAATCCACGTAATTTTTGGGTACGCCCAGTAGATGATGGACCATCGTGATAATAATAATCATTATCATCATCACGGTTCAGGAAAACGTGCTCCTGAAAGAGGGTTCGGAAAACATGCTGTGAAGAAACAACTTGTCAAGGGCACACATATGAAAAAAAGAAAAGATGTGTTCCCTTGTCTTCAAGGCTACGTCAAATTTCAGTGTGTCATGTGTATTACAAAATTTGAATATTACTTCTTAATACCGGCTGTCGTAGGCTATCTACAATTAAGGCGCAACAGAGCTTCGATCTATTTCAATGAAATTAACGCACTGCCAAGAAATATTGTGTGGAGGGTCATCTACATTGTCACCAGCAAACAAGACTGCCCTTGCGCACGCCTGTGACGGAAGACAGAAAATAGCAGCTCTTTTATGTCCTTCTTTTTCACAACCTCTCTATGTTTTTATGTCTGTTTATTATGAACATGGCTTTCCTATGGAAGATAAAACACCGCAAATACCATTCCTTTTATTGGGAATGCCTGCGCAGAAAAACAAGCAGGTTGCGAGTGCTGTGGTTTACACCGACATAAAGATTTTCCCTTCAATAAATTATTCCTTTCTCTGTGCCTCACTGTGTGCGTTGCGACAAGCTCTAACCGGACCAATGAGAGGTATAGCACCAAGCAGGCAGCAAAGTGATTCGGTTACTGAATAGCGCAAGTTCTATCACCGTTTCAATTGTTCCATTCAGGCACTCTCCTAAAACTGTGCGTCACAATGAAACCAGCTTTAGTCCATAAGTCGTTTTTGCACTCCATGAATCGGAACACAGAAATTGAAACGTGTATGTGTGTGCTCTTCAGCTTTGATTAGGCCCAAACACAAGGTAATGTATCAATGAAACGATGAGCCCTAACCCACACCTTACCAGCTTAAGTCCCCGGAGGACACAAAAGGAGTGGCAGCTTACCCGTCTATCTAATAGAGTTTTTGTGCGGGGCGCCAAGGCGGCAGTTATATACCCAAGTCCATGCGTCCTTTGCATTTTCCATGGGTGCGCTGAGACTACAAAGAAACAAAAGTGTGCGTGAGCAAACTCCCAGGGGTCTCGGCACTAAAGCGCTCTAATATTGAGCAACTTTTGCAGGTCGAACAGCTTCCATGGAAATTGTGGTCGAACTGTTTGCACGTATGGCCGCATCGACTTTTCCGATGACGTATGTAGCAACCAAAAGCTTTAAATTCCATATCGATCAGTGAAGTACATAACTATGGGCATACTGGGCAAAGATATTTACATGGTATTTACTACGAACGCTAACCCACGTCTTGGGGTGGCTTGAATACAAATTTTCTCGTGAATTAGACTACTGAATGCGGAAGTGATTAGGCACGTGCTTCGGTTCTCTTGAAACAGTGGTGCACCCGGTACTTATAATTAGCAGCGCACGTCAGTTGACTGCAACCGAAACACTGTCCGTGTTCTTTTCTTGTTCCTTTCTCTTGGTAATGAACATAAGTGCATTTTCTTATCGACTGTATAGAGTGGAAGTACTGAGCTACTGTTTCATGTGTGATCGACTGTTTCTGTCAACCATCAGAAGACATAGTGAACCTTAACATGTGTGCTGGCTCTCACTGTACATTCTTTTCACATAATTATGATATCAAGGGTACCTAGTTTTATAGCATCAGAAGCTTCGTGTTAGCTTAGTCGACGCCTAGCAGGGGCATATCATTTTTAAATGCGAAGCATTTCTTAGTGAACCTCGGCGACCTTGAGCGTATCTATCTATCTATCTATCTATCTATCTATCTATCTATCTATCTATCTATCTATCTATCTATCTATCTATCTATCTATCTATCTATCTATCTATCTATCTATCTATCTATCTATCTATCTATCTATCTATCTATCTATCTATCTAGCTGCCTACGACTTTTAGCTCTCCTGGCCGTTTCGATAATGGTATCGACACCAAACTTGGTATGGCATATCATAACTGTATGACGAGAATATATGACCAGTCATAACATGAAAATCATTACAAATATGTCATGAATATGATAATTTAGATTTTATGGTCTTCCTGCTCTTGCGGTAGTCTCGTTCACATGACATGTTGCAAAGCTGGTATGTTACGACATCATTGCATGGCGGACACCAGCAACAGACCCCAACGTGGAAATCATGACATGCATGTCATGAAAGTCATAAGTCATAACTACACGCCACGCTCATGATGCGCTCGCAGCCGTCTCGCTAGCTTCATAAATAATAAATTCGGCGTTACGAGATGCGAATGGATGATGAAGGCTTGTGTCTAGTGCAAACATGAAATCATGAAATGCGTGTCATGTGACATTATGACTACAAGGCACACTCATGATGCTCTCGCAGACGTTCCGCTAGCTTCAAACACTCCAAATTTGTTATTAAGGGACGTGAATGGACGGCAAAAGGATGTACATGATGCAAGCACGATAATCATCTGTGATGCGTGTCATGTAACAACTTGACTACAGGCTACGCTCATGATGTGCTTGCGGCCGTCTCGGTAGCTTCACATGTACCAAACTCGGTATTACGTGACGCGAACGGACGACATATGTATACGACATGTCCAAACATGATAATCATGACATGCGTGTCATGTGAGTACATGACTACATGCCGCACTCAAGATGAACTCGGTGCCGTTTCGCTAGATTTATATGTCAAATTTGGTATTACGTCACGTGAATTGTTGACAAGTTATGTGAACAGTGCAAACGTAATAATTACGAGATGCGTGTCGTGTAAGAGCATGACTACAATGCCACCCTCAAGGTGCCAATACACTTAGATGTGACCCGGTGCGCGTGTGCTGCAGCGTTCGTTTCGTCGCGTCATGCCAGCGATGCCCGCCTGGCGCCGATCTGCCGGGCATATACTCGCAGGCACGCGCCGCACTGCGTTGCGTTTGAGCACGCCCGGAGTCCCTTCGTCACGAAGCTATTCAGACGTGGTGCATTCTTGGTAACGTGGTTGGTGCGAAGTGCAGCATGTCGCATTTCGATCGGTTGCCGCCGGCCTGCGCCGACAGAGGCTGGTCGCGTCTGGTGTCAGACTATAGAGTGTTCGCGTTTTGCTACCGCAGCGTCACTGTGCCCAGCGTGCAGTGATCAACTTGCATCGCAGTATATTGGGCCCTTCATGATGCTCTCCCCGCCGTTTCGCTAGCTTCATATATTCCAACTTTTGTACTACGGGACGTGAATGGACGACGAAGGTATGTGATTGGTGCAAACATGATAATCATGAGATGCGTGTGTGATGTAACAACACGACCACATGCCACGTTCATGATGCGCTCGCGGTCGTTTCTCTAGCTTCACATATACCAAATTGGTATTGCATGACGTCAATAGACGGCGAAGTTAAATGAGACGTCCGAACATGATAATTATGATATGCGTGTCATGTGAAACTTGACTACATGCTACGCTCATAGCACGCTCACGGCCGTTTCGTTAGCTCCACATATACCGAATTTAGTGTCAGGTGGCGTGAATAGATGATGAAGGGAAATGACACATCCAACCATAATAATTATGACATGGAAGTTATGTACGGCATAACTTACCTCCGCCTCGTAGCGTTGTTCTGATTTTAAACTGACATATAAACCTTCCTCATTCGTGCTTCGCATATCATTGATTCCCACTGTATGTGGAATCTGTCAATTTTTACCCGTTTCATTATGTTTAATTGCGCCACGTTCGGCGAACGTTTGAACTCACATAAAACAACTTGATTTTTTATTTAATAGATGGAGCTACCACCGAAAACGCCTGTGGTATTTATGATCGATTGAAAATATTTAGTTTGAAGCAATGAGTGGCCGAGTTAGTGCGCACAAATAGATACAAGACACAATATGCATCTACTAATGTGCAATACTCGTCGGTAGTAAGCGTCTAAAAGGAAAAGAAGCGAGTTCCTACAAGACTGCCCAGCAGAAAATTTAGCTATATTTGATACCGTCTTGTAGGTTCTCTAATGAAGATAAAAAAATTTTCTCTTCATAGAATCACAGAAAGGGGCCTGCTGCTTTATTACATAGAAGTTCAGAGTATGAGCTAGTATAGTTTTGTCGCTTCATCGGTAAAGCGTAACTAAGTACAGCCATAAACTGCCCCAATGAAACAATAATAATTCATCTAGTTTTCGTGAAAACACTGAGCGACTTCGTACAGAAAGTAAGTCTAATGTACTCTAGATAGCCACTAAATATTATGGTTCTGCTATGTAAAGAAAACAGATATTCCCCCACAAACGTTCACTATTTTGTCCATATTTATTGGAACATAAAAAATTACTAATAAGTTTATGTCCAGTATCTCTTCATAGAAACCATGAATGGCACTTCGTCTAAAGGAACAGTAAACTCCGCCTTGTTACGTTGAATAGTTTCGCCATACCACGGAGGCATGTACAGTGAAAATGCTTTTGTTACTCACACTATTTTCATTTCCACTAGGTAACGCTTCTGACCAGGCAATAAAATGAAATGTCATTTCAAAGAAGGGATAATAAGCTTTCTGAAGCAGCCCGATTCAGTTTTCTTTGTGAAGCGCAGCGGGCCCAGTGCATTCGCAAACAACGCAAACAATTCGCAAACAAGTGGAGGGCTTCGGAAATTTCGACCACCTGGGGTTCTTTAACGTGCACCCAAATCCGAGCACACGGGCCTACAACATTTCCGCCTCCATCGGAAATGCAGCCGCCGCAGCCGGGATTCGAACCCGCGACCTGCGGGTCAGCAGCCGAGTACCTTAGCCACTAGACAGCCATGGCGGGGCACTGCTATAGTAAGAAGACATCCATGTTGTCGTGGCGTCATCCAGATTTGAATAAGAAAGCCAGCTTTGTTTAGACCAATTGTTTCACGCCTTGAAGTACATCGTACTCTGTGTCTTTAGAAAAAGTGTTTAACGATCTCGAGGACATTGTACTCAACTATGGGATAGCTGTTAGCCTGAATAAAACCCTTCTGCACTGCAATGAGTAGTGGCATCGCACGAGCTTCATAGTTTGCTTTGGTCATGATAAAGACCCACAATTATATATCTGGTTTCATTAAAAAAACTTCGACATCCTGGTAAGCTTTGTTCAATTTTCTGATATTGATGTTCAGCTCAATTTAACGTACTAAACAGTAAGGATGAAACTTTATTTAGGTCATATGTGTAGTGCGTATATTTCCTAATAGTACCTGCGGCTTGCGCTTAAACCGGCTAGTGACAGCGTACGTCCAGTGGCGTACCAATTCTTTCGCGGGTGTGTGTGTGTGGGGGGGGGGCAACCTGCAAACTTACCTCACTAGCCAGCTGAGATATATATATGTATATATATATCAAGACATAACTTTATCGACGTGCTTCCACTTTTATAGGAATTTTTTCACAAAGAGCACTTGTTTTTTGCGTGAAATAGGGACAGTCAGCTCCAAGCAGATTCCACTGGATCAACACATATGTTCGTGTCATGCATGTATTACACGCGACGCCTTTAAATGCAAAGCATTTCTTAGTGAACATCGGCGACTTTGAGCGTATATATCTATCTTGCCACTTACGACTTTTAGCTCTCCTGGCCGTTCCGGTAATGGTACCGTAACCTAACATAGTATGGCATGACATGACCGCATGACGAGGATAAAAGACTATTCATCACATGAAAATCATGACATATTTGTCATGAATGTCATCATTTACATTCCATGGTCTTGCTGCTCTTGCGGTGGTTTCGTTAACATGACGCGTTGCGATACTGGTGTGGTATGACGTGACTGAATGGTGAACACAAACGACAGACCCAAACAATAAAATCATGACATGCATGTCATGTAGCAACATGACTACATGCCACACTCCGAATGCACTCGCGGCCGTTTCGCTAGCTGTACATATACAATATTTGGTATTACGGGACGTGACTGGATGACGAAGGTATATGGCTGGTGCAAACATGATAATCATAATATGCGTGTCATGTGAGAGCATGACTACATGCCATACGCAAGTTGTCAATACACGCCGACGGGACCATGCGCGCGTTCGCGCCGGCGTTCGTTTCGTCGCGTCGCGCCAGCGGTGCCACGACAGGCGCAGATCTGCCTGCCATATTAGAGAGTTTTAGTACTGCGTACTCTGCGTACGTGGCGGCGTTGCGTGCGTAAGGACGCCACGTTCTGCGTAGTGCGCATGCGCAGACCGCAGCACGCACGTATCGCGTTACGTACGCAGCCGCTACGTACGCACGCATGAGATGCGTGCGTACGTATGAGCTGATCGCGCCGCTCTCGAACAAGTTCGCGACAGCGCGAGACTTCGTTTTGCAAAATGGCGGCATCGAAGGAAAGCACCGACTGGCTCTGTGGCCTTAAAATATGGCCATAATCTGGCTATAACACTTGGATTGGCTCACATTGGCTGTTAACAACACGTGCTTCTATTTTGATCTACCAGATGGCGCAACACGCTTGACGCTCGTTACGTACGCGGGTACTACGGCGTACTAAAAGCCGATTAGTGGCAAACGACGCCACGTAACGCAAGGCGCTTGCGTAGTGCGTACGTAGCACCATTCCGCAGTACTAAAACTCTCTATTCTCGCAGGCGTGCGCCGCGCTGCGCTGCTTTGATGCCTCCGCGTTTGAGCGCGGCCGGCGTCCCTACGTCACGAAGAGAGACAGACGCGGTGACGTCTGGGTAACGTAGTCACCGCGAACTGAAGCATGTCGCAATTAGCGCCGGTTGCTGCTGGGTCGCACCGCCGGACGCTGGTTGTGCCGGTGCTCGCGTTTTGCTAGTGTAGCGCGGCTGCGCCCAGCGTGCGCGTGCGTCAACGTAACGTCGGAGTATATTGGGCCCTCTATGATGCGCTCGCTGCCGTTTTGCCAGCTCCACATATACGAAATTTGGTATTACGGGACCTGAATGGAAGACGTTGATATGTGACTGGTGCAAACATGAAAATCGTGACACGTGTGTCATGTAAAACTTTAGTACATGGTACACTCACAGCACGCTCGCAGCCCTTTCGGTAGCTAGACGTATACCAAATTTGGTATCACGTGACGTGAATAGAATACGAAAGTGAATGATACGTCCAAACATGATAATTGTGTGATGGAAGTCATGTACGGCATAATTTACCTCCTCTTGTAACGTTTCGCTGATTTTGAAGTGGCATATCAACCTTCTTCACTCGTGCTTTGCATATTGCCACGATCCATTTCCCAAGTTTACGTTATCGTCCCAAAACACCACACGATTCTCAGCGCAAACCGCGCCTGCAGTTTTCGAGAAGGTTTCGGACTGTAGTAGATCATTTCGATAAGATCACGCCCACTGTGCGAACGGTACAGATTGTTCTGGAACCTACGCCACCGCCAGCGGTAACGCTAGAACATTCGACGGCAAGAGTATAAATGCCGACGCGCTTCGCCGCTTGTCAGTTGTTGAACGAAGGCCGACGCTCCGTTCACCGCAATCAGTCCGAGACTGCTATCTGTGCAAGACTGCTGCTGTAATCGGACTTTCCGTTTTCTGAGCACAGGTTCGCCCAAATAAACAGGTAAATCCCAAAACGAAGTCTCCTGTCTTCGGCCACGTCAAGACCCCGTGACATCTGGTGGAGGTGCTGCTTCGTTCATGTACCGGACGCCCCCGTCAAGCCGTGAACCCAGCCCACGTCGCGGAGAAGACACTGACGCCAACCAAGAGCAGCGAACAAGCCGCCGACAGCAAGGTCTCCTACCAGAGTACGGGCTTCTACAAGACAAGGCGCGGAAGGCCAAGGCCATGACCTCTACTGCAGCGACTATGAACACCGGAGCGTCCAAGCCCGCGATCGTCATTCGTCAACTTAGGGAACCACCAACGTTTCATGGGTCATCGTTTGAAGACCCGGAAACCTCGCTAGAAACATAAGACCGTGTGGCCGCCCTCAACCACTGGGACAACGAAGAGAAGCTCCGTCGTGTGTACTTCTACCTGGAAGACACCGCAAGGACCTGGCTAGAGAATCGGAAGTCCACGCTCCGAACGTGGGATGTCTTCGGCGGCGCATTTCTGCAAACGTTCGCGAGCGTCGCTCGCAAAGAGAGGGCCGCTGCTGTACTAGAGACCCGGGTTCAGCTACCAAATGAAAAGGTTGGAATTTTTACAGAGGAGATGACCCGCCTATTTCGTCACGCTGGCCCAGACATGCCTGAGGAGAAGAAAGTTCGTTTCTCATGCGAGGGATCAAACAGCAGCTCTTCGCGGGACTAATGAGGAATCAACCGAACACCGTCCAAGAATTTGTATCCGAGGCGACCACCATCGAAAAAACCCTGGACATGCGCACCAGACAGTATAATCGTCGCCTGACTCCAGAATGCGCTGCTGCTCAAGCCAGTGACTCCGACAACCTGCGTGAAACGATCCGAGTGATCGTGCGAGAAAAGCTGCGCAAACTGTTGCCTTCGGCGCAACCTCAAGTGGATTCGATTGCCGACATTATGCGAGAAGAAGTTCGGCAATCGCTTCGAATTCCCCAAACACCGCTGCCTGAGCCAGAAACTATGAGCTATGCCGCTGCAGTGCGCCACAACGCTCCTCCCCGTCCACGCCGAAACGCCGCCCCGTCGCACTTCCGTCGCCATACACCACCACCGCCACCACCCCCACCGACGACCTACCGTTCACCAGTGGGCTAGCGCAGTGCGCCGAAAAAAACCGACGTTTGGCGCACCCCTGACCACCGCCCACTGTGCTACCACTGCGGCGAGGCCGGGCACACTTACCGCCGTTGCCAGTACCGACAGATGGGACTGCGTGGCTTCGCCGTCAATGCACCACGTCCGCAGCCAGGAGAACGGCCACGTGACATCGCCGACAACCTGACAGGAACTCAATGGACACCACGAAGTCCTCCCCGTTCGCCGTCGCCCAGCCGCCGCATGTCACCGCACCCCCGGCAGTACTCTGGCCCAAAGCGGGGCTAGTCTCCTAGCCCGTATCCGGGAAACTAAGGGCAGCAACCGGTGGAGGTGCGGTTGCTGTGCGACGAACTGTCGAAGATCCGCCGACGACGACGACGCCGTGACGGAGCTTTCCGAACACAACGCCAACCAGGCAAAGCCCTGACGGCGAAAGCTCACTTACCGAAGGTGGCCTGACGACGCAACATGGAAGCCGAGGAACAAGCCGATGCAGCCGTGACCCGACGCCACGCCCTAACTGTAATGCGAGACGGCGAACTAGCGACCTCGACGTTCTTAACGACGGCCACAGTGTGACCACTCTCGTCGATACTGGAGCTGACTATTCTGTCATCAGTGGGTCGTTCGCCGCGAAGTTAAAGAAAGTTAGGACAGCTTGGAAAGGCCCTGAAATCCACACAGCTGGAGGTCATCTCGTAACGCCTGTAGGAATCTGCACAGCGAGAGTCACCATTAACGGCCGTATTTATCCGACAGACTTCGTAGTCCTACAGCGTTGCTCGAGAGATGTCATCCTTGGCATGGACTTCTTATGCCTCCATGGTGCTGTAATCAACCTAAAAACAAAGTCGATAACGTTATCCACAGAAGAAGCACTACCGCCGCACACGCCGTCAGGACACCATGCCTTGAATGTGCTGGAAGAACAAGTCCCCATTCCGCCTCGCTCAAGCGTCATTATTTCAGTCGGCGCTCCTAAATCACCTGACTTGGAAGGCGTCGTTGAAGGCAGTCAGCATTTGTTGGTCACCCGAAATATTTGCGTCGCAAGAGGAATTGCAGAGCTGCGGGGAGGCAAAGCAACGGTTATGCTCACGAATTTCAGCAATGACTACAAACATGTGAACAAAGGAACAACGGTCGCATACATCGAAGAAATTGTCGAAGCCACCAGTGCTTTCGCCCTCACCGATTCTGCGGAACCTGCTCAGAGGAACCAAGCCCCTCCCATAGCTTTCGTCGTCAATCCCAGACTTCCGAACGATAAGCAAGAACAGCTCAAGGCCCTGCTCCTGCAATACGAAGATTGCTTTTCGTCGTCATCGAAAATTCGGCAGACCCCAATCACGAAACATCGAATCATAACCGAAGAAAATGCCAGACCACTCCGTCAGAGTCCGTACAGGGTTTCGACGCGAGAACGTGAGGCAATGAAGAGACAAGTTGATGAAATGCTGCGAGATGACATAATCCAGCCGTCCAAGAGTCCGTGGGCATCCCCCGTGGTGTTAGTGAAGAAAAAGGATGGGACCCTACGTTTCTGCGTCGATTATCGCCGCCTGAACAAAATCACAAGAAAGGACGTGTATCCTCTCCCACGAATAGACGACGCCCTTGATCGGCTCCATAACGCCAAGTACTTCTCGTCAATGGACCTCAAGACTGGCTAGTGGCAAATCGAAGTCGACGAAAGAGACCGAGAGAAGACGGCGTTTATAACACCGGACGGCCTCTTCGAGTTTAAGGTGATGCCCTTCGGCCTTTGCTCAGCGCCTGCAACTTTTCAACGCGTTATGGATACAGTACTGGCAGGATTGAAGTGGCAGACTTGCCTTGTGTACTTGGACGACGTCGTCGTGTTTTCCTCGAGTTTGGACGAGCATCTTCAGCGCCTTGAAGCTGTACTTCAAGCCATCAAGACTTCCGGACTCACACTGAAGCCAGAAAAGTGCAGATTTGCGTATGAGGAGCTCTTGTTTCTGGGGCACGTTATCAGCAAGTCTGGAGTTCGTCCCGATCCACGGAAAATAGCCGCCATCGCTGACTTCCCGCCGCCCACTGACATGAAAGCCGTGCGCCGATTTCTGGGCCTGTGCGCCTATTATAGGCGGTTAGTGAAAAACTTCGCCCACATCGCCGATCCTCTTACTAAGCTTACCAATGCCGACGTGGAGTTCAAGTGGAAAACGCCGCAGGAACACGCTTTCCAGGAGCTTAACATCGCCTCCAGACGCCTCCGTTACTTGCCCATTTCGACGAATTCGCCGAGATAGAAATACATACTGACGCAAGCAGTGTAGGTCTTGGTGCCGTTCTTGTGCAGAGGGCTGACGGACTTGAAAGGCTTATTAGTTACGCCAGCCGATCGCTATCCAAAGCAGAAGCAAATTATTCCTTAACAGAAAAAGAGTGCCTCGCCATCATCTGGGCTACGTCGAAATTTCGCCCCTACCTCTACGGCAGGCCCTTCAAAGTTGTGAGCGACCACAACGCCTTGTGCTGGCTAGCCACCTTGAAGGACCCTTCAGGTCGCCTCGCACGATGGAGCCTGAGACTTCAAGAGTATGACATTACTGTCATTTACAAATCCGGCAAAAAACACTCTGACGCCGACTGTCTCTCTCGTGCGCCTGTCAACCAACCTCTACCCGACGACCCGGATGACGAGTACTTCTTGGGAACGATAACTACCGACGACTTCGCTGAACGACAGCGGGCCGATCCGGAACTTAAGGCCCTAATAGAATACCTCGAAGGCAGGACCGCCGAAGTCCCGAAGGTATTCAAGCGCGCACTTGCGTCGTTCTTCCTCCGAAACGGTCTTCTACAAAAGAAAAACTTTTCACCGCTTCGAGCTAAGTTCCTTCTTGTGGTGCCTTCAGCTCTGCGACCAGAACTCCTGCAGGCCCTGCACGACGATCCGACGGCAGGGCACCTCAGTGTTTCTCGCACGCTCGCGAGGATACAAGAAAGGTACTACTGGCCACGTCTTACCACCGACGTCACTCGTTATGTGAGGACATGCCGGGACTGTCAGCGACGCAAGACACCGCCGACAAGGCCAGCGGGACTTCTGCAGCCAATCGATCCACCTTGCTGACCTTTCCAACAGATTGGTATGGACCTACTAGGGCCGTTCCCGACGTCGGCTTTCGGAAACAAGTGGATCGTGGTAGCTACCGACTACCTCACCCGCTACGCCGAGACAGAAGCCCTGCCAAAAGGCAGTGCATCCGAGGTAGCTAAGTTCTTCGTCGAAAATATCGTCTTACGTCACGGCGCCCCGGAGGTCCTTATCAACGACAGAGGAACGGCATTCACTGCCGACTTAACTCAAGCGATCTTGGCATACAGCCAAACAAACCACCGCCGGACGACAGCGTACCACCCACAGACCAACGGCCTCACCGAGCGGCTTAACAAGACGATCGCCGACATGCTGTCAATGTACGTCGATGTCGAACACAAGACATGGGACGCCATTCTTCCGTATGTGACCTTCGCATACAACACGGCGGTGCAGGAGACGACGCAGATATCTCCATACAAATTGGTCTACGGAAGGAGCCCGGCAACGACCCTCGATGCCATGTTACCCAACGTCACCGATGAAGAAAACCTCGATGTGAGCGAGTACCTTCAACGTGCCGAAGAAGCCCGACAAATTGCGCGTCTCCGTATCAAGAATCAACAGGCGACAGACAGTCACCGTTACAACCTTCAACGACGCTTCGTGGAATACCAGCCCGGTGAACGTGTTTGGGTGTGGACGCCGATACGCCGACGTGGACTAAGTGAAAAGCTTCTGCGACGCTACTTCGGACCGTACAGGTTGGTTCGACGTCTCGGCCCACTTGATTACGAGGTTGTCCCCGACGGCATCACGAGCTCTCGACGACGCCGATCGCGACCTGCAGTCGTGCATGTCGCGCACCTCAAGCCGTTTCATGCGCGTTAACAAATTGAAACAGTGGTTTTTTGTATTATTGTTTCATCGTAATTTATTTATTGTACTTTCTTGCATTATTATTGTGCTTTGATCTTTAGTTAAAGCATCGGGACGATGCCTTTTTTCTGAGGGGGGCAATGCCACGTTCCATTTCCCAAGTTTTCGTTATCGTCCCAAAACACCACACGATTCTCAGCGCAAACCACGCCTGCAGTTTTCGAGAAGGTTCCGGACTGTAGTAGATCATTTCGATAAGATCACGCCCACTGTGCGAACGGCACAGATTGTTCTGGAACCTACGCCACCGCCAGCGATAACGCTAGAACATTCGACGGCAAGAGTATAAATGCCGACACGCTTCGCCGCTTGTCAGTTGTTGAACGAAGGCCGACGCTCCGCTCGCCGCTATCAGTCCGAGACTGCTATCTGTGCAAGACTGCTGCTGTAATCGGACTTCCCGTTTACTGGGCACAGGTTCGCCCAAATAAACATTTAAATCCCAAAACGAAGTCTCCTGTCGTCGGCCACGTCACGACCCCATGACAATATCCTCGATACCCACTGTACGCGGGATCTGCCAACTTTTTATGCTGGCGACACAGGAAGTCGTTCCATATCCCTCGCTTTAAAGGGCACTCTTTGGGCAACAGTATCGTCATACTATTTGTGCCATAAATTAGGCGAAGCACCTCGTATCGAGGCAGCTACGGGCAATTACATGTTAACAACCATTTAAGCACCATAATTTTTCCTACACTTTTTTATTGAGTAGTAGTCGCTCTTGACGGCCGCACAGTTATACTGGACAAGGCGTGCGGACTCACCATCAGCAGCGGCCCGTAGAACGGTGTAAACAAAGTGGATGACTGAGCGGTTGGGAGGTGCTCAGCCAGGTACCCTAAAATTAGCAGTCGTTTCTAAAGATGATAGTATTTCTTAAGGACCTTCAACGCAGTCGATCTGTCCACCCTTAACAATACCGGGTACTCTGAACGGCACCAGCCGCTACCCCTCACGGCCGACCCCATCCGCAGCGCCCACCAATGTTGCTCAAGATTCAGCGTTCATGCTGGTGCGGTTGTCAATCAAAGACCAATTGAGCATATGTGAGGCACCATAACGACGCGTGTATATTCTGTATGTGCATCTTTTACTATAAAAGGCATACATAAGTAATTATAAGGAGTGACCGGTTATCACGCTGCGCTGACCATGCAACGCATGCACGAAAAGGCAAGTGTGTCCAACACTTTGCTAAGACGACGCGGTGGTGGCGCCTACTCGTCGCCTTGCGTTCTACACCTTATCACCGTCTGGACCCACACCTAGGACTCTTCATTCCATCTGGGTTATCCAGATCTGAGACAACCATTCGCTGTCGCATGTGGCTTGTGGTGTCTTTTACGAGCACCTTTGCTTGCCGCATCGGATGGGCAGACCGTGCTGCGTGTGATCATTGCAGCGCCAACGAAACCATTGAACATATTTTGTGTCAGAGCCCTCTGTACAACTGTTAGAGACAGTCCATGTCAGCAGTGTTTGCACGCATCGACGACCAGCCACTTTCTGAAAAGCTCATTTTGGAATACCGGAAAGATCGAGCGAGCTTCACGCCAAAAAGCGACGAAGGCCCTGCTTAAGTTTCTGCGATCGACGCGCCTCGTCGAACGCTTGTGACGTTTTTGTGTGTTCGTGTGTTTTCGCTTCCATCCCACTGTCTTTTCCTCATTCCCTTTTCTTACTTTCCTGTCTCCCATTTCCCCTTCTTCTGTGCAGGGTAGCAAACCAGACACGGCCCTGAGACGGGCGCGCATGACTGTTTCAGAGCCGCACGCTTGGTTTTCCAAGATAACAGCCAGATAGCACTCATGTCCCATGTCTGACGTGACTTGATGCACTCGTTCACCTCCGCTGTACGCTCGAGGCGCTCTAACGCAGCGCACACCGCCACGGTGGTCTAGTGGCTAAGGTCCCGCGACCTGCTGACCCGCAGGTCGCGGGATCAAATACCGGCTGCGGCGGCTGCATTTCCAATGAGGCGGAAATGTTGTAGGCCCCTGTGCTCAGATTTGAGTGCACGTTAAAGAACCCCAGGTGGTCTAAATTTCCGGAGCCCTCCACCACGGCGTCTGTCATATACATTAGGTGGTTTTGGGACGTTAAACCCCACAAATCAAATCAATCTAACGCAGCGCCTCCAGAGTACCACTCACCGATTTTCTTGCGCAGAATATGAAACAAACTTTTTGTTCACTCTCTCCAAACTATTTCGACGACATTTGCAGATTAACATGTAGATATGGGGCCATTTTTTCTACTTTTTTTCGTCCACATGCCAACAATCTGCAAACACCAAGAAGAATGTGGGCAGCAACAATAGCAACAACAAAATAATTTGACAGCAATTGCCGACAAGCCCAGACTCAGGCAGTCCTTGCGTTGATGGCTCGAGGGAGCCTGACGCCCACTGCACCTATACCATCTAAGGGGAACCCAGTCACCAGTTTCTTTGCATGCCTTGCACGAATACTGTGTCTAAATCAAACATTAAAAGGCTAGAGCCACACATTCGAAGAACAAGCACTGAACTAAGAGCGCCAGTAAAGTCGCTACTGAACGTAAGAGTGAATATTGTACTTTGAAATATCCTAGACATAGGCGTGTTTCGTGTTATACGAACAGTGGCTTGCAGGAGTGAGGATACCAAAACAACTTTTCCAGCAAATGACGAAGAGTTCGGCGCAAGATTATTTTAGGACGGCGAAACGCTGTCGGAAAGTCTTGTTCAGTGGCTGTCAAAAATAATACCTTGCATTCTCAAACTCGCTAATATGAAAATTAAAGAAAGTTTAAAGACTAACAAATCCACTCCACCTCCTTAGTGAATAAACAGGGGTAAATGTTGAGAGCTTGTTTGTGTAGATTCATGCTGAAATATCGGCAGCGCAAAGTAACGAAACACAAAGAATGAGACAAATGAAAGCCGACTGAAACTTTCTCAGAAGGTAACATATACCAAATAAACATGAATGGAAACGGAAACACAAGAGGGAAGGTTTTACCGTGATAAAGTGTTGTCCATAAACTAGCTTTCGCAGTGTAAAAGGGATATAGACGGTGAGCGGCCAGAACTATTGAAATTCTTTTTTATGAAGAAGGCTCCGGCAATCTCCCTAAATATCACGATTGATGCATAATACAGACGTTCGTGAAAATTCGGGTACCCAGCCACACTTTGTCCTATCTGCGGAAAAGGGTAAGCCCAGGGCCGACTTCAGCGCATAGGAGTGTTTTCGCAGGCAAACGTTCAGGCAGAGCCTGCAGTCTGCCCGATATTTACCCTGTCACAATATAGTGGTATGCAATAAACCATGTTCGACCGACAATTAGTGAAACAATTTGTATGTTTAACAACGCAGCCTTTCTTCAGGAAGCTTTCCTTCATTCTGCATTTTAAGTAGACTCCAGAAAACATTTGCTGCAATTTTCCACTGGCAGGGAAAAACAATATCTAGCTACAATATTTAGCAGGTTATATTATTCTATGCTAGATCCCGTGCACATCCGCTATTACCGTACACTTTTCTCATTTTTTTGACATCTCTTGTGCGGCATTCCTGCTCTTTATTGATTCGCGATAGCTTCTTAGCGGCGAAAACCAGAACATTAGTCAAAAAGCCTGTCTTTTGCAACCTAATTATTTGATTTGAAAAAAAAAAAACCCAGGCCATTTCGTGGTAACAAGATCTTGTTGCAGCAGAATTTGAGAGCTTAATCGCATTACCTGCTTTTACTACTTTTCAATGCGAAGAAGAGCCATTCAGGATTAGTTTGCTTGAACGGGAAAGTAAGACCAGCATAAGTGATCTGCATGAAATAT
The DNA here is from genome assembly GCF_043290135.1 of Rhipicephalus microplus. Lineage (NCBI taxonomy): Eukaryota > Metazoa > Arthropoda > Arachnida > Ixodida > Ixodidae > Rhipicephalus > Rhipicephalus microplus. The sequence goes on along the minus strand of NC_134701.1, from coordinate 166,192,348 downwards.
GACTCAAGATCGAGAAACTGCTACATATTACCTTCGGAAACACCATGCGTGAATTTCCATTCAACTTCATTTTGTTCGAAGACATCTATTATCTTATCTCTATTTTGTTCCTAGGACACTGAATGAACAAGCATGAGGTAATGGTGCTATAGAAACGCAATTATTGTTGCGTCCCTATAGCACCAATACCTCAATAATACCATAGAAAGCAACATTATTATTAATAATACTCGTATTACTACTTGTAGGAACATTTTGTTTTAAAGAGAACAGTGCAAAACAGAACAGGTCGGTGATAGAACAAAGTGAAAGACAACTGCGGAATCTGGGGTGAGAAATTGCACAAATAACAATAGGCAGGAACACTAAAGTTCATCTGCGACAAAGTGTAGAAAGTTGAAGGTGGAACTTAGAAGGCTTAGTGTGTCTTTATTGTATTGATTAGTTTCATGACCCGAATATCCCCATCTATTTCTCAAAAAGGACAGGTTGACGTAGTCTGCTGTTACCTGAGGAAAGCTTTTGACGTAGTCAGCCACACAGTGTTTCTAGTTAAACTTGCAAATTTTCGTGTTGACTCGTCCATTGTGAATAACCTGCACAGTTATCTGCTTGATAGATCATGTTATGTTACCGGAGAACACCAAACATCTTCCTTGTACACAGTGACTACAGGAGTCCCTGAAGCTTTGGTATTAAGACAATTCTTATTTGGAATTACGGTAACGCTGATGCTTTGACAATCCGTTACTCTTCTTTTCTCATGTATACCGATGACATCAACATATTTAAAGAAATAACTACTGTCACTTGCTGCAGCAAGATCTGTGTTCTTTCTCCAAATGGTGTGACAGCAATATCTTTTGTCGGAATACTTCAACAAACAAATTTATGAGTATATCTAAACACATCCATCGTGTCATTTCTGTGCTCAGTTATTACAATGTTCTTATGTAAGGGTTATAAATTCGGTGATCTAGGTGGTCGTTTTGATACCAAACTAAATATTTCTGGTCACACTAAACATGCTGCTATGCGTGGCCTTCGTTCTCACGGCTGTGCTTGCAGAATAGCTCAAGAATTCAGCTCGCGTACAGCCTCTCACAAATTGTACATCGCAGGATGTGTTTCTCAGCTTTAATATACATCTGTGATCTGGAATGGCGTTGCTAAATCTCGCAGTGATGCGATTGAACAAGTCCAGAAAAAATTCATAGCATTTACAATCATACTTTCACTAGAAGTGACTCAAGAACTTGTTCTAACTCTGCCATAATATTATCATTGCCATCACTTCAATGTCGACGAAACCGCGCCCACCTGTCATTTGTTTTTACAAATGAGTTCACGGTATGATGCACTGCCCTTTACTTCTCTGTCATATGAATTTTTGGACTCCGCGTAAGTTAACCAGAATGAATCGACCGTTTCACGTGCCTGCCAACTTCTGTCAACACTCCACTGTTCTCAGAATACAAAATCTCTATAACGTTAGCTTTCATGATCTTGATGTTTTGCACAGTTAACTGTCACTGTTTTTGTTTCAGCTCAGCACTTCCTTGTAACAAAGTTTTCAAAATGAACAGATTCTTCCCTTTTACAACTTTCAGGAAGCCTTCCACATAGTTGCGAATATTTCCCCCTATTTTGGACTCACCTTACACGATTCTCGTCATGTCATTTTATTTCTCAAGTTTTGCGCTATTTTTTTCGCGTATTTTGCTGCTCTTATTTGATTTTTGAGAGTGTCTGTAATGTATTGTTTATATATATTCTTTTTTACCGTGTTCCTGAAATACGACCTCATGGTGGTTTTAGGGCACGTTAAATGATTGATTGATTCATTAGCTGATTGTTATTGTAAAATTTTGAGCTTCGAGGTGCATAATTGACAGCCTCATGCAAATAAAACGCTATTTCATCCATATATCTAATGTCATCAAAAAAACTCTCATGGTCTCTTTCGCATTGACATGGCATGGCTTGAGGGAGAAAGCCAATTTGTTTGCCTTCTCCGAGGTCGATTGTATTCAATTACTCGGATCATTTGGGAGATGACATGAAATTAGAGATGACAGTGCAGAAAAAGACGAAAGAGGGATGTGTGACGCATCAGCTTTTGCAACCGCCCTGTGATGGTCACTTGAGAGTTAAGACAAATTTTGTAGCGTAAGCTACACTAGCCCAAATGAATCAGTGTGGCGTGGCTAATCGAGAGCCGCGCTGCGCATGCCCACTGAGCAGTGACGTCACGCGGCGCACAGCTAACGCGACGTAGAAGGCCTGGAAGCTCCTGGAGTGGCATGTCACTAGTGGGCTGGCGCGTAACTCGGGTGAGCTCACTCGATAGACCGTCCGTGCGTCCATGCGTCCATGCGTCCGTCCGTATGTCTGTCTTTTTGTTCATAGCTCATGCTAGGTATATCCTGGCATAGACGAGCTAAGCCACCGATAATTTTTATTCAAAGGTAGATTTGGTTTTCAAATCTTTTCAAGAATTCTAACCATGGGATATGCCACGAAGACTTTTTAGACTTTTCACCGATTGGTGATGCTCAAATTGTTGAAATCCTCTTACGTCTTATAAGAAAGTCGTAATAGTGCCCTTTTGCGCTACGCTGGATGAAAGACGCCTAAAATAGTTTACAAGTTTGGTAATTGCCCTTTGATTGGCAACCCTAGTGACGACATGTTGTGTGACGTGGTTAGTGATGCCCTGGTGCCTTCGCAACAACGCTACAAGTATAGACTACCTGTGGCGTCATGACGACTTAATAAAACAACGTCATCTCGTTTTCCTTGGCATAACTCATGCAGACGTCGACGTCGTGAGACGACAGTCAAAGGAAACGCTTGTTTTCGCGTTTGATCTGCGTAAGGCATTCCATCAGATAAATTGGAGACCTCAAATCAGTGGCGTCGCAGTAAGCCGAAGGCGTTTATCTTTCGAACGATTCGCATATACAGATCATACTTAATAATAATAATAATAATAATAATAATAATAATAAAATAATGGCAGATCCCACCTACAGTAGGAATCGACGATATGCGAAGCACGAATGAATAAGGTTGATATGTCACTTTAAAATCACCGCAACGTTACGAGGCGGAAGTAAATTATGGGGTACACGACTTCCGTGTCATGATTATCATGTTTAGATAGGTCCTTTACCTTTGTTACTTAATCACGTCAAGTGATGCCAAATTTAGTATGTAAAGCTAGCGAAACGGCCGTGAGCACCATATGAAGGTGGTATGTAGTCATCTTCTTGCATGACACGCGTGTCACGATTATCATGTTGGCACCTTCGTCATCCATTGACCACCCGTAACACCAAATTTGGTATATATAGAGCTAGCGAAATGGCCGCGAGTGCATTATGATTGGATTGGATCGGATAAAGTTTTATTTGGTCCTCCAAAACACAGATCACTGTGTTGCGGGCAGCTCCCACGTGGGGACTGAGATACCAAGCTCCTCAGCCGCCTCGTGGGCTTGGTGGACAGCCCAGATCTGATCTGCCAAGAACGAGCTGCGGATTGCCGCCTCCCATCTGGCAGAGGTGATGTTCGATATATGAGCGAATCTGGTGCACTGCCAGAGCATGTGTTCTAATGAAGCTATTTCCCCACAATGTAGACAAAGATTACTTGGGTATAGGTCAGGGTACATGATGTGTAACATTTTCAAAGTAGGGTACATCCGCGTTTGCAAAAGCCTTAATGTAAGTGCTTAGGGCCGGGTAGATTTTCGTGAAATGGAGGGAAAATCCTTCTAGACAGTTAGAAATGTTTAGTGAGCTCGTTATATGTTGTAAGAATTTCTCGGTTATCCCCTTCACCGGTAGAACGCATCCCCGGGGAGGCGCGGTTGGAGAGTTCTCGCGTCGCCTCGTGTGCTGCTTCATTGAGATTGGGAGGGGAATCGTTGATTTGCCCAAGGTGAGCTGGGAACCAACTCAGAAGATGATGCTTTATGTTCTTGCCTTGCAGTATTCTCAGCGTTTGTTCAGAGACCGTCCCCTTGGCGAACGCCCGTAGTGCTGCCATGGAATCAGTGTAGACGGCTTCAATGTTATCCATCTTGAGTGCTAAGGCGATGGCCACCTGTTTCGCAATGATTGGGTCTTTCGTCTTGTTCGTCGCTGAGTTGACGACATGGCCAGCCCCATCGACCACCACTGCCACAAACGCTTTCCCATTGGCGTAGGAAGCCGCGTCAACAAATACGACCCCTCGTTCCTCGTTTGAGACTTGACGAAGTATAGTCCTTGCCTTCGCTACTCTTTTTCCGATGTTGTGTTCTGGATGCATGTTGCTTGGTATAAGAGATACCGTGATATTCTCCCTGATGTTGTCGGGGATATCATTGTCATCGCGTCTGATTGCCATTGGGTGTTGGCCCAGCTCCTGCAGGATCATTCTCCCCGACCTTGTTGTAGATAACCTTGCAAACTGTGCTCTCTATTGGGCTTCTGCTATTTCTTCGAGCGTGTTGTGAATGCAGAGCTCAAGCAGACGCTCGGTGCTGGTATGTATTGGTAGGCCCAGAACTTTCTTGATAACTTTCCTGAGGAGCACATTCAGTGCCTCGGGCTCTGCTCTTGACCAGTTTTGCATTGCTGCCTCGTACGTGAAGTGGCTTAGAACAAACGCATGCATCAACGTGATGAGGTTGTCTTCCTTGATCCCATTTCTTTTGTTGGCCACTCTGCGTATGAGGTGCACCGCACTGCCTGTTTTCTAAGTTACCTTGGCTATAGATTTGCTGTTGGCGCCGGTAGACTCTATCTGCATGCCAAGGACTTTGATGAAGTCGACCCTCTGGATGCGATCCCCTTGATTTGTACGGAGGTGGATGTCTGTCTGGCTTAACGGCTTCCATCCCGTGGGCTTTGGTCCTCAGCGTGCAGTCCGATACAGTAAAAGTTCTGACTTACTCGAGGAGCACTTGAGCCCGGAAGGACGAAGGTACTATTCTACGGTGTCAATCGCCTCTTGCAGGGCGCTCTCAATCTGCCCCTCGCTTACCAGATAGTAATGTCGTCTGCGTAGATGCTGTGCTTCAATCCTTCAGTGCTCGATAATTTCTTTGACAGTCCAATCATGGCAATGTTGAACAGCATTGGTCAAATCACTGCCCCTTGCAGTGTGCCCCTTGCTTCTAGTTCGATTCCTGCGGTCTCGATATCTGCAATCTTCATCACGGCTTTCCGATCTGTAAGAAAGGACCGTACGTAGTCATAGAAGGCTTTCCCCAGACCAAGCTTGGAAATTGCTTCGAGTATGAATGAGTGGTGGATGTTGTCGAACGATTTTTCTAGATCTAGGCACAGAATGGCTCTCACGTCTCTCGTTTTATTGTCGATGACCTGGTGTTTGATAAGCTTCAATGCATCTTGTGTGGATAGCCCTGCCCTGAATCCAACCATATTGTGTGTATATATGTCGTTATCTTCCAAGTACTTGTTTATCCTGTGCAGTATGGCATGTTCTGCCACCTTGCCGATACATGATGTCAAGGATATTGGCCTGATGTTGTCCAAGTTAGGGGGCTTTCCTGGCTTATGAATAAGGATCGTCCTGGCCAGCTTCCACTGCTCTGGCACCCTGCCTTCTTTCCATGCTGCATTGATCATATCCTTCAGGGTTTCAATTGAATCATCATCAAGGTTACGAAGGGCCTTGTTTCATATACCGTCCGGGCCAGGGGCCGACCTGCCGTTGAGATCATGCAAGGCTCTTCCGATCACCTCGATGTTAAAGTCGCCCTCAAGACCTGGATTGGGCCTGCCCTGGTACTGTCTACTTGGTGGTGCCAATCCTGTTTTGATTGGGAGGTGCTTATGCACGAGCCGCTGCACAACTTGCTGTTCTGTAGTGCGCTTTATCTCTTTATGCAAAATTCGAGCGATAACATGCTTTTGATTTGTCTTGGTGGTGTTTTCCTTAAGGAGATCCTTTACCATATTCCATGTCTTGCCATTGCGCATCTGACCATCGCCGGAGTTGCAGATTTCGTCCCATTGCTGCCTGGATAGTGCGCGACTATGTTCCTCAACTGATCTGTTTACCTCAGCTATCTTCTTCCTCAGTCTTCGGTTCAGGCGCTGACCCTTCCAACGGTTCAGTAGTGCTTGCTTTGCCTCAAGAAGATGAGCGAGCCGGCTATCCATTCTTTCAACCGGAAAATCTGGGGTAATGGTGGAGGAGACGGATTTGATGTCATGTTTAATCTGTTTGACCCACTGCTCCAAGCCTTGTCTGTGGCCATCCTGTTCTCTTTCCGTCCTCATCTTCGTGAACTTATCCCAGTCTGTGAAGTGGAATTCTCTCTGCTGTTTACGCTCCACGGAGAAGGTAGTGGCAAGAATGCAGTGGCCACTACAGAGGTGTACAGCGAGGTTCATCCACGGGGCCTTTTTGTTTTTCCTTACAAATGTAAGGTCCGGGGTGGAATCCCTGCAGCAAGATGTACCAAGCCTTGTTGGTAGGCTGGGGTCTGTGATTAGGGTGAGATCAAGTTCACTGGCACTTTGCCAAAGTCGATATCTTTTCCCAGTGTTTTACTTGTAACCCCATGTATGATGAGGGGCATTGAAATCACCTGCTGTGACGAGTGGACATTCCCCGGCGATATTAACAGCTTTTTTTAGAACCGTCTTGAACCCTTGCTTTTGTTCCTTTAGACTGCTGTATATATTATGAATGAAAATGCTCGGACGGTTGCTGGTACCTGGCACGGTCTCTACCATGACGTGTTCCAACCGGCCTGCTTCTATCTTGCGGTCGTGGGTTACGTGCGTTAGTTCGTTGCATACGAAGGTGCAGACTTTCTTCCCTTCAGTATCCGCTATTACAGTCCGGAATCCAGACAACGTTGCTTGCGGTGAAAGGGTTTCTTGTAATAATATAATATATTATGAGGCTTTTCTTGGCTGCTCCTGAAATACTGCTGTAGGGCTGCCTTCTTTTTAAGGTAACCTCTACAGTTCCATTGCCAGATACGAAATGCTTCACGTAGCGCTGCCATCATGGTTATTACATGGGCGGCCAGAGCCTGATGCTGCACCTGTAAACAGGTTTCGTAACACTAGTATTGGTGGCCGAAGGGGTGAGTTTGGTGCATGAGGAGGCCTACTGTATTGTGCAGATATGCTTCGACCTTTGTAATGCGCAAAGTTATATGCTCTTCCAGTGCCGCCATGCTTGACTGTAGCCTACCCATCTGCCCGCTAAGATTGGCTACTACTTTGCTGAGCGTGTCAAAGACCTCTTTCATATCTGACATGGTCGTTTGGTTGGCTTCCACGTGTTCTGCCATGACTGCTCTCTTTTTTGTGGTTCTCGAGTCCCCCACGTTTTCAGCCACAGGGACATCAACTGGCTGAGGCATTGGCTGTGAAGACTGCGCACTGATTAGCTTAGTAAGAAGAATTTTTGTTTCCGTTAACTCAGCTGATAGCCTCTCATTCGATTTTGTAAGTCTCGCGTTTTCTTGCTCTAGCTGTTCAATTCTGTCATGCTCTGGCAGCTTACCTGTCATCACCTCTGCCGCGCCGTTGCGCACTCGCTCGGCCCAGCTTCCTTTCGATGTAACTGCAGGCGTTCTCCCCGGGTGTGAAGCCGTGATCTCGAACTGAACGCCAGGCAGCTGGTCATTCGGGTGCCGCCCAGGCTGATCACGACCCTGATGGTTACCTTGAGAACTCAAGCGCCCCCGTGATTGGGAGTGGGCCTTGGGTCTAGAACCTTTTCTGGAACGCCACCTCCCCCTGGAGTGGGGCCGCCTTTCCTGTTCTTGAATATTCTGGATGCTTTGGGTCCCGTAGGCTGGAATAAGCTGCTTGTCGTTGATGTCTGGACTCGATGTGATTGATGCGTCCCGGGCTTCTGCGGCTGCTCACGATCTTTCCCAACGTCTGCGTCTGATGACGTATGGCACTAAGAACCTGTTCTTGCACTTTTTGTCACCGTGGGATGGTGACCGTCACACAGCCTGCATCTTGGATTGCACTGGTGCACGCTATCTTTGTTCTTGACCTCGCAGCCTCTGCAGATGGTTTCAGCTGGGTTCGGATAGACGTCAGACCGATGTCCCAGCTTTCCACAGAGGTAACAAATATCGATGTTCTTGCGGTAAAGGGAGCACTGCAAAAGTGAAGGTCCATATCTCACGAATCTGGGCACCTTGTGTCCTTCGAACGCTATGATGATTGTTCTGGTGTCCTTGATTCTCTTGGCCTGCAGCGCGAGCGGGTTGTTCGCGTTCACAATCTTTCGGGTCAAAATGTCCTGAGTATCGCTTACGGGGATCCCGCAAATCACTCCTTGACAAGTATCGTGGGGTGCCGTGGCGTACGCACTAACCTCGAAAACTTTGCCTCCATTGTCAATTAGCTTGACCTTGAGGTATCTTGAAGCTCTGTCTTGGTCCGGAGTGCTTGCCGCCAGAGTGTTCTGCTGCAAGTTGGAACAGATGATGTCCTGCATGGCCTCTTCCTCTTTGATGCCGGCCGCCAGTACTATCGCGTCTGCCACGGCTCAAGTGCCAATTCTCGAGATATTTAATCCTCCACGTGGTCGTAGCACAATTTTTCTGAAGTCCTTGGGTAGTGGCGGCATGCGTTCAGCTCGCACGATTGTATGCTTGATATCATACCTACTACGACTGGCTCGAGCGTCTCCCGCAACGCCAGCCCACGTCGAACCCTTGGCAGCAGGAACGCTAACCGCGGCTTGCTTATACCTTGAGCGTCTCTTTTCGGCTTCCTTCCGACCCATGTCTTCCGTGCGATCCTCTGGAGAGATGTCCTCTCCATCTACTTGGTATCCCATTTTCAGTTGCATGTTCTGGAACGCGCAGAGCGTTGAGTCACGTTGGCGCCGGGTCGGCGCATCGGCGACAATCGCCTCCTTGGTTAGGCTTCAATCCCCCGGTGGCGTTGCCGTGTAAAAAATGCCCCCAAAACGGTTTAAAAGTCCACTCACCAGCACAAAGGTGGTATCTGCTGGTTTCTTGAGAACTTAGGCATACGATGGGACTGACGACTCGGCGACGAATTCGTGAATACCACAGGAAAGCATTCTTGAAAGCAGGAGCCAATCTTCGCGCGTTCGCATTGGTCGGCACCTAGAGCGTCTCCCCGAGTGCATCATGAAGGGTCCAATATACTCACACGTGGCGTTGACGCGTGCAAACGCTGAGCACAGCGACGCTGTATGTGACGAAAACGCGAGAACTCTATAGTCTCACGCCAGGCGCGACCGGCGCGACCCGATGGCAACCGGCGCAAAATGTGACGTGCTGCATTTCGCGCCGATGCGTTACCCAGACAGCCCTGCGTCGGCATCTTCTCATGACGGAGAGACGCCGGACGCGCTGAAACGCGCATGCGTCAAAGCAATGCAGCGCAGGCGCACCTGCGTGTATACGGCAGGACCGGCGAACGTTGGCGTGATGCGACGAAACGAAAAATGGCGCGCACGCATGCCGTGTCACGTCGAAATGTATTGGCGCTTTGACTGTGGCATGTGGTCATGTTGTCACATGACACGCATCTCATGATTATCATGTTTGCACCAGTATCATATCTTCGTCATCCGTTCACGTACCGTAATACCAAATTTTTCATATGTGACGCTTGCGAAATGGCCCCGAGCGCATCATGAGCATTGCATGTAGTCATGTTCTTAAATGACACGCATGTCAGCATTTTCGTGTTAGGGTCTCTCGCATGTGTTTGCCATGCAGTCATGTCATACCATAACAGTTTTCCAACATGTCACGTGAACAATACCCCTGCAAGAGCAGCAAGACTATGAAATATAAATCATGACATTCATGACATACATGTCATGACTTTCATGTCATTACTTGTCAAATACGCTCCTCATACAGTCGTGTTATGCCATACCAAGTTTGGTATCGATATCCTCACAGCCAGGAGAGCTAAAAGTCGTATTCGGTTAGATAGATAGATCTAACCATCCCGCCACGTGCGGGTTAGCAGCCCAGTGCCTTAGCCACTAGACCACCCCGGCGGGGCGAACACAGGTGCCACATATAATATAACATTTAGTTATTATTAAACGCTCGGTTGAAAGATATGCGTCAAGTAAGAATGCTTGCATCATTCTAACCAAAATAAATTGGGGTTTTTTTGGTTTGAGCTGCCCCAATAAAGTTAACCGCAAAAACAAGCAGTGCCTTTTTTGAGGTTTCTGTACATAATGTAGATGTGACAAAAGAGTCGAGGGTGAACTTATAGACACCATTCAAGCATGTCTTTTTAGTGTGCTGTGAATTGCCGGTCGTTGTCTACGTTCTCGCCCACGTGACGGCTTTCATCTCTCCCATAGGTACAATGTACCCTGAATCGTTAACCATCTTTGCTAAACGAATCGCTTGTGGAACACACACGCAATGGTTCGTTTTTATTCACTACTAGCCTTATTAAGTGCGAGGCCCAAGGAACGGCTTTCAGCTTTTCCTTTGTAGAGTGCCTATAGCACTCTAAATCGTTACCCACTTTTTTTAAACACACCAATGCTGAGTACGAAGTACTCAAAATCGTTAAAAACTTTTTCTAAACACATATCGGCCTATCTGGCTAACATCGAATGTCAAATATGTGTTGCTAAGTAACACGTGATCGTCTTATGTCACCGTTGCATTTCAACTTAAACGTGGATTTTTGCGTCCAAGTTTGTCTTAGCGTCTCAGGGCGCCCCTAGGTTAGTGGTTGGCAACTGTGGCAAGCCAGCGCCCGAAGAAGGCATTAGTCTTCGACGTTGTTCCTGAAGGGACATGTCCTGAAGACGTCGGCGACGTGATGTCTTCAATAGTAAGTATTGAAGTGCCATCGCCGAGGTGACTAGTCCTGAAGACGTCGGTGACGCGTCGTCTTCAATAGTTGGTATTGAAAAAGGGTACTGTGTCCAGCACTTCATAGGCCGAAATTATCAAGTTCCCGTAAATAGCGAAGCCGCCCTGGCTCAAATTGTTGACGCGTTGTACCTCACCATCCGAGAAGGGAGCGTCGCCATCATACCCCTGGGACTCCAATTTACTCAAGGAACCGTCCTGTTCCAGCTGTGTTGCGTCCTCAGCGAAGTGTACTGAGCACAAGACAGATGTGCAACTTTCTGTGCGATGCGGCGTGCCTCATGCAATGTTTTGGGACACACGGGGGCGAAGGAGCTATCAGCGGCTGGCTCCACCCCCATGCGGTGCCTCGGCATGCATGGTCGCACGGCTTTGTATCCTCGTAATTAAGCTCAAAACGAACAAATTTGCACAGCCACACTTAGTTCCATAACGAATAATGAATAAAACGTCTTCATCAATGACAAGCACGTCGCAACAGCGGTAACAGCAGATTATTCACGACTCCGACAGGCAGGCCTAGCATGGCGGGCGCCGGCCGTCGCCGACGCCGTTCACACGCGAGCTCGTCATCGAGCGCTTGCTTTTGACGGCACCATCAAGCATTGCGCTCGTATGTATTGCGTTAGCATGCATTATTACTTTATAGATGTGAAGAGCAAAGGTGGAAGCGAAATGAGCCAGCGCAGAGACGCCGGTAGCTGTGTTTACCTGCCAAATGACCTTGAATCGCTGCTCACAATCTCCGGTCTCAGTAACGCTTTTAAAACGGGTGTTGACGCGCAGAAATGGCACATTTCAAACATCACTTTATTCAACCGGGAATAATATCATGTCACCAGGAAAATGTACGGGATGTTTGTCACGCCGCCGCAGTCGGTGATGTCAGCAAATCCACGCTCGCACCGCTCCATCGATTGGCTTGAACCAACGCCTCCTAAAGAGTTATGCCTGGAACGTGAGCCGCGAACACACTGACCTACCTCTGATTTTACTCTCATCCTTCGGTACGAAGGCAAGCGTCTCCGACGACCGCCCCCTGCGAACACAGCAATGCTCTCACAGTTGCCTCCGAGCAGCCGTGTTGTCACGTGACTGAGCGGTAATAAGGCGAGCGGTCTCACAAGGCGGCCGATCGCAACACAAGGCAGGAGGCATGGCCTCCGAGATTGCGTGCTGGCAGGAGGCTCCCAATTGAGAAGAGAGCGACGTTCCAGGCATGATTTTAATTGCGAAGCATTTCTTAGCGAACTTCGGTGACTTTGAGCGTATCTATCTATCTATCTATCTATCTATCTATCTATCTATCTATCTATCTATCTATCTATCTATCTATCTATCTATCTATCTATCTATCTATCTATCTATCTATCTATCTATCTATCCATCCATCTATCTATCTATCTATCTATCTATCTATCTATCTATCTATCTATCTATCTATCTATCTATCTATCTATCTATCTATCTATCTATCTATCTATCTATCTATCTATCTATCTATCTATCTATCTATCTATCTATCTATCTATCTATCTATCTATCTATCTATCTATCTATCTGTCTATCTATCTATCTGTCTATCTGTCTATCTGTCTGTCTGTCTGTCTGTCTGTCTGTCTGTCTGTCTGTCTGTCTGTCTGTCTATGTATCTATCTAGCCGCCTAAGATTTTAGCTCGCCTGGCCGTTTGGATAATGGCATCGATACCAAACTTGGTATGGCATAACATGACTACATGAAGAACATATTCAAGCGGTCATAACATGAAAATCATGACATGTATGTCATGATTGTCATGATTTACATTTTATGGTCCTGTAGCTCTTGCGGTGGTTTCGGCCACATGACATGTTGCAAAACTGGTAGGGTATAGCATGAATGCATGCCGAACACAAGCGATAGACCCTAACATGAATATCATGACATGCGTGTCATGTAACAACATGACTACATGCCACGGTCATGATGCGCTCGCGGCCGTTTCGCTAGCGTCACATATACCGAACTTAGTATTACAGTACGTGAATGAATGACGAAGGTATGTGACTGGTGCAAACATGATAATCATGAGATTCGTGTCATGTAACAACATAACTACATGCCACGCTCGTGATGCGCTGGCGGCCTTTTCGCTAGCGTCACGTGTACGAAACTTGGTATTACGCGACGGGAAAAGACGACGTAGGTGAATGACACATCGCGACATGATAATCACGACATGCGTGTAATGCAACAACAAGACTACATGCTACACTGATGATGCACTTGCGGCCATTTCGCTAGCTTCCCATATGACAAATTTGTTATTACGTGACGCCAATGAATGACGAAGGTATGTGACTAGTGCAAACAAGATAATCATGAGATGCGTGTCTTGTGAGAACATGACTACATGCCACAGTCAAGGTGCGAATACATTTCGACGTGACGCGGTGCGCGTCCTCGCCGGTGTTCATATCGTCGCGTCACACCGGCGTTGGTTGCCACGCCAGACACCGGTCCTGCCATATACTCGCAGGCGCGCGCCGCGCAGCGTTGCTTTGACGCATGCGCGTTTCAGCGCGTCTGGCATCCCTCCGTCACCGAAAGTGGGAGACGCAGTGTTGTCTGAGTAACGCATCGGCGCGAAATGGAGCATGTCGTATTTCGCGCCAGTTGCCGTCAAGCCGCGCCGACGGACGCTGGTCGCGCCCGTCGTCAGACTCGCGTTTTGCTAACGTATACTATAGCGTCGCGGTGCCCAGCGTGCGTGCACGTCAACGCTACATTGAAGTATATTGGGCCCTTTATGATGCGCTCGCGGCCGTTTGGCTAGCTCCACATATACAAAATTTGGTGTTACGTGACGTCAATGGACGACGAAAGATATTGCTAAGATACTGGTGCAAACATGAGAATTCTGACACGCCTGTCATGTAAGAACTTAACAACATACCACGCTCATAGCGTGCTCACAGCCGTTTGGCTATATCCACATATACCATATATGGTATCACCTGACATGAATAGATGACGAAGGTAAACGACACAGCCAAACATGATAATCATGACACGGAAGTTATGTACAGCATCATTTGCTTCCACCTCGTAACATTGGGCTGATTTTAAAGTGACATATCAACATTTCTCATGCGTGCTTCGCATATCATCGATTCCCACTGTAGGTGGGTTTGCCAATTTTTTCTAGGAGGCGTTGCTTGAACTGGCACGGATCACGGGTGATGGCTCTATGAAGGCTTCAACCTTGGTAGAATAAATGTAAGAGTACGCGTAACAAGCTTCGCGAGCCGTTGCTGCAAATGCTTTTTTCACGACAGCAGTGGCTCCTTTATTTAAAACACCACTAAAAACATCTTACGGTATTTTACGGCCAGAAGGTACGAATATTTACTTCTTAAGCTGCCTCATGGTAGTTCATGGCCTTTCCTTAGCTTGGACAGTGATTTTCACTAGATGCAAATATCTATGCAGATATCTTGTGAATTTCCTACAGATCTTGTTTGGAAGATATGTGTCTCGACAACGTGGAATCAAGGTATGGATACTCCGGCCATTTTGATTGTTTCAGCGTGTATACAGGGTCATATTCCCTCGCTTGATTCGTGAACCTGAAGATGTCGGCTGCTAGGGCAGTCAGAGCAAAGAAAGGAGGGATGGATGAACTTTATTAGGTCCATCAAAACGCACTTGAGCACGTTGCGGGCCCCTTTCAGGTCAGATTAGAAAGATCGAATCTGCTGCATCGTTGACCGTTGAACTACCCATAACAGTTTGAGTTCGGAGTTGGTAATAGCACCCTCCCATTTGGAAGGCGTGATGACTTGACCACGGCGTAACGCAGGGCACCACCAGAGCATGTGTTCTAAATTAACTATATCATTGCAGACGAAACATGTATTAGTTGGCTGTATTTCGGGATATATCTTGTGCCATAGGGCGGGTTAGCTAGCGTATGATCCGACTTGCAGAAGACCGAGTGTCAGAGCTTGAGGTCTGCTCAGTTTTCTCTGTGGTGGTGGGTGTTGTCTCCGCCTCAGGTAAAATCGTTTCGTGAGTTCCTCATACGCTATAGGAGGGTCCCGATTTTCCTTAACTTCAGCGCCACGCCCCCTGATTGCTGCGTGGTTTACTAGCGCTCACGCAACTATGTTGACTCGTTGAATGCATTCCATGTAAGCTTTGAACCAAACGAGTGTGTGTGGCTCGATCTTCTTGTCCTGAAGGATCTGCAAAGGCGATTTTGATATTGTGCCCTTGACAAATGCTCCGACTACCAATCTTAAGTTCGCTGTAAATTGTGGATCTCCTGTTGTCTAGCAAGGCCAACGCGATCATCACTTGCTCTGCTATTTCAGCCATCGTCGTCAGGACTGTTGTGGAGTTTTTCGATACTGCCCTTGTGGTTTATGCTCACTGCCGCATACGCATTCCCTTCGGTGTACCGGGCTGCATCGACGAAGCAACGGTCTCATGTGCGTTCCTGAGCCCTTTGTTGTAGAGTATTTGTTGTCGAGCCTTTGTTGTAGCTCTGGTTGGACATTTCGCGGAATGGGGACAACGATGATTTATTCTGGCTGTTCACGAGGAATGCTGCAGAAGCGAGATGTGATTTACATCGTAGAATCCATCGCTCCCGACGACTGTTACTAACAGAACGCGTGATGTTCCTGTCTCATCTTTTCTGTGTCGTTGTCTGTATTTGCGCACACCAGTTTACTCATAAATATGAACCAACTCGCCCAGCTGCAAGTTTTACTGAATGTGATGGATAGCCTGGCGAACGATGCCCATATCTGTGTCTCTGCAGTTTCTTCTAGCGCGTTAGGCTTGCCGAGGCGAAGCAGTCTGTCCTAGCTTGTGTACATGGCGAGCCCGAAAGCTCTCTTGGTGGCCTTTCTGATTAACGTGTTGAGCTTATCACGCTCCGACCTCCGCCAGTTGCGCATGGCTGCCACGTAGGTGAAATGACACATCACAAAGACATGTACCAGCCTTACGAGGTTGTCTCCTCCAAGTTCCTGTTGTCTGTTGGCAACCCTTCTGTCCGCCTGTCAAACTGCAAATCTCGTCCCATTGCTGTTTAGAGAGTGCTTTACAGTGTCCCTCAATGCATCTGTAGACCTCGGCAATCTTTTTGCGAAGCCTGCGATTGTGGCACTGCCCTGTCCACCTGGCCAAGAGGGACCGTTTGCCCTCGAGAAGATGAGCCAGTCTGCTGTCCATCTTTTCTACAGGCGTGTCCGTGGTGACCCACTTAGTGGTTGCTTGGATGTCCTCTCCTGTCTGCGTAGTCCAGCGTTCGAGGCCAAGTTTCTCCGGTTTTTCAGACCTCTCCTTCTTCAGTTTGTTGAAGTTATCGCAGTCGGTCACTAATAACTTACGTTGTCTTGTCCGTCCGACTTGCAGGACAGTGCCCAGGAGGCAGCTGTGGTCGCTACTGAAATCGACATTGAGATTAGACCACTTTACTTCCACCATGTTTCGGACAAAGGTGAGGTCAGGTGTTTATCGAGTGAACAAAGTAACACATCTAGTAGAGAGTGCAGGGTCTGTTACTAGCACCAGGTCCTGGTTCATCGCCTTCCTCCACAGTTCACCCCTTTATGAGTGTCATAAGGATAGCCCCAAGTATAATAAGGTGCATTAAAGTCACCCGCTATAATCAGGGGAACCTTCTGGGCAACTGTACGGTCTTGTATAGGAGAGCCATGAAGCGCTGTCTCAAGTCATTAGGGCTCCTGTATACATTGAAAAGATAGAGCAAGAAGCACGGTAAATTGGAACAATGTTAAAACACACGCTCGTCATCAGATCCGTGTGCGTGTGTGTTCTCGGAGTAGAAGATGGCAGCCTTATCACGCGAGAAAAATAACATTTTGTATTCGTTCTTGCAATCGGAGTCGTTGAGTCTTTGAGTGATTCGGGGAGTATGAATAGTGTTCGTCTTACGCATTAAATGGTTCTCCACTTAAGCAATTCCGTTTTTGATGAGTTTATATTGAATGTGGTTTACTCCCACGAAAATTCAATATGTGGCAAAAACCGCTTTATTATGTAATTTGATGAAACATGATTGGTTATTAAAATATTCTTTTTCTTAGCGGTAAATGCTGGTGAATATCGACGAGCAATGGTTGTTTGTATGAAACTTAGACAAGATGGTATTTCTTTAACCATGTCCCCGTTGCTTGAGAACCACGTTACTTGTTGAGAGAAGAGAGTTTTCTTATTGTCAAGAGAACATGGCAAGTATCTCGAAAATTTCCTCTTATCTCTCTACCCAACACATGAGCTTACGGAGGCAAGACACGAACACGTACAGTTACTTTTGTGAACTGCAAAAAAAAATGTTCATGTCTGAATGAATTATCACGCACTTGCATAAAAATTATATACAAACTTTTTTTGAACTTCAACGTCGCAAAAGCTTTTTCGGACAACTAAGCTAGTATTACCTGTTTCCTTTTTTCATGTAGAGGAACGGACAACTTTAGTTAAATTAGAGGTCAAGTTTTTCTATATTGCTCCAGTAAGTTATGCCTGCACTTGGTAAAGCAGTGTTTGTTGCCCTGTATGCATAGCTGCTTCATCATCGGTTACAATGGCAGTGCTCGTGAGTCACAAGGCTAAAGAAGATCTCGCTGCTGTCCACACCGGAAAGACTTTAAAGCAGCACTCTTCACTTCAGACCCGTTCAAATTTGAGTTCCAGCCGAGCCTGGCGACCACTGACCACTCGGCGTGGCTGGGCAAAGCTAAAAGTATAGAATAGTGAATTTCACTTATAGTTTAGTACAGCAAGGAATAGGAAAGCTAAGTGTCGGTGAGAAAGGGTGGTGAGAGTGAGAAATACAAAAAGAACGAGGGGACAGGGTAAGAAGTAGCATAGGCTTGTACTGCAAGTATAGCGAGGTGGTAGGAGGGAAATGATGGATGGAAAGAAGGGCTAGAAGTATGGGTATCATGGAAACGAAGGGGGCAGAGGCATCACTGTATAGCCATGTTAAGTATAATACAGCAATTACTGGTAAATGAAAGTGAGAGGGAGGAAGGAAATGGTCAACTTTACCTCAGCTATGTATTATATAATATATTATAGCCATGAGTTGGGAAAGGAAATGAAAGTGAGTAGGACTAGCATGAGGGCTTGGAAGAGGAAACGGCTGCCAGCTGCGCTATTTTTTTTCTTTTTCCAGTCTTGGCACCGTCTACAGTGTAGCAGCCCATTTTGCTTTTTTGCTTGGTGCCGGAGAATCAGGCGTTTATCCTTTCATGCCACTTCGCCGGTCTCCTTGGCTAATTGTAATTCTTTGCTTTCGCTCAAATAACTTTTAAATTCAACTTTTTCAATCACAGCACCCATGTCACGAGAGCCTGGGCGTAGCGGTGTTGCGATGCTCTATAATCAGGAAATGGAAGTTAAAATGATCGCTCACCAGCCATAGAAAATAACCTCTCTGATTGTAAAACAACCTCCGGAAGAATAAAATAGCAGTAGAGGATGAATAGATATCTTCGATCTCTTTAGTGCACGAATAGTGAGCGTGGTAGGCTAAAAGTTCCAGCATTTAGACGCTCCGCGTGAAATCGATTACTTTTGGCAGCTTGATCAGTCTTCTGTATGTGATAAGCACTCGCTGCATCACTCTACGCGATCAATGACGTTTCGCATCCCTGTCAACGAGTAGAGCCGCGCTTTCAGGGGTCACTGTGCGTGACACTAATAACCCGGGGGAAACATCCGCTTAGCGTTGTCCAGCGTACGTATACGCTCCGGTGCTTGGGACACATTTCGCCCCCTCTGCATTAGTGTCGTGCCGATAACAGCCGTCAGTATTGTGAGCCTAGCGAAAGTGTGACTTAGCCGCCGTACTTTACAAAAGGGTTTTACGCGAGACAAACTTCGCTCGAGTCGAAACTCTTATCTCTCTCTCTACACTACTACGGGCAGTTTAGAAGTAAAATAACACCATGCAGAAAGTGAACTTGAGCCGTGGAGCCCGAAGCTATCTTACTTGACGTGCGCTGTGAGTTGGAGCCCGTAGGCACAGCGTCTCGTGTCTCCAAGGCAATGAAACGTAGAATGTTTTCATCAGCCGAGGTGGTTGAATTAAACTTACATTCAACGCAACTTCGGGTTGGTTCGTAAAATGAATCAATCCAAAAATGTTATAGCTGCGCGAGTTGCTTGAAGTGTATGGTTGTGGGGTGAAACCGCGACAGTGACTAATAAAGGTCTCGCAAGTGAGAAATATCTATACGTCATGACCACGACAACACTACACTGGCGTACGCTAAACAAGCGTTGCTAAAACAACTTATTGCTTCCTTCCAATTCTGTGGCTACCCCGTTAGACGTTTTTGGTGGCGTTAAAGGAGTGCGAACACAATTTTGAAGCACCCCAAAACATATTTTATTTTATCTTTCAGTGGTCTGCATTATTAACGCTCTCTGAACATAACAGCCAGAAAAAAGTGCAAAATATTTTGCTTTAATATTAGAAAGTTTTAGGGCTGCGTACGCTGCGTACGTGGCGGCGTTGCGTACGTAAGTACGCCACGTTCTGCGTAGTGTGCATGCGCAAACCGCAACGCACGTATCGCGTTACGTACGCAGCCGCTACGTACGCACGCATGAGATGCGTGCGTGCGTACGTATGAGCTGATCGCGCCGCTCTCGAACAAGTTCGCGACAGCGCGAGACTTCGTTTAGCAAAATTGTGGCATTGAAGGCAAGCACCGACTGGCTCTGTGGCTTAAAATATGGCCATTATCTGGCTATAACATTTGGATTGGCTCACATTGGCTGTCAACAACACGTGCTTCTATTTTGATCTACCAGATGACGCAACACGCTTGACGCTCGTTACGTACGCGGGTACTCATCATCACCATCACCAGCCTGACTACGTCCACTGCAGGACAAAGGCCTCTCCCATGTCCCGCCAGTTAACCCGGTCCTGTGCTTGCTGCTGCCAATTTATACCCGCAAACTTCTTAATCTCATCTGCCCACCTAACCTTCTGTCTTCCCCTAACCCGCTTCCCTTCTCTGGGAATTCAGTCAGTTACCCTTAATGACCAGCGGTTATCCTGTCTACGCGCTACATGCCCTGCCCATGTCCAATTCTTCATCTTGATTTCAGCTATGATATCCTTAACCCCCGTTTGTTCCCTAATCCACTCTGCTCTCTTCTTGTCTCTTAAGGTTACACCTACCATTTTTCTTTCCATTGCTCGCTGCGTCGTCCTAAATTTAAGCTGAACCCTCTTTGTAAGTCTCTAGGTTTCTGCTCCGTAGCTAAGTACCGGCAAGATACAGCTGTTATATACCTTCCTCTTGAGGGATAGTGGCAATCTACCTGTCATAATTTGAGAGTGCTTGCCGAATGTGCTCCACCCCGTTCTGATTCTTCTAGTTACTTCAATCTCGTGGTTCGGCTCTGCGGTTATTACCTGCCCTAGGTAGACATAGTCTTTTACAACTTCAAGTGCACTATTACCTATCTCGAAGCGCTGCTCCTTGCCGGGGTTGTTGTACATTACTTTCGTTTTCTGCAGATTAATTTTAAGACCCACCTTTCTGCTCTCCTTGTCTAACTCCGTAATCATGAGTTACAATTCGTCCCCCGAGTTACTCAGCAATGCAATGTCATCGGCGAAGCGCAGGTTACTAAGGTATTCTCCATTGACTCTTATCCCTAACTGCTCCCATTCTAGGCTTCTGAAAACCTCCTGTAAGCACGCGGTAAATAGCATTGGGGAAATTGTGTCCCCCTGCCTTACACCCTTCTTGATTGGTATTCTGTTGCTTTCTTTATGAAGCACTATGGTAGCAGTTGATCCGCTGTAGATTTCTTCCAGAATGTTTATATATACTTCATCTACGCCCTGATTCCGCAGTGTTTGCATGACGGCTGATATTTCTGCTGAATCAAACGCCTTCTCGTAATCTATGAAGGCTATGTGTAGTGGTTGGTTATACTCTGGGCATTTCTCTATTACCTGATTGATAGTATGAATGTGGTCAATTGTTGAGTAGCCTGTTCGAAATCCTGCTTGTTCCTTTGGTTGATTGAATTCTAATGTTTTCTTTACTCTGTTAGCAATTACCTTTGTAAATAGCTTGTATACTACAGAGAGCAAGCTGATCGGCCTGTAATTCTTCAAGTCCTTGTCATCTCCTTTTTTATGTATTAAGTACGCGGGTACTACAGCGTACTAAAAGCCGATCTGTGGCAAACGACGCCACGTAACGCAAGGCGTTTGCGTGATGCGTACGTAGCACCATTCCGCAGTACTAAAACTCTCTACTAACATTTCTTTTTGTCCACCACTTGCACGCCAAGCCGACCACATTGGACATTATGAAGACAACTCAGAACAGTTTACTTGGTTCGCGAATTCTGGATGTTGCAGTCCTCCCGTCATGTCAGGTTTGTGTTGGCATGTCACTTCGACGCCTCCCCTTTCATTTCAAAAACAAAACTGTTGTTTTGGGGTAGTGATACTAAAAATAAAATAAATAAATTTCGAACTACCACTACACCCAACTGTTTTGTTCCGGACATCTGCGTTTTATTAGCGGCAACAACTTGAATATATTCCACATTTCCGTATTCCTTTATGACGTGACTACAGCAGCGATGTACTGTGCTTACCATAACAAGTGTGAATGAGGTGGTTTGACCAGCTCTTGATGTTCAATGCACTAAATATATGCCACATGACCGCACAGTACTTTTGTAAAATGTTAGCGCATAGTTAATATACGAATGTATTTACGGTTGTTTCGATCGTATTTCGCTACTTACGCGGCCTCCTTGCCTGTACTAGCCACCAGCTAGTTATTATTGTGACTTTTCTGGTTGGTGACCAGGGAAGCTTTGTTGGTGTTTTTAACTAGCTATTAGGCCACCTACGTTGCCAGATATTTCGTAGATGCCGCGTTAGGTTTTGTCGAGATTGTGATATTCTTGAGCAAAACGTAAACAAACTTGATATGATTTATTACTTCGCAATAAAATTCACTTGCTATACGGGATGGCGCACAACCAGGCAAATAGAATGGCACACCACTACATGTACAAAACGTCAAGTTTTTTTCTTGATTGCATCATTACCGACCGGTATAGGTTGTGTTCTTACAAAATAGTAACATGATATCCGTCTGGCTGCTGCTGGAGTAGATAGCGGCTGCGTGTGGAACTCCTAATATTCAGCGTGTACATTGGCTTGTGTGTTCTCGTGTGTGATCCGTTCATGCTTGCATTTTTCTACGAGGCGTATTTACCATATTATTTGCGTGAAGTAATTAGCGACCATCTAACGATAGAGAAAACCGATGTCATTCAATTCACTATCTTATATACATTAATAAAAGACTTCTTGGTATGGGAATGCACGTGCACATGTAAACAGAAAGGACCTGAACCTCTAAATGGCTTGTTGTAGTTTGCTGGACTTAATACGGTTACTAAATGGCTAACGTGGTTACTAACAAATTATTCACGGACTAATGAACTAAACATGCCAGTCAGCACTCTTCACTTACTAGGTAGCAAATATCTATAACTTGCATTTTACAACCTTCAATTATAAGACGTTATTGCTTCTCGTGACAAGTAAATGGTTAATAATTAGTTAGTGAATATGCCGACCTTTTTCTCGAAAGTGGTGGCATCGGAAAACGTCGCTGCTCATTTCTGCTAGAATAGCAAGTCTCTTCGGCTGGTTCCTTTGTGCTCTCTTCAGTGAGTAGCTTCGTAAATTGACATAAGGTCAATTATTTTTCAGAACATAGAATACAAAACGTTTGTGCACCCACGTTTTTTTTTTTGGTGGGGGAACTAGTTATACAATTGGATTCTTTTTGAGAGTTGCAGCAAATAGCTGTCATATCGGCTACAGCTACATTTGTAAATATAATAAAATTGCAGGACCAAAATATTTGTTATCACTTATATCTATTCCGAACGAAAGCGTACAACTGCACGTCCTGAGTCAGGCCACTTCAAGCACCATGCGGTGCATAATGCGGCACTATTTTTTATGTGTAGCTATACTGTGCAACAACTGGCTAGTTATGAATTTGTATCATTCAGTTATTTTTGCTCCTCAATAGATGTAATTACTCGGAGAGACACCAAAAGTATGTGCACGAGTTCACAGTAAAGATAGAGAATAACACCGAGTGATGTCCGTTTATAGCCCCACCGCGGTGGTCTAGTGGCTAAGGTACTCGGCTGCTGACCCGCAGGGCGCAGGTTCAAATCCCGGCTGCGGCGGCTGCATTTCCGATGGAGGTGGCAATGTTGTAGACCCGTGTGCTCAGATTTGGGTGCACGTTAAAGAACCCCAGGTGGTCTAAATTTCCGGAGCCCTCCACTACGGCGTCTCTCATAATCATATAGTGGTTTTGAGACGTTAAACCCCACATATCAATCACTCAATCGATGTCCGTTTATAGGCACTTTTCGATGGCGTCAGCACAAAAGATGAAAGAGAAGGATAGAGACGACGAATTATCACCAAGACAGCAGCTGAAATTTTTCTTGAGAACCTATTACGCGCAAAAGTAGGTGGATTAGCGTCCTTGATTGTGTCAGTCCACAGTCACTAAGCGGTGTCCGCCTATTTGCGAGATCAAGCCGATATGTCACGCAATAATTCAATAGACGAGGTCATATCTCTGACTGCTTGGCATAAAGCCAGCCTACTGTCACGTTTTTTTCCGAACATGAGCCAAAATACATCGTTATGTGTAATCTGTGTGTCGTGATATGGCGGTTTGGAAACTTTAGTAATTCTGTGCGCCAGAATATAGACGTCCATTTTGTGCGCTGCGCCCGTAAACTGGGGTGCTTTCTGTATATAGTTCGTTCAGAGTATAAGGTGCTTTATTTTAACGTTTTATTTCAAAACCATGTTAAGCTTAATTATAAGGGAGAATCAGTTAAGTTCATTGAAATTTGTGTCTGTCTGTTTGTCCGTCCATCCGCTCACCCGTCCGGTCATCTGTCCATCCGTCAATGCGTCCGTCTCTGTGTCTGACGGTCTGTCCGCCCGTGTACACCTATCGAGTGAGTGATCCAGCTAGGGGGTCACGTACCACGACAAGCTAGGAGGAAGAGACCCAGAGCTTCGCACCTAAAAAAAAAGCATAGTTTATCTCTCCATCATAGGAATGATGTAACACTAAATGAAAACTTGTGCTTGGTTTTTTGTAATAGCCCCTGGAACGTGCACCCCGCGCTTAGTGCGCATTACAGTCCCGACGACTAGCATTCGTAATCAATGACGGAACACATCTTTGTGGGAGCTGTAGTAGTTAACGGTGAGAGCCTATTCACAGAAAGCGGTGTGACAGCTAACGAGCGTCACTGACTGAACTGGAGCCCTCCACTATGGCGTCTCTCATAATCATATGGTGGTTTTGGGACATTAAACCCCAGAAATGAATGAATGAATCGCTGACTGAACTGAAAACTTGGGCTAAGGTCGCAATCCCACTGCATGTTAGAGCTTTAGAACACCACGGCCATACTACGGTGAAACGCCACGCGTGTCGTGACTACTCGGTAAGATATGGTATGAACACCTTAATAACTTCCTGAGGATCAGTTCAATTCTGATGCTGACTGCTCTCACGTCAGGACAAAAGTCAAGCTCCTCGCCTGGTTGCGATTTTAAGTGCGAATGCACTTGATAAGCGACCCTGAGTCCGCCATCCCCGGTGCGGCTCCTTTTTTCCCCTAGCAACGGCGCGAGGAGCGGAGAGGAGCGTCTGTAGCAACGGCGCAGCGACGTCACACACCACATGATTGCGCGCGCTCCACCCTCCGCGCCGTGGCGGCGCGCGCCACCATGACTTGCTTGAGATCGGCAAGTCGTCATAGGTATGGATCCATCGCAGGCATGAACGTCGACTGCGATTCCTCCAACAACGAGTAACGCAATCGAATGCGAGCATTGCAGGCGTCGTCGAAGAAGTCACCCCGGTTGAAGACAAGGCAGCGCGGCGAAGGGCGCGTGATGCCGAGCGCAAGCGGGCGAAGCGGGGCGTGGACATAAACATCATTATAGTGCGAATTTACTCTCACATATACGCGTAAACTCACCACAATTTCCCGAGAGGGTCTTATGGTTCCTGGGAATCGCAATGTGATCACACAGGAGAGTTTGCATTAACTCACTGGACAATGCCAACGGATTTTAACTTTACTCCCCCGTGCATTCGCACTTAACCATGCTCACCCTCGGGGAAATGCTTGGGAGTTTTTTTCACGGGTCAGACGTCAGTGACAAACGCACTCTTGCAACCAGATGCAGTAGGCACGCGTCCCAGGGGTATTTTAATATCGATGGATGCGCTTTATTCTATGCCTATGAAATGCGTGTGTTCCGTGTTTGGATCGCGTAGCATCACGCGTTGCAGGTGCTTATCGTGGAAGCCATGGTCCGCATGCATTACTCCGTTTTGCCGACGCCGACTCCACATGCCGATCAAGAGAACTGTGAGAGGAAAGCCTGAGGTGTAAAAGGCATGTTTGTTAAACCTCACAGTAGGTGACCGTGGCACCGTAGCAGTTAGTGCAAGAACGGATAGATATTCAATAACGGAATTATTAACATTTGGTGGCGGAAAAAGAGGGCTCGTACTTCGAGAACGTGATGCAGTTTTTGCCTCGGGAACTGTGCCATTTACTTTTTACGAGTTGTTTGCATATGGTCGTCGACGTATCGGGGCCAGCGTCAGATGACAGGGCGAAGGAGAATGGTGGTTGTTGCTGGTCGAAGACTCCGGCGGGAAAATGACAAATCGCGGTCTGAAGCGTAGAAAAACGCGTGACCCTATTCAGGTGCGCATGGATCATTTTGGGAATGTAGTGGTTGGCGGGAGAACAGGGGTGTGACTTGTCCGGATAAACCACTCGAAAAGCAGATTCGCGGGTAGTCGGGTGTGCGCCAGGTATTGGTGACTCAGCGAACTGGAGGCCGTGGTGGAGGGGGGAGGGGCGTAAGTACGAGCAAAAAAAAAACGGAGCCGAAGCTCGGAACGTCTGTTGTCGTGCTCGAGCTCTTTCTTCGGCGTACGTCAGTGGTGCGGTGACTGGTGGCTCTCGACTCTGGCCAAAGAACAGTTGGTCTTGTATAATGCGTTGTATTTCGGGACTCAGCTGCGTACTGACGTGCGGCAGGCTGAGCGGGAGTTGACGAGCAACCTCTTCGCACGCAAATGCCGTAATCTGCGAGAGAAGAACGAGATTCTGTGAGGGAGTTTGGTCGAACAACGATTCCTTATGTGGCACAAGGTGGCAGGTGACGAGGCGTAATCGGCGAAGTTCCTCCTACCTTTGGCAAAGCTCAATAACTTGAACGAGAGTACTCGGGTTTTTAAAGCTCAATATCTGGAACGCGTTCTCGTCGGTTCCCTTCAATATGGTTGTGCTTCCGTGCGTCCGTTCGTGAATCCTTCCGTGCGTGCGTTCGTTCGTTTGTGCGTCCGCGCGTACGTCCATCTATCCATCCACCTGTCCATGCGTCCGCCCACTGGTCTGTTTGTGCGTCAGTGCATTCGTTCATCCGTCCGTCCACTTCGCCCCACTCGTCATTATTTACCTTGTGGATATGCTGTAATTTTTTTTTCGGGGGAGGGGCATCTCTTGTGATTGACATTTGCCTGTGAGGTTAGCAAAATTTATTTTGACGTGTGTTTAGAAAACGTTTAAACGATTTAGAATACTTCGTACTTAAATATGTGACAGCAGTGAGCCGACGTGGCCATTTAAAAAAAAGTGGTTAACGATTTAGAGTACTCGGAACTTGTGGTTAGCCGTTTCTTGTGGTTAGAAAGGAAACGTGTTTCCGATTTCGAGTACTTCGTACTCAACAATGCAAGGGCAGGGAGCCATCCTTACCTCACATTGTTTCCAATTGGGTATAGAAAGGGTGTTTGCCGATTTAAAGTACTTTGTACTCTACTTGAGAGAGCGTAAAGCCAAGTCTGTGTGTTTCGAAAAAGTGTTTAATGAATTCGAGTGCATCGTACTCGACTACGAGAGAGCAGTGGGCCATCCCGATAACACAAAGGCAAACACTGGGCTCGGTGTGTGTTTGGGAAAAAGTTGTTGACGACTTCGGGTACTTGGTATTCTACTAGGGGAGAGCAAAAAGCTTTCCCTACGATTAAGTTCATGCGCTATGTCGCTCTGTCCACCCGACGTAAAATGGGCAATAGTAGACCGTGTTTACAAAAAAGCGGTTACCGGTATTGAGTACGTCGTGCTCTATTATGGGAGAGCATAATGCCGTCATGAAGGCCTCACTCTTTATGAGGCCCTGTCACCGAGCACAAACGCCAGAGAATACCTTGAACACACTGTCTATGGAGCCCAAAGTGTCAATGTCCTGCGACAACTATGACTTTTTCAGGAGTCTCGAAATTCGCACAGACAATACGTGCGTGTTATTTGAATTCCTTTAGTTGAAAACATAAAAAAAACATATTTATTTTGGTAGAGTTCTGTAAGTATTCTCACTTAACGCATCTCTTTTAACCGAATGAATAATATAGTAAAACTGTGAGTGCTCCATAGCATTTGTATATGTAAGTCATACAAAGGAAAATAAGTGACCTCAGCTTGTGCGTTTTCAGACCTTCAAGGCATGAAGGTCAGCAAAATCAATCAGATATTTTTCGAGAAAAGGAGCATCAAGTTTCGAACTTTTTTGAAAAATTGATGTCGGAAAAACGTACCTTTATGTTTGAAAACTCAAAAAGAGGCACAGACAGTGCTCGAAACATAACTTCAAATCTACTCCACAAATATGCAACAAACACATATGAATATAGGAGGAAATTCACGTACTGACCGGAGCTAGCCTTAGAGTTTTTAAAGAATACCTACATGACGAAATCTTGACTGAAAACTGCATGTAAAAATACTTGCGACACAGGAGACGCGGCGGTCTTTGGCGCCATTTCAAGAAGGCTTCACGTGATGGCCAGTGCGCGATAGGGCTACAGGAAGTGTGTAGTATTTTAAAACGATAGCGTTAAAAATCTCGTTTGGCAGAAATTCCGATGTTGGCGTCAGTCTCTTTGGTTGTGAGCGAAATATTGTCTTTGCGTGACAAAAAAATTGGCAGATCCCACGTACAGTGGAAATCAATGATATCTGAAGCACGAATAAGAAATGTTGATATGTCACTTTAAAATCAGCACAATGTTACGAGAAGGAGGTAAATATGCCCTACATGACTTTCGTGTCATGATGATCATGTTTGAATGTGTCGTTCACCTTCGTCAACTATTCATGTCATGTGATAACAAATTTAGTATACGTGGTGCTAGCGAAACGGCCGCGAGCACGTTATGAGCGTGGTATGTTGTCATGTTCTTACATGACACGCGTGTCAGGATTATCATGTTTGCAGCAGTCATATATTTCGTCATTGCGTCACGTTACACCAAATTTGGTATATGTAAAGCAAATGAAACGACCACGAGCGTATCATGAAGGGCCCAATATACTCCAATGTAGCGTTCATGCGCGCATATGCTGGGCACAGTGATGCTACTCTAGCAAAACCCAAGCACTTTATAGAGTGACGGCAGGCACGACCAGCGTCCGTCGGCGCGGCCCGACGGCAACCGGCGCCAAATGCAACAGGCTGAATTTCATATCGATCCATTGCCCACACAACACTTTGTCTCCCTCTTTTCGTGAGGAGGGACGCCGGACGTGCTGAAACGCACATGCGTCAAAGCAACGCAGCGCAGCGCGCGCCTGCGAGTATATGGCAGGACTGGTGCCTGGCGTGGCAACGCGGGCGTGACGCGATGAAATGAACGCCGGCAAGCAGGCGCACCGCGTCACGTCAAATGTATTGGCGCCTTGACTGTGGCATACAGTTATGTTCTGACATGACACGCATCTCACGATTATCATGTTTGTACCAGTCACGTACATTAGTCATCCATTGGCGTCACGTAATACCAAATTTGGCATATGTGAAGCTGGCGAAACGCCCGCTAGTGCATCATCAGGGTGGCATGTAGTCATGTTGTTACATGACAGGCATGTCGTGATTATTGAGTTTGTATGTGTCATTTATTTATGTCGTTCGTTCGCATCGAGTGATACTGACTTCGGTATGTGAAGCTAGTGAAAGGGCTGCGTGCGCATCATGAGCGTAGCATGTCATCATGTTGTTATACGACACGCATCTCGTGTTTATCACGTTTGCGCAATTATCATAACTTCGTCATCCATTCACTTCCCGTGTTACTGAATTCGGTATACGTGAAGTTAGCGAAACGACCGTGACTGCACCATGAGCGTGGTGTGTAGTCATGACTAGTCATAACATGAAAATAATGAGACGCATTTCATGATTTCCACGTTAAGGTCTGTTGCATGTGTTCGCCATGCAGTATGTCATGCCATGCCAGTTTTGCAACATGCCATATGAACGAAACCTCCGGAAGAGCGGCAGGGCCATAAATTGTAAATCGTGACATTCGTGACATACATGTCATGATTTTCTTGTTATGACTAGACAAATATGTTCTTCATTCAATCATGTTATGCCGTACCAAGTTTGGCATCGATACCATTATCGAGACGGTCATTTTGGAAGCTTTTAACTTGGCGTGCAGGAGGATCACTACATCAAGTGAAAATAAAATGATCATGGCTTTCGCCTCGGATTTTTAGGTGAATGCCTAAGGATGGTAGAGTGGGTGCAAAGCTTTATGGATGTCCACAAAGCGCCACAATTGCGCAGCGAACTCCCACGTCGGGACCGCTAGACAAGCTGGTCGGCCGCTCAGGGGGCCACCCTGTGAGGTTTTCTGTCGGCACTTGTGTGGACAGAGACGAAAAAATCCCGGGATGCGAGTAGGATGCCGCTTCACTATAAAATAGACTGCGCACGTTAAAAAAAAGTGCAATCTGCTGGTAGCACCGCCAACACTTGGTTGCACTGTAAGCTTTCTTTATTTCCCCGCATTGCGGTGGTAATTCATAAATGTCGAGTATCAGTTGTTTCATCTATGTCATTCATTGCACCTTTGAACACCAATTTTTCGAAAATTTGACGCAACTGGCTGAAGTGCCAGACGGCCTTTATTGGTGTTCTCAATATCACTGATTTCCTAATTCTTCCTTTTCCTTTCCGTGTAACCGCATTAGCGTTCGACCAAATTCAGAACCTTTAATTTCCTCAAAGTTCCACTACGACGTCTCTCATAATCATATGGTGGTTTTGGGACGTTAAATTTCAGAGATCAATTATGTACTTTTCCTCAAAATACCTTCGATTATTTGCAGCTAACGGCTAATACACGAAATAACTAATGTGTCTAGGATTTTTCAAAGTGAATCACAATCACAAACAGCCAATTGTACTCAGATATAGTACTTAAAACAATGTGACAACAACATCGATCACTTCCATAGAAATGAAACGAAGCAACACATAAGCAAAAAAAGCTTTCGACATACGCTCCCCGCGTTAATAGAGTAAAACCCATGGCAACAGTGCCTACAAACAACGTCCTGAAATTTTTTCCTCTCAAGGAATGCCTTTTTAAGCTATGAAACTGTCATATACAAAAAACGCTCTACGATCACGGCGAAAACCACTGTAAAGGAACAGATTTTACGCGAAGAATGGAAAAGTACTTTGCGTATGCCAGAAATGCGGGGTTCGCCAGCGCTGCTTCGCGAGGAGGATAATAAGCTCGATTTTAAGCTGAGGAAGGACATCACCCTATATAGCGACCGTCGTTAAAATCAATGTTCTATGCTCGGGAAGCTTTTTTCTCGCTGCTTAGTGCTGTGACTAATGCAAAACGCTATTCTTTTTCTCCGCTAGCAGAGGAAGCCGTCTCGGTATCCGCTAAGCCTTAACGAGAACTGAAAAGGAGCCAGAAGACAAAGGCAGAGGCAATTACGAAGCAAGCAATCTAAGATTATTCTCGCTTTTCATGCTCTTTCAAGATCCGCACTCTTTCATGAAAAATTTCCTGAATAAAAAGACGACTGGTAAACACAGATGTCACAGTCTGTACATTTGCGTGTTTTTTGCACCTGTTTGTAGGTCTTGCTGCTAACGACAATGTTTTCTTTTTATTCTGGCACGAGCGAAGACTATATCAAGAACTTCTTATGTAAATGAATTTTTTGTGTGCGTGCGTGTTTTGTCGTCATTTTCTAGTATCTTTCTTGCGTAGAAGATTCAAACCGGGCCAGATCAGAAAATTCTGTACTAAGGCGCAAGAAGAGATTGGAGGAGAACTCTTTAGCGAAGGCGGAAAGGGAAAGAATTGTTTGTAAACAGGAAAGAAA
Organism: Rhipicephalus microplus; assembly: GCF_043290135.1. Classification (NCBI taxonomy): domain Eukaryota; kingdom Metazoa; phylum Arthropoda; class Arachnida; order Ixodida; family Ixodidae; genus Rhipicephalus; species Rhipicephalus microplus. The sequence goes on along the minus strand of NC_134701.1, from coordinate 166,161,100 downwards.
GTAAAATTTGCTTTCTGAAGCACTTTCTCGCCTGTTGGTAATGCTGTTACGACTCGCACCGCCGTCGACACTGTTGCGTAGTGCGCCGAGATCACGGGCCGCCGAGGTTGTTCCGTAGCGTGTTTCTCAGCGCGCGGCTGCGCAGAGCTGATAGACGAGCGGACAAGACATCAGTAAAACTCAACCTTCTGCCCACTCCATCTGTTCCCTTGAGCAGAGCTCTCTCAGCTGTGTAGCGGCTGTTGCTATAGAAGGGAGTGGAAGGTTGGTTGCATCGTGTCCGTCTTGTCTTGTCGTAGCTGCTGCTGCTTGTAAAGGATGGAGACCAGCGCCTTTCGATGCGTTGCAACAACTCGACTTTATGTACAGGAACGTATGTACAAATTTAAATACTTCACCGTTCGAACCATCGCATGCTGCCTCGGCAAAGCCGATAGGGCAGAGCACTCTTTACTGCAACCAGAATCCCCGTAAGGAAACGAGAGCCAGGTTTTAACACCTCAGTTGTCCCTCCCAATTGCCCTACCGCGTTGGTCTAGTGGCTAAGGTACTCGGCATGCTGACCCGCAAATCGCGGGTTCGAATCCCGGCTGAGGCAGCTGCATTTCCCATGGAGGTGGAAATGTTGTAGGCCCGTGTGCTCAGATTTAGGAGCTCGTTAAAGAACCCCAGGTGGTCGAAATTGCCGGAGCCCTCCACTACGGCGTCTCTCATAATCATATGGTGGTTTTAAGACGTTAAACCCCACATATCAATCAAACTGTCTGTCGGCCTCCTCACGCTCGCAAAGTTCGCGCCTTTCTGCTTCTTCGAGGCGTGGTTTGTTATTCGCCCAGGCCTCACCTTCCTCAGCCGTCACTCCTTCATCCTTCATGATCTCAAGGATAGCCTGCTTTCGTTTCGCACGGCCTGAAGTGAGGCCAAGTTCCTCACAAATTTCGATGAGTTCCTTCACTTAAATGTTCTTTATCGTTCACACTGGCTTCTTGCTGTTTGGCCTTGTTAGGATTCTAATTGCCGAGCCCACTATAGGTCGACTAGCAAGACGCGCAAGCGATATTTAACACTACAGTGTTTACACCATCTGCGATAACTTAGGTTTCAAAGCACTCCAGCCTGACTTGAAACGATCAAAGCTCACTCTAATGCTTCACACGGCCCTCATAATAAATACTCAGACTTGTGCTAGAGTAGCAAGGTGAACTGAGGGAAAACATCAAGCACTCACCACATCGATGTCGCTGGCACCGGCCGATCCCGAACCTGCCGTCCACTGTTACGACTTGCACCACCGCCGACATTGTTGCGTAGTGTGCCGAGGTCACGAGCCGCCAAGGTTGTTCCGAAGCGCGTTTCTCAGCACGCGGTGGCCTCTGGGCAGAGCAGATAGACGAGCAGACAAGACGATGGTGAGTTAAGACATGGTTTATGAACAGCATTAAATACAGGCGTTACATATTCGGCACTGGGGTCGACTGCTTAAGGACTGGAAGAGCCGAGATGTCTTCTCTCTGACGCATACGTCGGCTGCTTGGCGAAGCGCCGCGTGGTTCTTATAGACCCCAGGTGATCCTTTATGTCATGAACGTCCAATCAGAACTGCATCTGGTGGCGTCAGCTTCCTCGAATCAGGACCCGCCACTGCGTGGCATCCTGATCCTCTAATCTAGAGCCGCTGCGCTGGGTTGCACCCAAGGAGGAGTGAGGTTGTCACGCATTGAGTAAGACTGGCCAGACTTAATGACGCCACTTGCATCATCGGGCTGCTATCGGCCCCTGGGTTGAGGGAGCTCGCTGTGCGTTGCGTAAGACACACCTGCGCCGCCTGGTTAAATGACGTCGTTGAGATAATGGCGTCAGGCGGGCTAGCTCACTGGCCTTGAGACAGCTTGCCTTAGCAGAGGCAGCGACGTTGGGTCTCGACTCAGGCGTAACAATGCGCAAAGGGCAAGCAGGCGTGCGTACACCAAGCTTCTTCGAGTATAATGCAGTGGGACACTGTTTTCCTTTCATAGCACGACATATGAAAGTGTTATCTCATTGGCTGTACTTCCCAGAGAAGTCCGCCATACGTAAAATGACAAACGCACTGCATCTTCACGAAGTGAATCACGACGAGTGGCTGAAGCAGTAGAATTGTTCGGGTGTTAACGTAAATTGGAATGTTCGTGGATGATATCATGATTTATACTGAAGTGCAGTCTGCTTCTGATCAACATCAGCTAGATAGGGCTTTATGTGACATATCATCTTGGTGCGACAAATGGGGCATGAAAACTAGCACTACAAAAACAGTTCTTTTACGTATAACCAAGAAACGAAACCCCATAACTTTCCGGTACAAAATTAAAAACACCTTAATCGAGGAGGTTAGTAAGTTTAAATACCTAGGTATCGTATTGAACTCCAGATTAGATTGGAACGACCACGTTCAGCAGGTAACTTCTTCAGCGCAAAAAAAACTTGGTCTTTTACGGCATAAACTTCGAGGTACACCTAGTAACGTTAAGTTTTTAGCGTATAATTCCATAATTAGGCCTAAACTGGAGTATGCAGCGGTTGTTTGGGACCCACGCACGAACAAAAACATTAACGAATTGGAGAAGGTTCAGAGGAGGGCTGTTCGTTTTATTTATAATAAATATAAAAGAAGTGATTCTCCGTCAGGTATCATGGCACTCAATAAAATCCAACCACTACACATTAGACGCCAAATTGCCCGCTTAGCTTTTATGGAATCCCTAATTAAATGTAAGACTGGATTATCACCCACTCCATTCATTAGTCCGTCCACCACGAGGAAAACACGACACACACATAGCCACAGTTTATCCCCATTCTTTGCCCGAACAAATACCTTTAAGTTTTCATATTTTCCACGCACGGTAGATGACTGGAATAAATTGCCAGAAAGAATTTTTAGTGAAAATTTTATGACAGCCCTACACGATCATTTTAGAAACTTTTAATTACTGACGTTCGGGTTTTTAGCAATGTTTCTTGAAGTTGTGCGTCATTTTCTAGTTTTATTTGGATTGGAAACCCTGCGATGTTTGTGCGAAAAGTTGGTTTCACCGTGGCTTGTTTATTTTGTAGTTGCAAGCGAATTCTGCGTTTTGTTGCTTCATTGTTTTTGTTACATTGCATTGCATTGTATGTGCGTGAACATTCTTTTTTTCTGCCCGTCCTGCTTGGACCATTAAATTGGTCTGCAGTATTGTATAAATAAAATAAAATAAAAATAAATCACCCGTGACATTCTTAACTCACTCATGCCAATAAGTGACAGTGTAGTGCAGTTGCATAGAATGATTATTTGTCAGGACTTGTGTTTTGTTTTGGGGTGTGGATTTTTTTTTTTGCCTTAACTGTTACTTTTTCGTTGGAAAATACGAAGTCAATGCACGCTCTTCTAGTGTTTGCAGATTGTTTCCAGTCATACGATAGGCATCGTAGAGTGTACCAAGACGACATACATTGAACAAGCAAGTCGTTGCCCATGGCATCAACGTTGAAGTGTTTGACAAGTACGAAGAAATCGTTCTTTTAGTTTGATTCGTAATTGTGCAAAACTAGCTGGATATACTTTTTGCTACCTTGCCTCGGGACAAAGTCAGGGACAAGTACACTGTCACGACGGCGATTCCGTCAGATAGGTTTATATCAGCGTGTTAACCGGTGTAAGATTGGCTCGCTTTTGGAAGATCAAGATTCACCGTTGCCCTTGCAAATTCATGTACATCTCAACGCCACCCGTTGGACGATCTGCTTCTTGTGAGCAGATGACGGTGAATAATTGATTGATTTGCGGTCTTGCATTCCACGTTTTGGTAAAGCAAAGGATGTCTGTTTTCGTTAGTATGCATGGGATCTCGTTTAACGTCGTCTGTTGGGTAATCGAGGTAGAGAGCGTTTGGCAAGGTAAAACATACTCTGATGTGGAATCTAAGACTGAGAGGTACCATTGCGGGTCAGCAATCCCTGGTGCTCGAGACATTGATATAATCCATCCAGCATGTTCTTGTCCACGTTACTATCTGTTTTGGTAGAAACCGTCTACTCTGTTTACCGTTTCGTCGCCGCGTCCCCAGATCGCGCCTCAGAAGCACCAACTTGGCTTTTCCGTTGAGCCGCCGCTTCTAACACCCTCAACTCCGAGTTCGCTTAACGTTTTAAATGCGAAGCATTTCTTAGGGAACTTCGGTGATACTGAGCGTATCTATCTATCTATCTATCTATCTATCTATCTATCTATCTATCTATCTATCTATCTATCTATCTATCTATCTATCTATCTATCTATCTATCTATATATCTATCTATCTATCTATCTATCTATCTATCTATCTATCTATCTATCTATCTATCTATCTATCTATATATCTATATATCTATCTATCTATCTATCTATCTATCTATCTATCTATCTATCTATCTATCTATCTATCTAGCCACCTACGACTTTTAGCTCTCCTGGCCGTTTCGATAATGGTCTTGATACCAAACTTGGTATGGCATAACATGACTGTATGAATAACCTATTTGAATATTCACAACACGAAAATCATGACATGCATGTCATGAATGTCACGATTTACATTTCATGGTCCTGCAGCTCTTGCGGTGGTTTCGCATGGCATGTTGCAAAACTGGTATGGTATGAATACACTTCATGGAGAACACAACATGAAAAATCATGACATGTGTGTCATGTAACGACATGACTACATGCCACGCTCATGATGCGCTTGCGGCCGTTTCGTTATAGTCACATATATCAAATTTGGTATTACAGTACGTGAATAAATGAGGAAGGTATGTTACTGGTGCAAAATGATAATTATGGGATGCATGTCATGTAACATCATGACTACATGCCATGCTCATGATGCGCTGGCGGCCGTTTCTCTAGCTTCACTTGTACCAAATTTTGCATTACGAGACGTAAATGGATGACGAAGGTATGATACTGATGCAAACAGGATAAACTTGAGATGCATGTCATGTAACAACATGACTACTTGCTACGCTCATTACCGTTTCACTAGCTCCACAAGTATCAAACTCGGTATTACGTGATGCGAACGAATGACATGGGTAAATGTCACATCCAAGCATGATAATCACGACAAGCGTGTCGTATAACAACATGAATACATGTCGCACTCATGATGCGCTCGTGGCCGTTTGGCTAGCTTCAAAGATGCCAATTGGGTATTACGTGACGCCAGTGGTTGAAGAAGATGTGTGACTGGTGCAAACATGACAATCACGGGGTGCGTGTCATGCGAGAACATGACTACATGCCACAATCAAGGCGCCAATAAATCACGTGTTGCGCGTGATCGTAGGCGTTCATTTCTTCGCGTCACACCGGTGTTGCCACGCCAGGCGCCGGTCCGGTGATATACTCGCAGGCGCGCGCCGCGCTGCGTGGCTTTGACGCATGCGCGTTTCAGCACGTCCGGTGTCCCTCCGTCAGGAAAAGAGAGAGACGCGGTGTTGTCTGGGTAACGCATCGGCGCGAAATACAGCCCGTCGCATTTCGCGCATGATGCCGTTGGGCCACGCCGATGGACGCTGGTCGCGCCTGGCGTCAGACTAGGGAGTGCTCGTGTTTTGCTAGCGTAGCGCCGCTGTGCCCAGCGTGCGCGTGCGTCAACGCTACATTGTAGTATATTGGGCCCTTCATGATGCTCTCGCGGCCGTTTCGCTAGCTCTACATATACCAAATTTGGTGTTACGTGACATCAATGGAAGACGAAATATACAACTGGTGCAAACATGTTAATCCTGACACGCGCGTCATGTAGGAAAATGACAACATACTACGCTTGTAGCGTGCTCGCGGCCGTTTTGCTGGCTCCACTTATACTAAATTTGGGATCACGTGACGTGAATAGATGACGAAGGTAAACGACACATCCAAACAATATAATCAGGACACGGATGGCATGTACGGCATCGTTTACCTCCACATTGTAACGCTGTGCTGATATTGAAGTGACATATCAACATTTCTCGTTCGTGCTTCGCATATCATCGAGTCCTACTATACATGGGACCTGCCATTTTTTTTTTTTGTTTAGCCGCCGTTTCCCGCGCTTTATACGTTAGTTTTCCGCCATGGCAGAAAGAGAGTGTTCTAAGACCATCGTCGTCGACGGGTGCCTTACATGTGATAACGCCCTAATATTTTATTGTCATCACCATCATCCTGTTTAGAAAAAGGGGTTGACGGTTTAGAGTGTTTAGTACTTTAATATGGGAGATCTGAAAGCCGTCCCTTGGACATGGCGACCGAAAGAAGGCTGGTATAACTTCATAGAGAGTACAGCGAACAGTGTGCAACGGCATGGCCTAGACCGTATCCTTCGCCTTTAAAGAAGCTCAGGTGTAGTCATCTTATTGAGAAAAAAGGGACAAGAAAATTTTTGTCTGCTTGACATACTGCTTCGCTTTCTTTCTTCATTTTGTTCGTTCTTCCTTCCTTTTTTTCTTTCATTATTTCTTCAACAGGAGCATCAGAGGTTGAGGAAAGGTTGAAGAGAGGGAAGGATGCAAATTCTTCATTCGTAGTCGAGAGCACGGCTTAGCCTCCTTAGGGGAATGGGGAGAGGATATTAAATGTGTGAAGAGAGAATAATGATAAGACAAATGATGTCCATGACCGAAGACGCGGCGGGCGGCTTCTATAGGCAGTTTCTTAGTCCCGTGTCCCCAAGAAAGCAGATAACTGCCTTGAAGGCCTGCGTGTGGTGCCGTGCAGAGAAGAGGAGGTCCGTCTAGGTAGTCCTAGGTAGACCATGGCGACGTAGTGCATCCTGCCAGGCGCCTAGTTGTGATTGAAGACCTGAGGTACTTTTAAATGTGAAGCATTTCTTAGCCAACTTCGGCGCGACCTTGAGAGTATCTATCTATCTATCTATCTATCTATCTATCTATCTATCTATCTATCTATCTATCTATCTATCTATCTATCTATCTATCTATCTATCTATCTATCTATCGATCTGTCTTTCTGTCTGTCTGTCTGTCTGTCTGTCTGTCTGTCTGTCTGTCTGTCTGTCTGTCTGTCTGTCTGTCTATCTATCTATCTATCTATCTATCTATCTATCTATCTATCTATCTATCTATCTATCTATCTATCTATCTATCTATCTATCTATCTATCTATCTATCTATCTATCTATCTATCTATCTATCTATCTATCTATCTATCTGGCCGCCTACGACTTTTAGCTCTACCCCACAGGGGCGTCTGCGCAAGCAGGCATTTAGTGCGTAGTGGCACCACGGACCGGAGCTAACGGGGTGTTTCGACTCCCTCTCAAATCTAGCCGTGCGTGGATGAGCCGTGTCTGGGGAAAATGGGATCCTGTGTATTTGTGCCGACGCTGAGTGATTGGACCTATAAGGTCTCGCGGCAGAGGCAACACACCCATTTGTCCCTGGCTACACGTAGACGGCACCCCTGGGCTGACCCATCCAGGGGAAATCGGCAGTTGCATTTTCCTATCTCTCTCTTCTCTCATCTTCGTCTTGATCTCTTACTATTCTATCTATCCTGTCATCTTCTATCTATCTTCCATTTACTTCCGAGTTTGCTGGCGGCTAGGGTTAACCTTGTGTAGTTACCCTACCTTGGGTAGTTATATCTGGTTATACCGGCGATGTATGACTGGCGCCTTCAGGTGTTATACCTTGTAGAATCCCCCTGTTGGGCTCGGTGGTGGGTGGCCACTATCACTACCGAACATCAAATGCTCCACATGGCAAAATATTTCCCCCTTCTCAATGATCGATCCTTGAAAAGCAACCGCACCGACGAAAGCTCCAAACGAACCAGAACCGATTGTGACCACTTCCCACGCTTTCTAGTCATACTCTCTCTTGCATATAACGTCTCTGATGCAGGACTGTCAATTTTCCTGATAGCTAGAACCCTTGATAACCTAATAGAAAAAAGTACGACGCATAGAAACGGTCATCTGGTGATCTTCTTGTTGAAGTAAGCCAGAAACAGCACACAAACACTCCTCTGAAACAGAAGCAGTTTGCCCACCTAGACGTGTCCATAACCCCCCCCCCCCCGCCCTGTTAACAATGTGCAAGGAATCGTTGCACAGCATGATCTGATGCGAGGAACCAAAGCTGACCCTCTTGAAGGCTTTCGAGAGCAAGGTGTAGTCGCCATCGGTCGGATCACCATCAGCCGAAACAATGAAGTGGTGACGCCCCATATAGTATTAACATTCAACCTCTCCATCCTGCCCGAATCTGTGAAAGCTTCGTTCCTTCACTAAGAAGTCCACCCCTACATACCCAATCCTAGAAGATGCTACAAATGCCAGAATTACGGACATGGGTCGAAAACCTGTCGTGGAAAACAAACATGGGCAAAATATGGTGATCATGAGCACCCAACCAAGAGCTGTACTTCCACGTAAACAGAATGCCCTAACTGTCACGGGCCGCACGCAGCGTACTCACGACATTTGCAATTTTCAAAATAAAAAGGAAATTGCCCAGATAGAAGTATTCTCTGAAGCCCGGAAGAAGGTCTCGCTCTTTTCCGGAAGCTCGTACGCTGACGCAGCACGCCGGGGGGCCGTGCGGCATCTAGCAACGTGGGCACGCAGTACAGCTTGGTTGATGTGTGCACATCTCGCCACCTCCCACCCCCCTAGCAGCCGCAGACTGCGCCAACATTCGAAATCCCGCAGGTCCATCATCATGCCGCAGGTCCGAAATCCTGCAACCTCCATTAGACCTCGGAAATAACACCGACAATCGAAATCCCGCAGGTCAACCTCCATAAGACGTCGGGGACGACACAAACAACTGAGAGGGCACCTGTCCTTTTTGAGAAACCTCCATCAGCCTCCGAGTTTTCACAGAGAGCAATGGATGTGACACCGGCGTCCTCAGCGTCCCCGATGCTCACGGAATCCCTCCTAGTGAAGCGGAGCCCAATAGAACGCCTCAGATGGCAGAAACACCCTCCAGTTCTGGCGCCTGACGAATACAGCGAAGTCTGAATAACCCTCCTTCCTTTCATCATTCTTAAAAATGGCAGCCGAGAGTATTATCTACTGAAACTGCCGTGGTCTACTGAAGAACCTGGACAACATTTATGGAATACTTGCGCAACACTAACCTACCACACTTTACCTGCAAGAGGCACACCTAAACTCATCACACACTGACTTTCTAAGAATATATGTAGAATACTGAAAGGACAGGCATGGCACTGCTCATTAATCCGATGATGTCACTATCGTAGTACAGAAAGCACTCCCGTCTCAATGCCTCACTCTGGTTACTGACTTAGAGGCAGTGGCAATATGAACCATTATCTTTGGACAAATGACAAATGTGTGCTCATTATATATCCCTCCAGACTACCACCTGTATACTAAAGAGTTCGAAACACTAGTTAACCAGCTCCCACATCCATACCTCCTGGATGGAGATTTTAATGCGCACAACCTTCTATTGGGATGCAGAAGAACAGATTCTCGAGGCTCCCTAATCGAAAACTTCCTGTTGTCTTCTGGCTCCTGTATTTTTAACAAAAAATAACCAACATACTTTAACGCAGCGCGCCACTCATACACAGCTATAGATCTCGCTATCAGCTGTCCTTCACTCATAACCTTTACGTGTCGTCATTTCAGTCTCATGAACAGAAGAGAACATCACGATGTAAATTTAGTTTTTAAATATCGCCCCGAAATGTCCGCATGAGCAGTCAGGCATCGTTAAATGTTTTACTATCAAAGTTGTCTGTCTAAAGCACACAGGAAGTACAAGTAAGGCGACTACAATTGTATACAGGTTTAGAGAACGGAATGCTGACTGGATAAAATTTCGAGAACCTACAAAACTGTCGCATTCCTCTATTGAAAACCTAGACATTGATGACTGTGAAGCATTGGTCGTACTTCATATCATACAGGCCGCACAGCAATCAATTTTACAGACATCTGACAAGACGCGAAACAAACGATAGCCCTGGTGGAATGCAGGGGGTAAAAACGCTCGTGACGGGAGAACCAAAACAAAGCGTGGTCGAAATTTCGCAGGTACCCTACAGCTGAAAACTTAAATTTCAAGAGGGCAAAAGAAAATGGTCGGCGCATCTGACGGGAATCAAAGCGGCAGAGCTGGCAGTCCTTTTTCTCGTCAGTTGACTCCTACACTGATACACATAGGGTGTACAACAGAGTGAGAGCACTTCAATGGCACAACACTCATCCGATTCCTCTCGTCAGTACTGCTGGTGATATGCTAGAACACCAGACAGATGCCATAAGCCAACATTTTGAGTGCATCTTCAGCTCAGCTCATAACACAGACTCTTTAAACGACACAAGCTTGCTGAGGAACGTACGCCTATCCGTGATAGAAAACCATCTGCTGAAGGCTACAATACTTTGTCTACCATAGACGAATTGAAGGCAGTGCTGGCAACTTGTGGCATTTCAGCAACGGACTCAGACAGGACTACATATGACATGCTGAAACATTTACACGAACACACGCTTGATGCTATTCTCTTACTGTTCAACAACGTATGGTCCTTTGGGCGTCTACCCATAGCCTGGAAAGATGCAGTTATCATAACCATCCTTAAAAAAGGAAAAGAAGCCACACTTGCTGCTAGGTATAGGCCTATCGCCCTGACTAGCTGCTTGTGAAACCGCCACCTCTTGTATTACCTTGTATATAATTGGCCAGCTTGACCGTCGTCAAGCTGGATTCAGATCAGGCTGGTCGACAACTGACAAACTGGTAGCATTCGAATCCTATGTCAGGGATGCCTTCATTCCCAAACAACACTGCCTTTCTGTATTTTTCGACTTGGAGAAGGCTTATGACACGACATGGCGTTATGGCATTATTCGTGACTTTCAATCTCTTGGAGTGTCAGGGAACATTCTGAATACAATTGAAAGCTACTTCTTTGAACGTACGTTCGTTGTTCGTGTTAATGCCCTTTCAAAGTGGTTTATGCAGGAAAATGGTGTCCCCCAAGGTGGCGTTCTTAGTTGCACACTATTCATCGTAAAAATGAACTCCATAAGCACTATACTGCCTAAAACAATCTCCTACTCTGTATATGCGGATGACATTCAGATCAGCTTCAAATCGTGCAACCTAGCCATCTGTGAACGTCAAATTCAGTTGGCAGCAAATAAGCTCTCCAGCTGGGCAGACAAAAATGGTTTTAAGTTTGACTGTAATAAGGCTGCCTACTCTTTCCAAAGGTACGTGGCATAAGGCCTTCCCCCAACATTTTAATCAATCGACACATCATTGCTACTAAGAAGGATCATAAATTTCTAGGTGTTGTAATGGATGAAAAGCTCAGTTTTGTCCCACATATCAAGCAGCGGCGTTTGTAATGCTTGAAAGCCTTGAACGTGCTCAAGATTCTCTCGCATCAGTCATGGGATACAGATCGCGACTGTCTAATAAACCTTTTCAGTAGTGTAGTGCTCTCACGTATTGATTATGGCTCGGTTAAATACGAATCAGCGTCGAGATCCGCACTTAAGATGCTCGACCCAGTGCATCACCATGGGCTTCATCTGGCCATTGGGGCTTTCCGAACCAACCCAACAGCCAGCCTGCATGTTGAGGCAAACTGGTGGTCATTAGAACAATGACGGCAGTTCACAAGCATCAAATATGCAACCAAGGTGCTTTCCCAAGTCGACCACCTATCTTGCGAGCTATTGCAGGATAACTCAATCACCCATTTTTGTTTGAGGCGACCATCAGCTACGCCAACATATCCCATCAGAGTGGCCTCACACTTTGAAAATCAGCATATACCCGCCTCCAGTCTTCAACTAAGCTCTTAAAAGGACACTGTGGCACCGTGGGAAATGCGGGTTATCAATTATGACCTGTCATTTCTAGACGTAGGAAAGCATGGCCCCCTCAGTGACAATCGATTAGCATTTTATGTATTGCAGGCAAAATACAAATGTGCTGAATACTGCACTGATGCTTCAAAGTCCTCGGCTGTCGCATGGGCAGCATATGGTCCAGCGTACTCTGAATCTGAGTTTGGTATCACGTGGCCTGAATAGATGACGAAAGTAAATGACGCCTCCAAACATGATAATCAAGACACGGAAGTCATGTCCGGCATCATTTGCCTCCACCTCACAACGGTGTACTGATTTTAAAGTGAAATGTCAACATATCTCATTCGGGCTTCGCATATCATCGATTCCCACTGTACGTGGATTCTGTCTTTTTTATTTGCCAGTTATGCCTGGCACTAGAGCACCGCAGAACACACACGTGGTGCAAAAGTCCAAGCCAGAGCAAGATTTCGTAGTGCTATACGGTGACACCAGATGAAAGAACATATTCACCTAGTGACGGTCAGGGCATGTCACAGTATACGACTGAGTCCATAGATACGCCTTACGCTTTTCACATTTCTTTCCATCAGGATAGTACGTTGTTACATTTGCACTAAACGACTGAGTCCATAGTTACGCCTTACGCTTCTCACATTTCTTTCCATCAGGATAGTACGTTGTTACATTTGCACTAAACGTGCGCATTGTGTGAATGCAAGCGTGAGTCGTAATATTGGCATTCTTTCGGCGAAGGAATGCTGCAACCATTTGGTGCCGCATACTACAGGCACACTGCGCGCACTTTACAGCTACAAAGCGAAATAGCTGGCGTCACGCTTGATTACACGCAGTAACGTCCTTACTCGTATGCATATTTGGCTCGTAGTTTTCCTGTTGATTGCGATTACGCACTGGCCGCGGAGCTGCATGTTTTTCGTTGCGGATAGAAATATGTGCAATGTATAAACACCGCACCCTACCCGATTCCCGTGTCGTGTTTTGATGTTCACAGACTGTGCTGAGTAAAAACTTTCTCTTGCCCTGATTGTTTTAGAATCCTAAGAAGGCGCAGTGGTGCCCAGACAGCTTCTTCTTATTCTCGCAATTTAAAAGTCCCAAAGCTAAAGCTTGTCTTGTTAACTTAGCGCAAGAGATCCACGCCTTAATAGTTCGGAACAAAATGACTTCAGGGTGCGAGATTATGCTACAGGAAGCCTTGGCGCCTGCGTGTTAGACAGGCGTGCTATGGTATGTATATGGAATGGATCACCCTGGCTGCAGTGAAGCTGCTACCACGCTTCTGTGGTGGAGTCCGGTCGGCTCACTTCTACGGCGTTGGTGACTGCGGACGATGTCACTATTCTCCGGGCTCGTAGTTTTTTCGAGCCATTCTCCGCTTTCACTGTCTGCATTAGCACTGCTGCTGGCGACTCCTCTTCGTTTCATTAGCTTCTTCTTTTTTTTTACCATAAACGCGCAACGCAGACTCGTCATTAGTTTTTTTTCCTTCTTTGCGAAGAATACGAATGGGCGGGAGCACGTTGTGTCGGCAGACTGAAACAATGTCAGAAAATCTGTCACTATCGTCAAATGAAAAAGTATACAAGCACTGCACACTCTCAGGTCTGGTTTATGGGACGGAAACATGGAGCTTAACAAAAGAACTAGAGCTAAGGCTTGGGACCATGTAGCGAGCAATGGAACGTAGAATCATCTAAAATAGCATTGAGAGATCGGATGACGGTAGCACGGATAAGAGAACTGACAGGGGTTTTAGATATCCTGGCTAATATTACGCAAAACAAATATACACCTGGACTGGTCCCGTAATGCGTTGAACAAACAACTGGGAGGCAGTGGAAGCAACCGGATAATAAAGTGGAGATCACTAATTGGGAGAGGCATTCTTCCTGCAGTGAACACGGGCTGATAATGACGATGATAATAAGCACGCTGCGCAGATTTTTCCCGTGACCGTTGAGCGCATACTCGACTCGGCGTGTCTCACCCTTGTATTGTTGAGTTTTCTAATTCATAGAGCAGCGCTGCCACCAAAATATATAACACGAAGCAAGCTGTGCTCCGTCAGCGCTTGGGTGCGCTCCGCCAGCTGCGCCGTCTCAAACTCCTGGTCTATATCATTTCGTACGTTTTGTGTACGTGCGGCGCGCTAATAAGGAGGCGAGTACGACCCGATTGCCCCTGCCTGCTGCGAACGCAGGGGCTAGAGTTAAACAGCTCCGCTCTAAACGAAATCCCTGAATTCATGTGAAGCATTTGATATACCATGTCATGCTGCATCGGTGAAATCGGGGTGATGGGATAGCCACGGTTGCTCATTCGTTGCGATGTTCAGCTGCTGAATTAAATAACGTGGATTCGTTCCGGCAATGACGATCGCATCGCGATGTAAACGAAGTGCAGGATGCCAACCCGCCACGATGATATCGCGATTACGATGTTCGACTGCGGACCCGCAAATCACAAGATCAAATCCGTGGTCCCATTTCGGTGTGGGAGAAAATTGGAGACCTGTACGCTTAAAGTCAAAGGCACGTTAAACAAGAGCAGATGGTCGAAATTTTTGGCGTCTCGCATAGTGATATCGTTCTTTTGCGATGAAAGACAGTGACAAATCATATTAACCGCAAGAATTTAAACCAAATGAAACCGCAAGCAAGCCGCATTTTTTTGTTTGTCGTAATGGTGCTATTATGCTTCGAATATCAGAAAAATGGTTTTCGACAAATTTATTAGACACAGTAATACTGCATGGTTTGTGCTGTTATTCACAATTCTCCCTATTTATATCGTTATGTATGGCAATCACATTTCCATCTATGCAGTCCCCTTGCAAGATGGCCCGTATGAATAATAATAATAATAATAATAATAATAATAATAATAATAATAATAATAATAATAATCTTTTATATTATTACTATTATTAACAATGATCGCCTACTTACTCAATTAGGACACTTGGCCCTACGTTCAACACGTGTGTTCTACGCACTTTGTTTTTTTCATTGACGCATAGAACAAGGGTGCACACGTGTGCTCGTCGTGCTCCAACTTGTGCTTGGTACTTTCCCCACCCGCCCACACCGTCGCGGGTCAGAGCTTAGATTAACACCGTGCTCACAATTAAATTATCTTCGCCGCCGAGGTACGCAGGACGGGCGTTCCGGGAGACGTTACGCACGCTTCGCGGTGACGGCACGCCCGCAGTGTCTCGTGTTGCACGTTGCTCGGCGGCGTCGAGGCGTTTTAGGCAA
Source organism: Rhipicephalus microplus (assembly GCF_043290135.1). Taxonomy (NCBI): domain Eukaryota; kingdom Metazoa; phylum Arthropoda; class Arachnida; order Ixodida; family Ixodidae; genus Rhipicephalus; species Rhipicephalus microplus. The sequence goes on along the minus strand of NC_134701.1, from coordinate 166,145,937 downwards.
ATGAGTGGGGCATTTTGGCTTCTTTTTTTCTGCTTCGCCATTTCGTTGCTCCCGCTGAGTCGTCTCGCGCACGCAGATGGCATTTGCAGCTCGTGAGGCTACGTACGACAACGTTAATTAGGTACAGGAGGCACCGCCGCTTTAAGCGAGCTCTTTATTACTGTTTGACGGGGGTTTCGTTATGCCGTGGTCTTGTTATATATATATATATATATATATATATATATATATATATATATATATATATATATATATATATATATATATATATATATATATATATATATATATATATATATATAAGAAGTATCACTACCAGGAAAAACAAGGGACCCCTGGGGTTCTTTAACATACACCCAAATATGAGCACACGGTCCTAAAACGTTCTCGCTCATATCGGAAATGCAGCCGCCGCAGCCATGATTCGATCCCGCGACCAGCGGGTCAGCAGCCGAGTACCTTAGCCGCTAGACCACAGCGGCGGGGCTAAAACTGGGGGAAGCTTGTTTTTTAGCACCACCTACAACGACACTAAAATAAATAACAATTTACGTCACAGTGAAAGTTCAATGACAACGTCTAAAACGACAATATTATCAACAACAAGACCCTACATACCGAGATAGTAAGGTAAATGCACAACAATACATGCACCGGAGTAGGGCATTTTCCAAATGATCCCAATGGTATCTTGTAAAAAAGAATTTCGAACCTGCAGATTGAGCATTCCCCGGTAGCTACAAGTGGCTTACTTTCCTAGAAAAATGGCGGAAAGCCACGTGGCGCTATTAGCCGTGACGTTCACGATGGGCTAGTCGAGATAAAAGTTAGCGGCATGCTTTGCGCTTGGTGGGAAGAAAATTGATAGAGCTAATCCACTTCAAGAAAGCACAGTTAGTGAGGGGTGCGTCGCGAAAAACAGTCTTAGGGGGACGAGATAATTAGCACGTTACGTCATCTCCCAAGATAGCCTAAGCATGTCCTTAGTCTCGGTTACTTTCGAAACATCAAGTATTCACTCCACATGCTTTATATATTACGTTCCCGTTTACCCAGCCATATCCCGAGAGAAAAGCTTATGCAAAGCGGGAGCTTTGCATGCAAATGCTGTTCTCCGGTAATGAGGCGAGGAAAAAGGCATTCTGTCAGCTCGTGCGCTTAACGGTCAACGCTGAAGGGCACCAAAAAACAGGCTGCCTGCAAAAGTGGAACAGCCAAGGGTCTGCCGAATTTCCGTGCACATCCCTCCCCACCCCGATGTTTTCTTTAACTTGGGGCAATGCGAAACGCGAATGGGGACGGGGCACTGACGTCCCCTATGCATGTGGTGGGGCAAGACCGAGGGGAAGAGGTTGGGCAGCCCTGATGAACGCGAGCTACGAAGCGGACGTGAGCGAAGCTGGCCCGCTGAAACCGATTGCTTGTCAAAGGAGGATTTCCTTATATTTTTCTCTCGCTCCTGTGCTTTCACGAGACAGCGGCGGATGCGGCGTGTTTGCATAGCGTTGCCGCTGGCCCATGACTCGGCTTTGCGGAGGTCCTGAGTCGGGTGGCGCATCGCTTTCCATCTCCTCTTTTTCTTTTTTGCTCAGATTGCTCAGGTTTGGAGATGATGCACGAGGGCCCCTTAGCATACCAGTGACACCAGACACCAGACCCCCTTGACAAGCGTACACACACACACACACACACACACACACACACACACACACACACACACACACACACACACACACACACACACACACACGCACACACACACACACACACACACACAAACACACACACGCACGCAAACACACACACACACACACACACACACACACACACACACACTGCAGTTATTTCTTATTTTATCGAAGAAACTCGTTGGGATCCCTCTCCTGAACGTTTTCCCCGCGTGTTGTACGCAAACATAGACGCCAGAAAACTTTGTGGAAAAGACGTTCGAAGAATGGGCATGAAGCAGAAACTGCTCCTTCTATCACCACTATTGGTTTCGTCACCACGCTCCTCCAGCTTTTCTTATAGTTGTTCAATTATGCGAGCTGCGAAACTGTGTTCCAAAATGCGGACACGATATTGGCGCAATTTTTCGGAAGTTAACTGACGTTTGCACTACCTGGAAGCGGCAACAGAAACCACAAATAATGCGTATAATAGTGGGCGTGTGCATCAACAGGTGGCGGGACAATCCGCTCACTTTCGATTTGAAGGGGGGGGGGGGGGGGATGATGTGCCCAGATTTTGGTACATGGAGCCTATTGGGAGTTTCGCAACTCATCCTATTGAATGACTATGGTTTCTTTATTCCGCACTTAGTGTCATTCCGCCCAAACGCTGGTGTTTATTTGTATTTCAGCCTCGTTTAGAATATCGCCTTTATCATTGTTGATCGACACACATTGTGTAATGCAACGCTTGTTGCCTCCTTGCAAGAGGTGCAGGCTGTTATGATCGAACAGGTGTAAAGGTAATCTATATTTTTACATCTAAACCCTTCTTGTCTGGCAACCATAGTAACATCATAGTAGTAAATAGGTATGTGCCAAAAAAATGAGACAATCCCACCACTCAGCGCTAGTGCACTAGAAATGACCGCAACATTTAGCCCGACGAACGGGTTTGGGCCACGTAAATCTATGCGGCCTTCCCGAAGGTTATTATTTCCACATACGCGCGTGTGCGACAGAAATTGGGTGAATCTCATTACACACCACTTTCGCTGAAGATGAAGAAGACCACCGCAAGCTTAACAAATCACGTGCGCATTACCACAGTCACGCCACTGTCACGTGACACTTCGTGCTTTACATTACCACATAAAGTATGTTTAAATGAAATTCCTCAAAGGGTGTTTAATGATGAGCAGTGACACAACGTATGTGAAAGAATTCCCAAACATAAAAATACGTATACCTGGTGAATGAAACACCGCCAACTTCGCTGTTTCCGCGTCCGCAAAGCAGAGATGGCTGATTTTTTTTTTTTTTTTTGCAATACAGCTTACATAGCATCCCCCAGACTGAACGGGGACTCGAGAAAAATCTGTTGCGTACTGATCGCGCAGATACGGTGAGCAGAGAAAGACACTGACATGAATGTATTTACATTCTAAAAAAATAACCGCAGCTGGAAACTCCACTCGAACATGGGACCGGAATGCCCATGCTTTATTCGCTCGTGCTGCCAAAAATTTCCTTCGACTCGATAAAGTATTTTCTGCCCGCTACCGCGAGCGAATTGGCGAGATAGCGGTGTGTGCCGATTTCACCCCTGAGGCAATATTGCATTCTCCCGCAGCGAGTTTCCGCGTGTAGGCATGTGTTCAATATTTTGCATATTTGTGCCTGATATAGCGATAGGGTATTGTTCAAAGAGCGTCTGCCACTGCATTTGGAATATTCGAGCGATAAGAGAACGAATGCTTCCGAGCGAAGGTATACACGTGTGAGAGGCGACATCAATAGAAATAGCTGCGATTGTCTTTTTATTATCGTTTATGTTAGCTGCTTTACCTATCAATCCATCGATAGATGCAATTTCAGCCTTACAAGGCACAAAGGGAACACTTTTCCAGAGCACTCATATACAGTGAGACTGCTACACAGCTGACATGCATCAACGATCAGACATTCTGCGCAGAAAACAGGACAAGGAAGAGGGCTGGTCTGTCCGCTGCGCGCTCTGTCCTGCATTTTGGTTGAAGCTTTACGCATCAGCGTAAATACAGTCAGTAGCCAGCCAACCCTCATGTCATTTTACGTGATATCTTTGTAGTGTAAGTCCTGGTTGTTGCCTGTACCCAGCACAAACATGCACAATAGCCATATCATCACCGGTTCGATCATGTCACAGGTTGAAGAAGCGTCGATCATCTTCCCTGCCCATCACGTCTTCTACCTACGTCGTTCAGTATACCCTTTGCTCGTGATTCTGGCATATTTTGTGGTCAGGTGGCGTTGACGTCGACAAATAGATCAACCGTTATCAACGGATCAGCGCCAGTTATATATGGGACCCGATCCCTATGCTTGCCAACATGATTTTCTGCCTCAATGGCCCAACACGGGTGTGGTTCAAGACACACGAAGCGGATATTACCAGCCGGATTTTCTTTAGGGATTAGATACGCGACCATTTTGGCAACATTGTTAACAACCGATGGCTGCGCGGAATCAACTGGCAGCTCGTGTACAGACGTCTACCGAGTCGTACATCGCGTGCATACAAGACGCCATCGCTATATGCCACCACATTGACAGCACATGCCTGTGTCAGAGAAAGTACCACATGTGCTGAAAGTCATAGCAGACGATGTATTTTCATCTTTTCGTCTATAGCGACTTTGGCACTGTCGACGCAATCTTCAAAGAGTGCCGGTAGTTTGAAGAAGCCAGGAGCCACCATGTTAAGCTACTTAGTTATTGACACGGCAGGCCAACAAAGCCGCAACCTCATCGTGTGAAGTTACACGCCAGCTTCCCACGTATGACAACGTAACACGCATAACACGCAACGTAACATGGTCGGGTAATCTAAGCCACCTGTCTTGCTCCTATTCAGCGGTGGGTTTTCACAACGCATGGCTCTGACCCACAACAGCCGTCGGTGGCGTTCATTAAAGCAGGAATTCGCAAACCTCGACCAGCGTGTCTTTGGACTCGTTCGGATGCCCCACCTTACTCCTGTGGACACGTTCACCAATTCTCTCCTACTAAGACCTTCCGCAAACCACCAGAATTGTGAACACCCGACCACCACACTATCTGTTTTTCCTGCCACCAGCCTGGACACACGTCTCGCTATTGCCGCCGCCGTTGGCCAAATCCACTACGCCAAATGTTTCCTACTCTTACCTACATGCATCCTACGATCCCCAACCTTCTCCATGACGACGCCTTTTCTCAGCTAATCACCGCTCTAACAACACCTGCTAAATTTCACATTTTGACCCAGATGCTCCTACAGACCTTGGAACAGACGCGAGTGCTAACGGCATTGGTGCAGTTTTTGCGCAGACTGGGCGGGGCAATGATCGTGGTATTGCGTGTGCAAGTCGTCTACTTTCGAAGTCTGAACGTAATTACTCCATAACAGAACAGGAGTGTCTTGCTCTTGTGTGGGTGGTTTCAAGATTCCATCTTTACCTGTATGAACGCCCTTCCGTGTGGTCACAGATCATCACACTCTGTGTTCGCTTTATTCACTAAAGGACTCTATTGGGTGACTTGTCCGATGGGCGTTACTCCTATAGGAGTATTTCTAATCAGTCGCTGACAGGTCTGGACGCCTCCATTTGAATGCTGATTGCTTATACCGCTGCCCGGTTGACCGACCCAATGGTTCGGAAATTGAGCCTAGCCCCAGTGTCATGTCCATAACTCAGTTTCTTGGTAATGAACAACATCACGATGCTTCCTTGCAATCACTCATTGACCATCTCAAATCTGCCCCTAACAACGCGTCACTCCACATGTTCGTCCTCCTGAGTGGCACGCTGTACTGTCGTATCGTCCAGCCAGATGGCCCTGAGCTCCTTATCGTCCTGCAAAAACATCTGTGTTTAACGATGCTTCATGAGCTCCACAACGAACCAACTGCTGGTCGCCTGGCTGTATCTCGCACCTGGGACTGTGTTCTGTTTTACTTCTTTAGATGAGGTCTCACCCGGTCAATTCGCCCTTACGTGTTTTCCCGTGGTAAAGGCCAACTTAAGGTAGCCACCACCTGCACCCTCTGCTGGACTTCTTCAATCGATCTCTATCCCATACCAAACTTTCCTTCCGGGTTGGTGTAGATCTCAGTCCTTTTTTCTGAATCAAACTCTGGCAACAAGTTGGTTGCCGTTGACATAGACTATGTGACCAGATATGCCATCACTTAAGCGTTCACCGCCAGCACCGCTACTGAAATGGCGGACTTTTTGCTCCACGACGTCCTTGTACGCATTGGAGCTTTTCGCCTATTGCTGACGTATCTCGGCCGCGAATTTTCGTCACGACTTATTGATGATGTTCTGCACTCTTTCTCGACGAAGCATACGTTGACCACTTCTTACCATCACCAAACAAATAGACTCACCGAGTGCCTGATTGAATCCTCACGGACATGCTCTCAACGTGTCACATCTGACCACCATGACTGAGGCCGGGCGCTACACCACGTGGCTTTCCCCTACAATTATTCGCGTCATGACACGTATAGTGTCTATCACAAGTTTTATTTGCTGTATGGATTGTTTTCGACGTTACCACTGGACACCCTACTTCCGACCACTATACCCACGCCTAGCAAATACGCACGCGAGGTTATCTCGTGCAGATAACTCACGTCAGATAGTCCGCTTTACGATTTAGGCTTCGCAAGTCACCCAGAACGACAGCCGGCATTTCGACGTTTGCTTCTCACCCAGTTCTCTTGTTCTCCTGTGGTACCCAGATCATCGAGTTGGCTTATCAGAGGAATAGTTAACTCGGTACATGGGTCTTTACCGTATCGTCCGCCAGGTAATGGACATCACCTATGAGATTATTTCTGTCTCGGGGACCGCACTGCCTGCAACCACGCCAAACGATGTAGTGCTCGTCAGCAGGCAAGAACCATAATACCTCCCTTCTGAAGACCATAACTGAAGTGCACTGAGACGGTTCTTTTACCGCCAGGGAGTAAGCTGCATAGCTGACATGCATCAATAATCAGACATTCCGCGCACAGAGGACGATAAAGAATATGGCTGATCTCTCCACGGTGCATGCGGTACTCCATCTTGTTCGGTACTTTACGCATCAGTGTAAATACAGCGTGTAAATAGCCACACTTGGTGAAATTTTTACGTAACAATATTATCGTGTTCGGCATCCGCTGTCTCTTTGTACTTTCACGCAATGGTGGCATTACGTATCGCTGTTTAGATATGCATGGAGCGCAGCGTCATTTTCCTAATTTCCTAAGAGTACATCTATGCAGCATGTGGTCACCGAGACCTCCCGACATAAGATAGCGCGGGCCCTGAGTCTGAGTATCTTTCTTGACGGGTCATTTTGCTATTACTCAGATCATGGCAGATCACATTCACTAACCCAGAAAACTTGTAATAAAGGCAGACATGAAATCTATTACTTCCAAACGATAGGCGTGTGATAAACTTGTAGGATAGGGCCGTGATTCTAGCTTATAGTGTAACGTGTAGAAACATTTTTAAATAAGTTTCTGTTGTCCCTCACGGGTCCTGTCGTGGATCATCTAGAAACGAAGGAATATAAATAAAATACAAGGCAGCCCGGTATCGCGTCTGCATACCGCTACGCAGGCAAATATTTTACGTGAGACGCGTGGCCACTGCCACAGGCTGTTGCACACATGTTTTCTTGTTTTTGCAAGCACTGGTCACTTATTTACACACACAGAAAGAAAACAAAATACAGCTGTAGGTCAACATGGTGGCACACGAAGCCATTCGTAAACTGGTCCATAAACCCCGTATATACAGTTGCTTCGACGGCACAACATCGGCAACCTTTACCACTGCATATTGATCGACAAACTAAAGTAGACCACGGTTTACGCGACGCGAAACTCGCGTCATTTCCAGTAAGCTGGGCTCTCAGATATTGGGGAAGGCGTGGAACTGCGGAGCACGGCACCCGTCCGGGCATCGGGCGATCGAAGAAACCCCCGGGAATTCGTGGAGTGCCGGGAATCCTTCGGAACGCGTTATTTCCGCCCACCCGTTGGCCGCTACTCGGGTCGAACTGTCGGCTGGCCTCGGGGATAGCATCTGACAGTGCCCTCTGCCTGCCCGCTGCCATTCAATAATGTAGTGAGGGATGACCGATTCGGGAAGGCGCCTCGACGGCGAGATAAACACAGTCGCTGCCGTAGCCGCCGACCCATGTTTGGAGGAATACCGTTAGGGCGATCGAGAGGCGTCAGGTTTGCGTAGTCCTCGAACATTTGACTAGACGGTGGCAGCCGGGACTCTGCCCAGGGTGAAGACTCAATATAGGTGTCTGCGAGATGGCCTGGAGTGGCTGAAGTGTTTTGAAAAGAGCTGTCGATGGAGCGCGTGTGCACTTTGTTGCACCTGTTGCCAACTCCCGCCAGTCGTGGTATGTGTGTCTGGCGTGTATGTTTGTGTTGCAGTGGTTTGAGCAACAGCTCGAGATGTCACTACTTCGTGCGTACGAAAGACGTGCGGGAGAAGTGGTAAGAACGCAGGAGAAAACACCAAGTATTATACCATGGCGTACGTGTTCCAACCTCACGTGCTTCTTGCCCCATCAAATAAGACCTCCTGTGGCCTCCAGAGTGTCCCTATCATGAACTCATTTTCTTAAATATGTGATTCGTGTTTCGTTTCTCTCGCTGAGCTTGATTAAATAAGAAGGGTGGAAAAGTGTATTTGCCTAGAGAAGTTGCATTGGAGAAAGATAGTACCCAACGTTTGATGTGGTGGCGATGTACACATTGAACACGTGCATGAATAGCCGGTGAGATGAATAGCCGGTCGCGCGACCGGTGCTAGTCGCTGGTGGGCACGAAGCTGAAGTGACTAGCCAAGGCAGTCGCTTTGCGACCATTTGCGACCGTTCGCGACTGTTTGCGACCAGTCGAAAATGGTCGCGCGACCACTGCTAGTCGCCGGTGTGACCCAACCATTAGTGCGCTGTTCAGTTGTTTGCATTCGCTTTGTTACATATGAATGACGAAAACAGCATCGATAATTTTCCTCGTAAAACAACAAGAATAGACTTCTTTTTTGTGTGTGTCAATGGTACCCGCGCTCGGTCGTACGAAAACTTAAATTAGGCTTGAGTCACGCTGCGTAGAATGGCTTTCGTTCCCGTGGCCTCGGCTGCGCATGGTGGTAGCAAAAACATGTTTCTTTTTCATACAGTAAAAAAAATTGCTGCATGATCAAGTGATGATTTGGACCCGCGAGACACCTTATTGGTATCATTTGGTCAAGTTTGGCTGGGGTGATTTTTTTCGCCTGCACCGAGGTTATTTGCGTCGGACGCATCGGCGTATCTACGAACAGCGTTTTTGCCATTGTGCCAAGTACAGCGCACGCGTGCAGTGGCATCGTGTCTCGGGAAATATCTCGAAGGCGCTCACTCGAGAATACCACCGCAACTGTTGTGTCCACTTTTATTGTGTGTACTTGCTCAGTCACCGTGTTTTTAGGGTGTCATTTTTATTCTGTCTATAATTTCGATGCTTCGTTTCCCAAAATTATACCTGGTTAGGTGTGTTTGAGGTTAAACAAAGAAACTCCTGTTGCTGTCAGATTGTGTCACCGTGCAGCATAGTAGCTGTTGCATTCTCGTAAGTACCACTTTAAATAAGCAACTCGTAAATTAGTTTTCCTTTAGAGCTTTGAACATTAACCTTTCAGTAGGCATGACGTATGAGACCACTCGTCACCTCAGTGAGATGAAGAATCTTTAATTATTACGCGGCCTTCTCGCAAGCGGAGTGCACCATCGAAAAGGTAATTTCTACCGTACTAGCTGCATGTTCAATTGGTAGAATTCAAGCACTCGGTCTACCTTCGTTTGGTTCTTGCGGGAGCTTCAACCTCCAGCCAGGGCACTCCCGAGCCCTCTTACTTGGAAGTGAGAGTGTGGCACAATCTGACAGAGAGGACAGACCGTGGAACACAAGCCGTAAAATCACTTAGCTGTCGGCAGGTGAACCAGGTGAACAGCGTCAACAGCATAAGCGCGCATTTCTTTTAGGCGGATATTGCTGGGCGAGTAATAATGGGTGCACGTGCATTCTTAGTGCCGTTTTTCAGTGCGAGTGTGGCAAAAATTTACGAATCTATATTTGCACCATGTGAATAAGGGGGCGGCTAGCGAAGACGGAGATAAGGCGGAGGAAAGGTCAGCGTTGCCGTTACAGCAGCTCAGTGATAGTCACGTGATTTAGTTTGAAGGTAGCAGCTCGCATATTGACGATATGCGAGCCGGTATCTTCTCGAAAGACACGTATAAGATGTCCACTGGACTGATCGGCGCCATTTCTCAACACGGTGCAGGAGCGTTTACCCGGTAGCGTGCTGCGCTGGTTGCATGGTGGTGCTCCAGTGCAGCCAGCCAGTGACTATGTTCCGAGATCACCGGCGTATTCGGTTGGTATACGCTGTATCTCGCACTATGATTGCAAGCTGCCTCGGCATCTGTGAACTCCGAGCTAGAGGATCAGAGTGGACAAGCGAATACATCATAAGATTACCTTTTGTAACGCGACAGTATATCAGACCAGCTTTATGCTCAAATTAGCGCTTACGACTTCACAATCACCGTGGAATGTTGAAAAGAAATCTGTGCATGGGATCTGAGTAAACGGAGATCACACCATTTCTGAAATTATCGTGTGTGTGACCGCATTTTCCTATGTAACTTTATTTTGTTTTTTATTATTGTTTGTGACAGCCAGATTCATGTCGTCTCGTGTTGGAGAAAGCGCCATTCAGTCAAGTCAGATCACGTAGATTAGGTAATCGTAACATTCATGATAGAGCACAACGTAGTTATAGAGTTGAAAACGTCCGAATTTCATCTGTAATTCTTCGGCACACATCGCTTTACCCCGCAATCTACGCCTAGTCGTATTTAATTTAAAACAACTATGCATATTTCAAGAGTATTGATGTGTTGTAGTAGGCAACGTAAACAACGAACATCATGCTGTATTGCATCACGATTTGTACAGTAAATATCCCATTCGCACAGGAGTTTCCCTATTCTAAGCTATATTACGCATTTTTAGCTGACCATACTTTGCCTCCCGCTCCGCTAAGCCAGGCAGTGGTTGAGCCACTGCGCATGCGCTAGACGGTCGGGCGCTGAGCGTGTGGCCGGACCGTCGTAGCGAGCGAAGGACCACGTGGCGCGAGGAGAAATGACCAGAATGGCAGCCTCTTGTGCTGCGATTCCGCGCTGCTCGGGAAGCGCAGTGGTTGATCGGCAAACACGCAAGCACTGATGACACTTCAGCACACACAAAAATTTGCGCCTCCTCCGAAAAGTCATCGTAGTGAATCAGTTCGAGAATCCGCGCATAGGGGGGGGGGGGGGGAGAGAATATCCATGAAACGATCTAGAGCTGACATTTCGGACCTTAATAGAGTGTCAACAGATGCTTCTTTGGTACTTCCATCAAAGGAACTTCAGGAATCTTTGATAGTAAGCAATCTTATGTAACAAGAGCAACTATTTAGTTTTTGACTGCAGCCACTTTTCCATTTATTCAGAAAAGCTCTTTCGTTTGATTTGCCACAAGGCAACGCGGTGAACGCGCAGCGTCAGGAAAGCGCGTTTGAAACGCCTTGGGGCTGCCTTGACGACTTCGATTGTAGTCTAGCTCCAAGTGAAGGTGACATAAAAGTAAAAGATGCTCATGCGTCAAACAGTAAATAAATCCACACTCTTCTAAAACATAATTTCCTATCTTCCTGTAAATAAGAACAATTTTAATTTTTTTTGCAACAACTTTTTTGCTGCATCATTTTTCCTCGCACAGAAGTGGACTGAAATGGCCTCCCCCGGGACATTGCAGCCATCACGTGTCCATCATCTTTTGCAGACAGCATACCTGCATATTATTCGTCGTGAAGAACACTCTCTGTAACCCACATTTGTTAAGCCACCCCTTATGTAATACCATCTAAACGGAGTCTTTAAGGTACTAAATAGAAGTGAACTTTCGTGCACAGGTGGCGTCGCGATTGCACTGACCGAACGACGTTTGCCTAAACCGAAAACGCGCGTTGCAGAACGGTAGCGTTGATTGTTTGGGCGGAACGAGAAACGGAGTGCGAAATCGGTCAGCTGAAAGTGACTGTTATCAAAACTTCCTACAGATTAAATACCTTTCCCTAGTTATGCAACCTTCCACCTAGTAACTTGATATAATAGCATCCGGAAGAGTAATGACCACTGTATCGCCAAATAGAGGGCGCACAACGGACGCAGAAAAGGGCGAAGAGCGCTGGCAGAGCAGGCGTGTCCTTGTCGTGCCGTCACATACCGTGACAGCAACAACGCGAGTGTTCGTTCTGGTGGTGGTAGTGGTTAGAAGATGAGAAAAGGCACCTAATTTCTGCAACCCGGTCGGGAGCACGGCTCAGTGCCTAGTGTTCGTTCTCGGGGCTACTAGTGAAGCATGACATGTGCTTGACTGACTTTCTCTCACTCTCTCTCTTTAAACGTGAGCGTATCTATCTATCTATCTATCTATCTATCTATCTATCTATCTATCTATCTATCTATCTATCTATCTATCTATCTATCTATCTATCTATCTATCTATCTACCTATCTATCTATCTATCTATCTATCTATCTATCTATCTATCTATCTATCTATCTATCTATCTATCTTTCTTTCTTTCTTTCTTTCTAGCCGCCTACGACTTCTAGCTATCCTGGCCGTTTGGATACTGGTATCAATACCAAACTTAGTATGGCATAACATGACTATATGACGAGTAGATTTGACTAGTCGTAACATGAAGCTCCCTATATATTGTCGCAGTGCAACGCGAACAAAAGATGACAGCAGCTTACGGCAGCGAAAAGAGCGTATTCAGGATCAGCTGTACAGCAAGATGCCTGCTTCGTTGTCGTCCCGAAAAACCACCTGTCCCACTAGCTGGAATCTACGAAACATTCCTATCATCGTTCTTTTTCATATAAACACGTGTCACTTGCCCCTCCTTATAAGAGCATCAATCAATCAATCAATCAATCTTTATTTTTGCATAGTATGGTTACATCGTTAAGGATATGCAGAAGAGGGTCCCAAGGTCAGAAAAACCGTACCGGGACCCTCAAAAACCGTACCGGGACCCATCAGCATTGCCCCGATGCTGATGCAGACGCACAGTATTTTTTTTAACGTGCAGTCAGTCACTCACCTACGGCTTCATACGCACTACATGAACAGGTTCAGGCTGGTGCTGGTGACGCCTCGGGCATTGAGGACTGTCGGAGACAACCTCGTAGATGACGTCACTTAGCTGGCGCGATACTCGGTATGGCCCGAAAATCGCCTTAGCAGCTTCTCGGACAGTCCACGTTTTCGTACGGGTGTCCAAACCCACACTCTGTCACCGATTTTGTATGTTACAGTTCTATGGCGAGCATTGTAGCGGCCTGCATCGTAGTCTTGTCGCTGGTGGATCCGTAAGCGGGCGAGCTGTCTAGCTTCTTCCGCGCGTTCAGTGAACACGTCAGCGCCTGTGTCGGTAGTGTCCCATTCATGTGGCAACATCGCATCCACCATAGTCCGTACCTCCCGTCCGTGAACCAAGCTGAATGGAGTCATGCGAGTCGTCTCTTGTTTAGCCATATTGTATGCGAACGTGATATAGGGTAAAATCTCGTCCCAATTCTTATGTTGGACGTCCACGTACATCGACAGCATGTCTTCAATGGTCTTGTTGAGGCACTCCGTTAGTCCATTTGTTTGCGGGTGGTACGCAGTGGTCTTACGGTGAGTCGTTTCATTAAGCATCAGGACGTGGTCTAAAATAACTGCCGTAAATGCTGTTCCGCGGTCCGTGATCACGATAGTCGGAGCACCGTGGCCTAGCACAATGTTTTCTAAGGAAAATCTCGCCACTTCCACTGCGGTGCTCTTTTGGATAGCTTTTTTTTCGGCATACCTGGTTAGGTAGTCTGTTGCGACTATAACCCAGCGATTCCCTGCTGTAGAAGTAGGAAGGGGTCCCAAAATATCCATTCCTATCTGTTCAAACGGTGTACGTGGAACTTGAATTGGTTGCAGCTGACCGGCGGGTCTCTTTGGAGGTGACTTGCGTCACTGGCAATCGATGCAAGTGTGAACGTGGTGCTTGACGGCTGTTGTGAGTCGTGGCCAGTAGTATCCCTGCTGTACTCTTGCCAATGTGCGAGTGTAGCCTAAATGGCCAGACGTCGGCTCATTGTGACATGCTTGGAGCACTTCAGTTCGAAGAGCTGCAGGAATAACGAGCAAATAGGGAGCTCCGATGGACGTAAAGTTTCTCTTGTAGAGGACGCCATTGCGCAAGCAAAACGACGATAATGTCCTTGCAAAGACTCTAGGTGCCCTCGAAGAACGTCCGTCCACGTAATTAATCAAATCAAGCAATTCAGGGTCACTTCGTTGTTGTTGGGCAATCGCGGACGCGTCGAGAACCCCAAGGAAGGCCATATAATCGTCGTCAGAAAGAGAAGCTGACTGTACTGGTGATCGAGACAGGCAGTCGGTCTCCGTATGGCGCTTCCCAGACTTGTGTATGACCGTCATATCAAACTCTTGTAACTTCAGACTCCACCGGGCTAATCGGCCGGTTGAATCTCTTAAATTAGTCAACCAACAGAGGGAAAGATGGTCACTTTTAACTTTGAAAGGGCGGCCATACAAGTACGGGCAAAATTTCATAACTGCCCAAACCACGGTGAGGCATTCTTTCTCAGTTGTTGAATAATTGGCCTCAGCGCGTGTTAGCGTCCTGCTTGCGTAGGTGATCACTCGTTCCGTGTCTTCTTGCCACTGCACAAGCACAGCTCCGAGGCCTACATTGCTTGCGTCAGTGTGAAGCATTGTTGGCGCTTGTTCGTCGAAGGGAGCAAGCACTGGGGGTGTTTGAAGACGTTGGCGGAGGTCATTAAACGCTGCTTGCTGTTCGTGATTCCACTCAAAGGTGGCGTCGTCTCTAGTGAGGCGAGTTAACGGCGACGCAATCCGTGCAAAGTCGGCGATGAACCGGCGATAGTAGGCGCATAGGCCCAGAAAGCGCCTGACAGCTTTCTTATCGGATGGTACTGGGAACTGTGCCACAGCCGCAAGTTTTTCGGGATCAAGCCGAACGCCGGTACAGCTGAAGACATGCACAAGAAACAGCACTTCTTCAAAACAAAAGTGGCATTTCTCTGGTTTCAATGTGAGGCCTGCGGAACGTATGGCTCGTAAAACAACTTCTAGCCTCTTGAGATGCTCTTCAAAAGTTGGGGAAAACACTATGACGTCGTCTAGATAAACTAAACAGGCCTTTCATTTTAACCTTGAAAGTACAGTGTCCATGAGCCTTTGAAAAGTAGCGGGCGCTGAGCACACACCGAAGGGTAGAACTTAAAATTCCTATAAACCATCCGGCGTCACAAAAGCGGTTTTTTCCCGATCTCTTGGGTCTACCTCGATCAGCCAATATCCACTTCTGAGGTCCATTGAAGAAAAGTAGCGAGCGTTTCGAAGCCTATCGAGGGAGTCATCAATACGTGGAAGCGGATACACATCTTTCTTAGTCACTTGATTCAGCTTCCTGTAATCCACGCAAAAACGCAGGGTACCGTCCTTTTTCTTAACTAATACCACAGGCGATGCCCACGGGCTCTGTGATGGCTGAATCACATCATCTTCAAGCATTTTAGCGACTTGTTGCTGTATCACTTCCCGTTCCTTTGGAGCCACACGATAAGGATTCTGGTGTATAGGCCTTGCTGCGTCGTGGGTAATTATTCGATGCTTTGTTACCGGCGTTCGACCGACCCGTGATGTCGATGAAAAGCCGTCCTAGAATTCAGCTAGCAGCTCAAGAAGTCTAGTTCGTTCGTCCCTTGACAACGTAGTACCAACGTCAAGATTAGGTAGTGATTCTTCTTGAGGTGCTTCGTCTAGGGCCGATAAACTGCCTTGGATTTCTGCAGTAGTGTCAAAGTAAGCGATGGCTGTACCCTTCGGGAGATGTCGGCGCTCAGTGCTGATGTTAGTGAGCAGCAAGTTTGTGCGTCCAGCAGTGACAGTGACAAGACCTCGAGCAACTGAAATACCGTGGCTAAATATCAGTGAGCTTATTTGGTCAGCAATGCCGTCGCCGTCAAACGGCTCATCTCCTGCCACCGAAACAAGCGTACACGATCGTGGCGGGACGACCACATCATCATCCGTCAGACGCAAAGGCCCTGAACAAGACGTATGTCTCGGCTCTGAACAATCGACTAAAGTAGGGCTGTTAATGCGAAATGTAATGACACTGTCAGGGATGTTGATCACGGCGCCATGTTCTCTCAAGAAATCCCTTCCGATAATCAGGTCTTTACAGCATGAAGCGAGAACGACGAACGTCGCCACGAAAGTAGAGCCACCGATGTCGAGCCTTGCTGTGCACATTCCAACAGGCATCAGTAATTGGCCGCCTGCCGTCCTTAAGTGAGGTCCCGTCCACGCTGTCTTTACTTTCTTGAGGCGTGCGGCAAGGTCATCACTGATAATAGATAAGTCAGCCCCGGTGTCGACTAAAGCTTTGACTTGCTGTCCATCCACAAGAACGGTAAGGCCTGGGGTCACGGTTTCGTCGGTATTACGTCTTGTCGGCTTTACAGCGTCCTGAGGTGGGAGTAATGGGGGCTTTTTTTCTTCGTCTTGACAGCCTGCAACCTTACCCCCTGAGGTCGCCGCCTTCAGTTTCCCCGGTGTGGGCTGGGTGACCTCGCTCCTCTGATGTCGGCAAAAGTGCGGCGCTGCAACGAAGGTGACTGGGCAGGAAAAGGAGAGCGTGGTCGATGTCGGAAGACCGGCTCGTAATCAGTTGTAGCCTCGTCATCATTGTTACGGCGGCGGTCGAATGGGTGTCGAGGTACCGGAGGTCCTTGAGAACCGACATCTCCACGGCGGGATACGTACTCGTTGGCATGTCGAATGTCAAACCGTGGCCTGAGAGGGCGAGACGGATCGGCGCGGTGCCAGCAATAGCGGGCTGTGTGGCCTACACCTCCGCAGTTGAAACAGAGTGGACGCCTGTCGGCAGTGCGCCAGGTGTCTGTTCGGCGAAGCTGTGGTTGCCGTGATGACTCCTCACGCGATGAAGGCCATGGCAAGCCAGAAGACGACTGGTCGTATGGGGGCTGGATGGATGGGCGCCACGATGTCTCCCCTTGTGGTGGTGACCAAGGAACAGTTGCAGGTGGCGGGTAGTATGAAGGCGGAGCGGGTGGGAAGCTTCGAAGGGCGGTGGCGTACGTCATGGGACGTTGTTCGGGGGCAGGATCAGCTGTCGAGAATGCTTGGCAGATTTCGTCACGGACGACTTGAGCGACGGATGCCATGGGTGTATCCACTACCGGAGTCCGCAGCCTTTGCAATTCTTCACGAACAATCTCTCTACTCATGTCACGTAAGGAGCTATGACTGTCAAACGTCACAGCGGCGGCATCAGTTTGGGGGCTGCTGCACAAGCGGTCATATTGTCGGCAGCGTTGGTGAAGGGCCCACTCGATAGCCGACGCTTCTTTGATGAAGTTCTCTACAGTGCTTGGCGGGTTGCGCAGAAGTCCGGCGAACAGCTGCTCTTTCACGCCACGCATGAGGTAGCGCAACTTCCTATCTTCAGTCATCTGCGGGTCAGCCCTCCGAAATAAACGTGTCATGTCTTCGGCGAACATGGCAACCGTTTCATTGGGTTTTTGGACCCTTAGCTCTAGTAGTTGGTGGGCGCGGTCACGTCTGTCGACATTGGCAAAAGTTTCAACCATCTTCTGGTGAAAGTCGGTTCATGTAGACAGGTTGCCTTCTCTGTTCTCGTACCAAGTACGAGGGCTGTCATCGAGATAGAAGTAGGCCCGGCCGAGCTTTTCCTGTGCAGACCAGTGGTTGATCTTCGCAACACGGTCATAGTGGTCTAACCAGTCTTCTACATCTTCGTGTGCGCCACCACCAAAGCGTTTAGGCTCCAGCGATTGAAAAAACGTTACCTGGCATGGAGCGGGAGCACCGGTGCCGAGAAGTACAGGCTGGGGGCTGGTGTTAGCCATTTCTAGATGTCTGGTAGAGGTTTTCTGCGAGGGGTTGCAGTCTGGAGGAATACCTCGTAGCCGACGACTGAATCGATGGACAGGGGTTGCAGTAGGCACGTCCGGGCTAGATGAACGGCTCCCACTAGGACTGTGAAGTATCGGGCAGCGTCACGGCCCAGCTCCTCCACCAGTGTCGCAGTGCAACGCGAACAAAAGATGACAGCAACTTACGGCAGCGAAAAGAGCGTATTCAGGATCAGCTGTACAGCAAGATGCCTGCTTCGTTGTCGTCCCGAAAAACCACCTGACCCACTAGCTGGAATCTACGAAACATTCCTATCATCGTTCTTTTTCATAGAAACACGTGTCAATATATATATATATATATATATATATATATATATATATATATATATATATATATATGTGTGTGTGTGTGTGTGTGTGTGTGTGTGTGTGTGTGTGTGTGTGTGTGTGTGTGTGTGTCATGAATGTCATGATGTACATTTCATGGTCTTCCTGCTCTTGCGGTGGTTTTGTTCACATGGCATATTGCAAAACTGGTATGGTATGACATGATTGCATTGCAAACACAAGCGACAGACCATGACTCGAAAATCATGACATGCGTGTCATGTAACAACATGCTACGCTCATGATGCGCTCGCGGCCGTTTCGCTAGCTTCACATATACTAAATTCGGTATTAAGTGACGCAAACGCACGACATAGGTAAATGACACACCCAAACATGATAATGAAGACATGCGTGTCATGTAACAACATGACTATATGCCACACTCATGACGCACTCACGCCTGTTTCGCTAGCTTGACATATGCCAAATTTGGCATTACGTGACGTC
This sequence comes from Rhipicephalus microplus, assembly GCF_043290135.1. Classification (NCBI taxonomy): domain Eukaryota; kingdom Metazoa; phylum Arthropoda; class Arachnida; order Ixodida; family Ixodidae; genus Rhipicephalus; species Rhipicephalus microplus. Next base: position 166,127,285 of record NC_134701.1, on the reverse strand, counting down.
ATTGGATGACGGAGGTATGCGACTGGTGCAAACATGATAATCATAAGATGCGTGTCATGTGACAACACAATACATGACACAGTCAATACACTTCGACGTGACGCGGGGCGCGTGCTCGCTGGCGTTCATTTCACCGCGTCACACCAGCGTTGCCACGCCAGGTGCGGGTTGCAATATACACGCAGGCGCGCGACGTGCTGCGTTGCTTTGACGCGTCCGCGTTTCAGCACGTCCGACGTCCATCCGTCACGAATTGAGGCAGACGCAATGCTGTCTAAGTAACCCATCGGTGCGAAATGCAGCATGTCGCATTCTCCGCCGGTTGCCGTGGGGCCACGCCGATTGACGCTGGTCGCACCGGTCGCGCCTGGCGTCACACTATAGAGTGCTCACGTTTTGCTATCGTAGCGTCGCTGTGCCCAGCGTGCGCGCGCGTCAACGCTGCATTGGAGTGTATTAGGTCTTTCATGATGTGTTCGCGGCCGTTTTGCTAGCTCTACATATACCAAATTTGGTGTTACGTGACGTCAATGAATCGCAAAATATATGACTGTTGCAAACGTGTAATCCTGACACGCGCGTCATGTCAGAACATGACAACACACCACACTCATAGTGTGCTCGCGACCGTTTTGCTAGCTCCACATATACTAAGTTGGGTATCGCGTGACGTGAATAGATGACGAACGTAAACGACACATCCAAACATGATAATCATGAAACGGAAATTACGTATGGCATCATTTATCTCCACCTCGTTTCGTAGGGCTGATTTTAAACTGACGTATCAACCTTTCTCATTCGTGCTTCGCATATGATCTATTTCCACTTTACGTGGAATCTACCAATTTTCTTTCTTTCGTTTTGTTATTCTTTTCTTTCTTGCCTTGTTTCTTTTCTTCTTTTTCTTCCTCGTTTTCCATGACATTCCTTAGTGCTTCGGCAAAACGTTTTTCTTTCCTCCACGCCAGGAATTCGCTGCTTACGAGTTGAACAGTTCAGTTGTTGATTGATTGATATGTGGGGTTTAACGTCCCAAAACCACCATATGATTATGAGAGACGCCGTAGTGGAGGGCTCCAGAAATTTCGACCACCTGAGGTTCTTTAACGTGCACTCAACAGTTCAGTTGTTGCAGGTGACAAATTCACTGGCGCACGTTCATATCCCCGCAACACTGAAATACGGATAAGTGAAATGACGAGCCACCTCAATAGAAGGTCACAATCCCATGTCAGAAGCGTCTCATTAACGACACGGGAATGATTGAGAGAGCGTCACTTATTCGTGTGCTCAGATCATGGTGCACGTTAAAAAACCCCAGGTGGTCGAAATTTCTGGAGCCCTCCACTACGGCGTCTCTCATAATCATATGGTGGTTTCGGGACGTTAAACCTCACACATCATTCAGCGTCAGTTATTGTAAGACGGCGCATACAAATGGGCACGCGACCAGGGTACTCCGATGGCCTTGATTGTATAGGATTGCTGACTTCACGTGCGTGCGTGATGCTTCGCGACGATCGGCCAATGTATTTTTCGGCGCTTGTTAATGCTACTCAGTCCGCCCTGTTTGCGACTGCCACAAATGGCGGTTTCATTTCACATGGACTGAAAGCGCTCCACCATTTTTGCCCTGCGACCGGAGCTGCGATCGAGCTCTTGCAACTGTTCTTTGTGGCAGACACGAAGGGAATGTAGTAATCTGTGCATTATGATGTCAATCAGTTTCTATGGACGGTAGGTAACGAAGGGCCCACTTGTTCCGTCATTTAGGAACACTTTGCAATCTAAATTCGTTTTAAAATGCACAGCCTCGGCGTTTACAAAAACAAACACGTCGAGCTGATTTCGATGGGTCCCGACAAAAGTCGCTCCCACTGCTGCGATCAGAGCGAGAATTTGCAACATGTTGGAAGCCTTTTGCAACGCGGAGGAAGGGAACGTAGGAGAGGGCATGCCCAGCCGGCACCGGGCGTAAAAAATGTGGCGGAAATTACGTCACAGCGGCCATATTCTTCGGGCACAATGGTGGCGTTTTGTTATTATTGATGAAGTGCGGTGCGGCACCGTTCAGGTGGTCCAGCGGCGGTGTGCTCGTTTTCATGGGCCTCGCACTTAACCGTGGCGTACTGCAGGTGTTCGACAGCATCCATTCTTTGTGCCGCATTGTTAGCTACGCGATTTCCCCCCGGTGGTGGTTGTAACCAGGTGTCTGAACTAGAAACCACGGAACGAGCGCGCGTATACGTGCTCCGAATTTGCAGCGTCCGTCAAAATTGTGTCTAGCCCACAGCCTGACCGAAAATTTCATAAAGCCTAAAAAGAAGCGCAAAAAAGGGAAAAAGTGATCTGAAAGAAGCTGTACAAATTTCAGTGCCTGGTTCGTCGCACGGCTATGTCTGAAATATCATCTTTATTATCACAAAGAACACATCAAATAAAAAAAAGCTCAACGTGCAACTTGCCGTGTTTATCGTAAACGCCGGCAGTGCAAGAGTACAACACCCATACGCAGAGATTTCGTCAACCGTATCGCGGCAGGCCAGCGTGTTGAAATCCGTTCCGTTGGTTTCGGATAGAACCGGCGCACGCGGCGCGCAGGCCATGTGCTTTTTGTGGCAGATAGGGAGTCGCGCCTTCTGCTTCGCATTCATATGTAAACAAGAGAGGAGAATTCGCCCAGTCAATATGGCCGACTTCCGGCTTCATCGCAGCTTCACAACGAGTGACGTCAGGGCCTCTCCTACCTTTCCTTCCTCCGTGCTTTGCAACATGTTGGCAGTCCTCAGGGGCGATGACAGCGCCCAAGGGGACTCTACCGCCGCTTCAATTTGAATTAGCCGTTGATGCTCACAGAAAGAAATGAATGGGGTAATTAGCGATCGCTTTGTGCCGTCTCACTAATAGGACGAAATATCAGGTAGGTTCTTTCATTATCAGTGAGATAAGTTGCTACATTTAACTACGCCCCATAAGCCTAACGCGCCGAAAAAATAGTGCTGTGTATAGCAACGAATGCGCTGCTGATGAAACTCTAACACCCTAATTTAAAGCAAATACATGGGTGAGTCAGTTTGGAACTTAAGGGCCATGACGCGATAAACTCGAAACGGAGGGCACCAGGGTCGGTCGTGCCAGTGTTGCCAGATGCTACCAAGCAGACAAGCGAATACTCATCACAAAAAAAAAGTCGAATCGAAGCGGAAACAAGAAGTTATACCGCCTTTGAGTATATGTTAAACTGTGTATAAAAACTCCTCACTGAGATGTGGAGGGAAGTATAATAAAAACTATTTCCCTTTTTTTGTACAGCGGAAATGTGTGTGGCTATCAATGAAAGCACGTGGCTACTTCTTAACATTGTCTTCATGTTGCCTTCATTCGGTTGAAGGCACTTTTGACAGCACTTGTTGGTTCATTCAACCTATCCTTCAATGAATTCAACCTAAACCATAGCCTGCACACGGGGGTGTGTCTGGGGATGGCTGGCGAAAGGGGAGGGGGGTATTAAAGTTCGCTCCACTCGACGGAGAGCCTGCGCACGACTATGCGTTGAACTCCTCAGTCATCGATGAACATTCATTGGTAATCGTGATGATCACTAAAATAACCAAATTTTCTGGAAAAAGGCAATCAGCCCCCCCCCCCCCACAATCATAAACAAATTCACAGCATATCCACAGAGTGAATGATGATGAGTGGGGTGAAGCGTCTGTCTGTCTGTCTGTCTGTCTGTCTGTCTGTCTGTCTGTCTGTCTGTCTGTCTGTCTGTCTGTCTGTCTGTCTGTCTGTCTGTCTGTCTGTCTGTCTGTCTGTCTACTCCTACAACAGCAGAGCACGGATTAGACAGACGGACGGACGCTTCGCCCCACTCACCATCATTCTTTCAGGTGATATGCTATGAATTTTTCATTGTATGAAAACAACAACCGCGTATGCGTATTATAATTTCCAAAGACGTATACACACATCTACAACAAGTGAGCAATTCCTAAATCTGTGGCTACTACTACCACATAGTACTGCTACGTGGGAACGATCTACAACGTAGGGAGCTATTCGCCCCAAAAAGAAAACGCGACAAAAGACTGGTACATTCTACATGCGACCCGGCGAAAAAATACACCCAAATCCTCTTATTATGTGCGGAAATAAGAGCCACAACGGGCGCAGCCAAGTTGCATTTGTTTAGAAAAATCTTAGGGGCGAAGCTTCTTAAAGCGGACCCCGTTCGTACCTCGTCGTTATTGTACTGCGTAACGAATCTTACGCTTTGACCTGCAAGGTGGTGCAGGTGGGAAATTTCCCCTGTGCATTGTTGAACAATAAAAAATTCGCAGCGTGCGCGTTAACTTAAAGCCGAAATCTCCTGTCTCTCATTCCCCCTTAGCAGCCATTGGCATGTACATCGAGCACTATCTGAAAGGAAAGGGTAGCTACGTTATACTCGCTGGGCGTGACCTCCTTGGTTTTAGAAAGGTATAGCGAGCGTTGGGCCGCAGTGCCATGAATACAGTGAACTAGTATATACCTTGAATTCGAGGGGGTAGAAGGTGGGAAGTAGACACGAATCGCAAGCCGTAAGAAAGTTTGCGTGTGCCACCTCTCGTTTAGTCCTTAGAATGTCCGCTGGGTGGCGGTGCTTCTATGTGCGGAATATATGATGAAAAGATGCGAGATGGTAGTACTTGGAATGTTGACTAGATGGACGAACGGACACACAGACAAATGCATGGACGAACGCACGAATGGCTGCATGGACGGATGGATGCATGGATGCACGCATGAATGGCTGCGTGGACGGCTGGACGCATGGACGGACGCACACGGGGACGGGCAGATGGACGCACACACGGGCGGGCAGATGGACGCACGGACTGTCACACAGACGGACGCATATATGACGAAAAGATGCGAGATGGCGGTACTTGGAGTGTTGACTAGATGGACGAACGGACACAGACAGATACATGGATGGACGCAAGAATTGCTGCTTAGACGAATAGATGCACGGATGGACACAGGGGCCGATGCAAGAACGGTCTCACAGACGGACGCATGCACGGACGGAAGCAAGAACGAATGGACAGACGGATGCTCCGCCCCACTCTCCATCATTCACCCTGTGATTATGCTGCAATTTTTTAAGAGACCATAGTCTTTCTTGGGGACCTTCGCCACAAAAATTTTGATCTGTCTGTCTGTCTGTCTTTCTGCCTGTAGATTTGTCTATTCGTCCACCTTTACCAGCATTCATCCTGTGAATATGCTGCCATTTTTTAAGAGACCATAGTCTTTCTTGGGGACCTTCGCCACAAGAATTTTGATCTGTCCGTCTGTCCGTCTGTCCGTCTGTCTGTCTGTCTGTCTGTCTGTCTCTCCGTCCGTCCGTCCGTCTGTCTGTACATTTGTCTATTTGTCCACCTTTACCAGCATCAGGTACTTGAAACGGCCGACACCATCCACAGCGACCACCAATGTTGCTCCAGGTTCAGCGTTCATGGTTGTGCAATTGTCAATTAAAAAAAACTCCCAAGCATTTCCCCAAGGGTGAACATGGTTAAGTGCAAATTCACGGGGTGATGCTATGAGGGGTATTTATTAATTTGAACGATTATATTTATTAATCACACTATGGTGCCTTTATGGTGCAATGGTTTCTGGGAATCGCAATTTCATCACACGGGGGAGTTTACGTTAACTCACTGGCAAATGCCAACGGATTTTAACTTTACTCTCCCTCATAGCATCACCCCATGCATTCGCACTTAACCATGTTGACCTTCGGGGAAATGCTTGGGAGGTTTATTACTGATGATGATGATTAAAGTGTAATTAATGAATTTAAGTGTTGTTTTTCATGAAGCATTTGTACACAGAGGCGAGGTCGCGGTCCAGCACCTCCTCCAGGAACATGATGATGGATGGTAGCGCAGACAACGAACACGGACAAGAGAAGGCACATAGACACAACACAGCGCTAACTTTCAACAACAGTTTATTACACGCAGATCTCCGTGGTGTATGCGATCCACCACGCCAACGTCGCACGTGCGTAGCTCTAAAAACCATCAAATATAACCAACGCGCGTGTTCCAATACTTTACAATTTTATATTTTTCAATCTTTTTTTACTTTTTCTTTCTTCCTTTTATCCCATGTTACCACAAACCCTATCGCGAATACATGTAATCAAGTTCCTTATCTGTCAACACCACTGATGGGCTGCTCACACATGTGTCACCTAGCTCTGCAATTCTGCCGGCCTCCAATACCAACCGCGTCATCTCGTGCCTACTTCTATTGATTATAACCGTTTCCTTGAATTTCGGTGTGCACTTACATCTCTGGCAATGAAGGGAAAGAAAACCATCAGGAACAACACTATTTACTTTGTTATTGTGCTCGCGCAAGCGATCGTTTATGCATCTACTGGTCTGACCGATATAACACTTTCCACAAGTAAGTGGAATGAGGTATACAACACACATGATGCACTCCACAAATAGGTTTCTATGTTTCTTTTGGCATACATTTGATTTTCCCTTGTCTGGTCTTGTGCTTCTGCAAAGACTCACCAACTTATTGGGTGCCGAGAAAACTACGTTAGTGCCACATTTTTCCGCAATCATCATGCAACCATACCAACAAGCCCAAATCGCCACCCTCATTGACTTCATTTCTCGTTCAACGGGCTCTTTCGTTCATGTACTGCGAGATCCTTCGGGTGTTGTAGCCCTCATCGTCAACGCCGTGTGCAAGGCAAGAACGCTCAGTTTTTCCATAAGGAACAAGATTCTACCAGAGGATGTTCGAGCGCTCTTCGGAGGGTGTACCCCTTCAGATGGGCACAGAACGAGGATCATGAAAATTCAGCGCTCAGAATGGCTTCGACAGGTACGCCTTTTCAGAGCCTACCTACGGGCGCAGATGCATCGAACTTACGAGTCATATGCAGCGGAGATTCACTTTCGAAAGCATCTACGTCTGGCAGACCAAATGATAGAATTCCACTGGAAGCTTCAATTACGACTGTTACGTGATTTGGTGGACAAAGTGCGCGTGAGTGCAACCTCCAACGTTCATGTGGCAGAAGGCATCTGCCTACCGGACTTTGTACTAGAAGTATTGGGACTTGGGCCAAAGTTTGCCGTGCAACCTCAAAAGAACAAGCCGGAACTCGTATCAATTGTACGTCAAGTGTCGAAGCGGGTTCCCGAGGATCAAGCCACCAGGATCATCAACGAAGGTGTGGACGCTTTAAAATTGTGTAGGCCTCCATGCCGCAGTTTGCCTCTCAAACGCGTGGAAACTTACTTGACACAGCATGCTCTGAGTGTACTTCCAGTCGATAAAGAAGGAGGGTTTGCGGTTTTCTCGCATGATGAATTTAAAGAAAAGGCTAAAAGTGCTATTACGGCAGTGTTCAGCGAAAAGAAAAGTATTTCGATTGAAAAAGTGAGGGGAAAAGCAATAGAACTTTGTAAGAGGATGAATCTAGAAGGTGTGCTTAGCGGTATCAGAAAAAGTAAAAATGACAGTCTGGATGTGTTCTTTAGTGCAAAAACGCATAAGGAAGGAGTACCGTTCAGAGTGATAGTGTCGGAGAAGGACACGTGGCAAAAAGCTGTAGCTGTGTATCTGCAAAGAACATTAAACTTGCTTGACATAAATGACCCCTTCCTGACAAAAAATTCGGAACAGGTGATAAGTTTCGTCAGGGAACGGAAAAACATAGGGTTAAAAGCGTTTTCGGCTGACATAAAAGATCTGTACTATTCTCTGCCACAATCAGCAGTATTAACAAGTGTTGGCGAATGCATCGATGAGTACGGTGCCGTTAGATTTAGCTCACAAGCAGGTACGTCCGTCGACAATTTCTTAGAATTACTTAGGTTTTACTTGTCGTCAACGTTTATTGAAAACAATGGTAACCTGTATCTGCAAAAACAAGGAGTATGCATTGGCTCGTGCTTAGCACCAGTTTTAAGTAATTTGTTTTTGGCTGAAATGGACAGGAGGCTATCAGGACGCCTAAATGAATACAATGTTGTGCACGTATTTAGGTACGTCGATGACTTTTTAGTGTTTATCAATGACAGAACTGCAGATTTTGCTACTCAATGTAATAGCGTGTGTAGCGTTTTTCGTGAGGGGCTTAACCCACTTGAAGTGACTTTTGAAATGCCATGTGACGGAAGGCTCAGATTTCTTGACATTAACTTTCAATTCTCAGATGAAAAGACATGCTGGTGTTACGAGCCCAGAGCAAGTAAGCCTTTACTACAGTTTCACTCAGCGCATACTAAACTGGTAAAACGAGGCATTGCGAAGATGTGCTTGAGTGAGGCACTAAAGAAGTCCTGCCGGTGCCTCATGAATGAAAGCTTCAGACAACAGGTCTCGAGGCTAAGCAATGCCGGGTACCCCAAGAGCCTCGTCGTGTCCGTTGCTGAAGGATTGCACAGAAAAGTGCTGGAGAAAAGATGTGAAGGGATGGATAGGGTGAGCTCAAGAAAGGAAAGTTTTGCCGTAATTCCATACATGCATAAGGTTTCTCACAGGATAAAAAAGATTGCGGAAAAATGTGGCACTAACGTAGTTTTCTCGGCACCCAATAAGTTGGTGAGTCTTTGCAGAAGCACAAGACCAGACAAGGGAAAATCAAATGTATGCCAAAAGAAACATAGAAACCTATTTGTGGAGTGCATCATGTGTGTTGTATACCTCATTCCACTTACTTGTGGAAAGTGTTATATCGGTCAGACCAGTAGATGCATAAACGATCGCTTGCGCGAGCACAATAACAAAGTAAATAGTGTTGTTCCTGATGGTTTTCTTTCCCTTCATTGCCAGAGATGTAAGTGCACACCGAAATTCAAGGAAACGGTTATAATCAATAGAAGTAGGCACGAGATGACGCGGTTGGTATTGGAGGCCGGCAGAATTGCAGAGCTAGGTGACACATGTGTGAGCAGCCCATCAGTGGTGTTGACAGATAAGGAACTTGATTACATGTATTCGCGATAGGGTTTGTGGTAACATGGGATAAAAGGAAGAAAGAAAAAGTAAAAAAAGATTGAAAAATATAAAATTGTAAAGTATTGGAACACGCGCGTTGGTTATATTTGATGGTTTTTAGAGCTACGCACGTGCGACGTTGGCGTGGTGGATCGCATACACCACGGAGATCTGCGTGTAATAAACTGTTGTTGAAAGTTAGCGCTGTGTTGTGTCTATGTGCCTTCTCTTGTCCGTGTTCGTTGTCTGCGCTACCATCCATCATCATGCAACCATACCAACAAGCCCAAATCGCCACCCTCATTGACTCCTCCAGGAACTTCTTACCGCCACTCTCGAGCTGCTCGCGCGTGATGGAACCAGTGGTCTCGTTGGTGTGAAACACCATGTTGTTTTCCGCAACGTTGTACCGCATCACCTTCGCGGCCATGTACAAGACGTGCTCCGGCGTTGCTCCACGCCGGTAGGTGCACCGTATCTCACTGCTGGCCATGGCGAATGGCGTGGAACGCGGACCGATGATCTTGCGAGGCACGCCCATGTATATCGTGGGGAAGGCGAGCTCTTCCGCATACGCATCCATGAAGAGCGCCAGTGGGACGCGGTTCTTACCCGCAGCGAGGAAGCGAGGAGAGCGGAGGAGCGGAGGGGGAGGGGGACGCAGCGGCGTTAAAGATATAAGGCACGTTACTGACACCGATATCAGCGTCGAGTCCGTGGCTTATTCGGTAGAGCGTCGCGCTGCGGCCCGCCAAGTCCTCTTTCTTTTAAAGATAGAGAGAAGACTGCGGACGCCGCCGACGGCGGTGGATGGTTTGGGGTCGCTTATAAAGTGTATTCACACTTAAAAGCAATTATTGCGCATGTCAGGGGCACCATAACGACACGCATATATTCTGCATATGCATCTCTTACTAGAAAACACATACATAAGTAATTTTATGGAGAGGAGCGCTTATCACGCTGCGCCTACCATGCAACGCTTGCACGGAACGGGGAGTGTTTCCAACGCTTTGCTGAGACGAGATGGTGGTGGCACCAAGGAGGATTTTTCTTTAATCATCCTTGGGTGGCACCTACCCATCGGCTCGTGTTCTACAGCTTATCACCTCTGAAACGGGAGCACACGGCCACGCGCTTTGTTTTCCAAAAGAAGCTGCCAGATGGCGCTCATGTCTCACGTGTTACGGGACTTGACTCGCTTGTTCGCCTCCGCTGCACGCTCGAGGCACCCTAACGCAGCGCCTCCGGAATACCATTCACCGATTTGTTTTTTGTGCAGAACATCAAATAAATGTTTTGTTCACTCTCTCCACACGCAAGACTATCGTCTTTCGACGACATTTGCAGATCACATGCAGATACGGGGCCAATTTTTTTCGACGCTGCCGTCTGCTCGCCGAACGTGTGCGCGTAGACGCTAATGGGACGCTTAGTAAATGATGCAAGGCGGATGAATACACGTAGAGGCGCTAATCGCCTTTTGTATTGACTAGGGGCCCTGTAGCTTCCACAGTGCCTGAAGTATAAATAGGATGCCAAGTATTAGAGAGTTTGAGAACTGAGGCCGCAAGGAGCTTGGGGACGCAAAAAAAATTGCCCGCAGCTTCCCTCGGGGGAACACTGAGGAGGATGCAGACCATATAATTGGTTAACGGGGTGTTAAAGTGCGACTTACTTGGGTCGATGGCTAAATTGGTTAACGTGGTTGTGAAATGGGGTGTTAAATTGCGACTTACTTGGGTCGATGGCTAAATTGGTTAACGTGGTTGTAGGAGGGGGTGTTAAATGAGTGAACACGTACACACGTATGCGAAAGGGCGGCGCTGGTCGAAGGGACGTCGATCATTGTGTTTGTGGATTCGTTGGAATTCATTTCACCGCGACCTTGGACGTCGACGCGCCGTACAAACCAACCGACGAGCGGCAACTGAGCGAGCGAGCGCCCACCTTGAGTATATATACAGCACGACGGCGCATGCACTGTCAGCTGTTGAATGTTCTCGAAGCGCGACGCCACATGCGCGTCCACTGGAGAATCAGGAGAATTGTAGATGTCGAACGCGGTGTGTAGAGGAGGAAGGGTGCACAGATGGTGGAGGAGTGAAGCGCGCGCGGTGTGTAGAGGAGGAAGGGATGCACAGATGGTGGAAGAGTGGGCGACGGCGCGACGGCGCATGCGCGCGCGTCAGCTGTCGAATGTTCGAGAAGCGGTGCGGACGGCGCGGACGGCGCGGACGGCGCACTACAAGGCGCGAGTATAAGATGCTTCCGCATCTAAAAGTTTGCCACGGCCCAAGGCACTCGCGTAGAACCCAAGCCAAAACCCTCTGGTTGAGCACTACCAAAACTACGGGATGTAAGAAAGCCACACAGTTGCGAAGAAAACATAGTCCCAGATATAATAGGTGATTTAAAATTGACCAGGTTGACTAGAAAATTGGCGTTTGTTTGGTGTATGTTAAGCCACATCGTTATGTGACACGTGATTTTTTGCATTTAGTTCGTACGCATGAAACTATTTGTGTCCCTCACCCCCCGTAACTGCATTTGCAAATCAACATTGCAGCATCCATGCAGAAGCAACCACCCGTTTCGATCCCAACTTGTGTTTGCTACACGCCCACCGCGCTGACAGCAACAAATGAATGGTGAAATCCGTCATCGATTTGTTTCATCTTATTTTTAGGATATAACATTAGGTACGTGCTGTAGTTATTGGCAGGATATGCTGCTTGATTACCGCACGTACTAAGACTTAACGCGACGAGGCAGGGCTTGGGCTGTTTCGCAAGACCAAGAACACTGCATCCTGAAATCGGACATGCAACATTGCCCAGCGTTTCGTGCGCATCAGATCCTCCTTTGATGGAAAGAAAAAAAAGAGAGAAAAGAAGCAGTGCAGCTGAAGACGCGAAGGAACGCGTTGACGGAGAAGCAGTTATACGAGAGCCACGAAAAGCTTCGGAGAGAAACGCGCACAAAGTGAAGTTACCCGCTAGCATTCGCACCTATTGATCTTCAGCAGAGCAACAAACCCACGCTTCAAGTTCCTGGCGTGACTCTTTGTTTCGCAGTTTTACTGTGTTTTTTAACAAACCAGCCTTATCTGCAATGAATGTGTATAGACAATTCGGCGAGCAGATGCCGTGAAGATGGTGAGCAGGCGACACGGCGTGAATGAATACGTGTGGAGAGGCTAATCGCCCCTTCTACTTGCTTAAGGGTCCTGTAGCCTCCACAGTTTTGAAGGGTGGGGCTACTAGGCATCTTGAATTGCCAGCAAGACGAAGCAGACGCAGGAAGAGCCACGGTGCCGTATGGCCCACGTCTCACATAATTTCGAGTTTGGCCACAGGTGGCGCTCCGCGCATTTGACCCAATTCAGCCTGCGTTTGGCCCATGTTCTTAAACTCTAGCGATCCTGCGAATGCAAGAGCATCCTACGCAACGCAGCTTGGAGATCCAGTGTCTTTGGCCCCTAATTTTCAATCCCTCTATTACTCGTCAGCTGGCAGCTGGTAATACTGGGACCGTGTCGACTAGTGGAACATGGGAGAAGCCTTCGCCCGACAGGGGGCGTAGTTAGGCTCCTGCTGCCACTGCTGCTGCTGTTGATGATGCAGTTCATGGTAAGATCACGTGCTACGGGTGCCCACAGGCAGAAAAAGTGTTTCACGCTCGCTGTCATGACTAACACTCCCGCATTTATAAGTACACATATACCCAATAAAGTGAACGGGGGTAAGACCGCTGCTGTAGCTCCGTTGGCGGAGCATCGAACGTGTTATTCGAAGATTGCAAGTTCGGCTCCTGCCAACGGCAACTTATCCCTTTCGTTCAGGTTTTTTCCCATTCATATTACAGTTACTACTAATGACACCTCCTCTACTTTCTTTGACATAATTGCCTTGTTAGTTACAATTGTTAAAGAAGTGTTATGTGCCTCGCATGTTGGCAAGAACTGGGCCAGTTCTTTCGGTGACTGGGGTAAGGTGGGGCCAAGTGTGACGAAAATGCGTAAGTGAAGAACATCATCATCATCATCATCATCATCATCATTTATTTGACCCTTAAGGGCCCCTTAGGGGCATTACATAAGGGGGGGGGGGACATTTTTCTAAATACAAAATCAAGGAAAAAAATAGAAAGTTGTACAAACACACGAGCAATACTTTTGCAGGATCCGAGAACAGACGCATAGAAAAGGTACTTATACAAGTATAAAAACATGCGCGCACAAAATTTACACATACAAAAGCGCAAATACAATGACAGTGGTAGAGTTTCAATGGGCTTCCAAGTTTAAGTGAGCTGTTAGTAGTTGTTTGAATGCGCACGAGTCACGCTCTGAGACGATGGCTTCCGGTAAGGTATTCCATTCCTCGATGGCGACAGGAAGAAATGACTTATTGAATGCAACGGTCGTACCGAAAAGACGTTGGATGCTTCTGGAATTAAATAGCCGGCGAAAATAGCGGGCGGGAGAAAGCAAGAGAGAACCATGCAAGTGAGGAAAATAATAGTATAATTTGTGAAATAAACAAAGTCGAGAAAGTATACGTCTGTCAGCTAGATTCGGCAAGTCTAAAGACTCCTTTATAAAAGTGATGCTTGATGAGTGATCGTGATTGGACATAATGAACCGGGAAGCCCTATTCTGAACGGATTCCAACAGATTAATCAGATAGGTTTGGTGAGGGCTCCAAATGGACGACGCGTATTCGAGCTTCGTACGAACGAAGGTTACGTACGCAATTTTACGGACTGTAGGAGGTGATAGGCATAACGTTCTTCGGATGTAACCAAGCTTCTTTGATGCGTCAGCAACTAAGTGTGTGATGTGATCCGACCACGTGAGAGTGTTAGAAATAAGCACGCCAAGGTATCGGTAACTATCAACACACGCCAAGGTAGTTAAGTTTAAATTGTAGTCGTGTTCCGAGTTAGACTGTTTGCGAGATACGCGCATGACTTTGCATTTGGAAACATTGGTCTGCATCATCCAGAGTGAACACCAGTTTTCAATTAAGGATAGGTCATTTTGTAGGATTTCGTGGTCGTCAGGGGTGGTTATTCGGCGATAAAGGACGCAATCGTCCGCAAATAATCGAATGGATGATGAAATTCCTGATGGTAGATCGTTGACATATTGTAAACAACCATTGTAAACATTGCGTTTCTTGTGATAAAACAATATGCAGAGCTTTAGTTATTCTTATTTGTGCATAAATTACGTCAGCGTATAGGTTCACTGCAGCGAATTCTACCAAATTAATAATTAAACGTCTTTCTACTCAGTATCCAATCTTCCGGACTAATTGAGCTGTCTGAAAATGCCTGAACATCATTTCATAGACGGGGCACGCTTCGTTTTCACTTCGGGTGTGCTTGCTTACTCGGTAATTAGATCTCCCACATCTATGCTCATCAGCTCTTTCGCGGGCAATGTACGAAAAAGTCGTCAAAATATGTCGTTTGCGTCCAGCCGATAATGGGGCGTTGATGAGTTCGTAACGGCTCTTACGTACGATGCCTAATTAGGTACTCATAGATGCCCTCTACGTTTAAGCATCACATAGATGAGATCAATTGCGCCGATCCCGCAACATGTCGCAAAGCACTGCAATGCCTAAGATACAATAGGGAACACCAGCCTTCAGTCTCTTCCCGGTTGAACGCACCTATAAATAGAAGCCTGTGGCATTAAGCGTTGCTAGCGTTGTTCGTTAACTACGCCATGAATTGATCTCTCCGAGTATCGCTACAATAAAAACTACGGCAAATATTTGTTTATGTGGATAACCTTACTTACTATGTAGTTTCCTGAATCCGCACGCAAAAAAAAAACGACCTATTCATACATCTCACGTAGTGATATGAGGAGTAACTGGAAGCAAAATAATTAAACAGATTTAATCAAATAATGAAACAGATTTAACGCTGTGGTGAAGAAGTGAATGCTGTATCAAATTTTCACCAGACAATATGTGAAGGACCTAAATAAAATTATGATTATAAGTTCAAACACTCGCGAAATCAGTCATGTTCTTAAAGCCGAAGATTCCGTCGATGCTACAATTGAAGGTCAGTTGATATACTGAAAATGCGGATCCACGCATAATAATGTTAATAATTACTGGGACTTAATGACCCAAACCACGCTTCAATGCCCACTTGGTGTCCTTTAGTGAGCGAACATGACAGACAGAAGCACCTCCGTCTGTGTCCGTGTGCCTTCCTATAGTCCGCGTTCACTATAGAGCTACCTTTCCAAGAATTAATTTCCAAGCCGCTCGAGAAACAGAACTTTGCGGCTATGCGAAAGCTTGCTTTCTTTCCTCATTTCTCTATCTTCTTCATCCTCAAGTTTATCATGTTCGTTTCCATTTCGATTCGATATATATGTGCTGCTATAAAAATTTCCACCCGGCTCAACCCCCTGCGCTCACCCTTTTCCTACTAGCTCTCACGGTTCTCTTTTTCACCCCTTGCTGTACTATTCTATCCAAGTCTGTGATCTACCCCTTCCCATTTTATTTTTTCCTCCTCCTCAACCTTATATCTTCCGCAACCCTTATTTATATCCCCCTTCCTGCTATACTATTCATGGCTGGTCTATGCGTCTCAATATCATTATTCCTCCATACGCTCGCTTACATCTATCGCTTCCTTGCCATACTTTACTCTGCAAGGCTATGCCATATTTTCCCATCTTCACTCAATCCAGCTTGCTAGGAAGCGCAGCCACTATTACAAAGAACACACAACACAAGCGCTTGTGTTGTGTGTTCTTTGTAATAGTGGCTGCGCTTCCTAGCAAGATGGATCCATACCATCTGGCCCGATACAATTGTTCACTCAATCCTTCCTTCACCATCACCTTCCCATCACCCCTCCTCCCCTCAATTATTTTTGCCACTTCCGTACTATACTTTACTGTAGCTTTGCGTGCCCTGTCATGAATTAGCTTTTGTAGCTTTGCGTGCTCTGCCATGTTAATTAGCTGCGCTCCTCCTCGCATCAAAATTGATGACGACGGAATTCCGCCTAGCTTTAAAACTCCGCTGCCAAAAAGACTTCAGGAACTCTTGCGCCCCGGAAGGAGTGGCGGAATAATAAGCCGCAATCATCCAGGCGTACACGGTTGGAATCGCTACTTGTTTGGGCACAGTCTCATTCAGATTACATGATTTTCGAATCCGGCACATTCATGTCAACTTACGAATTTTTATGGAACCTTTTTCGAGAAATAAGTAGAAGTGCTGTACAATTTTCTGCCAACACAAACTACCTCGTCTTTTCTTGCATCTTTTTTCATGAACCATATTTCACTCTACCTTCACATAGCAATTTTGCTGGAATGATTAATAATACTCAGTGCAACCACACATAATTTTTGCAGAAGAGGTAACGTGCTTCCTCCGTCATTTAAAATGTTTTATTAAACAAGCCAATCAGAACGCTCGAAGTAGAGGTAGCTTTTTTTTTGATAAAGCCACAGACCAAACTTGATTAATAGAGCTACCACAGCGAAAGTGCTGCTTCACTTCGTTAGATTCCTCTTTTTTTTTCTGCGGGGCAGCGTGCGAAGTGTCACATGCGCGCAACTTCGTCACTTCACTGTTGCAGGCGTGAAGCGTGTTGCGTTGGTATGCCTCTAAGAAATCCAGCGCACCAGTGGCTGACACGACACAAAATCTTGGGAGACATGGCTTACTTGCTTCTTTACCAGCGATTGATAAACCAAATGGCTACTAATTGCTTCACTATAGAAGTTCAATGTTTCCAGAAATTATCCATGAAGCCACCAAAATTTTTTATCGCCAGTGTCGTAAAGTATGAGAAGTATCCGACAGAAAGGAGATACTAATAGCAACCCCACTTCACGTGCAATGAGGGGATACAATAACATTACCTCTTCAAAAGGTGGCATATAAATGCGAAGCATTTCTTAGTGAACTTCGGCGACATTGAGCATATCTATCTATCTATCTATCTATCTATCTATCTATCTATCTATCTATCTATCTATCTATCTATCTATCTATCTATCTATCTATCTATCTATCTATCTATCTATCTATCTATCTATCTATCTATCTATCTATCTGTCTGTCTGTCTGTCTGTCTGTCTGTCTGTCTGTCTGTCTGTCTGTCTGTCTGTCTATCTATCTATCTATCTATCTATCTATCTATCTATCTATCTATCTATCTATCTATCTATCTATCTATCTATCTATCTATCTATCTATCTATCTATCTATCTATCTATCTATCTATCTATCTATCTATCTATCTATCTATCTATCTATCTATCTATCTATCTATCTATCTATCTATCTATCTAGCCACCTACGACTTTTTTTTCTAGAGGTTGATATTTCCTTTGCAAAGTAAGATTAATCGGAGTATAGTCACAATGGTCAGCGCAAACAGGACAAAGAGGTAGATGAGTCGTGTACAATATTCTATGCTTTCTTCGCTCTGGCCGTAGTGAGGGTGGCGTATATACAGTCATCCCTCTGACTTCACGCCGCAACTATATTGCACATGGTCGATCTGTAATCACGTAATCAATTTTTTAGAGAAGGTCTGGGCTATGCTCGTCTTTTTTCATTTTTTATACAAGAACAGAGAAGCTGCGGAAGTTCTTATCAATCTAGACTGGTTTCTAGGCATATTTCTAATGCTTATTGCGTTGAAAATGGAGACCCAACTCAAGAGCTCGTGCCCGGAGGCGCCAACGGCGCTCGTAGATCAAGTCACACGGATAACTTCGGCCAAGGCAGTCCTTGTAAACTTTACTGGCAACGCCACCAAAAGGGGAGAAGGAAGGGAGACAAGAAAAATCACTCTTTCCTGTATCCCGGCTCCTTTCCTTCTGGTTGCTCAGCAAATCTAGTTTACAAGTATGAACCGACTAGTCCGCCAAAAAGTGTTGCTGCGAAAGGCAGTAATGCACTAGGGCACCGGACATGTTGGTACCAATGTCATCTCTAGCTTTCTTTTTTTTTGTAAAAAAGAAGGTACTTGTAGGTGTATACATGAGAAATGTATACCAATAAGAAACGACCCAGTAATGAAAGAAAATTTCAGTACGAGGGATAAAATCATACACGGGGAGACACTAATGTTCAAGTCATAAAGGAACAGTGTATCTCGTGGCGTTTAGCTTCCACCATCACATCTCTAAGGAAACTAAAAGTGATGCGGCCATTTCTGGCAACTTGTACTCACTTTCTTGCACTTTATGTCTAGTGTCTAAGTGGTGTCGTTTTCATGACATGCCATCTTTTATATCAGGTGGAAGATGTTTGTCCTTTTTTTTTTTTGGTATGCTCGTCAAGAGTGGAAACGACGACTGTCAAGACCTGTCACACGTCCTCTTATGCGTACCCTTTTAAGAAAGTTTTCTAAAAATATTCTGAAAGTTTCCAAAACGTTTTCTACTAGGAAGCGCATTGCACTTTTTACCTGCATTGTGTACGCGAGATAACGAATGTGAGATGGACGAAATAGAAAATGGATGTTTGTAGCGAACACGTTTGTGAGGTAAAAGAATTCTGACAGTGGCGATCGGGTGATTTAGCGTAGCACGTGGGCATTTCGTGTGTCTTGTTTCGACTACTATTACCTTGCCTTTTTCTCGGCGAACCTTCATCGCTAGAAAAGGAAGCAAATCTTAAAGGTTCAAGTGAGGGGCATTAGATGCAGCCTAGTGTTTCCCAAGAACATAGGTGGTACACAGTAGGCGGGCGCCCCCCATAGTCACCTATGAGAGAGCGAGAAAAGTTCGCCCAACATGTTGCCATAGTAAGGAGGGGCGTACTACGACTCAGGAGGGGGGGACGAAGCCGGCCCCACACTTTCACATTATAGGGAAGGCGTGCTGCGACGAGTGTTCGCCCCCTTGAAGAGAAACCCTGCACGCGCTTATGCATGCTAAATTTGCAATCTAACTTGTTACAATCTAAGATTGTGTACGGAAAGCGTCGTGTGCGTTAATAAAGGAAAAATTCTAAGCGTTCATCTGTTATTACGACAGCCGTTATTGTCACTGCAGTGTCAATCACAATCAGTTCTTGAGTATGATACATGCTTTAATGTGTATTTGACACAAAAACAGATAACGTAAAAAGAGGAAAAAAGGAATCTTTGTAACTTCTTCCTGTTCGAGAAGAGGCGTGTCATTATGACCTCACTACCAGAAAAACTGAAACTTGCATGCAGAAAAGTTATAGACAGTGAATAATATAATAGAAAAAGTAGTTAAGCTCAATGGCACCAGCAACGAACGGCAAAAAGCAGGCTGCCTTTCGATGAGAGTTTCAGCATCGAATTTAATTCGAATTTAGATCCAGAATTTTCATGCTATGCATGAAAATTCTGGATCTAAATAACAATGTTCTGTTTGAAAGGGGTCATGCGTCAAAGATCTTTGTGCGAAAATCGATTCACGCCCTAGTTGGCTAACCTCACTTGATTTTCTCGTCAACTGGAAGAAAAAAAATGTATCTCGAGGCAATCAGAAGGCTGGTGTCTAACTTGTGTTTTTTTTCACTCGTCTGAACACTCCATCAATGACCAGTAATATATCACCGTACTCTAACCGACTGAAGAGTATACTGGCAAGTTTTGGCATACGGTTATGAACATAGAAATTGCTTACCGTCTCCAAAGAAAACATTTTCTTCTTCAGCATGCAAGTCTATGCAGTAAGTATAAAGAAATGACAGTAATGCAAGAACAAAAATGGCGGAAGAATCGTCGCAATCAAACGGCCGCGCTAGTAAGTAAATCGAAAGTATGCCTGAATTCGGGTCACAACTATAAGAAAGAAGCTCTTGTTGAACGCCTGAAAAAAGACTAAAAAATGTCGACAACCTCTATTGTGCCGTCTGTGGTCGTTTTTAGTCAAAAAAGCAAACAGCTTTACCATTTTGAGACATGACTTTAAAATGCTCGCACTCATTTTTTTTTTGCTGAACCACACTAAAAGCCTAAGAAGGCATTGCATAAACGTGTTGGAAGAACTTACATCAGTAACAGAACGCACACATTCAAGCAGGGGAAACAAGAGACACAATAGTGATTACAATCAGAATGCTGATCGGAGTTAGTGCAGTTGACAACTTTCGTGTAAAAAGCACCAATTTTTCGTTCGATTGTGTGGTTCTTATCGAACGCTTATCAACAAAGTTCTGATTGCAGTGGCTTGCGAGTATTTCTTCCTAGTATTACTCGCCGCCGTTAAGCGTAATTTAAGCACGAGAAAGAACAGCGCAGCCTTATATGCATATTTGCATACCCAGTTTTCCAACAGTGTAAGCTCTTTTAATTGTAGACTGTTCGGCGATCATCCTTGCGGAGATGGTAATGAAATATTTTATCTTGGAGGCAAGCCAGTCTCCTTGGTGAAACATGTAATTGTTGCCCTGATATGAACGCAGCACCATCGCTCTTGCCTGTAGAAAAACTGAACTGTCCCGCTGCTAAGCACATGAACTCCAGTTCGATTCTTTCCATAGGTGAAGGAAACTGTTAGAGAGGAGCATTGCGCAAAAGAAAGGAAGTGAGGATAGAAAACAAAGAAAAAGGAAGAAAAGAATGACGAAAAAAAGAAGAAAGAACAAGGAAATAATTAAATAAGTAGACAAATGAATAAAAAGAAGAACGAAATGAAGAAACATACAAAAAAGTTCTGAGTGGGGCACGCATGCTAACGCTTTACTGGCTCCCATGTTCTTGTTGTGTTATGGGCTCCTCAACTCCTTATTTCATCAAATCTAGCAGCTAGCGATTTCACAGTTGTAATTTAGAGTATTTGAAGGAGCTATAACCTCGAAGGTGGACAACCCCCCCCCCCCCCCCTCTTACATTTAACCTACACCTTCATATCTAAAGGGCCGTAAAGATTCAATCTACGAAGTGACTTCTAGCAATAAAGCCCCACGTTGCACCGTCAACATTTGAAGAACTAAGAACGTGTTGCGCGCACGACGTCCCACGTGGTGTGCAGAAGATGTATACCACTAACAAAACTTCCCATGGCAAGCTAAAAGCCCTCGCAAAGGCAGAAATGCCTGGAATGTGGTAAGCTGATCTTAAATATAATAATAATATTAATAATAATAATAGTATTATTATATTATTATTATTATTATTATAATTATTATTATTATTATTATTATTATTATTATTATTATTATTATTATTATTATTATTATTATTATTATTATTATTATTATTATTATTATTATTATTATTATTATTATTATTATTATTATTATTATTATTATTATTATTATTATTATTATTATTATGTAGGGTTTAACGTGCCAAAAGCACAATGCGAGAGACGCCGAAGTAGAGGGCTCTCGAAATTTTCACCACCTGGGGTTCTCCAACGTGCGCCCAAATCAGAGCAGACGGGCCTCCAGCATTTTCCCCTCCATCGAAAATGCAGCCGTCGCAGCCGGGATTCGATCTCGCGACCTTCAGGTTAGCAGTCGAGCGCCAAAACCACTAGATCACAGCGGCTGGGCATGGTTTTTACCAAAGCCGTTATTTCATGAATATGGACGTACTGTAAACGTCAGGTACGATAATGCGAAAAAATTTCCGTATTGCCAGAGAGCCGACAGGGGAGACATAACGAGGAACTATAGTGCCGAGGAGAAGCGTAATAATTATAATTGTTAGGGTGGAACGTCCCCAAAACCACTATATGTTTACGAGAGAAATTTCGACCAGATGGGGTTCTTTAACGTTCACCTAAAACAATGTACACGGGCACCAATCATTTTAGTCTCCATCGAAAATGCAGCCACCGCGACCAGGCTTCGATCCCGCTACTTTCGGCTTAGCACTCGAGTGCTATAACCACTATACTAACGTGCTGGGTGCCCTCAGAAACGTAGACGTCCGGGAACGACAGAAACGTATGAGATTTAAATGCACACACGTCATTGGTGCATGCGTTAACAGTGTTATCTCAATGCCGTCAACAACAAATTCGCCCTACTTGAAACAAAGCATACGGCTGAAATTATCTTTCTTGTGGGAAATCGCTCCTGCAGATTCTGCGGTTACAAAAAAAAATATATCTTATTGTGGGACGCTACGAACACACGGAGACAGTGTCTATGCAACAGGCACACTAACATAAACAAATGAATAAGCAACATATACAAGATACCTTTGAGCAAAAAATGTCCAAGTTCACAAGGTGTCCCTAAGATATGTTACAAATAACTAACATGCACACACTATCACATTATACAAAATGTATATGATGATATATATTTAAATAAAATTCAAGGCTTGGTGAAAATGGCACTAAATATGTAGAACAGACACGATGCGTGTAATTTACATACTTTGATAAGTTAGAATAGAGTGCATATATACAAGAACCCAAATGCATACGGGGCATAAACGAACACATAGTAATAATAAACACATACAGATTACATACACTAGTCCGTTACTATCAAATGTCCTGGCTATAGGAACGAGGTCATATGGAAAATTATAGCAGTTCATGTTCAGCTACCGATCAAGAGGAGGCAGCACGATGACTGCCGTAGAAGTTTCTCCTCCCGAAAGAAGAACATTCCCTCCGACAGCTTCGTAGAAGTTCAGTGTATAAGCGCTTCTGAATCAGATGCAGAAAACGACGACAGTGACCTGCTGAAACAGCTTCAAACCTATTACACCACAAACAAAACGCTCCCTCACCTATTAGAAGACGAGCAAAGCGACCACGTGAGCAACTACAAGATGCGACAGGATGATTAACACCTAAGCCATGGAAACCAAGGTTAACTGCTTTCTAAAACATCTTTGCAATGGCATTGCTGCAGCACATGCTGGTTAGACTCCTTTAACGAAGAGTTAGGACAAGTGGACGATGGGAGCACGCCTAACTTCTCCAGACTGTATTGTATTGGGAGTACTCTACATCCTGGACACCACTTAAAGTCACGGAGATGGCCAGGAAAAAAATGGCCTCGTATCTGCATGTTACATGACAAATGTCGTCGAAAGATGGTAGTCTTGCGTCCGGAGAGAGTGAACGAATCGTTTATTTGATGTTCCGCGCAAGAAAATTGGTAAATGTTATTCTGGAGGCGCTGCGTTAGAGTGCCTCGAGCGTGCAGCGGAGGTGAACGAGTGCATCAAGTCGAGTCACACGTTAGACATGAGCGCTATCTGGCAGTTATCTTGGAAAACGAAGCGCGTGCACCCTGCGCACCCGTCTCGGAGGTGATAAGGTGTAGAACACAAGGTGACGGGTAGGTGCCACCACTGTGTCGTCTTTGCAATGCGTTGGAAACACTTGCCTTTTCGTGCAAGCGTTGCATGGTCAGCGCAACGGGATAAACACTACGGTCCTTAGAGTTACTTATGTATGCCTTTTCTAGTAAGAGACAAACATACAGAATATTGACATGTTGTTATGGTGCCTCAGATATGCGCAATGATTGCTTTTTAATTGACAATCGCACAAGTATGAACGCTGAATATTGAGCAATATTGATGGGCGCTGCGGATTGGGTTGGCCGTTTGGAGTATCGTTTGTCCACTTTGGTGCCGTTTAGGGTACCGTTAAGGGCGGACAAACAGACAAATGTACTGACAGACAGACCACAATTTTTGCGTTCGAAGGTCCCCAAGAAATACTACCCTCTTTAAAAGGTTGGTGTTATCACGCTTTGCGAGCCATGCCTCGATTTTGCTAGAGAGACTGGAAGAACTAGAAGGAGCAAAAGGGCCACTGCTGTATCTACAACCACGCCTTCTTGAATGTCCACATCGGGAGAAAACTGCTGCCCGCTACGATAATGCTACTGCCGTTGAGTATAACGCAGGCACGTTACGTGCTTGCGATACAGATTCAAGCCGTACATCCGGTAGCAAATTGCGTATCTTGTAGTTGACGTAATAACAGGCAAGATCACACGTGGCACACTGATCACCGTGTAACAAGCGAAGTAAGATAACCCCCGCATTTATAGACACTCCTTGACTTGACTTAAAACCACGTTCAATGAAGCGCGTTGACACGTCTGTGCGTTTGTACTGCTTTGGCACCGGCTAAAGAGACCGCGTTCGAAACGCGTTTGTGCTGCATTGAAGTCGATTACAAGTCAAGTCAAGCAGTGTTTTTGAATACGGGGTAAGAATCGCAGAGCAAGCAGCCGGCAGCCAACAGACACGGATGGAAAGGCGAATCAATCGTAGTTCCGCGGTTGCCCAAGTGATGTTCGGCAAACTAGCTCTGTTCCACCTGACCACCAAAATAATGACAACGACGTAGTTATTTTTAAGGGAAAAGTACCACATAAATTGCACAATATACTCCGTGGTGTGGCGAACGGCCAACTTTCGCCCACATTACCGTGGGAATTCGAATGACGACCTTAAAACGTCGATTCTCCCCTTTTGGGGACAACATTTCGACCGAGGCTGTGGGAAACCTGGCTTGCTAGATGGGATCGGGAAAGCTAGTTGCTTTGCTCGACCAAGCCCAGCGAGCCGCAAAGGCCAGTGTAGTCCTGGACTGAGGACCCCACTCACTTGGCCAGAGACCTTTTAGAAAATAAAAAGAAACTTTCTTCTCTCTCTCGTGATGTTGGCTGTACGTCATGATATATGTACAGTAAAAAAATACGGGCCATGCGAGCACGGGGCCAGGAGTCTCTTCGCGACATTTCCGCTACGTCGACGGCGATCCACAAGAGCGTAGCGCCTAAGGCGAATCCCTCCTTTAATCGACGGCCCGTCTGTTTGCTGACTAGACGCAAATATTTTTCACCTTTATCATTTTAACGCGACGTGCTCTTTGGTCACCGCAGCTTCTTGGTTCTGTCTCGAGAGAACGCATCTCGCACAGTTGTTATCAGATGAAATCTTTCTTGCTAATTGATATCTACCCAACGGTATGCCGTTCGAGAAACGTCGGGTTAATATTTAATTCTGCTAAACATAGGAGCAAGAGTGTGATGGTCGTACTGCAGATGAATGATTTACGTGATCACTGATAGCTAACAATATGCAGCACGATGGCGGAAAATTTGAAGGCCAGTGGAGATAACAAATCCTATTTCCGGCCCTGCGCTTTGGTCGTTGATAGATGGTGTACCGCCAGGTGGCGCGGACAAGCAGTTTGGCACGCGCTCACGTGTACCGTTTACTTCTTTGTCCGACAGTACCGCGCAAAGCCACAAAACACAGTTTGTGCTAAGTACCTTCTTTGCAACATCAGTAACTCATACTCTTCTGCTTCCTGAACTTGTCTAGCGTTACATCTTCGAGTACTGAAACCCACACGGAGGCTGATATGACATAGCAGGTATAATCAATCACCAGAGTGAGAATGGAGTCACTCTTTCGAAGATTGAAAAATGAATTTAGGCAGGTGTCTGGGGAATCAAAGAATAAACTTTGACATTTTAAAAAATTTATCACAACACCTAAAATATTCCATTACTCAACAAAAAGTCGTAAGTTACGGGATAAATTGTCCTCATTCTTAAAATACAGCGTGATTTCATTAGCAAAAGCTGTCACCTTTACGGCACCACTACTTTGTGGAAGGCTTCGAACGTATGAATCGGCAAGTAGCGAGCATAGGAATGGTGGCTGAGACAAAAAAGGCAGGTGATGGAGGACAAACCTAGCGAACACCACGGGTAACAGGCAATGGACCACCCTCAGAACATCAGGAAGCATCGTGCTGTGTACATTTCTTCATACGTTTCTTAGAAGCTCAACGAAGTTTTGTGAGAAGCCATAAGCTGCCATTACGCTAAATATGAAGTCATGTTCTGGCCGATTGAACGACTTCTCTAGATCAAGTAAAACCAACAGTCCCCGTGCTGATCTTGCCAGTGTGTACGCAATTATATCACGCAGAACAAAGGATATACTATGAATTTCTCTTCCCTTTCGGCAATAGAGCATGCCTGATCATGTCCCATTAAGAAAGGTATCGGGCTTCTCAAACACTAAGAGATAACTGCTGCGAAAGTTTTGTAATCAACTTTGAGGAACGTAATTGGCCTCCGCTCCTTTGGGTGAACCGACGATGGGTCACGTTTAGGCATCAAAACAATTCGAGCATCTCGAAAGCTGTCACGGAAATTAAAGTTCTCAAAGCAAGGGCAAATAACATAGGTAAAGGTGGCATTGTTGTCATTCTAAAACGCTAAATAAAACTCAGCGGAAGGAAGGAAAATAGGAGGAAAAGAACGGCAGGAAGGTTAACCAGCCTATAGGCACCAACGGGCTGCTATTCCGGCCTGGAGGCCGAACCACGCTTCATGGAAGACAGTGTCTCTTTCACTTCGTCTGCTGACGGACTTGCGCGAACGGGTGCCCCTACGTTTAAAGAAACTTTAGGCAGCCTACATAACACAGTGACTGTCTTAGCGGTACCACGAAACGATGACACTGTCGTACGAGCCATGTTGGCAAAGTGAGTCATGAAAACTAATCGATTACGCGCAGATGGCAACGCAGTGGTAAGGGCTCTGGCGGCCCGAGTTCCCAGTGCACTCGAATGCTCGAGAAGCGATCTTTTCACAAAGCGCAGAATTTTGGGGTTAGCACAGGGACTGCGTATGCAACGCCAAGCAGCTGGGGTATACGTGGAAATAAGCGCACAAGCGTCAAGTATACAAGAACGTAACGGTTAGTACGACCTGGAAGGATAGACTTCAGAGTATAAAAGCCCATTCAGTACCGGACCAGCTCAGGGGCCCATAGTGTTGTCGGATGTGATACAGCCTGCGCGAATCGGTGCAAGTTACGGCAACACTTTATCAAATATTTATGCGTGTAATTTACTGACGACCTGCGTAGTCTTTGCTCGTCCCATGGTAAATGCTTCTGACCTCCGTTCACGCACACACATCTTACCTTCATGTAGTCATATTTCCAGCAAAGAGAATTGCAGACGCAAAATGCAGCCCCGTGGCAAACGAACAATGTGTCATTAATGGCGTGATTATTAACGCAAATGACTTAAATATCGTCGTATGCTTTCGAAAGTTAACACAACACTCGGGTCAGAAAAATTTTGGGCGTCAAAAACGAAATAAAGAAGAAACATAGCTTTACGTATGTTAATATTCGTATCCGTAGTGTATTTCGAGTACCAAAAAAAAAATGAAACGATAATCCGCTACACACTAACAACAGTTGAACTCTGATATCTGTTTACACGACGATTACAAGTTATCGTGTCATCAAAGTATCAGAAAATTGGTACCTTCTGAAGGTAAATACATTGATGTCTTACTCAGAATTCCGCTCAGCATGATTGGTGTACTCCATAAATTCAAACGATTCAAACATCAAGATTCAGACACTGGGCCTGCTGCAACAAATTCAGAATTTCCGGCTAACTACACGGCTCCGGGACCGGGCGAGATTTCTTAATTACCAACTTGACCTCAGAATCAGTGGAAGAGTATATGTATCTCGGCCGGATACCGAGAAGTCGAGTTGCGTGTTGAGTCGCGTTGGGGCTGTTGGCATTACCAGCAATATGTAGCAGGTGCTGCCGAATGTGCTGTTTGTGCGCGCATGTGCTGCCGAATGTGCTGTTTCTATCTTCCCTCTCTGCTCTTTTTCATCTCCCCCATCCCTCTCCCATGCGCAGGGTAGCAAACCGGCTGCCAATAGGCTGGTTAACCTCCTTGCCTTTCTTTTCCCTCTATTTTCCTTCCTTCCTTCCTTCCTTCCTTCCAATATCAGCCCCGCCACCGTCATCTAGCAGGAGTAAAGTTAGGCGGTACTTTCTTGGCATCGCTAATATACGCTATTCAACGTTTTAAAGCTAGAAACAACGTGGATTTTTGTAATTACTATTGAGTATGAAGCCTCGTCACTTCAAGTTTTCTACATAGCCGCTATAGTGTTGAAGTGGTTATGGCATTCGATTGTTGACCCGAATGTCACCAGATCAACTTCCGGCAGTGGCGGCCACATTTTGGATGGAGGCGAAAACGCTTGGTAATTTGTCCATTTTAGTGATAATTTCGAAGCAATGCGAAAGAGCGATGCTTGCAAAAACTGGAGGGCAAACAAGTGGTAAAGTGAAGCGCTGCGAAAACGCAGTGCACTCCCAGTGATGCAGGTTGTACAGTCCCTGGTGGTGGAAACTTCCGCATCCCTGCACTGCGGCTTACTCCAAAACCACATCGTGTTATTGTGAAGTAACACATGAACAATTATTAATAGTTTTTCTTCATGATCACGTTATCGTATGCCTTTATATTTTTGCTCGCCCCGTATCCCCGTTAACATTGCTCTTCTGTGCGTTTGGTGCAACATATTTACTAAATATTTTTAAAAAGCGAAAACACACCACCTATCGGCTTCACGGAGAATGGCTCGGCATTTCAGTAAAGGCAAACATACACGGTTAGCTGAAATCGAACGAAATTTATAGTAATTAATCAATTTAACTAAATATATCAACGGGGAAGCAGGTAACAATTTTTTCGGCAGCAATGAAGACTGCTAATAAACTACTATGAATTTTCAGAGAATCAAATCGAGAAGAAACGCCAAACCTTGGCTATTGCAAAACAGTACTGTAGCGCCGTCTCCGGGTCGAACGCAATGCTGGTTTCTCATGGTTTACTGCGACCTCGGATAGATGGCGCGAGCGTTGCAGCTTCGCGGCTTCTTGTGGTGTCGTCGAATTCGCTCTGTGCGTGGTCGCGGTGTGCATCAGAAACATTCCGACCCCAGTTTTGCCTGTCAAGTCTTTTGTTCAATACCCACCAGAGTAATGATACTTGCATAAATACGAAGAATTATACAATCGCTTTAAAGCTTTTATGGTTGAAAGCCCAAATGCAAGTTAGGTACATAGGTCTGTACACGAAGGGGACTGGGAGTGCTCCCCCTTCTTCTCCTTGTCACGTTAGATGGGGCGCGCAAAGTGTGCGTTATACAACCACTAAATAAGGAGTGAGGGGTGCTGGCAGTGGACCGTCGGCAGTGGAGACGCGCACGGAAGTGCGGGCACGTATCGCTTGGGGCGAGCGTGTGTGTGTGTGTGTGTGTGTGTGTGTGTGTGTGTGTGTGTGTGTGTGTGTGTGTGTGTGTGTGTGTGTGTGTGTGTGTGTGTGTGTGTGTGTGTGTGTGTGTGTGTGTGTGTGTGCGTGCACTCGCAAATGGATACCTTCAGCCGGTTACGGTGTTCTGTTTCTCTGCAAAGCTTGGCGCAACTACAGAATTTGCTCTACAATACGTCGTCATTTGACAGTAGCAAGTGGTCTCCAAAATTGCCCTATGATACCTCGTCAAAGGCTACGCATATATCCTTACGAATGCATGATGGTGTGGCCGCACCCGAAGGCAGAATGTTATGACAATCGTCCGTACGTCCATCCACCCGTCCGTATGTGAGTGTGTTCGTGCGCCCACAAGTCCATCTGTGCGTCCGTCCCTGCGTTCGTCCATGCATCCGCCCCAGCGTCCATCCATGCGTCCATCCATCCGTGCAGCCACCCGTGCGTTCGCCAATGCATCTGTCTGTGTATCCATTCGTACACCTAGTCAACACTCCAAGTACCACTATCTCGCATCTTTTCATCATATATTCGCCATATAGGAGCACCGCCATCTAGCGGACATTCCAAGGACTTAGCGAGAGGTGGCACACGCACACTTTCTTACGGCTTGCGCTTCGGGTCTACTTCCCACCTTTAACCACCTCGAGTTCATGGTATGTACTAGTTCACTCTATTCATAGCACTGCGCCCCAACGCTCGCTAAACATTTCTAAAACCAAGGAGGTTACGACCAGCGAGCAACCCTTTCTTGCCAGACAGTGCTCAATGTACATGCCAATGGCTGCTAACGGGGAATGAGAGACAGGAGAATTCGGCTTTTATTTTCTCACGGCTTGCGCGTCGTATCTACTTTCCACATTTAACCACCTCGAGTTCATGGTATATACTAGTTCACTGTATTCGTGGCACTGCGGCTCAACACTCGCTAAACCTTTCTATAAAACCGAGGCGGTAATGACCAGCGAGTATAACGTAGCAACCCTTTCTTGTCAGATGGTGCTCAATGTACATGCGAATGGCTGCTAATGGGGAATGAGAGACAGGAAAATTCGGCTTTTAGTTTAGGCGCACGTTGCGAATTTTTCATTGCTCAACAACGCACTGGAGGAATCTCTCACCGGCACCACCTTGCAGGTCAAAGCGTAAGACAAACGCCTCCTAGAAAAACTATGCCAGAAACGTCGCTGTCTTTTCATTTAGGAGCCTCCTGCCAGCACGCAATCTAGGAGGCTATGCCTTCTGCCTTGTGTTGTGCCCGGCCGCCACGTGAGACCACTCGCCTCCGTACCGCTCAGTCACTTGACATCACGGCTGCTCGGAGGCAACTGTGAGAGCATTGATGTGTTCGCAGGGGGCGGCCATCGGAGACGCTCGCCTCCGTATCGGAGGCGGAGTGTAAGATCAGATGATTGATTGATTGTGGGGTTTAACGTCCCAAAACCACCATTTGATTATGAGAGACGCCGTAGTGGAGGGCTCCGGAAATTTTGACCACCTGGGGTTTTTTAACGTGCACCCAAATCTGAGCACACGGGCCTACAACATTTCTGCCTCCATCGGAAATGCAGCCGCCGCAGCCGGGAATCGAATCCGCGACCTGCGGGTCAGCAGCCGAGTACCTTAGCCACTAGACCACCGCGGCGGGGCGTAAGATCAGAGGGTAGGGCAGCGCGTTCGCGGCTCACGTTCCAGGCATAATTTTTTAAAGACGATAGTCTTTCTTGGGGACCTTCGACGCAAAAAGTTTGTTCTTTCTGTCTGTCTGTCTGTCTGTCTGTCTGTCTGTCTGTCTGTCTGTCTGTCCACTCTTACGGCATCGGGTACTTGAAACGGTCGACCCATCCGCAGCGACCACCTATGTTGCTCAAGGTTGAGCGTTCATGTTTGTGCAATTGTCAATAAAAGGCAAATAATGCGCATGTGTGGGGCACCATAACCACACGTATATATTATGCATGTGCGTCACTCACCAGAAAAGGCATACATAAGTAACTTTAAGGACCGTAGCACTTTTCACGCTGCGCTGACCATGCAACGCTTTCACGGAACGGGGAGTGTTTCCAACGCTCTGCTAAAACGAAACGGTGGTGGCACCTATCCGCCGCTGAGCGTTCTACACCTTACCACCTCTGAGATGGGCGCGCACACCTGTCTCAATGCCACGTGCTTTGTTTTCTAAGACAACTGCCAGATGGCGCTTATGTCTCACGTGTGACGTGACTTGATGCGCTCGTTCGGCTGCGCTGCACACTCTAGGCACTCTAACGCAGCGTCTGTAGAATACCATTCATCAATTTTCTTGCGCAGAACATCAAATAAATGTCTTCTTCACTCTCTCCACAAACAAGACTATTGTTTTTCGACGACATTGGCAGAATACATGCAGATACGGGGCCACTTTTTTAGGAGGCGTTGGTAAGACATGTTACACGCTACGACGATGGACGAACGGGTGCCGCTTTGAAAAGCTTCGCCCCTAAAAAAGAAAAAAAAACACTGCCAGATCCCACGTACAGTGTCAATCGATGATATGCGAAGCATGAATAAGGAAGGTTGATATGTTACTTTAAAATCAGCACAACGTTATGAGGTAGAGGTATATTATGCCGTTCATGACTTCCATGTCACGTTTGGAGAGTCATTTACCTTCGTCATGTATTCACATCACCTGATAGCAAAATTGGTATATGTGGAGCTAGCGAAACGGCCGCGAGCGTGCTTTATGAGTGTGTCATGTAGTCCGATTTCACATGACACGCGTGTCATGATTATCTCGTTTGGACGTGTCATTTACATTCGCCTTCCATTCACTTCACGTAATACCAAATTTGGTATATGGGGAACTAGTGAAACGGCTGTGGGCACGCTAGAGCGTAGCTTGTAGTCACATTTACATGACAAGCATATCATCACTATCATGTTCGGATGTGTCATTTACCTTCGTCGTATATTCAGCTCATGATATACCAATTTGGTATATGTGGAGCTAGTGAAATGGCCACGAGCGCATCTTGAGCGTGGAATATGGTCATGCTGTTACATGACACGCATCTCATGATTATCATGTTTGCACCAGTCACATACCTTCGTCGTCCATTGGCGTTCCGTTGTACCAAACTTGGTATATGTGATGCAGCAAAATGGTGGCGAGCGCACGTAACGTTGACGCGCGCGCACTCTGGGCACTGCGACACTACGGTAGCAAAATGCGAGCACTCTATAGTATTACGCGAGGCGCGACCAGCGTCTGTCGGCGAGGCACGGAGGTAACCGGCGCGAAATGCGACATGCTGCAATTCACGCCGACAACGTTACCGACTAAGCAGGGGCGTAGCCAGAGGGTGCCACATTGGGCACGTGACCCCCACCCCCCTCTAATGTTTTTTCGCCATGACATGAAGAGCGAAAAATAGACATTTAACGGGGTTGACCCTCCTTAAATTAAATTGATGCCCCACCCCCCCCCCCCCCCTCCGAAAAAAAAATTTCTGGCTACGCACCTGCGACACAGCACCACATCTGCCTAGCTTCGTGATGGAGGGACGCCAAGCGCGCTCAAACGCGCATGTGTCAAAGCAACGCAGCGCGGCACGCACCTGCGAGTGTATGCTAGGCAGATCGGCGCCTGGCGTAACATCACCGGCGTGATGCGACGAACCGAACGCCGGCTCACGTCGCAGTGTGTTGGCGCCTTTATTGGGGCATGTAGTCATGTTCCTACATGACACGCATCTCATGATTATCATGTTTGCACCAGTTACGTACCTTCGTCATCCATTTACGGGAGGTTTTGCTGAATTTGGTACCTGTGAAGCTAGCGAAACGGCCGCGAGCGCATCATTAGCGTACCATGTAGTCATGTTCCTACTTGAAAGGCATCTCATGAATATGATGCTTGCACCAGTCACATACCTTCGTCGTCCATTCACGTCCCGTAATACCAATTTTGGTCTATGTGAAGCTAGCGAAACGGCCGCGAGCGCATCATGAGTGTGGCATGTAGTCATGTTGTTACATAAAACGTATCTCATGACTTTCATGTTTGCACCGGTCATATACATTCGTCATGCATTCACGCCCCGTAACACCGAACTTCGTAAATGTGAAGCTTGAAAAACGAGCACGAGGCAACATGAGCATGCCGTGTAGTCATGACTCATGACTTACATGACATGCATTTCATGAATTGCACGTCAGGCTCTGTCACTTATGTTCGCCATGCCGTCATGTCATACTAAGCCAATCTCGCAACATGTCATGTGAATGAAATCACCGCAAGAGCAGCAAGACAATGAAATGTAAATCATGACATTCACGACATACATGTCATGATAGTCATGTTGTGACCAGTCAGTTATGCTTTCCATACAGTCATGTTATGCCATACCAAATTTGGTATTGATACCTATAATGAAATACGCACAAAAGCTAAAAGTCGAGTGATGAAAGCCCCACTTTTTAACATTCACTCTGTGGATATGCTGTGAATTTCTTACTATAACAGCACCATCTATCCTCTTTATTCGTCAACAATACGAAAACTGCTAACGCCATCTAGTGATTAAATTTCGAAGGACATATACACTCAACATCTAGTTGACAATCGTTATCATCATGATCAGCCTGACTAGGTCCACTGCAGGACAAATGCCTTTCCCATGTTACACCAGTAAACACGGTCTTGTGCTTGATGGTGCCACTTAATACCCGCAAACTTCCTAATCTCATCTAATCACGTGACTTCCTTTCTCCCCCTAACCCGCTTGCCATCTCTGAGAATCTAGTCAGTTATCCTTAATTACCTCAAGTTATCCCGCCTACACTCTATATGAGCAATTGTGAAATGAGCTACATGAGCGTTTCCTAAAACTAAATAGAAGTGGCTACTACAAATTACTATTACAGAGGAAGGAACGACCCACACCGTAAAGAACTTCACCACTAAAACGATGAATCTATTCTTTTCAATGTACCTAGTAGTTGCGCTAACGGAATGGAAGTACGTTCACTTCGAAAAAAAAAACAAAAACAAATAGCTGGCACGACTCTCTTATACATAGTCGAAAGAAAGGCAAACAGCAGTGTTTTAGGTGGAGACTTTATTTTGTTATTTGGAAATTGTAACTGACCACGCATACGAAAGTAATCAGCAACTTTCAACCTTTCAGTATAGCAACAGTGAGCTTACACCTGTCTCATAAGAATGCACATGCCATTTTCCTATTTTCAAGCTGTTAAAATTTTGTGTATGTGTGTGCTTGGGTGGCAAGCAGAACAAGTGTGTCTTTCACTGGCGTCATTTCCGTGACGAAAAGGGTGTGTGTCAATTCTTGATGCTGCCTGTCATAAAAAAATATTTGTGTTAATAAATAAATAAATAACATCGGAACACGAACTGATTGTGAATTGAAGTCAATAAATAAAAAAAAGTATTGATCTTTTACAAAGAAAGAGCATCAACTATTCTGAGTTATTTGCTAGAAATTCCTCCTCAGGTAAGGGTGAAATAGACCTAATTATTTTCATCTCTGCCTGATACACACGGACCACAATCTTTTTTTGCTGTTATTGTCGAATGATGCATATGTATTGTTGCTCACGATGACTTTTTTTGTTTTCATATTGCAGGTGAGTTACAAGTTCGCACTGATGCATCGTACAGCTTAGCGGTGCAACATTGGCTTGTCCCACAAGATATTAGTACCAGCTGCTGTTGCCTTACTGCGTATAAACCTTGGGCTACGGCACACACTCCGTTGGGTTTGTATCAGCCCGCATGTGCATGACTTGCAGGTTACGACACTGCATACCGTGCAGAGCCAAGCTTATGTCATTAGGTATGTGCTAATTCTTTATCATTTTTGCGTATATGTGTGAAATTCACTAGCGACAAGAATAAAAAAAAAACCGGAACAAGCCAACCGTGAAAATTGGATCAGTGGGATTTTGTAGCAGGCGACTGTAGAGAAAAAAATTTAATGGAAGAAAATTTGCTTACTGGATGCATGACAAAAAGCGCTGGGGATATTCAGTATTTGCGTGAAAATATTTCGCTAAATATGCTAATCTTATCACAGGCTTTGATTAGGAGTCGTAGCGGCCGACATCAAGAATTTTATTCTTTTTCCTAATCATTACATTAGTAATTATAAAGACTGTCCCCGGAGGGGTTTTTTGCTGCCGCCACCACCGTGATTCACGTATATGTATACGTATACATATACGGGGAAGGGTCCGCTTGCATCGTTTTAGGGAACATCGCCTTTCCGGCCGAGATCGTCTGCGCGCGCGCTTATCTCGTGTGCAAACAAAGGGGAGGGGGGGGGGTAGGCTAATGGTGGCTGCACCATCGCGACAACGATCAGCGCGCGCCTTGTGTTTCCACTGCGGCTGTAGGCGGGCGATTCTACGGGGTGCGCTCTCGACACGAAACAAAGAACGGTGCCTATTAAATACGTAATTTACTTAGCCATGTGTGTCTTGCGTTATTATCGTTCCGAGAACGCCCGAGGGAGGGCCTCTCCACCAATAGGTGTGCTCTACACATAAAAACTGCCACCGGCGGTGACACACGACGTGTAGCCCTTCGTACCAGCATGCGCTGCCCACGGGAGGCGCTTCTCATTAACGCCGTTACGACGCACGAGGCTTGTTGTGGTCATCTACTGTGGCCGCACCGCAGAACACTTGATTACTTTGAGAGCGCATGTTAACTACAAATAATATTGCTCCTAAAGATGCTAAACTTGCTTCGTAAAGCATTCGAATATGTTGCTATCGCATTCATTGCTTCGCCCTTTTAGTGAAACGGTTACTTTTATTCTTGATTTAACAATGAATGAATTAATTTGTGTATCACCGATTATGTTCGTATTTTAATATTTTATATAAAACAATTGCAACATGCTAGATGTAGCCTATGTAACTTGTAAGTTGATGTATCATACAGAGAGAGAAGAAATTCTAGAGAAGAAAGGTTGCGAGAATGTACAGGATAATCGATAGCTACCCTTGTGGGGAAAAACGAAACGCAGGGGTGCATGTTATTTTAAGGGTGGTATCGTAAAAAATGAGATAAGTACATAAAAATAAACAGGATAAATAAAATACAATAAAAGAACTGCTGTTCGTGATATAAAACCGCGCAGTGAAATATTGGTGTGCTTCAGGCCGTAATCACTCTGTTTTCATACAAGACTCAAAGAGCGAGGAGCTTTAGGAACTATTTTTCAATAATTAAGCGCTCTATAACAAATACATGTGGCAAGATTTTACAGTGGTTTTCTTCCTATTTTTCAATGAGATAGAGTTTCTTTAAGGTAACACTAACTTGCCCTCATCCCGATGTCTATGCTTTCCCGATATGATCATTAATTACTTTATTGTTTTCAGTCGTTTGTGACCTTCGCAACTTGGTGCAGAAGACTGAGGCGCAAAAAACATAGCGTGAAGCAGGAAGAGCAGGAGAGAAGACAGAACAGCGCTCTCCTGCTCTTCCTGCTTCACGTTATGTTTTTTGCGCCTCAGTCTTCTGCACCAATTATGCACCAACTAGCCCCAAAACAAGTTCTTTTGGAATGACTTTCACAACATTTACACGTTATGTTTGGTCGCCTGGACATAGTTCTACATGCTGCTTCTCGGCCACGACGGTGCCCAGTCGCATTTGATTCTTGTGTAATAATGTTTAACATTTCGTTCAGCCTATTTAACTGCAACGTTTGATCTATTGCGGATGCGCATGTGATTCGCTTGTATACGCTCACTACCTTCATTCACCTTCACATGGCTTTGTTTTTTTATTTTAAGTTTTATGCGCATTGTGCCCTAATTGTCACTTCCACACTCATCGCATACAGTGACTGCGTTAAGTACTTACCTCCCCAACCCACTTTTGCTTTATGCGTCTTACTTTGTTATGCTGTATACGTACGCCATGGACCGGCCCTACTGACTTTTGGTACCGTTATCGTTCATATGAGGCCGAACACCGCATGTCGGCATTGAAGTTGTGTACCTCTTGCCCATGTGCTTT
This sequence comes from Rhipicephalus microplus, assembly GCF_043290135.1. Classification (NCBI taxonomy): domain Eukaryota; kingdom Metazoa; phylum Arthropoda; class Arachnida; order Ixodida; family Ixodidae; genus Rhipicephalus; species Rhipicephalus microplus. Next base: position 166,090,127 of record NC_134701.1, on the reverse strand, counting down.
TAGCGGATGTGGGGGATACGGTTAAAGGGACACTAACGAGCAAAACAGTTTTTTCTCGTATTAGCAAAGAACTCTCACAAGCCCATAGACAGTGGGATTTCGGCGAAAAGACGATTAGTAAGCGAGAAAATGCGCATAAACGAATTGTGGGTGGCGACGCCACCTTGAAATTTCCGCACCATTTGCCGTGACGTCTCAATTTTAACGGCGCCTACTGGGAACTACGTATATTGATGGTAAAAACAAAGTTCATTGCTCTTTGAGGTGGCCAGAGACTTGACAAATTTCGAAAGTCCTCTTGTACTTTTTAAAGACCACCACACTTCATTAGCTCTTGTGAAGGAACAACGTGAGACCGTGCTGTGTAGTCTCGAGCTGACTATTCATTCTTCTCTTTCTTACTCCTCTTCCTTTCTACCTTTTTTCTTTCTATTATTTCCCCCTTTTCCCCACCCAAAGTGTAGGGTATTGAACCAAGCCAAGCTTGGTTAACTTCCCTGCATTTCCTCTCTATTTCTCTCTCTATATATTCATCGCAGAATAGTTGGAAAATCAATGGCGCCAAAATACGATCACATCACTTTGAAGTCAGTGTAGTCGCGCATGAAGATTTCGTCGGGAAATCTAAAAATGAGACATTGAGCCTTACTTTCTCACCTACTAATAAACCTATGACGGTGAAATCAACGACATAAGAATATTCACAGTAATGCTTGTGAATTTAAACCAATTCATTATTTCTCCTTATTCTCCCTTTCAATGGGCTTCTGTAATTTCAAAGAAATTTCGTTTCTTTTCAAAAGTTATGGTAACGAGATTATTCAGGCCTGCATAGTTTGTAATCTGATTTAGTTACCTGTGAGCAGTAATTTTGCTGTGTCTGTTTTCCGCGTAAAGCGAAATCATTCAAATGTCTGCATTCCCGGGGAAGAGAGGCTTTAGCGACCGCGGGCTCGATAAAATATTTGCTTTAAAGGCTCTCGGAGGGAGAGCCTTGGCAGGCCTTCTTTCTCTTGTCGCCTTGGCACTGCTTTACCCTCGGCTCCCTCTCCTATGACGTCCAAGCTCGGAGTCTTGTTGGCAGTTTCCGAAGCCAGTTGTGGTCAGCTGTCTCGCCTGACGGACGATAGATGTCGCCACCAGCGTTGCACTCGAGTGATACGGAGCTGGTGAGAGAGTGGGGGATGTGAAGGGGGTGGTGATCGCTCGGTGGCTGGCCCGAGTGGCTTACCTCGCATGGCAGAGACGCAGCGCCTTCATTTCCCGAGCGGACGGAAACGGAAGCTGCTGGCCGCACGCGCGGCGCGCGGCAAAAGCGTGCTTGTTTTGATCGGAAGGAGCGGATTGTCGCCAGCGGCCGCGGCGCTTAAATCTCGGGGCGCGAGCACGGAGCAGTTCGGCCGCGGATTTGGCACCACGAGACGCGCGCGTCAGTTCGAGGAAGTTGGGAGCTGTGCCGTTGTTCGGAGTGATTCTCCTCCTGTTCCTTGCGTTTTTTTTGAGCGGAAGTGACGTCAAGGAGTGCGTGAAGTGAGTCCAAGTCTTTAAGTGAGTTTGCTGGATACTCGACTGCTACTTGACGTGCCCGGACTATCACTGTGATTGCATACTAAGCCGGAGCATATACTTAACCGGAGCAGTGTGCGGTTTACTGACAAAGGTATGTGAGTGACTGTTTGCAATCGACAATTTTTTAGGATGCAGTTGAGTACTTACGCGCATAATTTAGCGTTAATGTGGTATGCTATTGACGTGTCTGTTCGTTGAGTGTCATAAATATGGCTTGTGTTTTCCACCCGTCAACTGGCAGGTTCAGCTTATGTTATTATAAGTAAGCGCATAGCACTCAGCTTATTTTCGCCGTCGATGGGATGCTGACGCGAGTGTGACGGAATTTAATAAGAGCCTTTTTTTGCGTGTGTACTACGCTGTGGTGGAAGTTAAGATGTCTCCTGTTTTTCCAGGAAGAGAGTTATGACAGCCGTCATCGCCATATTAGTCGACGACATTAACGACAGTTTGCGACCAAACATATGCGTCCTCCACGAGATTTATCACGTAAAGCTGTCCAGAAGAAAGTCCAGGAAAAAATACTTTCGAATGTAGAGGCAGAAAGTATTGGAAGGCTTCTTATCGAACGGGTCGGGGAAGTGATGTTTACGACACAGAAGCGCTATAATTTTATTGTTGGAGTGCTGGTGTCTGTGACAACTGAATGTTTCTTTGAATCCACTTCTGGATATATTATACGGCTTCCTTTTTCTCGTCATGAGCAAGCAGGTTCAATAAATCGAATCAGAAGTAAGCACATCGCACTCAGCTTGTTTCTATCGTCGATTGGATGCTGACGCAAGCGATATACAGTTTAATAAGTGTGCGTAAATTTATGTTAATTTTGATTCCGTATAGCTGATCATGATGGATAATTTGTTTTTTTGACGAAAATAAAGCAAAATTTGTAGATTACGTGCTTTATTTTTCCCACGAGCAGTTGAATAATTGGTCCATTATCTCAGCCGATATTTCATGTGACTTTATCACACTAGCTAGTGGCATTTTTTCAGTTGAAGAAAGAGTGTCACATCCGGTTTGCTGCCTTTGTGTTTCTAAACGCGACGACAATGTAGAGCTCTGTATCGTATGATGGATGCACTGCTGAGCACTGAACCCATTTCTGCTAATATTGTTATTTAGGGGAGTGCTAATAATGATTCGTAATACCGGAAATTTCGTTTTTCTCACATAGCGGTAATCGTTTCAGCATAACATTGAGGCTATCATTTTTTTTGTGTGACACTGATGACTAGAGTTTTTATTTCTGCGTGAGCATTGCCACTAACTGACTGGCCAGTTTAACCGCTTCTCTTTTATTATTGGTCTTATTTTCATGTCAAACCATGTCCTGTGAATTTCAGAAACAGTTTGTGCAGAACAACTGAACATTTAGAGTCGTTTCACTGGAATAAATCGGGATCCTTTGCTAGAACCCACGTAAAAGGTTTTTTTAATTTAACTACATGTTCGCCATAGCAGTCGGCACTGACGACTCACACGTATGTGCTGGTAGAACAATACATTCTTGATATTTCTCAGAGATTTACTTTATAAAGTTCATCAGAAAACTGGAAGGGCAATCAACCCTGCAACACCAAAGAAAAAAAAAGATGGCACGAATAATTTATACAAATCGTAGGCAATTAACAGAACTACATATCTTCTTGTTTTCTCCTGTGCCACAATAAATATCTCACGTGCCGAGTTCCGTTCAGCACGTCGGACACAAAGAAAAAAAAAGCAAACGGATGTTTCCATGGTGTCAGGAAGTAATCAGGCGAAGTCGGTAATAGAATCCTAAGATTCGCGGTCCGAAGATGAGGCTTAAAAAACAATGCGCAAGGTAGGAAACGAGTGAGATTGGTAGAAACAAAAAACACCATTGAAATAAACAAACGCCTTTTCCGCAGAAGTATGGCGGTCAGGACGTGCCCAGCTGCCAGCACATCCGCTCGTTGAATGACCGGGACCTGTGTTCCAAAAATCGCATTGCGGAGTACATTTTTCCACGCGTCGGGCGATGGAGTGATTAGGAGATGAGGTGGGCGTGGATCCTCGCTGCAGTCCTGTAATATGTGAGAGAGGGAGGCGACGGAGTTCACTCAGATTCACCCAACAAATATGCGCTTTATAGTAGACACGCGAATATTTTTCTGAGCCGGACTCACTCGGACTCAGACTCACGAAACTGTTCTTCAACAGCACTCTCTCAGACTCAAAGTTACATCCGAGATTGAGTGAGTCCAATTGAGTCGATTCAAGAATCAGTTTGCCGACCTATGCCTGTAGGCACGGAGGCGGCGACGACACGCGATCTCCTGTGGTCTCGTGATATCTCCTGTGATCTCGTGGGATGCGACGGTGGTTTCGTTCGAGCAGAGCAAACACAATGGGCAAAAAGAAGGCTTTCTGTCACCGTGATTTTTATTATTATTTTTCTGAAGTACTCAAAGTAGGAAGACTTTTGAAGAGATGCGCATCCCTAAACAACTAACGGAACCTGGAGAAAAAAAAGACAGACAACTATTAAAAACAGTATTTGAATCACAGTTGAGGTTCGCCTTCCTGAGCACAAAGCAATAGCGTAACCAGGCTTTGTGCGTATCGCATTCAACTATGCCGCGAAGAAACGAAAGTTTGTGTGCGTAATAGCGGTCATTTGATTGCTTGATACGTGGGGTTTAACGTCCCAAGATTACCATATGATTATGAGAGACACCGTAGTGGAGGGTTCCGAAAATTTCGACCACCTGGGGTCCCTTAACGTGCACCCAAATCTGAGCACACGAGCCTACAACATTTCCGCCTCCTTCTGAAATGCAGCTGCCACAGCCAGGATTAGATCCCGCGACCTGTGGATCGGCCATTTCAAACTATCGTAGAATTTCTAGTGCAAGTGTAATTGCGATGTGCTTATTTCGCCAAAACGGTTCATTTTGAATAGAGCAAAATACACACTACGCATGTGTTTAGTTCCACGCATGCCTGCGCGTCTGCGCAATTAGTAATGGCTGGACAGCTTTATTAAACCCTATTATTGCCCAATGCATATCGTTTCACACCTGATGGGATTCTGCAATTCTGCCATGCAATAGTACATGACATTCTTGGTGCATTTTTTAAATGCGAAGCATCTCTCAGGTTACCTAAAGCACTTTTGGTGTCAATCTGCTTATCTCTATCTATCTAGTACGTGCGTCTGGGTGCTCTCATGATCACCCCCTTAACTTGGGGTACACAAAAATTAGTACGGCAGAGTAGGTGGTTTGACCTACACGTCAGTAATGACATCCCTAATGTCACAATCTCGTCGCATACGCCGTCGAACACTTTCCAAAAAACAAACAGCTATATACATTTTATATATATAATCAGGAACGGTGAGAACACACATGAGTAACTTGAACGCTGAAGCGCTAAGAAAAAGCTGCCATAGGAAGCGATGACCAGCTGAATGCAAACAATAAATGTCAGTGTCTCCGCAGGAATTGTACCCCAGCATTCTGCGTGCCACTGAAGTATTTTACCGCAGAGCCACGCCAGGTCTCGGAAATACTTTGGAAATGGACTTTAACGTTTCTGAAACGTTGACTGGTTGCAGCACTGGCTATCGAACTTTATAAGCATTGCATATGAGCTCCTATGATGCAGCCGACATGTCGGGTCAACGTCAGTTGTAGTTAAGTGCCATCTGCTGAGGTCGATTTTTATAGCAGTGTTGAGGAATACTATCCAAGTGAGCTATACAGTAGAAGTGCAAATAGAACCTCTCTTGATTCTTACGTTTCCAACGACTTTCCCTTATACGGTTATTCCTTCAGTCACTTATCTGGCCAATGCGTATGGGGCCACTGTTCTTTGGAATCTTGTCGGCAGTGCTCGTGGCACACGGCAGGAACGGTTTTGCGTATTTCTTATTGCGCACAGTCTTGGAAACTTGCGAACACTTTGTGGGCACAGAACCTTGAATATTTATTCGGAACAGGGAAGACCACCGGTGCATAGTGCTGATCTGCATCCCATGTTTAAGTTTATGCAAACTCTTTCTCGTTTTCTTTATTAACAGTGCAAGTTAGGCTGGCCGTGAAGTGTCCACCCTGCGATTAACATCATCATCGTTAGCGGGTCTGTGCCACACAATTTGGTCGAATCTCATTCCTCATCTCTACGGCGTGGCCTGTAATCACCCTGTTGTTGTGAAAGAATGAGTACAGATAGAGAGAAAGATAGAAGAAAATGAAGAGAAACACAGAGAGACGGAAAGAGAGATGCAAGGAAATGAAAAGCAAAGTTTTCATGTCGAGACGAATTTTTCACGAGGCGTGATTGGAACCCGCCTTCCCTTGATCTGAAGGTGAGTGTCTAAACCATTCGACTATGCAGGCACGCCATAGTATAATAGAACAAGGGGGTGGGAAAGGAAGATGAGCATGAGGAGGAGATATGTGATGTTGAGGTGGAGAGGAGAGGGAGCAAAGCATAGAAAATATACCCTGAAAAAAAGATGCAGAGAGAAAAAGAAAGAGATCCGTAGATAACTTCAATGAAGAAGAGAGAAAGGGGTAAAGAGGGAAAAAGAAAGGAACCAAACGAGCCACGCACACCGACGGAGACATAGCGCACTACCTCCGCTCCATCGCGCACAGCCTGGCTGCACTCGAGCGTTTCCAAAGAGATATGGAGTGTTCGTGCTAACGGCGATGGGCTCGTGCTTCCATACGCCCAGCTTTGCACGCGTAAGTAAAATGATTAAAAACCTTCGTTTTTTCTTTTAGTGTAAAGTTATTGTATTTTAGCGAGGGGGAGAGATGAACAACAAGAGAGAAGGCAGAGAGGTTAACCAGGCACATGCCCGGTTTGCTACCCTACGCTGAGGGAATGGGAAGGGGGGCGTATATATGAGAGAGAGAGAGGAAGAGAAAGAGAGAAAAAAAAAGGATTGTCAGTCAATGGGCTGACGCGTATGCAGCGGTGGCACTACACAAAAGTTAAAGGTGGTCACGTAGGCCTGTAGTCCTCAAACAACACAAGACAAAATGTAATAAAGGTGATTAAAGTGAAAATAACTTTTAAAAAGTTCAAGAAAACTTCAAATAGAATTATTTGGAGATGTCTATCTTTTCAATTAACTAAAGCATGTCACTTGTTTCTACCTCTCCACAAGATGCACTTATATCGACGGAAACCCAATGAACATGCCGATACATATTTATAGCGGCTTCTTTGATAGAACTGTAATTGCCAGTAGGGAGCATTTCGGGGCTTGTACATCGCAACATACATCATGCGCAGAGAGACTTGATACGATATTCAACCCGCGTCCACGCTGCTTGCTACGCTTCGGCCGCTAAGCTGCCAGTGCGTGTAAAATAGCAACCGTTATCGGTGGGCGAAAGGTTCAGTGGCCGCTGGCCGGGAGACGGGCTCGCACGTTATGTCGTGACGTAGGCATAGAAAGCGTGTCTGCACGCAATGCTGCTGGTGTGGTTTCCTAAAAGTTTCGGCAGGCGTCAACCTTAATCGCGAAGGCACGAGCCATATCCGGCAACTCGCGCGTTTTGGGGGGAACAGGTGCGAACGCTCGCACGCACCGATAGGCTCAAAGCGAGGTTTTTGCATTAGATGTGCCACATTTATCCGCTGAACTATATACGTCACAAGGAAAATTTTGCTGCAGCGTTGCCATTTCGTTGCCGGTTTCAAGCATTGAACTGTCCTAGTTCCCGAAAAGAAAGGCGGAAACGATGTTGACATTTCGCGGAACACGAAACTTTCGCCAAAGTGAGGTCCTATATATAAAACGACTCTATGAATTTCTGGCCACTAGCAAGAAGTGCGGTCTCAGAAGATTTGTTTTGTATAAACTTACATTTTTTGAGCGAAAATACAGAAAACACCGGCGGTTTTATAAGGGCGTAGTGTTGAACTTTTCAATTCAGGATATTCTGTCCTTTAGAGACAAGTCATTAGACGATTGTTGACAAAGTTGTAAATCAGTCTGCACAATGTTCTGGCTGAGTCTTGAAGTAAATCTTGGTATTACAATTGTTTTTGTCTGTTTAAAATTGTTATTAGGAGTACATTTTGTACCAAGTATTGTAAGACCCATTCTTGGAGAACCCCTCTTAGCGGGTTCCAGTTTATGAACGAAAAAAAAAAAACACTTTGTGCCTGTAGCCATGTCCATTATAAGATGAAACGCAGCAGAAGCCAGACAGAAGGCACCATCATTCTTTTTGAAACACAGGAAGAAATCGAAAAAAAGAAACACTCTGAATACATGAAGTAGCAGGAACGTACTTTTTTTTTTCGTGAAGCACTTCTCTCGTTTTTCACAGCAACATTATTGGGTGCAATGAAAAAAGAAAGACTAGAGTGGAGAAATAGCGTGTTTGACTGACACAAAAAATATTTTACTTCTTACGCAAATGTTCTGAAAGCACGTGAAATGACTGGCATCATTATTCTTGTAATAAAATACAGCAAACGTTGTATCAGTATTCGGAAATAAGGTATCGATTTACGTTTATTGGTGTTCTGTATCCTACAGAATCAGCGCGTATCCCATAAATCTAAGTGCACTCGTTTCTGCAACAAAACACCGGCAAATTATTTCGCTTGCAGTCTTACCAGCATATTCAACAGTGACTTGCTTACGACTTCAAAAGAGACTGATCCCAGTTCAAACCAGCGCTTTCAAATCTGCTGTAGAACGAGTGAATGCTTTGCATCCACCGGATTGTGCAAGAAAGCAGGCTCGCTTTTAGCAGTTGAAAAACCTGCATCAATGTATGCCTGTATACAGAAGCGTAAAAAAATTCAAGAAATGCATGCCGGGTATTAAAGGATCTCTCATTGGATCATGCAGTGAACTTCGGCATGGATTAAGGCTCACCTGAAATATTTTTGATGATGCAATACAGCCACTCGTCCCTGAGACGTATACAACGATGGACTCATGCAGGGATGACTGCGACTAGGAGCCGTTCCGAAATAAATAACCACTTTCTCATTCGTTATCTCTATTTCTTATGATTTGACATAGAGAAGCGAACGTCGGATACAAATGAACTCATTCATCGCATCGTCAGGTTAAATAAACAAGCTGCAAATAAACATGCAAAAAAAAGTATCAGCAAGAACGAAATGAAGCACCGGTGAGCCCTGGCGAAAGCATGTGGCGCTTGTACATATCAGTATTTTTGTCTTTGCCGATATGTTAAGGCCGACATTTTCTTAAGCGTAAACAACAAGCTCACAAAGAAGTTTTATTACCTCTTTAATGCGTTTCAATGAAGAACACCAAGAAAACTCTGGTATGCGTATGGAAATGATGAAATTCGCTAATAACGTTTCAGAAAAAAAAACATTGTGCTCATTTATAGGTGAGTAATGAGATGATGCTCCTGAGCAAGATTGGGCACCTATGATACTACTTCACATGAAATGCATTTCAACAGTAACAGGCTCGAATAAGGTGTAGATGCACGTAGCATAATTGAAGATAGAAGTTTAATTGCGTACGTCCTAAAATTTTGGTTTACACCTGCTCTTGGGGATCGGCCTTGAGTTGGGTAGCTTGGAAAAACATTTCAAAGCTAGAAAATGGAGTATATCTTATCGCTTTATATAATGAAAACGATCTTTTTAGATTTAAAATTGTAGAAATAAAAAAGGGCATTGAACCACGCAAAAATTTTCGTAAAATAAGGTTTCTTCATTTTCCTATACAGAACGGCACGCTTGTTCTGGGAATGACGTAGACGACGAAGAAAATGGTGAACGGAGTGTGAACTGGTTCGTGAAAATGAGAGTTCTAATTCATTCCCACCCTAAAGACGTGGTATATAACACCTCCACACGATGCAAACTACTACAATTCTATCTTTCCGTATCTGCTTGTCCTCCCATGTATGCCTAATGTTGCTCGTGAGCAACAACCCATTTGGTATCAAGATTTCGGTGATGTAACTTGCGGTCACACTCATCAGAGTGCTTATAAATGTTCTAGAGTGCCTTATGAGCTATTTTAGGTATAACATATTGTCACAATGCAGAAACAGCAGCAGTTGAATAGAGGACAACTCACTTTAATTCTACTAGAACACTGGCAAACTGATCTGATGAGATTCTCCTCTTTCTCTCTCACTGCGCGCGCTCTTTGTTGTTCTCTTGGTGCTGCATATTCAATGCGGCATTATGTCACAATAGCTTCCTGTTGCGTTGCATATAGTCGAATTAATTACCTTCCGTGTGTAGGGCTTCTTTTACCATCTGTCAGACGCTGGAACAAAACTTTACAAGAACGTCATACGCTTTTGTTCACGTATTTTTAAAGCTCAATACGATATAGTGTTTGTTTTTCACCATATATAGCGTCAGAAAGTCGCGCAGCGGCGTCTGTTTGCTGAAAAAAAGTTTTTGTAGGAATATTGCTTTACAGCAACAGTGGGCATCAAAGATAACGTGTACCGAAGGGAAAATGAAGCTGCAGCTATTTTAGAAGTTAACAATCACAGTGTGAAACGATGACAAGTTTTCATTAGGAAAAAAAAAGTACATGTTCTTAAAAAGCAGGTTTCATTATTAAAGGCGTACAATTTGTAGCTTTGAGTAAGTATTTGTTTTGGCTGCATGCGAGAGGCGGTATTATTATTCACGCTATGAGTTCTTATGCTCAACATATAGTGCCATTGTCACTGAAATAGCCGTTGGCGGGCTCCAGATGAGCAGGCGCTGCTTGCCGTCGTGAGCCGAAATCGTTCACTTTTGCTGGCGTTAGTATTGCGCATTCTGTGTTTCAATTACGGCAGGATAAGATGGGACGTACTGGCTAACATCGCACGGAGAAGTTATTTTAGTCTCAGTTCCAGTACGTTGTTATTGACTTATCAAATCTAGGTTAAGATTCCCGGGAGGTTCAATTACCGTGTTAATTACGCGACTGTCGGTAAGATTTGTAAACCGTACTATTCAAACGTGGTTCGAAGGGAACCAAGAATAGAGCCTTTTCATTATTGTAAAGTTAGCTTTTCTGCTATGCAGTTTAAGCAACTGATTGATTGATTGATTGATTGATTGATTGATATGTGGGATATAACGTCCCAAAACCACCACATGATTATGAGAGACGCCGTATAGCGGAGGGCTCCGGAAATTTCGACCATTTGGGGTTTTTTAACGTGCACTCAAATCTGAGCACACGGACCTACAACATTTCCGCCTGCCTCGGAAATGCAGCCGCGTAGCCGGGATTCGATCCTGCGACCTGCTGGTCAGCAGCCGAGTACCTTAGCCACTAGACCACCAAGCGGGGCGCAGTTTCAGCAACTAACGGCGGCTTGTCACTTAGTGAAAATAGCGTGTTTAAGCACTGTTTGCCTACGCAATGACATAGACAATGTGGAGTCGGCTATTTTGGTTTCTGAACAGTTACAATAGAGGCACTGCAGCACGTTCAACTATAGAACTGCGTCAACTCTTGAAGCATGACTTACGCCACGAAATTCTGTTAGGTACGGAATCCTGTTCGGTAACATGCAATCGTGTTACGGGTAATAAGAACACTCAATCGTCAACTTGTTGGTAGGCTTCCAATGGTAATTAAAAGCACGACTGCAAGTCGACGAGACTGGACGCTCGTCTCGGGAATATCCCGAATGAGGCCACAAAAAAGTGACGAGAGAAGAACACAAGAAAACTACACTGTATTGCTGGGAGACAGCGAAGTAAACTGAACTGAAAACGGAGACAGGTCACGCAAGAGGAGAGTCTCAACGCAACGGCAGAGCTTTTTGAATTGGCGATATTGCGGGTCAATTTACTTTGTCACTGTAGTGTTCTCCTGAAAATAACAAATTGTAATGCTAGTGAGTTTAAGTTAAATAGCGTAAAGGCAGCTTTGGAGCGTCGCTCAGGTGCAAATTTTTTGCCTTTGTATTATTCTTAGCTTTGCAAGCAAGAATGATGTTGGTGATAGGAAACCAGCCCTACATTATGTGGCTGGTGTTTTTTTTTACCATCCCAACCTCGTCGTCCCTACGCATTTTTAAGCATATACTCGTTCTGTTGCCAGTTTTGTTTGTTTTCGAATATTCATCGTCGCTTCTTTTAGCGGGACCGCTCAGTGCTATCCCATAGTTGAGCACGAAGTACTCGAAATCGTGAAACATTTTTTTCTAAACACACAGTAACAAGAACTCGAAATTGTTCAACTTTTTTCTTAACACAAGTAACCTGTTACTGTATAGTTGTTCTTGCGCAGATTTGCTGAGGCCCACTGGACGGCTTTAACTCTCCCATAGCAGAGTACCAAGTGCTCTAAATCGTTAATTACTTCTTCTAAACACACAAGTTACGTACACAATAACACTTCCGTTTTCATCCAAGACTGTATAGTTTGGGGCAGGAAGGTACCAAATGCCTCGTGCGCAGATTAGGCGACATGCGCATGTCAGGGTTCTCGTCCTGTTTTTTTTTTCCTGTTCTATTTTTCTCCGTGCAATGGCGTAAAATATTCCCTATGACCTGAGAGAAACGCAAAACAAAGGAAGAAAAACAAGCTTACGGGACACTGCGTGAATGAGAGTTTACGTGATGACGGCAAAACCCAGATGGGATCATTAATACTAACGCCTGCATTCGTGAGTCGCAATGCGCATTTCGTCTGGGGACAATGATTATTTCAGCGCACATTATAGGCGACACTCTTCTGTTGTGTGGCGGATATTTATAGGCACGTGCTTGGGTCATTTGTAGCTTTAGCGCTGGTTGTTCCACGGTGAAGGCGTGTGCCGTCGCTGGAACGTCTGAGGCGAAAGCTAGCAGTTCAGTAGCTGGCAGGCCGGCCAAGTGAGGCGTTCGTGTTAATGTCATGAAACCATGCGAATCATTTACTATACTCTACGCCATCGTCGTCGTAGCTCATTACTGATGTGTCACTTTGTAATCAGGCATTCATTCGGCAGCTATAATGATTGTTTAGCGTTGTTTCGACAAGTTGTAATGTCTTTTTCGAGGCAGTGACGATTCCATGCTTTGAAAAAGGTGAGGTGTACTGTCGAAATTGTCACTCTCATCACACTCGCTTTGCGAAGACTTTTCATGCATGACAACGAGGCGCACCGTATAGCAGTCGACTTAGTGCTATTACTTTTTGAGCACCAAGGAGCTCTTTTAACGCAAACATGAGTGTGAGTGCATGGGTGCTCTTGCATTTCACTCCTATGAATATGCGGCCGCTGGGAATCGAGTCCGTGTCCGCAGACTCAGCAGCGGGACGCCTTATCTTCTAAGTGACAAAAATGAATTACAGCTACATAAGAAAAAATCATGTACGTTTTAGATCCCTTATTTTCGCCATATAGAATCGCTTTTTTTCCGTTTCGGAGAAAGGTTCGAAGGATTCAGATACTCAGGCTATAAACAGCGCAACAGAGACGGGTGGCAATCGGTTTGATGGTGCTATTACATTTACTGCGTTTGGAACGTATTCGCTTCGTGTGTATTAAAAAAAAACGTTCAGCGTTCCTTTATGTGTCCTTCGTGAGTGCGTATATGGCATAGGTACTCATAAAACTTTATTATTATTTTTAGGATGATTGGAAGGCGAAGGGTTCTCAGCCCCACAATTTCGGTTCTGCGTATACCCGTCGTATTGAATAACCTGCTGATAACATCCATTGAAAATTTTCTTGAAGCGTACTAAAGAAATATACGGACAGAAGAGCCTCATGAGGCTGTCCATCTGATTTTTTTTAGTGCGCTTCAACAAAATTTTCCATTATGAACGTAATCCAACTGGCCCAGCTTGCCATCTTGCTGATAACATCTACCCCATGAAGACAACAATACGACGAAGACCAATTGTATTGTAGTAAAATTTATTTCAAGAACGAACCCGGACATCATTTGGAATACTTTTGAAAACAGTTTTGCTAAGGTTTAAGGTGCCGCACTATTTGTGTTGGCCCGATCTTTAACGACCTACTTATCGAGAGCGAATCGAAAGAAATCGGTGAATACTTTTATGGCTGTGTGCGTTCCAATCTCAATGCATATTGGAAAACGTTTCGAAATCGTCAGTACTCTGATGTAAAACTCAAGTTTCGAAAACGTGGCCGTCTCCTGATTCGAGCAGTTTTTTTCAAGATGCACCCAAGTATCGTTCTTGTAAAGACATGGCGAAAGAGTAGAGTACTATTTATTGTCTGAGTTGTAAATGACACAATGTACGAGAAGCCTCAGACTGCTAATCGTTCTTTTGTTCAGTGTTGTGATTCAGTGTCTTTAGGGGGAAGGGAAGCTTCTCTGCAGCAAACAATAAAAATTACTTATAAATCAATCCTGCAAAAATTAAGTACCTTAAGATGAGAAAGAATAGAGCATTAATATATGGCCTAAACTTACCTACTGACAAAACTGCTAAAGCCTTGCAATCTAAAAAAAAGATGTTTCATGAGATAACTTGAAGTACGTGGGCAGTATAGTGACGCTCCAAACCAGTTTACCGAATTTGACTAGTGTTTGAATATGCCTAACTATTACACTTTATAATGACTTGTAAAGGGCAGCAGTCATTTCGCTCGAATGAAGAAAAAAAAGCGATACTGTGGCTCTGTTGTAGAACAGCTGCTTTGGTTCATTTTCATTCAAACTGATTATTTCTTGTTACTGTTTGCGTTACTTGCATTTTCGTAGTTTTTCCGCGCAGAGCCGATGACACCTACACCGAAATTTCAGCGAAACCAGCCTTTTAACTGTCCGTGAAATTGCGATTTTATTTGTCTGTTATATATCTGCATTGCTCCCTCCGAATAGGTGGTTCGTCTGCGGCACAAATGCAGACATGTACGTTCTGAGCAGTTCAGTAAAAAAGCCAAAGAAAAAAATGTTTCAACGGCGCTGCTGCTTGTGTTTTGTGAGGCGCGCATGCAAAAATCTAATTAGTAAACTGCCCGCCTATTTCTATTTTGTTGGTCACAATGTTCTTGATGTGTGTGGGAAAACTGTCCGGTTGTTCTCAGCATAGTCCTTAACCATCTAATTCCAGCGTTCATTCGTAGCACGTTTTACCCGCGAAACCTGTTTTTCTTTATTGTGAGATGCCTCAAAATACTCATAGTTTTCTTATTGTTTTGCGTAACAGCCACTTCATCATCGTTTGCGTAAGCTTGTAGTATAAGTTCTGGAATTCGCGCAACGCATTTGGGTCGCCAGGACGCACACATCCATGTTTATGCTGCTGCCGTTCAAGCTGTGCTGCTCCACATTTGTGAAAAAAGGCTGCCTGTGCGTCCAAAATTTGCTCGTTTCTTCTCATAACGCCCTCAATTTTTCTGTTGAACGAATTATACTTTGTGAGTAAGCTACTTAGGAAACTACTGTTTTAAATATGGATACGTGGCCCCACTCCTTCCCTCTTGACACAAACACAGATAAAATATCGGAGAGTTTTCATTCAGAACATCAAAACCGAAATTTCATTTCAAGAGGGGTGTGTTCGTCATGTTTATTTGCATCTTTTGAGCAGCCGTGCGCACAAATAAGTCCCACTGCGAAACCAGAGCTTTGTAGTCTTGCTAGGTATAACCGTTTAAATTGTGCTGGTTAGTGTAGTGGACACCCAAGCCAGAAGTTTTGGCACAAGGTAAAATAAGACGAAGAACAGTTCACCAACAAGAAACTCAGTCATAAACCTCACGTTCTGGATGTGATGAGCAATGAAAAAATATATATTGAGCCCATTCCCAAGGGAACCAAAACGCATGCATGCAGAGTCTTCAAGATCGTTTTCATAAGCGCAAAAAAATGTTTGAGCCACCTCACTCGTTCTAAATAAACGACGCTTCGTGGACGTTAAGGTTCTCTGGTGTGCATGAAGATACCCTGTAGGTACCCCAGCGAAGAGCAAGGGGTGTATCACTGAAAATGTTATGTTTTTTCACAGAAGGTAAATGAAACTGCGCATCCTCGGAGCTGCTTATTTGTTTGTTTAAATTACTTATAGCGATTTGTTCTTCAGTGTGTTTGAGTTAACAAATATTTGCTGTTTATCGTTTTCTGGTTGTTATACTCATTTATTGACAACGACGCGGTATGTAATTAGGTCAGTCATACCTCTGCCAGGAGTAATCCTGCGAACAGAAAACCGTGACGCAAGTATATGTGCCACAGATATTGCGTGGAAAATTACAGCAAAGACACTCATGGATGTGCGCCACAATGGGACAAATTTTGCTGTCCACTATTGGTCCACTAACGATTTGTGGAACGGAGAATGCAGCAAAAAGACATCTGCTGCTCAAATGACTCCTCGAGAAATTTTACGAAACGCCAAGCTAAGCGTTGAGCCAATCATGACACGCGTCTCTTCACAAGACACATGCAGCTCAAACGTAAAGTTTTAAATAACAATGCGCCAATAAGAAAAGACACTCTCTGTTCCTCTCTTTGTCTTCCGTGATAAATTTCTTGTCACCTCTGCAGCGTGTTCTGCGCCGTTTGACCGGTGGCTCACCTTAACAAAGAATAATACTTTAATAATTTATTTGCCTATGGAAGACTATACTTCCTGTGTACCATTTCCAGAAACACATTAACTTAGAAAATAAACCTGTAGTATAAAAAGTGCCGCCATATCCACTAAGTGAATGATGATGAGTGGGCGAAGCTCCGGAGGTAAACCTGGTAAACCGTGAATCCTCCGTACATTTTGCCCACTCGATTTTATGACAACGCTCCCTCTACCGTAGGTCACCGCACTAAATCGAACGATTGCCTTCCAGCAATGACACGCGCCATATGTGACATCATTCCTATTTTATAACATCTCGCATCTTTCATCATCAACTACAAGTACCGCCGTCTAGTGAACACGGCGAGAACTGAACAAGAGGTGGCTACATACAGAGACGGTACCGCCATCTAGTGAACACTGCAAGAACTAAACGAAAGTAGGCTACACACAGGGGACGCACAGCCCAAGCTTTAGGGAGCTTCGCCTCTATAATGGACAGAGTTTAGCATCCTTGAACCACGTTGCTGGTACCTGCTTGAGAAGTTGGTGGAGTACAACACGTGTGGACGCAGCAATCTAAGGTGCAATCGTACAAGCGAAAACAACACTTACTTAAGGACTCTTAGTCGGGCTAGTTGGTTCATGAACACTTTGGCAGAACAGTGCAAACGAGAGACAGTGAACACACCAGACATAGTAGTGACTGTCAATAGTCCGTGCTGCCTGCTGTGTGTTCATTGTCCCACATTTTCTTTTACCTTCCTACACCAACAATTCTGATACTGTGCGATTGTTGTTCTTTGGGTAATACTCATGTTTTTTTTTATTTACCCTGGCTTACTTAGAGGCATACTGCCTAAAAGAAGACACACGTGAACAAGAAAGAGCCGTTTCATGTAATACATACTGCGAAAGACGTGTGACCAACCACAACATTCATGAGACCATCTTTCGTATGTATAGTCGTCATGATTGGTCGCTTCATTCAAGTTGCTCGTATTTCTTAAACGCCATTCTCGCTTATCTTCTGACGCACTAATTCTAACGCACTATTCGTGTAAGCCAGGCTTAATCACGTTTGACAAACAGAGTAAGCTATGTGGCATGGAAGGCGGCAACAGAACTTGACAGCAGACGCACCAGAGCAGAAACAGCGGTGGTTGCAACCAGCTTTAAGTTTCGCAGCGCTGCACTTTTTTTACACCACAGGGCTAACCATCAGGCAGCGTAAATACTACATGATTCGCCTTAAGTATGGAGGTAGCTAGAATGAAGCTGTCGTAGTGATTTTCAAGTATTGACTATCGAGTTCACATGATTTTACGTGAATGTGACCGTTAACAAAACGAACGGAGCTGACAGAAAAGATGTGACAAGCAGTTTGAACGCAGCTGGTCAATCTCATGCAGCTTTCGGCTTTAAGGAGCATGAGCTCAGGTTAACGTTATTCTTCTGTTTCTTTGCCCTGGCCTTGTACAAGGCAGTTCACGAGCATCCACGCATGAGCGTTATCTTATCGCGGGCTCCCCTGACTGCAGAGTGTTGTCAGAATACATGTTGACATACACACCTGGAGGGCTGGCTTCACTCTGAGGGCTCCTAGTGGGTACACTAAGTGTCTCTCCATAGTTTCGAGAGCCCGCACAGGTGAGCACCACCCGCTGCTGTCCATTATGCGAAGGTTGCAGCACGCTTTGTTGCTCTTGCATGAAAGGGAGAATGGAGGTCTATTGATCTAGGCTAGACAAAAGCGTGCGTCGCTTGCTTTTGCTTCGATGCGCCTCGTTCGTGACCCTCCAGCTGTGCACACGGTGACCGCCTCAATTGAATTGTTAAGCGTTCATATGCTTGTTTTGTCACTGAACTCTGTCACTGAGTCTGGGAGAGACTGAAAGTCAGCCGACACATTTCACCAGAAATTTTGTGCCAGTATTTGTTTTCTTAGGCTGAAAAGCGGCTAGGCACTACTGATCAACGTAGTAGTTCATTTTATGAGACAGCTGACTTGGGACAAATAAAAAAAAACATCTGTACCTAATCTTAAGTGCTTTTTCATTTTCTTGTTGACTTAGGTTGACCACAATGTGTGCCTTCTTGCCATTTCAAGATGCTGATAGTGCTAGTGCTTGTGTAATATGTTTCGCTGACTATCTTCGGCCTTAGCTAAATTATTGATAGTGCCAGTGCTTGCCTAATATGTACTGCGGGCTGTATTCGGACTTAGCTCGGCTACATTTTCACATACCCTGGTTAAAAAAACTACTTATGATATCATATTAAAGCATGTATACACGAAAGCATGCATACAAACAAGAAATCATGTATGCACGAGACTCGTTATACGTGTAAACAAGTAATTTTTGCTTACGAACTTTGAATATGGTGCACGTACGTCCTTTGTCTGCTCTTTCTTCTGCGTACCCGTCGCTGTTTCGCGCCTATTCTTTTAGTGAATATGAATTGCTGGCTATGATACGGCCTAAATGTTTGTTAGTTCTAAGTGTTATTCGACACAGAACACACACATAGACACACACGCCCAAACACATGATGGTTCAGTAATAAGCGTACGGTCGACAGTCGAGAAACGCTACACCTATGCGGGTATCCACGTAATTCAGCTGTGGCGCCACTATAACTGTCAGAATGTAGCTATTTACGCTGACGATGACGCAGGCTGTGCCAGTAGCTAGAACTGTGTTGCCTAATGACAAGCTTCTGGTATTAGCGGGGAAAGAAGAAAAAGAATGCAACGCAATATGATCACACCCTGTCGACATGTCGTGCATCAAGGCAGCCTCCTAAAAGGCGTTAGTGGTATCATATGCTCTGGTGTGTCACCACAAACAAAAAATATTAAAGCATGCCCATGTTTCTGCGTATACGCTGCATTAATTTTTTCGTTGTCCTGATGATCCTATAAATAACATATCTTCTCCTATATAACCATCCCTGCAAGTGAGTAGCTCCCTTAACGTCAACCTCCCTCCTTTCAAAAGCAGAAACATGCATAACGTCTGCATATAATAAGACCTCCTCCCCCTGAGACTTTTATTAAATACTTTATTTTTTCGGCGCTATTTAGGGGCGATCAAATATGTCCCGCAAACAAGGGGGATAAGAACCCTGCTCATAGAGCAATGAGTTCCCTCCTACACAGTCCAACCTGCGTGAGGCGGCGCACTCGCTCTAAGTAAAAACTACTGCCAGTTCATCGCCAGAACACACATGGCAATGCTCGACATGAAATTATCACTGTCATAGTGCGTATAGTATTACGTGCAATCACACCATCCTCGTGTTTATCAGACCATGTAGGGGCTGGTGACACTCAAATGTGTTCTTTAAAAATTGTGCATGCTTGCGACTACGGTGGTGATCTCGATAATAAAGAAATAAAAAATATTTACAGGGCTGACAAAAAAAAACAACAGAGGACTTTATTAAGCGGGGGAAGGTCATGATATATGTCACAGGGTTACATTCCAGGCCACCCTAATTGAAACGGGAGTCCGCGAGACGGTTCCTCGAAGTACAAGGTCTCACGCAAGCGTACTATATAAACTACTCGTTGCTCATACCACATCTTTGAGTGGAGAAGACATAATATTAGCAAGTTGCACGGCTTCAGACGTTCAGCGTTCTTTAATTATACACGTAATGTTGCTAAAAGAGCCTGTATTAAAGCCAAGCTGTGGTTAGGATATATGTGCTTCTACTGCAGCTATTCAATAGATTGAAAAAAAAAACACTCGCATCACACGCATCAGTGCACTTAGACGCTCATATATACTGCACACATTTGCGTTCAAGGGCTATCCTGCTAAACCATCCAGGCAGAAATATACTCAAACATACCAGCATCATTGCGCACTAGCACTTCATGGTAGCTCGATGGCTTACGGTGAAATATAACTTATGGTTCATTGTTCACATCAAAACAAAACATAAATACAGTTTATATAACAAAAAACTAGGAAAGCAGTGAGTGTTTTAGGCTATTCCTTTCTGCTACTTAAGAAAGAATAAACCAAGAAAAATATCTCTAGTTTTTTCCATACAAAATAACTGGACTCGGAACAATGAAAAGTTTTGAGGAAGATGGCCAGATCAGAAAATAAAAGCCGGTCACATTCCGGTGCCTACAAACAAAATAAAACGAAAAAAAAGTTACACTTGACAAAGTGCATTCGTTACTAGCCGGCTCTGTGCTCCCTTTACTGTCGCTTAGCCTACAACACAGCGCAAGTTCGGCAGTTTAGGTGCAGCGTGCATGAAGGGGATATGCCATGCGTTCTCAAGCTTTCACTATCCAGCACAATAGCAAGCACAGCACATCGGAGCCCTACACAGAACATCTGATATCCAGTGAGCGTCTGGCTGCACGTAAATATTGTTGTGGATGCCTCCACCACTCGAGTTTCAGGGGGCGTTGATCTCACGAGAAACCTTAGAATCCCGCAACGCGCTACAAGCTCGCACGCTTGGGTGCGCTGTAGGACATTCGTCAGGGCTCGATACACAAAGGGGTTTTCGCTTTCCCGCTGGCAGAATCAATGACAGTCGCAGTGCCCTTCGTTCTCACAGTGAGGCCAGAGGTAATGACAGCGCATTGCCTTAGTGTATACCGTTACAGCTGCTCTCGGAGCGAACGGCTGACCGTTTCGTATATATACAAAAGCGAAGTGTGCCGCAGAATGGAAGCACGTGCTTCCTCTTGTCTCTCCTCATCTCTCGTCATCCTGTTCATCTAAGGTTACCGGCGACAATTCGACAGGGCCTTTAATATTTCTGGAGCACTCGCACATTACACCCTGCCATTTTGCCCTTATGATGAAGGCTGACCACAAAAAGGCAGGCGCTGGTGTGTCTTGTGCACTGTCTTTCTCGAAGTACGTAGCAGTTGATACACGCAAAAGATATGTCCAGCACTGCATTCCTTCGAATAGCCACTGTATAGCTGAGGTCGTATTACAGCTTATACGAAATATAATTTACATGTTCATATATCTTAGCGTTGACTTACGTCCAGAGTACGCTGAACTCCTTCACAATGAAGACTCATGGATGAACGTTGTTTTTTTTTTTCTCAACGAACACTGGGACTGTTGGTGATGGCAACATAATTGCCGGGATCACAGGTCTGTCTGTGGTTTTGCATCACCTGCCCTTAGGGATTTAGTAAGAGCATTGATGTTACTGAAGGTATTATTCATTCGTAAACTAGCTCTAGAATATTAAGCTCTTCAAATCACGATGTCTTTGAGCTTAGAAATAATGTTTTACAATTTTGAGTACTTGGTACTCAACTTTGGGAGAGCAGTAAGCCGTCCCTAAATAAGAATTGTGTGCAAAACTACCATATGATAAGAGTAATGATCCAGAAGCGCAATCGGAAGACCAGTGTGGCCCTTATATTTTGATGAAGTGCATGACTGTACTTCGGTAAACGGCACCCTACTGTGCCATTTTCGAAGCGGTAATCATCACTCATTCTGACATCTCTAACAAAGCTATGAAGCTTTTACTTATTGTTTATGATTTCTTAACTTAGGCCACTTCTAGCGAGACTGAATGGTAACGCCTGACTGTATCAATTTATCGCCTTTTGTACGTTGGTTTTAGTTCGAAACGTCCATGCGACGCTTTCTTGGCGATGTAATCGGGCCCCATCCAGGCCACGCTGAGGTCGCGTCGCCGGCTGGCACTTAGCTTACGCCCACAGCTTCAATGCTGGTTATAGGGGAACACTGACGCCGATCGCGTCAACTTACGCTCGCGACGAGCAAAGAGAGGGAGGAAGCAAGCAAAAAAGCAGAAGCAAGCAACACGCAAGCAAACAAAGAACAGTTGGCTTACAGTTCAAGCGTAAGACCGCCAAGGCGCTCCCATCTCTCCTCCTCTCCTTCTAGTAGAACAGTTCTAGGGGGCGTCTGAGACTAGTATGTACCAGAGCGAGACAAGAACGTATGTCCGTTGTTGTGGGCGGTCACTTGGTCGTGCGCCTAGATGTGACACTCGAAAACGCATGGCCTGTAACGTGTTTCACAAAGTGATACATAAAAAATGTCGTTCACGCGCACATTAAGTACGCATAATAACAACTGCATTGAGTGTTTAGTCGAGGCTAGCGTCAGAAAGGAGTGTCATCACCACGTCAAGCTTGCTACAATCGGCATCCATCGTAAAAAGCCAGTATTCCTCGATGAAAGAGAAGGTAATAATGAATGTACCTGAACTTACGCGCAACAAAATATACAAGTGCAAAAAGTCCTCTTGATGGATTGTTTTTCCTACCGTGCAGCATAAGAGATTATCCCAAAGCAGGGGGCCTGCACTTCTCGACATACGGGTGACAAGCGAGTCGGAACTCTGCCGGTGCTCTAATCTATCGTGCGAATTCTTCTCGGCGCTTGTGATGCGTCTCGTTGTTGCAGTGGGCAAGATGAAAAAGATAAGCTTCGTTAGCGTCAGACGAGAGCTTCCAGCCGATAGACAAGCCGATAATATCTTCGTGCCAGCCTGCGTGTTGCTGTGGAGCAGCCAAGCGAATCACCGTCTCCCCTGCCCCAGTCTCCTCTCATTTGGCTTCTATCTTCACCTGGCGTCTGACGCTATGTTTCATAAGACTGCGTACACCCACCGTTATTCTCGCGATCAGTAATGCATCGACTATATTAGTGCTTGTACAACGCGTAATCATCCGCTACATCAACATGCCATCGATGATGCGTTGCAGTACGATTACGTAGCTTGGCAATCAAGACTGTAAAGGAATTGCTTTGTTGTTAGCAGAAGCAGCAATATTCAATAAACCCGTGAAGCGATAAAAAAGTAACGTATATTTCATTTCATAAAAAGTAGTACACATATCAGGCCTGTCAGTGCCGCTTTTATATGGGCTTGAGCGGTACTGACTCGCAGTAGCGGAAAAGAGTAATGTTGTAGTTCTACATTTCTATGTATCATAAAAAAAGAAAGAGCACAGGAAAGAGAACAACCACGTCGCTCAATACGATGATTGATACGTGGGGTTTAGCGTCCCAAAACCAGCATATGATTATGAGAGACACCGTAGTGGAGTGCTCCGGAAATTTCGACCACCTGTGGTTCTTTAACGTGCTCGCTCAATACGATACATAAATGATTTGCCTGAGAGTTTTTTTTAAACCTATATTTCTTCTGGGTGCGCAGTACACTTGGAGGCAGTTTATTTACATAAGAAGACCGTATATCAGTCTCGCGCTTCTTTTTTCACCTTGTGCGGTGCCTGGGTACCCGAAATAAATTCTTGGGATGGAAACAACGTGCCAGAACGTACAAACATGACGACGATCCCGGCTGCGATATCGACTCTTTCCTGCTGTCGTGCGAAACTATCGAAAATCTCGGTTGATGTACATTGTTAATCACCTGAGGCGCACACCTGCCTACCAGAGGTAAGCATACACGTGTTTCTGCTACACATGACTGGAGTTAGTAAGTGAAACAACTTTATTGCGTCCAAAATATACGCGAGTTAACCCTGCGTCACCTGGCTAGGCCCATTGATATGTCATGAGTGCATGACAGGCAAGTCGCGCTATGATAACTTGCGAATCATGCTGTAAGGTCCTCGTGTACCAGTTGTGCTGTGTACCAAGCAAATTAGACAGACATGAGAGTGTCTAGATGTTGGAGTATAGATAGATAAATAGATAGATAGATAGATAGATAGATAGATAGATAGATAGATAGATAGATAGATAGATAGATAGATAGATAGATAGATAGATAGATAGATAGATAGATAGATAGATCGATCGATCGATCGATAGATCGATAGATAGATAGATAGATAGATAGATAGATAGATAGATAGATAGATAGATAGATAGATAGATAGATAGATAGATAGATAGATAGATAGATAGATAGATAGATAGATAGATAGATAGATAGATACGGTCAAAGTACATTTGCGAAAGGTGTTGTCCTCGTAGAATAGGATCAACCATGATGGTCGCAGTGGCACTGAAACAAATATGGATTATTTGCCGATGGCTTCAAAACGCCGGACAGATCAGAATACGACGACGGGTGTCCGGCTTAACATATGGAATAATGACACTATTCTGGCATCCCGTCATATGGCGTAATGCCGCATGATAGCACTGGGCATCGAACAAACTTGGAGGGCGGGTGACCTCGAGAGAGAAAAATAAAGATGGTGCTATGCAATGACAAGTGAAGCCACGGCTCCTGCCCTTACACATCAACTGAGGAGAAGAAGATGACGTTTGTTTTCGGGTCGCCTTACGCGAATGCCTAAAAGTGTCTGAGTCTCTTGTTTAAACTGTGCCTTGTAAGCAAAATGTCAAAGTACAAGTGATCTGCACTGTGCTAAAGCATCGGCCGTCAGTAATCTGATTTGTGGTTTAAGCTCGTCGGCATCGCTACACGCGGCATGGAACGCTCCAGTTGTATCTCTATAGAGGCTGCACTAGTTCTAAAATTATCTCGACTGTTTGCTTTTGCGCATTCAAACCTATCAGAAGATTCTGAAGCAATCTGGAGGCTTTCCAGTTATTCGTGCGTGGTTCGTGAAAGGCAAGTATCATACCACTTTGTGGTTACATAGAAATACAAAAAAAGAGTGCACGGGGCAATATCGATGCGCTGTATATAAATACGAAGGCGTATTTCGTATACCGGAATAACTTTCCAGTCAAACCGCACCCCCTCGCGCACTCGTTCGCCATCTTCCCGAATCTGTGACGCGTATCGTATTGTATGTGGCGAGATGGCTTTTTCCACAAAATTGTCATAGAGAATGTCATAATATCTGCAGTTTTACACCCCAAAATCAAGATATGAATATGGGAGACGTCGTTTAGTGGAGGGCTCCGAAATTTTGACCATCTGGTGTTCTCTAACGTGTAGTGACATCGCACAGTACTCCGGCCTCTACCGTTTTGCCTCTATCGGAATGCGACTGCCACGGTTGGAATCGAACCCACGACCTTCTAGTCTGCACACGAGCACCTTAGCCACGGTCCCACCGAGGCTGACAGAGAGTGTCGCGCGCAGTTTTATGTCGACGATCTATAACGCGAACCTCGTTGTTGTCAGACACAGACCCACCAGAACCAAGGAGGGAGGCCGCACTGGCTCTGATGTCCATCAATTTAGGAAAAACACGACCTAATGCTACAGATAGCAAGAATCTCCGAAAGAACCACTATACCACAGAGGCAGGGCCCCCCCAACACTTCGGTGCCAATCACTCCTCACACTTATTCCATGGAGTGCTATCTGAAAGCAACCCGTATGCGCAAAGCTGCTTGCCATGGGCCATTCTTTCCCGGCGCATCGACGCGTGTAAGGGATTGACAGCGTTCGGCGTTGTTTGTTGTTACTGCGGGGTGCTATATTTTGGTGTAGTTGAAGAAACATCTTCTATATATTTTTCTTCTTTTTCGATTACATGCATGCTTTTTTTGTTGCAAGAAGCGGTGATGGGACGTTATCATTGAGCACAGGCACGCCCATTGTCCGCTCTAGGGGACAAGACTGCTTGCTGTACGTGGAGTGACAAGACAGGAGAGTGCTGGTTGTGGGGCTGAAAGAAAGAAATAAGAATAGAAAGGCAAAAGGAAACAGAAAAAAAGGAAAAAGAAAGAGACGAAGAAAAAAGTAAAAAAAAACAAAAAGGAAGAAGAAAGAAGGAAGAAATAGGAAAAAAAAGATGAAAAGAAAGGGAGGAAAAAGAAAGTGCGAATGAAAGAAGGAGAGATTGTAGGAAGAAAGAGCTAGAGAAACGAGAACAAAATAAACACCTGCAAGAAGATTGACTATAGAACTTCTTGAGTCGCTCGCATCGTGCATTACACTGAGGTTGGTGGTAGAACGGAAAGGTACGCTTTTGATTTTGTGCAAGACAAAAAAAAAAATACTCGGCGCCACTGTTCTTACGCAGTGGGGCAACCTACACCACGGATGTATAGTGCATCAAATCCGGAAGGTAATGTGAGATTCCTTTTTTTTTTTTAGTAGCGACAATACACCGAAAAGAAAGGGGCGCGGGAATGCTCATGTGCACAAAAACGTAAGGGGGACTAGTTCGATCTTCTTGTCGACACGGGGAAATGAATGCCTGTTCTGAAGTAAAACGAAATGTGTAAAACATCGAATGTCCAATTCGTCTGACATTTAACGTCAATTCGTGCTTTCAGTCACGTTTTCTCTTGTTTTTCTTGCAATATTTGCATCGTTACATAAGAAAAAATTCTCGGTAGCTGTGTTTTTTTATAAATTCAGTGTTTTGTGTGTCGCTGTAGCGTAATTCTCGGGTCGATTATTGAGACACGGGCTGCAGACGAAAAAAGTCACACATACGAAAAATCGCGCGATGCATAATGTAAGTTAGGCGTGAATGCGCACGGAAATTGTGCAATGTGTAGGCGAACGCATGCGCGAGAAATAAAAAAAAATGCACCGAGGCCCAGGAAAACCTTACCAAGCTACGACATTGCACTGCATTCCTTTGGCGCACATTTAGAGCTATTCTAGTTGCTTTGTGCTTAACACTTTCAGAATCCACTCATGAAGAACTGTTTTAAATGCTTCAAATCACTACAACGTTACTTCAGGGCACTCAATATATTATAGCAAAAATTGATACAATAATTTTTGAACTTTTGTGTTACAGTAATGCATTCTATTTAAGTTGTAAATATATATTATCTTACCCTGAAGTCACAGATGCTTGCTTTTTACATAAACACGATAAAATCTCAGGCCAGAAATATAGTGTAAGTTGAATTTCGGTTATGTATGTTTCGAGCAAAAAAAAAGTCTGCTTTTCAAATTTCTCGCAGAATGGCGCGCACGCCACTCAACTCGTCGAACGAGGTAGTGCCTTCAGAAAAAGAATGATATGTATCCAGACACTGCAAAATCTAGTTAAAGTACGATATATCTTGCTCTCTTTTAGCCTCTGCTTGATGCAAATAGCAAAAACAAGTGGTGTAATCAACTGTGTACATAGCCTGTCAAAGGGTTGATAAGAACAAAGTCGCACTTGATAACGCCCAAAGCCTTTTGTTCCTCTCTCCCTTAGAGGGTAGATATGTGGTGTCAGTTCTCGTATTGCTCTTAGTTTTTTCTTTCCTTTCAACCTAATAGTTGTATGTCGAAGTTTCTGCAAAGCGCTTCTGCCAGTTATTAACCTAACAAAAGTTTTTCATGGGGCAATCTATAACTCAGTGAACAATGTGTTCATGCGGACAGGCTATCACCACGATGCCATGCATTGCGTAAGTTGGTAAAGCCTTTCTCAGATCAGATCCTCTCAGCACTAGCTGACGCTGAGCTTGCGCAATATTGCTGCAGATGAACTCTAGGAAATTACCTTCCAAGGCAACGCACGAACCACAAAAGAAACACTTCGTACCGTTGACGCTGTTGCGTTACGCTACAAGTTCATCTCAAGGGGGTCGGGGGCGTCGAACTAGGCGCACGGTACAGTCTGTGGACATAGCGAAAAAAATCTGCCTGCACCGACGTAGCGCCGGCAAGTTTTTCAGTGCTAGACACAACCTTTTTAAACCGATATAGAAGAGAAATTAAAAGCGTTGAAACACTTTGTTAGAGCTGGATAATGTATGAAGAAACGGAAACAAGCAAGGAAAGTATAGGAGAAGCAAAGTTTTCTTTTGAAACTAAGTTATTTTACTACAGGTTTCTAAATGTCAGACTAAAAGAATAAGCTGAAGGCTTCATTTTGCGTTAAAGCAAAGCTGTTGAGAAAACAACCTTTTGTGTGGTCAGCTTTATGGTCCTGATAACACAAATGACCCCTTTGGTAATATGCAGACGTTGTGATGTAATAGGCATTTACCTAAGGGAAAACACAGTGGCGCTGTCCCAGCGCAACGCATTATTATTTGACGTTTGTGCCATGGGTACTGGGACGCTGACACGCTGCTTGAGGCACGCTGGACGCTGGCGCGCTGTACAGTGGGCACCCGTTGTGGGCCACAGTAGGACTTATAATTTGTTTTCAAAACTTTTGCTAATGTCGACATCGCGATTACGACTGAAATATTAGCATTGCGACAAAAACAAAAAAAAAACATGGTAAAAACATCACAGCGTATTCACGGAGTGAATGACGATAAGTAGGGCGAAGTGTCCCTGCGTATGTCTGTGTGTCTGTCCGTCTGTGTGTCTATCCATCTGTGGATCAGTTCGTTCGTTCGTCCGTCCATCCATCCGCTCGTTCATCCATGCGTTCGTTTGTGTTTCTGTCCATGCTTTTGTCCATGCTTCCGTACGTCCATTCATTCGGTCGTCCGTCTAACCGTCCGTCTGTCGGTTTGTTTGTCTATCTGTCTGTCTCTCTGTCTGTCTGATACTGCCGGTTACGCCTGACGTAGAACAAGGTTAGACATAGAGGAGCTTTGCCCCTAAAAATACGAGCGAGCGGCAGTCGATCACGCGACTTCGACGCACCTCGCATTCCAAGTCTGACACTTTGCCGCGGCGCCACACTTGAACGTGCAGGTTATTTCTTTTTCTTTATGCTATAAGTAATTGCGCTATTCAGTTTATTCATTTTCGCGCTCAGAAAGGTAGATTTGAGTCTATTCGTGCTCGTGGCAACCTTAGAGAAGATAGACGATTCGTTTGTTATGTGCTGGTAAAATCAGAACGTGTATCAGGCACGTCTTGCCTCAAAACATACTAGCGTAACCGCAGTTGTATCGGGCCAATCGCAATGGCCCGCTAAGGGGTCAGTAATACCTAAGTACACTGCGTCGCGCATGTGCACACTGTACACTTAAGTTTTCTTCACCCGCTTAGAGATAGTTTCTTTCCTTGTTGTTTACGTTGGGCGCATTGCAGCCGCAGAAGTTCACTCTTGCCGAACCTACTATTACACTTTGGGCTCTGCTTCGTACGCCATGATCGTTGTGTATATCGTGGATATTTAATTACGAACAATATAACCGCGCAAACGTAGCGTCAACCACAGCTTAACCGAACAATGTTTGCAATAGGGTCTACGCACTCCGAAGCTTAAAAAACGCCGAGATTAGACGTTGAAGCCTCCAACTGCTGCCGGCGACGTGCGCCTTCCTGTGGTATGAGCCCATATGAAAGGTTTGACTACTAAAGTAGGGTGATCTTGATTATCAGACTAATAATAATGTCATATCCTGTTGTCAATCACCAGTTTTTATGATGGCGTTATATGAACTGAATTGACGACACTAGATCACTCTTCAGGGAAAGCCCACATGCGTGTGCTCGACAGGTGATTGCTTTAGCGTATGAGCGCAATCGTCGCCGAACTAAAACTAACGCTAGGTAGATGTATTACACAGAGCAGAATAATATTGGGAAAATATTTTATCAATTTTACTCCCCACGTCTCGCGACCTAGTATCAAACCTTATACGGAGCCACCCAGCGCGCCCAGTTTCTTCCAGTGTGACGCCAGTGCTCCCAGTGTGTGGGCAGGCTATGTACAGCGTGGTGAAGTCCTCCCAGTGTGTTGTAAAATACTGGGCCACACTTCACAGTATCCGCAGTGTTTTTGAGTGGTGTGGGCGACATAATCATGCAGTGGAGTAGCTCTCAAAGCCTCCCATTGCGCTGTAGTACACTGGAAGCACACTATACAGCCTTTCTCGTGCCACCCCGTGTGCTGGAATGCACGGGGGTGCACTGGAAACGTTGTTTCTTTATGTAGGGTCACTTTGTTTTGTTGGCTCTCAATTTTAAAGACGATGTCCCTTCTGCTTTAAATTATGTGTTGGTCTCATTTGAGTAATTGATTGATTTATTTGTGGGGTTTAACGTCCCAAAACCACCATATGATTATGAGAGACGCCGTAGTGGAAGGCTCCGGAAATTTCGACCACCTGGGGCTCTTTAACGTGCACCCAAATTTGAGTACACGGGCCTACAACATTTCCGCCTCCATCGGATATGCTTTTGCCACAGCCGGTATTTGATCCCGCGACCTGCGGGTCAGCAGCCGAGTACCTTAGGCACTAGACCACCGCGGAGGGGCGGTCTCATGTGAGTATGAACCTCGGTGTCGCTTTATTATTCTGCAATTGTTTCGTTTCTGACTAATGAAACAATGTGTAGGAACGTCTTGAGGAAAAAAATATTAGGAAACAGCCAGTGAGGTAGGCATTATGATATAGCTTGATCATAATCAGAATAACGAAGTTAATTAAAAAAGCTTGCCCTGAAGCAATAACTAACCACAAGTATAAACAGTATTCAATGGTCAAGTAGGCGCCCGCTACGCTCTTTGTGGCATCTCGCTCCAGTGACAACCTCTATATTTGGATTTGGCGTACACTGAAAATCATAAGCCAAGGTGAATCAGTAAGTAATATTTTCCAATCACAACGCATTCTCTCGGTTCCGATGTTGCGTGACTACAAAATTGCTGTTTCAGTAAATAACATAATTAATAGAAATTCACCTTTGCCTGCTGATCTTTTTTCAATTCCTAAACGCAATACGCGACATGCTTCGAATGGTAATTTCAATCTGCCCAAATGTTTTAATGTTTACGGAGAAAGACTGATACAGTTTAGTGGAACAAAAATATGGAACACGGTCCCCCTAGAGATTAAAACGGCACGTAATTTCAGCATGGCATGTAAATCATTTTTTCTGTGGAGTCAAGACATGTAAGCATGTGTGTGTGATTCGATTTTCATTGTATTTTTTTAATAAGTGCCTATGTATAGAAACTAGCTGCAAGCTAATAAGTATGCATATCGGCAAGAAAAAATGTATTACTGTGTTGTTGTTGTTACCTCAGAGCTGACCTGTACACTTTTTTATGTTGCACATTGTATTGGACCGTCCACTAGCCACTTTAGGCTATCGGTCCAAATAATCCCTGTAATTGCATATATCTATTTATGAAAATAAAGCTTCATTGATTGATTGATTGATTGATTGATTGGTATGCCCTTGCACACACACAAAAAAACATCGAGACGCAAGGAAGCTAAGGAGGAAAGCAAACGACCAGACATAAAATATTTTTTGATCAGTATAGGCCTACTGTTTAAACATTCTGTTCAAACGCCTACTGAACAGTATCTGGTTGGTCATTCACTTAATACGTATTATGCCACTTCTGCAGCAAATACGGCGAACGAATTTGCTCTTCAAAGAAAATTTGGCAACGCTCCGTTGCAGTGTTGTTCAGAACAGAATTATTGCACCGGGCAGTACAGTTTATGGCAGTTTTGATCTTCTCATCTTCGTTTCTTACAAAACAAAATACGGACAGAACGACTTCACTGTAGCATTGTCCTGATGCTAATTACAACGACGTACTAATCTTAGGAAAAGTGATAGGGAAGCTACTGCTGGGCCAATAACATGAGACTCTCCCCCAGTCTCTGAACGACAACTTGAATTTCCTTTCTAATGGTTAATGAAAATCGACAGATAACCAAAGCAAGGCAGGTTTATAGGGCGTTCATTGCACTGCTTTAAGTGAAATGTAATAACTATGATATGACATGAGGAAATTTAGGTGGAGAAAAAGACAAGCTGCCGCCAGCTGGGACCGACGCTTCGACATTCGAAATCGCAGGCTTGGTGCCTGCTGTGTCTTTTCGTCGACATTACTTTTGTCGCGTCATATCACAGTTGCTACAATTCATCCAGAACAATGCAATTAACGTCATTTATATCTGTCTTGCCTTCATTATCTTCATTATCTGCCGGTTTTTATTAAGGTAGGGTCAAAACGAAGAAATATGAGCCCTCAAAAATATTTTCCTTCCTTCCACTTGTTATACTTGTGGCACTATTTAGGTGATGGCTTAGTTATTTGCCCTTCAATACGATAAAAAGTAACTAAAATATTCCATCACCAGCTTCCGCATCAAATGATATCTAGACATAAACCTGTCGACACCCTCGTGGTTGCAGTTACCATTTTGGGAGCATAAAACCAATTACCTCGGGTGCTCCTGTCACTCTCAATTTGCTCTTCCATCGGCTGTGTGGTACTTCACTCGTGAGCAATTACGATTTTCCTCTTCTTTAGTTACAGATTGCGTTGCGATGTGTCAAGCTTCTTTGAGCTTGAGAGCTGTTACTAAGACGGTCAGCTATCACACGGGGAACTGTATGTTGCTTCCCATCTGGAGCTTTTGATTGGATGACCAAGAGAGTCCTCAACGATGCTAAGTGAGAGCTGTGGAAACGACTCTTCGAAAAACTACTTAAGTGCTATAGGCTAAAGAACAGTCGGTTTCGAGAAAAATCTTCCGGAGTTTAAACTTTAGCGCAGTGAATATTACCAGGCAAACAACAAAACATAACAAAGCTACTGCCAGAGATAGGGCTTAATTGAGATGAAATTAGAGAAAAGCATCGCGGCTAACTGACATTGGTCACTGACACCACTGTTGAAACAACCCAGATGTCCAAGAAACCGTGCAGTGCAGAAACAGTGCAGTAAAGCAAACGAAGACAGCAACGAAAATAAGTCATCATCCACACACACACACACACACACACACACACACACACACACACACACACACACACACACACACACACACACACACACACACACACACACACACACACACACACACACACACACACACACACACACACACACACACACACACACACACACACACACACACACACACACACACACACACACACACACACACACACACACACACACACACACACACACACACACACACACACACACACACACACACACACACACACACACACACACACACACACACACACACACACACACACACACACACACACACACACACACACACACACACACACACACACACACACACACACACACACACACACACACACACACACACACACACACACACACACACACACACACACACACACACACACACACACACACACACACACACACAAACGCACACGCACAGGCACATGCACGCGCACACACACAGAGGTACACGCACACGCACACACACACACACGCACGCACGCACACACACACACACACACAGGCACATGCACACACACACACACACACACACACACACACACACACACACACACACACACGTGACAGCCTTTGATAGATGAATCGCCGATACTCCGGGGTCATAATCTTACCTACTCATAAGCAGTCCACTTCAGCCATGCATTCTCTTTGTATTGCAAAAGCACAGCCCCTTATTAATTCTTACCTGTTAGTGTTCCTGAGAATCGTTGCTGTATTTGTTCTCCCACCTGTCTTACGGAAGCGAGAAGCTCCACTTCAGCACAAGTCTACTTCAACTGAGTGGAAAGGCTTCCACTATCCACATGATTTTGGGATCATGGGCGTGTGAATCGCAGTTCCGAAATGCAACAAAAGTGGTGATGCAGTTTCTAGAGGATACGGAACTGATTTACCGTCTGTGATGTAAACTCGGTAATGTCATTTGTTATGGCGAAGACACTAACTTTCCTTCCCTGTAACGAGAGCGAGGTATGCCCGTAGCGCTAGCGATGTTCTTTCCGAGTGTAGGCCAGCCACCTGGCTGAGCCTTGGTCAATATACCTTTCCTTCAATCATTGGCGTTCTTCTCCTCATCCTTCTGTTTTTTTGTTTGCAGGAGTGGTCTTTATTAGTATTCAAATGTGTTTCATATGTGCGAGTGAAAGTGTTTTGCAATATGTGGCGACAATAACATATATATATGTTTATATTTTCCTACACTTCCTAAATGTACAATGCGCTCAATATATATATATATATATATATATATATATATATATATATATATATATATATATATATGAATACGTGTGTCAGAGTTAGCATCAGGTGGCAATGCGGGCCACTATGGTCTCTTTATTTCTTGTTTTTTTTCGCGCGTATATACCAACATTAGAGAGAAAAATGAGGGTAGGCGGGTGTGGGCAGGGCGGTACAAACACAATGGACAAGAAACTTTGTGCTAATAAGTTGAGCAGAAAACTATTGGATCTAACAAGTCCAAGTGCCTCAACTGGCGTTTACTTACATTTTTTGTCTAAAGGAAACAAAGAAAAAAATTAGATCATTGCAAATTAAAAATACTATCAGAGTCACGCGCACCTCACATAAAGATCGAGTAAGCATGCTGTGCGCTTAAACAAAACAGGGTAGAACACCCACCCACATGCTCGACGCCAGCCACATCGTGGAGCGCATGAAAGATGTGACAGTGAACAGAAATGAGTGCATCCTCTCGTTCGACGTCGTGTCCCTGTCCACCAGTGTGCCCGTAGCGATGTCCTGCACACAATCAGGTTTAGATGAAGAAGAACTTACGGGCAAAAGAATCTGCCTAAGCATCGACGAGCTGTGTCACCTACCGGAGACTGCGCCTCAAGCGAACATACTTTAGCGTAGATGGTAACTTCTACCGACAAGCCAGTGGGACCGCCATGGGATCAGCGATCTCCGTTACAGTGGCGAACCTCTCAATGAAACGCGTATAACAGACGTCACTACGCTTCTTTTTTGCCAGCCAAAAGTATTTGTGAGGTACGTATATGATTTTTGGTTTATCATCAAGATGACCGCAGTAAGCAGCTTTCTCGAACATCTTGACTCCGTCTACGAGGGGGTACAGTTCGCAGCCAAACGAGAGTGAGGCGGGACGGTTCTGTTCCTTGAGGTTGTAGTCAATGACAGAAAGAGTTTATCATTTTCTCAGTGCACAGAAAAACAACGCACACTGGCAGGTATTTGCATTTAACCTCCTGTCATTCAGCTTTCCACAGAGTTTCCGTCGTTTCAGCGCTAATTTCATGAGCAAGAATAATCTGCACGTCAGATAGGGAGAGAAAGAAGGAAGAAGAGACAATCGCCGCTAAGCTACGAAAGAATGGATACATGGGAGTGTTCATCCACTGGTAGTCACACCTAGTATCGAATGGGCAACCATCGTATCATGGAGAGGCGTCTGTGAAATGCACATTTCGTAATGCCCTTCCTCCTTTAATACCCCACCAGTAACGCTATAATTGTAGAAGCTAGTCCAGTTCGTCGTCATCACATATATGCAAGGCATCAGGGAATAGCTCTTCAGAGTACTCGGAAAAGCGGAGATCTTGGCGATTGACAAACCTGCTTTGATGCTCGCACACTTGCTACCAAGGCCGAAAGATTGATCATCTAAAAAGCAATGCCAAATAGCAGCCCACAAGGTGTTGTATTCTGAGTGTCGAGCCAGCTATATGGCCGAGAGCAAGTGTTTCGCAGGCAGAACACACCAACCTAACAACGAAGTCAGCAAGATGCGCGGGAAGCGTAGTCGACTAAGGTTGCACGGCCGGCTTGTTGGTTATTCATGTTGTGTATGTGTTCTGCGTATGTGTTCGTGTCTTCTTCTCTGTCCCGTCCTGGATGCGCTATACCTCGAACAACATGCACGGGAAATGCGGCGCTCTTGCAGAGTATTCTGAGAAGCACGACCATGAGATCGAGTTCGATAGTTCTTGCACTCTAAGAGCAGTAAAGAGCCTGGGATGCAGGTTGTTGTTCGAATCATGGTATATCCAGCACGCATCTTCAACAAAAACATGAGCCGTGGGGAAAGAAGACACGGCGATGCTTCCATGACCATCGCACTCACCCCCTGAGGAAGCGTCATGCTCTATTTAATTGTTGCTGAAGCCATTTCAACTTCCTTATTGTTCAACCCAGCCAGACAGACTTCTGTCAAAACTTTTACAGTTGAATATTACTCAGCACGAAATATAAGTTTATTAACGAGGATTCAAAACGTAAATATAAAGGTAAAACAAATAACCCTCAGTTCCCATTAAAGTTAAGGGGCGTAGGACTACTTCGTCGAAACTTCGGATTTCAGGTTTTCTCCGTTTAAATACGTATTTTTATCAGCAGAACCTTCTCCCAGTGTCCTATTATTTCTCTCACAGTATCAAACTTTCTCAGGCATTTACACGAATTCTTCATGCGAGATGAATGAAAACTCTTCAAGTATAACTTATGGCAGAAGAAAAAAAATGGATACATAAAAAATGAAAATGTAATCACAGGTGGTGGTGAACAAATAAACCGACGTGAAAACTACATCACCCGCGTAATTTCGGGGTCAACTTTGGAGAAGGCCTACAAGCATGTCTGGGTAAATGGCGTGAAAGGAGCAAAGCTAGAACGGTTTGACCTGAAATTGCGCTCTTTCTTTTCCTCATTCTTCCTGCCTCGCAATCGGGTGGCCTCCTCCCAAAGCTGAAGTAGGCTGCCCATCAATGCGCTGATGGACGACGCACGCCAAGCTTGCCGGCTGCGGTGCTCTCATTTTGACGGTGAAAAACGACGTCCCCGTCGTGGAGCGAGTTAGCGAGCGAGAGCGGGATTGCTTGACTAGCGCGGGTACATTTCAAAGGCAAGAGCGTTCGTCGAGGGAACATGCTGTCGCCCGAAAACCCATTTTTCCTTCCTCACCGCGGCGAAAAAGGAAGCATTATGCTTGTTGCGTTTCTCTTCTCCTCTTCTCTTTCACCCGATTTCTGTTCCTTCCTTTTTATCTTTCAATAATGACGGTGGTCTTACGATAAGTGCTCCTTAAGGCCAACCCGTCGTCAAACTCGTACCCCTTCTCCACCCCACTCTTGCGAGTGGTCAAACATGGAGTCATCAAATGAACTGCGGCTCATGCGGAGGATCATATTTGGGTCACCAGACGAAGAAGAGATGTTTATTATTTTTGTTTTTTTGTTTTCAAATACTGCAATCCCGAGTGAGATATATGTGTCGCGGCTAAAAAACAGTCGCGACTGAAACCGGCCATTGCTGTTCATCTGGAAGGAGCTCGCGTTGCGCCGTCGTAACATTGGTTGCACAGTATAGCGTTAAAGAAACTATTAAACACATGAAGAAAAATGCATAATAGTGTTCCTATTTCTGCTTCTGACATTCGTCCCTCAGATAATTTAGGTTTGCATCCTTGCTGCGCACAATGGACTCTGCAATTTTTTGTGTGACTTGTATTGTGCTCGCACAATAGCACCCATCCCGTCGTTTACTTTGACTTATAAAATGGAGGGCAGGCAAAAAAAAATAATAACAAAGAAGAGAGGCTAAAGCAAGTCCAAGTTCTCTGTACACGCAAGACCTATAAGAACAGCTGCATTTTAAATCGAGCCGCACCTTTTTTTCTGTTTTGTAATGGTTCAAAAATCAGCATCCCGAAGAAAATTTTTAAATCCTGGGGGTCCTTTCTTGCGCTAACGACATGAACTCAGAGACAAGGTGTGGGAGCGCGCTAGTTGTTATTTCATGACTTAAACATGCAATACCAACTTGCAATAAAATTTTAGTTGGAAGTTTGCGCTTGTCCTCGTTGTTTTCTAAATTCGTTGTAACCTTTTTGCGCTTCAGCTGTTGAAGTCATTGTACTCAAAGAGTTCCTCTGAAGTGGTATTGTTAGGTACCTCAATGTCGTTCGAGCGATAACAAAACACATTAATTCTTCTGTCTATCGTCTTCACGCTCACTTGTCTATGTCTCACTCACTCCCATCCTTCTTCCGCTCTCGCTATTTTTTTCACACCCTTCCTATACTCTCCTCCTCACCATCATATCATTCCTCATTGCATTCACTTGCCCATACCATGTCCTTCCTGTACTATGCTATGCTATGTTTTACCGGCAACCTCCCTCTGCAGTCAGTTGATTTCACCAGGGTTTCCTTTTCCACCTCTTCCTCTTCCACCCATCTATCTGCCTCTTGCTTCATCAGTTCGTGTTCTACTTCCCTCGCCTGTGCCCCTTTTCACTACCTGACCACCTGCAATTTCAGAGCCTGCAACTCATTACCCTCGTTCACTCGCCTCCACTTTACTATGGTATACTTTCTCCGTACTCAGTTTATTAGGCACTGCGCCGTGTTCCCTACCAGGCTGCAGAAATTGGACGCCTTCTTCCTCTTCTAACCACTACCACCGTTGCCTCAGCTTCACAGCCCTTCTCTCCGCAACTTTTCTTTCACACTCCTCGTTATACTATAATGCACATGGATATGCGGTGATTTACCCACTTCCATTCCTTCTATTCTCCACACACCCTCACAGCACTACGCCTCACCCCATGTCCTAAATTGCACTGTTCATTGCTATGCTATGCTTAACTCTCTTCTCTCCTCCTCCTTCTTTTGTAGGCTGCGAATGTTATTTCCCTCTTTCTCTCTGTTCTCATTCACGTTCACTACGTCGTGGACGGCACATCGGTATGACATATTGTTGGGCTCATCGGTCGTTTATTGTACTTAGATTAACTTACACATTATACACAAAAAGAGTGGTCGTTTGAGACAAAAGTGAATTTGCAGAAAACAGCCATGTTTTATCACACACCACATAGTCAGCTGACAGGTCCGTTCACTTGAAGAAAGCCATTAGGTGGGACTTATTTACACTGTACTTTTCATCACGCGAATGCCATGTTTTCTTGATATTGTTATATACCTTTTAATCCTTTCAGCCCTGTAAATTTTATTTTTGCCAGAAACATCCTTAGTACGTATTTTACTAATAGGTAGGGTCTCAGGAGGCCACAAACGAAAACTTTCTTCAGTAGTGTAGGTGTTTATGAATTTGCAACCATGACATCAAATTAGATCATCATGACCCTATAATCATCAAATTACTAAAATGACAAATGTATTGCTGCTGTGCCCTAGAGTGCACAAAATCTGAACAAACGTAGTATTTGAAGATGTTAAAAGCTCTTAAAACAACTTCAGGACTTCAACCCGAAAGTGGCACCTTCCCGCCTCTGCTTACCGGCGCCATCGTCACCAACGAACTAGGTCCAAATTCTTCTTCTTTACGATTCCATGCTCCACAAAAATGAAATAACGAAGGCGTCAATTGCAGTGGGGATAGTTGGAGAAATACCTCTACGAGATTGAGCGGGTTTGATTATGTTTTCAAGGTTCTAGAACAACTTTCGTATACAGCCGAAAAGGTTCACGAACACCACAATGCCGAAGTGAGTGCACCGCTCGCACACCTCAATCCATAAAGGACGTCAGTGGTCATGGGACTTTTTGAACGGCACGTTGGCTTTTCGCTTCGTCTCACGTTGATGTATAAGGATTCTGCATTTATAATAAAGCAACACGAACATTCTTAGCGAACCGGAAAGCACGGAAATTAGAGAACGCCACGTGTACACCAGCCACGATCTCTTGATAGTCCACTGAACGACACTCTCTAAAGTTTCCTCTAAACGAGTTCAGTACGAAGCTCGGCGTTTGGTGCATTTGTGTGCAGATTATGGCATTATTCATCATCTATAGTGTCATAGTTAATGCGTAGTTTTATTCTTATTTTTTGTAGTGGGTGTTGCTCTAGGCATCAAAAAATGGGTTCACATTCACAATGCTACTGCATAGAGTAAACGACTGACTGTACGTCAAAACGGAAAAAGTTATAATGTGAGCCGGGGTAACAATCGCATTACTACCTTACTCTATAGTGCTCTATAACGCATTAAGAAGGCGTTCTATCGATTTTGGTTGCCGTCATACTGTTAGTGAAAACACTGCTTTCAGACCTGGGCTTATCGCTTGTTCTGTTTTTCCCGATGCTCACAGACTCAAAAAATCTCGACGCCATTACTCAAGATCTCTTCCCATTTGTGCAGCGTTATGGCATGCCGGGTTATTCGCTGGGAATCACGTAGGCCAGCCGTTAGGAAACGACGAGCCCAATTTATCTTGCATCAGAAGAAATTCCACTCGATGGATCTTCAGCATAAGCTGTTTCCTAAGGCGGTAACGGCGAGCATTGCTCATTTATGTGTTTTCTCCTCGTCCCTAGAGTGCAGCACATACATCAACGCATATGGCATGAAGAAGCACTTTTGTACCTGTATTACGGGCATTCTAGTAGTGCCACTGCAATAAAAGGAAGGTAATAATAAAGAAAAAACTTTTTTCAGTAATCACCGCAACGGCCAAGTGTCATGTTTATTGAGCTCAGTCATCAAAAGGCTTTAGCTCTATAAGAAATGCGTGAAACGTATCTGAAGCACTAATTTTCGCAGTTTGAATTCATGACTGCGGTTATTATAAGGAGAGAGAGAGAGAGAGAGAGATAAAGGGAAGTCCGGGAGGTTAACCAGATATTGCATCTGGTTTGTTACCTAGCACTGGGGCGGGGAAGTAGGGGCAAGAAAGAGGGGGTAGATAAAAAAAAAACGCGCGCGCACTTATGTGAAAATCGAAAACACACACAGGAAGGGCGTCCTAGCTACAACTGTTCAGTAAGGCCGGTCGATCGCAAAAAGTGTAGTAGCGCTTTCAGGGCCTTCTTCTTTGAAGTTGCATCTTGTCGATATTGTAAAATTCCTTGCTCCGACAGAGGTTGATTATCTAATTTGCTGAGTTCCTTGCGAAGGCATAGTCGTTGTTTACTATACTCTAGGCAGTCACAAAGAATATGTTGGATCGTTTCTTCTTTGCCACAGTGACCACAGGCAGCGGTGTCGGCCATCCCAATGCGGAAAGCGTATGCGTTGGTAAACGCAACGCCTAACCACAGCCTACATAACAGGGTCTGGTCTGCTCGGCAAAGCCTCGACGGGACTTGAAGACTTAGCGTAGGGTCAAGCGAATACAGTCGGGCATGCTTGAAGTGTGGCTGATTCCATTGTGATGTGGTTTGCTGGCGAGCAAGCCTGCGAAGCTTTCGTGCAGCAACTGTCCTAGAAAGTGGTAGTCGTAGTTTATGATCTTCTGTGTGGGCTGAGCGGGCAGCTTGATCGGCCCGTTCATTGCCGATGATTCCGCAATGACTGAAGGAACAATATACCCATGTTTAGGTTGGAGTTCTGCAACCAGGTGACTGGAAACGTCGTTTATTGCAATTTTATTCCATTAGTCTATTGTTTTCCAGTTACGTGCAAAGCCAACTACGATATATATATGCGGTACGTCAAGTTATTTCGGGAGGACAACGCTTAACGTGTGGAAAACATGCGCTGCAAGCGCAGGGGCAAAGAAAAGAGGAAAAGCGCAGTATAGACATCGGAAGCGTACCCACTATGACCCAGCACTATGCCCAACGACCTGCAACTGCCAGACGAGGCATGCACTCAGTGTGGTCTCTCGGGATATTCACAGTTACCTAGGGGTCGAGGCTGCCATGTTCGGTATCGCCTTTCCGCTACCTCGTTCTGCTCGACACTGCAGTGATTGGAGTTAGGTGCATTATACGGTTCGATAGTCGTTGTACGTTTCATACAACATGGAACAAGGCAATGTTTGGCGCGGAATCTGCTTCTCGTCCACTGACGCTGCACGCATTGCCCTAATGAGCGGTGCCTTGCTGACGCGTGACCTGTTCCCTGCAAGTGGGGTTCCCACCACGCGCGCTATCAGCCTCGACGTGGTGCGTTTGGAAAAAAGTGGTTCATTTGTGCTTCAGTATATTAACCAAACGAGCGTTGTCTGAAAAGGAGTCTGTCGTTTTTTTTTACTACTTCATAGTGGCGTTCTTTGGGTTTTTATTAAAATATTTTTCTATCATTTCGCCACGAAAGATGTCGTTATTGAAGACAGTGGCTAATATACGCTGGAGTTGCAGCTGCAGTATACACCTTCGGACCTGTGTGGAAAAAAATCATCATCATCATCACTATCATCATCACCACCATCACTATCATCATCATCATTATCAACAACAACAACAACAAACAAAAAAGGTCGCAGAACATGTCCACGTCATTTTCTTTAAGGAAATCCCTGAAAACGTACAAATAAGCTAAAGCATAGAAGTAGTGAAAGGATTAGCTAAGTATAGCGGTCGTTTTTGCGTGTCATAGATGACCAGCAAGGGAACCTGGCCCAAGATATCAGGTCATAATGTCACAAGTGCTGGGTGACGTACGCCGCCGGGCTTACGCAAGGAAATTTACAATGATGTTTGTGTGTGCCCAGTGTTTCCGGCAACTTAGTAAAGGCAAATATCTAATAACTTCTTTGCTCAACACCTCATCCCACTACTCCCATTGCCTTGTAAGCAATACTTTGCGGTATCGCATATATTAAACAACCATTTCAAAGGTTTGGCCAATCATAAACCACCTCAACAGTGGTCGATCTTTAGCGACTCCAAGGCGGCCCTACAATCTGTGCTATCAGCATTGCGCCGCGGGTAGTAGGAAGAGCTTGTATTTGAAATACAGCATGTTCTTCACACACCACATGAGAAAGGCACCACGTGACATTTCAGTGGCTTCCAAGTCACTGCGGTGTCACGGAGACACGGACAGACACCGTTACACAGACTAGTCAAAGAGCTGCTTCACATCTAAAACTTAAACAGAGAAAAAAGAAAGAAAGAGAAAACGGAAAATAAACAGCAAATGCTGCCCGCACGTCATTCGGCCTTTGTACCGCTAGGCTGAAGCTGTCATAATTTTTGTGTAGTTAAAGCAGCCGTGGCGCTTGAAGCACACAAGCTTGATATGAACATTTCTGGATCACCCAATGATTACGTCCATAAAGCTATGAAAAATATTTGGGGCTCTGACATTTAGACACATGTCCGTCCATCAGCTAAAACCTGTCGCTGAACGCAAATTTAAACTGCGATTCGAATCGAACGAAACAGTTGAAGGCGCTACTATTTCATGCAGAGCACTCTGCTCTTGGCGACATAAAAAATGGTGTATCGGACTAACGAAGTTTGCTATTTCTTAGAATTAAGCACAGCCAGCAACTCGAGAGTATTAGTTTTCTCGTAGTTCGCCATCGTGGGAGATACTATTCAGCGTGGAATTATTGGCCCCAATCACAGCAACTGTGGTTTTGTGCGCATCCATGCCTTACTCATCTATATTGTCGCCACAAGGCCGGTAGTTCATCCTTTTCGGAAAAGCGTGCAACGTCCTTGAAGAAAGTGTACTTTCAGCACCAGCGCAATAAACTTCATTATGCTGCTCGAAACGATTGCCGAAGTGAAGAATCTATGGTTTACTCTCTAAAATTATAATTTTGAAGGTTTTTATTGATACTTGTTTGCATTTCTACCGAAAGCCTCATGCATCGAGTCATCTAAATGTAAGCTTTGTAGTTGGTTTCACTCACGGGGGCTACCTTTGGCTAGTTTAATTGCCATCGTGGAATTCGGCTAGTTCGGAGTGTCTTTTTTGAATGTTTTGGCTTTTCTTTATTTACCTGGCTACACTTTAGTGTATATGTCCTTTTGGTTGTATGAAGCGGTGTATGTTGTGGATTGTTATGGTAAGGCGCCACGAGAACGGCCATAGAATAAGTTTTAAAATGTATTATTCTTTAGAAAACCCCCGAATGACACCGCGGGTGACCATAGCAGAGGGATCACGTGGTTTTCGGAACTGGAAGTGCCGTTTAAGAGTGGTCAAAACATGATATTTGGGAAAAGCGTTATTGATTTCGGGTAATATATTGCAAGGAAATATAGTTTAATTACCAAAAATCTCACAGTTTTGAAAACGCCATTAATTAGATTGAAACATATGAAAATGTAGTTGATTACAATTAATATATTACTTGTAATGTGCCGCGTATAACTCTGACCGGAACGTCCTGTATATAAGACGACACCACTTGTAATATAGCCATTCGCTGCATTGCAATAAAACACAGTGTATTTATACACAAGAAAGAAAATAAAAAAAGATTATTTACAGGCAGCCGTTTGTAGCGCGAGATTACAAAAAAAAAAGTTGGTCGAATTGCTTATAAAGTGGCCTTCGTAGTTGGCAGAAAGTTCGTTGTGGTCCGGCAATGTTTTTTTTTTTTGCGCTTCCAACTGCTAATTTCATGTTTAGCCCAATCGGTTGAGCGACCATAACGGATAAGCGTTTGTAACCGGTTCAAGTCTCGGACCAGGACGCATTTTTTTGGCACCCGAGAAGCATTCTTTCGGAAAAATCCGTACGAATTTTCTTGTACCTGCGTGCTGCAAACAGGTGGTTGTCAATGTTATTTAACCGTTCTACCATCTTGCTGGATCCTGCAGAACCAATTAGCAATACTTGTAAGCTATGTACTTCGTGCAACGCTAGTGGAATGAAGACAGAAGGTCAATGATAGCATGACCCATAGTACCGACAAT
Source organism: Rhipicephalus microplus (assembly GCF_043290135.1). Classification (NCBI taxonomy): domain Eukaryota; kingdom Metazoa; phylum Arthropoda; class Arachnida; order Ixodida; family Ixodidae; genus Rhipicephalus; species Rhipicephalus microplus. Next base: position 166,045,888 of record NC_134701.1, on the reverse strand, counting down.
GCGGATTTAATTTATTTACCACACTTCTGTACGTAATCGAAAAAATACTAGGTATCATCATTTGAAATAAAAATAAATCTCTATATTTTATTTATTTTGAAAAGTGTCTCTGTATGAAAGGTCACTGCGTTAATCTTTGCAGGGTAGTTATGTTTTTGTGCCAAAACGGAAAAAGAAACGAAAAGGAGACTCTAAGTAACACCGCAATAACAGTCGAAAAAATTGAAAATAAAATTGTTATATCTGACGACTAGACGTCGTCAGATATAACAGGCGTTTTTCGATCCCCGCCCATGAGTCAAGCGAAGTACAGAGAATCGATCCGACAAAAAGGGGTCGAACTTCGCATGGGCAAAATGCACAAGCGAACGAAAACCCGCGCATGACCTTTATACATAAGTTTGTATATAGCAATCCTACGATCAACATACAAATAAATAAGAGCTGGAGTACACAGATGCACAGCACACATGTTATCAAGAATGCTTGTGTATTACTTTTGTTTTTGTGCGTATTGTGCTTATTATTCACTATTAAATATACAACGGGTTTCGTCAGTCAGCTGCGATGCTCACAATAAGGGCGTGATAAAAAGGGGCCAGGCGACTGATGCAGGATTGGCGACGTGAACAGCCAGGGCTCGGTGATGCCTGCAAATTGCATACGAGTGCCAACATAGCTTGTCGGCAGGTAACACAATGAGCGCAGCGCCACCACGTTCGTACCAGGCAGTCACACTGGGACAACAGATTTCATGAGGCGAAATCCGTTCTGAATGGAATCGATGATTGCTTCACCAGGGGGAAGAAATAAAGGTCAGTGAAATCGTGAACGAGTGAATTTGGGATAGTTGTATGCGGCGTATAGAGATGTGCAGCATAAGGGCATATAGTAAACAGTCAGGCTAAAAAAAAAGTTTCAAAACCGACAAGCTATAGTGAACAAGCAATGAGACACACAAATGAACTGAAAAATAAAGGAATATATAGCGACGGTTATTCGGAAGGCGGAAAACTAAGCTAAGACATAAAATCATGGTAAGGACTTTAGTATTAACCGAATATCTTTTGAGATAACCCCATAATCTAACTTTAAAGCGTGCTGTTTTGCTAGTCGAAGAAAAGCGAAGTAGTTGTTTCAATCGCTGGGCCTACGAGATTCTGCGTCTCGCGAAGCGGAACCGCCACTCAAAGTGACCGTCTCGTAACACATTCCTTCAAGTACGCGGCCCTTTAAAAAAGTACGTATGTCAAGAAATGGAGTAATACATGCAGCAATGTTACCGGGATTTGAGGGCTACCCTCAGTTGTGTTTGTCAATGGTATTCATTGTCACGAAACTATCATTTGTCTGGGAGAGTTTCACGGTAGTATCACTCATCGGGTGTAATTGAAAGCGAATCTTCAACATTATTATTGAAACTGGTCGCCTAGCTTTGTTGCTTCAGAAATTATCTAATTAGGCTTCCCCTATCACGCAATTCACCTGGAAATTCACTCAATGCAGTAGTAAGCACCATGCATTTGGTCGCGTCGTTTTGCTCTGCGTCGGCATATTTTAAAACTTCGCTTAGAGGTACTCGGGGAACCCTGTATAGTCAACGGACTTTACATATGAAAGGCTTGAAAGAAAGAAAGAGAGAAAGAAAGAAAGAATGACAGCAGACAGACAGACAGACAGAAAGAAAGACAGACAGACAGACAGACAGACAGACAGACAGACAGACAGACAGACAGACAGACAGACAGACAGACAGACAGGCAGGCAGGCAGGCAGGCAGGCAGGCAGGCAGGCAGGCAGGCAGACAGACAGACAGACAGACAGACAGACCGACAGACAAGCAGGCAGGCAGGCAGGCAGGCAGGCAGGCAGGCAGATAGAAGACAGATACATAGATAGATAGATAGATAGATAGATAGATAGATAGATAGATAGATAGATAGATAGATAGATAGATAGATAGATAGATAGATAGACAGATAGATAGACAGACAGACAGACAGACAGACAGACAGGTAGATAGATAGATAGATAGATAGATAGATAGATAGATAGATAGATAGATAGATAGATAGATAGATAGATAGATAGATAGATAGATAGATAGATAGATAGATAGATAGATAGACATTCAGCACATCAGGCATCAAAAGCTTTAATTGCCCCCGCCTAAGTGATAGCGCAGGGCCCCTCAAATATTTTATTTTAGGTGTCTCTGGCTCAGTTTATTGCACTTAGCAGGAATAAGTTTGCCTCGAAGTTGATTATTTAGGACAACGCCATGGATGGACCAAGTAAATTACCTCATTTGAAATATTTGCCATGGTGCAATGAAAAAAAGAAGGAAAAGTAATGCAGCTGACATCATTTACACATTAAGCCGCATTTAAACGAGCACTACGCCAGCAATTCACTACTTTGAAGAGTCCGCGCAAAAAGTCTTGAATGGTCGCGTCCCAATGGATTGCTTATAAAGCAGGGAGTGGAAACTCGTTAAATAGAAATGTAAAACAAAATTAGCGCCTTCGAGCGATTTTGATGAGATGAGTACACTTTCGGTAATGTACGTAAAAACCCTGTTCTTGTCTGTGAAAATACTTGGACTAGTCTCAACCCTCTTTGTGACGACATGCATCGCCGTTGAGACCGAGAACCTGCAGATTTGTTCACAACACCCGATAGGAGGCATACCACGACGGGTTTCGACGAGTCTCAGCTTCTCACTATCTGGCGAACGAATGCAGTTGCAGAAATATGTATGACAGACAAGAGGACTGTCACAGGCGCCTACGAAATTAAGTTTGAAGGAGTCCGCATTGAGCAATAAAAGTGCGCAACGCAAAATTTTGCAAGCAAACTTCACCGCACGAGCACTACGGTTGCCAGAAAGCCAGCTTGCAAACCTCTTGCCCGCATAATGTCGTGTTTTGTGAGAGGGGATGCCGCGGCCGGGCTAAACAGCCGATGCACTCTGAAACATACTACAGCACCATGAAACACGTTTGAGGAAACAGCGGTTTGTGGGTGCCTTATGTCTCTAAACCTACATCGTCGTTCGAGCCCTATCGTCCTTATTCTTAGCAGCCACCCGACTACTAGTTCATGTGCTGAGTGGTTGCGCGCCAAAAAAGTAAATAAATGATAAAACTACCAGTTTACTACAATACAATCAATCTCAGTACGTCTTGCAACACCAATGTTTTTTCTCTCACAATCTCCAAAATTACCAACGGCTCTTTGAATTGGCTTTATTGTCAGAACTGAATGCTCGCTTCTTAATTAGTTTGGATCCCAAATAGGTGTATTTTAGGAAGAGGAGGTGGCACTAAGTCTGAAAATAAGGACCAGAAATGCTGTGAAGGTTTTCCAAGTTTTTTTTTCCTTTATCGATGTCGGTTACAGAACTTTCTAACCAAAGTTTCAAGCCACAAAAACGCGTCGTGGAGGCAGGAAAAATAATGTCTTCAGAAGCTACTTAAGCAGAGCATCAAGAAGAGAGAGGAAGACCGCCCACCACTTATCTCTGCAGTAAACGTGCAGAAAAAAAAAGAAAAAATCTGTTAGGATGGTGAAGGCATTTCAGTGCCGTACAAAAAAACTGATAGCGGCGTGTCTTCTCGGAAATTAAAAGCCGATGCCTTGTACTGACACTGCTCTTAAGTCGCGTTTCAGCTCACGGTTTCTACAAAGGTTTGAAATGTTCGAACGACAAAAATGTTTGAAACTTCTATGGTACGAAGCCCATTGCACACATTTCCCGAGCTTCACAACATTTCTAAATCTCGCTTATAGTCTCTATCTTGGGGTCAGTTTCCAACAGGATTCAATAGGTCGCAGTAGACGGAACACACAATGAAAGCGATGTTAGCTCTAGTTGACATGCGCCCGTTGGTGAGCGCCACCGTTCTCTTACTTGCGGTCACTCGACGCACTGTAGTAATCAATGTAGCAGGACGTTGTCTCGACGAGCAGAAATATTGGGCAGGGCGTGGCGAAAATCAGGGCAGCTGCTGACAAGCCCGAAAGTGACAGCAGAGGCAATGGACGAGCACCTGGGCTCCCAAAATTTGGGTCGTCCACGTGACACTGTAAGCACCACTCGTTGATGAAGAATGGCCGGCTGCCATCTTTTAATCAACGTCAAGCGCAGACAGGCATGCAACAAAGCACGAGGGCTGGCCTCACTCCTCTGAAAAAAAGAAGGCCAAAAAAGGTTAATTCTAGGGTGTCGAACGAATAAAAGAGCTGTCCCATAACAGAACAGGATAAAACAATCCTGGCACTCCACTTTGAACAAAGCAGGAAAAGGAAGAAGATGCGCCGCGGACAGTAGGCAGCGTGCTACCAAGCGGGAAGACACGCGTGCTTTGCACAGACTCTCATAAAAACTGCTGCTGCTCCCCACACCACGCGCACAATCGCAAAGGGCAGCAAGTCGCGTAAAAGGTTTAGAGGGCAACGTGAAAAAAAATGGCGCAGCAAAAACAAAAAAAGAGGAAGAAAGAAAAATCTGGGGCCACCGATCTCATATTGACGCACTCGCATACGAGAAACGGATGCAGTGTAGAAGAAAAGACTCTCTAGGTGTTGGTCCCGAGGAGATGGGGAGTGCTTGAGCTGGTATAGCACATCACGAGAAAGAATAAACGGCAGACCAGGCCGACGCAAAAGGACAGAATGCTCACTTCCTGATGAGTTTTATTCGCAATGTACATCAAATATGTGGATTTCATGCAGATTGCATCATGTAAAACCCTGCGATGTGAACAGCGTTTTGAGGTGTTTTCAATAAATAAATTAATAGATTTGCGCAAGAACACAAAAACAGTTGAACTTATCGCCAAGATTTGTCTTGATTTGTCGGTCTGTTTGGCCCCTTCTTTTTTTTCCTTAATGCATTATACCAGTCCAAGCATACGGTACACCGACTCCTCCTAACACTTGTGAAGATGGTCAGAATGGCTGAAATGCAACCTTCGAGCTCAAGTGAGCTCCACTCAGTGGGGTCTGCGGCTAATAATGGCGAGAACAAAACTTTCAACTCACCGTGCTGCTGCACTCGCGTGATTTTTTTTTCTTGTTGAGGTGATTGCACAGCCATTTGCTTTGCTGTATTCAAGGGGCTCTAAATAATCGCAACAGGATAGACGGGTAGCGCTTTTGAAACAAGCGCAGAGAGGCAGTGGCGAACAGCGGCTTTGTTTGAGACCGTCTTAGCATCAGTGTCCCTACAGTACACGCGAGACATTTCCCAATTAAGGTGGCCTGTATGCTAATTCCTGGATTGAAGTCGCGTTCCTTGTCGTGGCTCGCCTACGATTTGGTTCTCAGTGTTCCTTAATTTGTTTTCGCACTGATAATCGACGCTGTCAAAGTAGAGATCTTACTCCCATGCTGTTCGGATTAGCCAGCTGTCGGACACAAGGACTGAATATATTTCAGCTACTTAGATGGCGTCTTATATGTTAATGCCCGGATGTCATGGAGACAGCCAACGAGTACCGTGCTATACATTTGTGGGTTATGCAGTCTGGCGGTAGAATATTTTGAAATCTCCGTTGTGTTGTCAATACTATTGTATAACGTTTTTAATGCACAAGACTATGAGTATGCACGAATGTTTATTTACGTCGCATCTACAATGGCCGCTCCTTTAATCTCTCTCGCATAGTTCCACACTGGTAGGTTATTTCCAATGAAGTTAGAAACATAGTAAGAATGTCATAGAAATGTCACGCCATCAGTTTTAATGTGATGGAAATGAAAATGCGAGTTTCAAAAGAACATAAGCTACATGAAAGACGAATTTGCTCAGTGTAATGAATGAAGAAAGGAGCTCTGATTCATGAATCACCAAGGCTAACCGTGCAAGAGATGTTGACAACTATATATATGGCAGGCACGATGTTGATAACATCTATGGTAGCTACGAAAATGAAGCTATCAGAATTATTTGGTGGTGATGTTGGAAGGATAGATTGAGTGAGCATGAACTTTATTGGTTGGAAAGATAGAAAACCAGATGCCACAATGATAAGAAGTTTTAAAGACGGCTCGTCTACATGAAAGTGTGTTATGTGGACCGACCTTCATAATACCGGTTAAAGCTAGGATACTCGGCATACTTATTTCATATAGGTCATCTTGTAGTGACGAACTGACGGTGTACTTGCTATATGCAGTGTGAGTTTGCAAGTTTCAATGACGCCCATGTGAGCCACATGTCTATGTAGAGGTAGATGTCTGCACGTTGCATATTTTGCGCGTGCTGCGGAGAAACTCCAAGTGGTGTGAAGTAATTTGGTGTCAGTTGTATTTGCTGCACTCTTCGATATTATTTAACATTAAAGTGGCAAAATTAACTTTGTTGTGCGTATAAATTGGAACTAGTTGTAGAGAAAGTTTCGTAAAAATGTTTTTAATTGAAGTACCAATAAATATTTTGAAAATAATGCAGATATCTGCTGTTTAAAAGAATGCAACGTAGACTTCAGCTATCAGAGTAAAGCTAGCATGTGCACCACGTCGCCACAACCAAGGTCATCGCCTTCTTCCAAGCGTTATACTTATTCAAGACTCGTGTAATGTTATCATGCTCCGAAACGTTGGTGATATTCATCGTTCGAATATTTCGTATAATGGAACGCCCCACGCTCTTTCTACATTGTAGTTAATTGAATCAATGCTAAGGAAGTAATTAATAAATTGAATATGTGTACAGGTTTACCGTCCTCACAATACCATATGATTATGAGAGACGCCGTAGTGGGGGGTCCGGAAATTTCAACCACCTGGAGTTCTTAAACGTGCCCCTAAATCTGAGCAGATGGGTCATACTGTATTTTCACCTCCATCGAAAATGCAGCCGCCGCAGATACGGAAGTAGAATGTGCCTAAAAAATGGGTGATAAACTTCCCACAGAAAGTTCACAATATATAAAGAAAAAAAAGCGCGTTTCGGCACATTCTATATGAATCGAAGCAACGCATCGCTAAGCCGCTGCTGGAAGCAGCGATTTGGCGTGATAGATGAGCCGTTTGTCAAAATACGCCAAGAGGATCAGGCTGATGCAATATATTTAAGACGAGGCTGGGCTGTATGGTTTGCTAACATAATCAGATCAACTTCTGCCTAACCAAGACATATAATATATGAAACGTTTGCGGAATTGAAGGCTTAAGTAGATACGAGAAGGGGCTAACGGGAGATGAAAGCTTGGAAACTTTGGGATGAGTGGCAGTCATGGATTATAACTCACGAGGAGCGTGGGAAGCGAAGTATTTTTTTAATATAAAAAGGATCAGAAACCGGAAATCTCGTAGCCACGTTGCTTGTTTATTCTAGTGTTAGTTTCAGCGTAGATGTGAAATATAATGAAAGGCTGAAGAAAAAGCCAACAATATCCCCGACAGCCCCGAATCTGACATCTGCAATTTTAAAGATTTGGGGCTGTCAGAGAGGTAAAGTATACTCTAAATTATTGACAGTTTTTTTTTTCCAAACACATCGCAGTTGACGGTAGAATGTCCTCCATACCATTTAGCTGGGAAGGCTTTATTCTCTACCATAATAGAGTACCAATTACTCTGAATTGTTTAACGCTTTTTATTAACACACATCTAATGTAAATGACGTGTGAAAAAAATATAACTGGACAAGAAGATGACTTGCAGTGGGCAGAAACCGAACCTGCGACTGCCGAATAACGCATCCACAGCAATATGAATAACGTGCTGAAACTGCAAAGGGAATCGATGCTTGAGGTTCAATAGCGTTCGTATAGGTGCCAGTTTTGAAAACATAAACATGACATTTATAGGCACTAATAGGCGTGGACGCCGAAAACAGGCATTGATGAGCAGTATAAAAAATGGCAGCATATCCGAGGAGTGAATGATGGAGAGTGGAGCGAAGCATCCGTCCGTCCATTCGTTCTTGCTTCCGTCCATCCATGCGTGCGTCTGTGTGACCGTTCGTGCGTCCGTCCCTGCATCCGTCCAAGCGTCATGTGAAGACGATAGTCTTTCTTGGGGACCTTCGACAAAAAAATTTTGGTCTGTCTGTCTGTACATTTGTCTGTTTGTCTAACCTTACCGATACCTCAAACGGCCGACCGTATCCGCAGCGTCCACCAATATTGCTCGAAATTCAGCGTTCATACTTGTGTGATTGTCAAAATAAAAGCAATTGTTGAGCATATCCGAGGTACCATAAAAACACAGCGATGTTTTGTATGGGTGTCTTTATACTAGAGAAGGCACACACAAATAATTATAAAGGACGTAGTGTTTATCACACTGCGCTGACTGTGCAACGCGATGCTCAAAAAGGCAAGTGTTACCAACGCTTTGCTAAGATGACTTGGTGGTGGCACCTGCCGGTTGCTTTGCGTTCTACACCTTTTCGCCTCTGAGAATGGCGCGCATATTTCTCCGCAGGCACGCATGCCTTCCTTCGTTTGCGAAGATAACTGCCAGATGGCGCTCGTGTATACCATACCTCGATGCGCTCGTTCGCCTCCGCTGCACGCTCGAGGCACTCTAACGCAGCGCCTCCAGAATACCAATCACCGATTTTCTTGCTTAGAAAATCAAATAAACGTTTTGTTCATAATTAAACAAGCGCTAAAAATTCACACACTCAGAGAGGACACAGACAAGCGCTTACTAGCAACTGAAAATTTTATTTCGAAGCGAACACCAATAATTTCATCACACGCATGTACCTCATTGCCGACTTCTCCTGTCATCATCAACAACGTGACATAACAAAATATTCATTCCCATAATCGATGGCACACAACCGGAAACAAACACTTGTCAAGAACTAAGAAAAGAAGACGTTGAACAGAAAAAAACAAAAGAAACCATAAACACAAAAAACAGTAAAACTGAAAAAAAAACTGGCTTATGTGACGTCCAAAAAAGCGAATTCCGCATCTGTTGGTAAAACTGACGCTTGACTGACGCAACTGTCCCCTTCTTTCCTTATTCTATACGCTTCCATTATTTCCCTCGCCGTTCGCTTGTTGTGCCTGTCAATCATTCGTGTGTCTGAAAATTTCGGTTGGCAGGTGCACTCCTTGCGGGGCATCGCTAAGTGTGGGTAAGGGGCCCCTTTTAGTGAACTTTCATGTTCCCGAAGGCGCACATTCATGCACTGACCCGTCTGACCAACGTATTCCTTTCCACATGTAAAAGGAGTTCCGTAAGCAACATATTTTTTGCGCTCAACGTACCTCCTGCCATGTTTTATGCTATATCTGTTCGATTCTCCAGTTGTTTTCATGTTGACTAGCCTTTATACTGCTGGGCAAATCTTTGATAATTTGTTTTCAGCTGAAAAAACTACCCACACGCCATACTTTAATGCAACTTTTTTGAACCTATGTGAAATATTGTGCAGATACGAGATGACCACTGTACGCTCTTTTTCACCCTCAACTTGTCTCCTCTCTTCGCGTGTGCCAATCATTGATTTTTTCACTTCCCGACGATTCTTTTCACAGGCCAAAAGAATACAATCATCTTGGTAACCAGGTCCCCTCAAGCGCTTGATCTGCGCAGAAACACTCTCATTCATTGAGTGCACGCATGATTTAATGAGGGCAGCTTTGATGCAAGAAGTTGCGATCTCATTTTTTACTATCTTCGAATGTGACGAATAATAGCTTAGCAATAGTTTTTACGATCTAGGGTGATACATCCAACACGTGTGAAAAGGAGACAAATGAATTTTTAGGTCCAGAAACTGAATGCGTAGTTCCTTTGGCACCTCAAAGGTAAACTGTAAGCTGTGTCTGTTTTTTCTAAAAGCTTTCAAAACAGTCACTAACATGCTCATACACGAGTAGTTTTTAACCAAAACATGGTAGTCATCTACAAACCTGAACAGCTTCAGATCCATACCATCTAGCTCCTTACCTTCTGCTGTGTCAAGTTTGCTAAAAAAAAACATTGCATAAGATCGGGGCGATACTAGACCCAATGCAAATCCCATCCTTCTGGGCTAACAATTCTTCATTCCACCCCACTAGCGTGGAACTCAGATACATTGCCAAAATTTCCATAAAGCCTTCAGCAGACACACCACAGGCGTGTTCCCCGCTACCCAGAAGCTCATACCCAAATCACATATGCAGTAATATTATGTAGTAGAACTTCGCAAGCTGTTCTAAAAATGGACAAGCTGCTTCCTAACTGTTCCAAGTGGGCTTAAGCTACGTGTATTATACACCACTCTAGCCGTAGTTTTTGTTGTCATTGCTGTCTTTGCTCTTGGTGATGGTAGCGATGTTGGTTTTATCGTTGTTCTTATTTTTGTTGTTGTTAATCTTGTTGTCAATGTCATCTTCTCGATAAGTGGTTCACACTTACAAGGAGCATCGACCACACAGTAGATAAAAATAAATTTGCATAAATAAGCACGTAAATGAAACATATGCTGCACATGCGTACATGGCCGACTCGGACCAAAATATATAACAAGAAGGTTTACCTGGTGAAGGTAATCAATTTATATAAATATAGAAAAAGAATACTACTAATGTCGAGAACGAAGGGCTTTGAAGTAAACTTCGTAAGTGAAGCGGCGTCATTCTCGTGGATCTTTGGGAAATTCTGACATCTGTAAAATACTGAGATGCTGATTCCTTTGCCATCAAAGGGAAGTCGTGAAACCATTTGGCGAGTAAATATTTTCCTTGTTTAAACGGATTGATTAGTTTCCTTTTGCTCTTGCTGTAATGGTCTGTCGAGCTGTTTGTAGTTTATTTATGCATGATGCATACTATGTATCCGGCGTTTTTCTTGTGTAAACGCGCATGCAGACATTAAAGGGCCCCTAAACTACCCAAAGTTCAAAGGCGAGGTAGTTTTTCTCTCGCATTGAGCAACCTTTCTATAGCAACGCTGTCTCCTCCTCTCTCCTTATTCATTCATAAAACTCCTGCAATCCAAACTGCCTCAACGATAGTGCGTTGAGGCAGTTGGGATTTCGCGCTTTTCGACTACACACTGCTGTCTCTGCTTGCACAGTCGTAAATGCAGAAGGCAAAATGAAATCAAGTTATCATGCACAATGGTCGGTAAGTAGAAGACAGAACTGGCATGTGACTGCATGGTATAGCAGCGTACATATTCGTTCACAACAAATACCTCTCGTATATTGACAAATCAAATGATTATTTCACTCTGACGTCACAGCAACAAACTGCTGACGTCACGAATTGTGCCGCAGGAGTGGGACACACTGGGTAATAATAAAGCACTCCTTTTTTTGTCCGAGGCTGTTTAGGGGCTTTTTAAAGAGCTCAACAAATGTCGTTTTTTTAGATGCAAATTGTCTTATATTCGAGCTCAATCTTGTATGTGGCGTGACCACCCTTACAGAGCGTGCGCGCCCTTCTCTCTCCTGCGCCTCCCTCTCTCTCCTCTTGGCATCCCTTCCAGTGGCGTTTATACCCCAATTTCACCTGCGCACACCCGATTGCCCACATGCCATTAAGGATGATAGAGCGTTATCATATAAAAAAAGGTGACGAAGCATAGGTGACTTTACATATCCTGCCAAATGAGTGGCACACTAGACAGTACCCGCACTTTTCGGTCATGTTTCAGAGCTATGCAGGTGTACACAACGTATATTGTCGTAATTAGGCTGTCTTGCGGAATGGATAAGAAACTTTTTCCTGAAAGTTGGTAAAGCTTGACTGAACAGGAACAGCTTGTCAAGCTTAACATACTAGAAGCACACCAAAGTGAAGGCAAACATATGCAGCGTAGCAAAAGTACTGAAAGCTGGATGAGTTGGTACGTATTCTTAGCTAAGAGTTGCGCAAAAAAAAAAAGAAGAAAAACGCGGACGAGATTAGCGCCCGTGGCGTCTGTCTGTTCTCATCTGTTTTTTTTTTTTGCGCAAATCACAGCTATATATGCAGCGTGCTGAAACCTTTCCAAGGCAAGCTTCTAGACGTAAAAAAATGCTTGTGAACGGCGTATGTTTGTCCTTTTGTTGACGGGGACTCGGCGACAAAGCCTTTCCGTGCTACGTCGCTTCAGTGAGCCCATTCGGGGGAAGAGGGGCGCCTATGGGGCGAAAAAGCAGTGCTCGGAGGGGACAAGCGGTGACGGAGCAGGATGTCAAAAAAAAAAAAAAAAAAGCTGAGCGATTGTGTAAAGACGTATGGACGGCCACTCAGCTGTTTTCCTTGCAACCTTCAGTAGTGCCTCTTTTGAGACTTTAAATATTGTAAACAAATCCAGTGTAACTTATCGAACTGAGCCTTCCCTGTTCGACATCGCACACAAGCAATCCGCTACAATAATAATATTGATATGTTCAACTGAGAGAGCCTGTCCCCAAACACTGTAGACTAAAAATATCTGAGCAAGCTAGGAAAGCGGAGAACTAACCCTCATAGCTGATTAGTACAAAAATAAAAATGAAGCTGTAAGCTCTCTGGATTTCCCTTACGTTGTTCTTTACTTCTTTCTTTCTCGTAGATTCGTTTCTTTTTTTTAAATTTTGATTGCCATACTCATCAAGTGTCGTCCAATAAGCTTGCCTTTTGGCTACTGCATAGGAATAACGAGCACAACTGCCTTCTTTGTGGATCACAGAGAACAAACATGCGCTCACAGGCTTTTACTAACGATGTCTAACTCGTCTTTATGCCCCGTTCCTAAGTTTTCACATCCAGCAAAGTCTCCTTGCGACGCTCCACAGTACCTAACGTCCAACAAGCAGCCTTCCACATGATCTTAGTAGCTGAGGTCACCGCTCGTCGGCTGGGAAACGAAGAAATCCCCTGTTAATCGGAAGATCCCACGCTGCTCGGTTTTAGCTCGGGTCGATATCGGCAGCAGTGCGAGGGTGCCTGAGGGTCACTGACCGCTGATCATTTTTTCCTATATAGTTTCCGAAAAGCCAATGCACGTACCCACTTTTAATTGGCACAAAAATTCTCAAAGATACTGCAGGCGCTCTTGAAAACACACTTGTCATTTGGTTTTTCTGTATCGAAGGATTACTATTCGCATTTCCATTAAATTTGTCGAGGAGATCCAGTGAATGTTTTTATGACATGTTTTATTATGTTATATTTCAGTTTCAGATACATAATGTATCTTATTTATATTCTGTTTTGTTTATTCCTGCCCGACAGATTTATTCAAAGAGCCTGTACCCGAGCTCAGCTGTTAGCAGAAGATTTGACAATTGGGCAACTCGGAATTGATTATGGATCCTTAAAACAGGCAGCATGAAAAATGGGGGCACAAGAAAAATGACACCACATGGTACCTTCCCACAAATAATTTATTAGGAAGAACACACACTACTTAAACCATACTTAAAAAAAGGACAAGAAAACATCATGCGCTCCTGCAAATATTACAGAGCTCGCAAAATTGTGATCACATGCGTGCTTTTTTATAATGCGAGGAAACTATTGAAGAAAGAAATTTCGCTATTACGCAGCGCTCTTCGGCGCATGTTTGCACATAGACAGCTTTTTATTTTTATAATTTACTTCGCCTCAACAATTTCTCGAGCAGCCTCATTTTTATGCCTCCGTGTGCTCAGATTTGGGTGCACGTTAAAGAACCCCAGGTGGTCTAAATTTCCGGAGCCCTCCACTACGGCGTCTCTCATAATCATATAGTGGTTTTGGGACGTTAAACCCCACATATCAATCAATTATCATTTTTATGCCTGAAAACGCATCTGGTGTCATGAACGTTAGAGCCGCATTCATATTGTGCAGTGGATCGGCTGAGGTGTGAGCACGTTTTACCTGACAGGTAGGATTGTCTAAAATAGAGCGCCCAATGGATGGCAACACGTACTAGCACGTTGCCCGACACTGTGAGCAACAAGAATGCATCCCTAACTGCTTGAGACCAAATATATTATCAGGCATGAAAATTGGGCCACGTGAGAAACTGTACAGGCTCATGAGACTAACAAAAAAGGCAGTCTATTTGAATGCAAGATCAGAATGGCACTGCATGAAAATTTTTTTTCCTCAATCATTTCGTCACATTTTTTTTCACGTAGTCAGAAAGCGCGTATGTGATCACCGTTTGTCTTGCTGTTTCTAGTTTTTAGAAAAACACATGCATCTTCTTTTTCTCTATTAGTGTTGTAAGAGCACATGACACTTGGTCATGAATTGAATACGGTGCGTTATTTTTAATAAAGTGTGTTGGGAGAAAGCGCTGTGTGTTGCGTCATAGTGTCCTCGGTCTTTGTGGCGCCCATTCCAAAGATGCATATTCACCTGTTAGCCCCACCTCACGCCCCTACTGCAAACTGCACACATTTTAACACGACAGCGTTAGAAATCTCGTGTCACAGAAAACCCGCCCCCGGCGTCGGCCCGTTGGTTGTGAGCAAAAAATCGTCTTTGCATCTGTGGCCGAAAAAGTAAGTTACCGAGACCGCCGAGGGAGGCCGCTACTTGTCCACGCGTGCACGTGCGATCACACTGAGAAAGCTGCGCGTTCAATGGAAAAAAATGTGCTCAAGGTCACAAGGCGCGGTAGTTTCTTTGCCCTGCCACCCCTCCCTGCTTAGCTTCCAGCGCCTTCATCGGGACGAGAGAAGAGATAATACAAATGCAGCATGCGACAAACCTTTGTGACTTCACTCGCACTGGACGGATTCTTAAATTTTTTGCGGCGTTGAATTCGTGATGCAATAAGCTCTTTTAGTGAATTCATCTTATCGTTACTTGAAAAAGTGTTTTAGGGCTCTTTTAAGCATTTTGTTCGACAGGTGTCTTGACAGAAACGAGCCCATTCGGCGATAATAGCGCGCGATAGTCCAATCTACTGTGTGTGTGTTTATGTGCGTGCGTGTGTATGTAACAAAACCTAATAGTAAGTATTCACGTAGCGGTTGAAGGGTGCACTAGGGGCCGGATCTTGCTATCACGTTCAACTCTTAAAGGCGAAGCTTAAGGGTGCCCCAATTTTATTAATATTTAATATTAGTCCCATTAGTATTGTTCAAATAACACCCCGTTCTTCTGTTCTCTATTTACGTTCTATTTCTCTGTTTCTCTCGTATCTGACGGAGGAAGGAAGAGGCAACAAGCTTACTCGGGGTTCGTGGCGGTGAGCTATATGGGTCAGCGCGCAGGGGCGCTGCGGCTGAATCACCTCGAATGGAGCCAATAGTGTTCCACGAGAGCGAGGCCCCTTTAGCATCGCCGAAATGGATTCTCCCAATAGCCAGTAATGGTAACAACACAGAAACAAAAGTGGTAGAGAAGGAGGGGGGGGGAGCATCGTGGAAGTATAGCACGGGATTCCTCTCGTTGGCTTGAGTAAGGCGAATTTTATGGCCATCGGCCGTTCGCCCGCCCGCGATGCTGCCTCTTAAAACAAAGCAAAACAAAAAAAAGGCCTTATGCTTGACTTTCAATGCTGCATAGCCGGAGTTCAGAGAGAAGAAGCAAAGCCCGATGCGGAAGCGATACGGAAAGATTCGTTCATCTCATGCTCCGGTCCTGGGCCTTAGTGGCTCTCGCTGGCGTTCAGGGCTGCTTCAGCGGAGCCCGGTGCAGAACTGGGGCGAGGCGTCTAGACAAAGAAAATAAGTAAATAAATCGATGCTGCAATACTGGGCGCATTAACGCGGCCGTGTCGATGACGAAAACTGGTTCTTGCTCGTCTTTCACATCGTTGCTTTGTTGTTGCCGTCTTCTGGAAGATTGCGAAGCCTGTTTGTCCCCCGAGTGAGGTTATAGTTTGGTGCTAGTTATATCAAAGGAATTTAGATATCACGCACATCCTTGGTAATGACAGTCAGCACGAAGATGGCCATATCACGTTTTTTCTTCTGTCTTCGTTACGATGATTGTGTGAAGCTTTCATTTCCCTATGGATATGATAGCACAGTCTAAAAAAAGATTGCCTAGCAATGTTCAAGTTATTACTTTTCGCGGTACCGAAGCGATCTATGTCGTCCCTTCTCCAAGTAATCTTTTTTGACTCCTAGTCAGTTTGCTTCTTCTTCGAGATATTGCCTCGCAGCACTTTTGTGCATTCTGAGAGATGCTTGCCGTCGCTAAACTTCAGACACAAATGAGCGGTTAAAGTGTGCATGGCGATGCGGACCAATTCAAGTGAAAACTTGGTGTACACTTCAGCTTTGCCTTCACGAGTAGACCGCGACAGCGTAATTGCACCCCGTCTATACTGCTCGCTTTCTCTGTTACTCGTCTGGCTTCGGTTCTTGGCACATGCCTCCATCTCTCTTCAGGGAAACGAACGTCTGTGTGCACAGTATTAGCCGTTTCAAACCATCCTATAGAATGCCTACTTCAAGTACAATTCCTTTTGCGAATCGGCGAAAGGCCCACTACATGTTCGTAAGATCACATGTGAACATACGCAGTTCTCACTTTTTTTGATGATTTCGTTGATTATATATAGGTGCATCTGAGCGCTTTACAATGGTTGGGCACTTTAGAACAAACTCATTGCACGAATTACATGTTTTAACGCATCACGGTACGCACTTCTGCCACGCAATATTACAGGCGTTAAGGAGACTCTTCCCACGACGTGGCATTCATACGACAATACTTTATTATTCATTTTCATTGCGAACTTTGAAGTTATGATATGCCTGTGTGTTATAACACCAGATTGCCGCAAAGACATCCCGAGTTTGACAACTACTTGTGCGGAAAACTTTTGTTGATTATTTTTTCGTGTCTCTGTCGATTTTTTAATCATGGACGAGATATATTTTTTTTCACAACGAAGGACGCTGACAGCGACACCAATGACAACACCTGAATTACTGTGAAAGGAGCTCTTCAACTCTGTCGCGTTAAAATGACCAAAAAAATGGCAGCATATCCACGAAGTGAATGATGAAGAGTAGGGCGAAGCATCCGCCCGTCCAATCTTTCTTGCTTCCGTCCGTCCATGCGTCAGTCTGTGTGATCGTGCGTGCGTCCATCCGCCCTTCTGTGCGTGCGTCTGTTCGTGCGTCCGTACGTCCATCCGTGCGTCCGTCCCTGCGTCCGTCCATGCATCTGTCTGTGTGTCCGTTGGTCCATCTAGTCAACACTCCAAGTACCACCATCTCGCATCTTTTAATCATATATTCCGCATATAGAAGCACCGCCATCAAGCGGACATTCCAAGGACTAAACGAGAGGTGGCACACGCACACTTTCTTACGGCTTGCGCTTCGTGTCTACTTCCCACTTTTCGCCACCTCGAGTTCATGGTATATACTAGTTCACTGTATTCAGGGCACTGCGGCCCAGCGCTCGCTAAACCTTTCTAAAACCAAAGAGGTTACGCCCAGCGAGTATAACGTAGCAACCTTTTCTTGTCAGATAGTGCTCAATGTACATGCCAATGGCTGCTAATGGGAATTAATGACAGGAAAATTCGGCTTTTAGTTAACGCGCACGCTGTGAAATTTTTATTGTTCAACAGCGCACAGGAGAAATCTCCCACCAGCACCACCATGCAGATCAAAGTGTGAGACATGTTACGTACTACGACGAGGGACGAACGGGCGCCGCTTTAAGGAGCTTCGCCCCTAAAATAGGTGCCAACAATTGCACTGACCGGTATAGGCTTGGCGTGCTGGTCACTATGCAGAACTAATAACATTGTCACATGGCCAGCACCAAACTTTGTTAACTCCATTGGGAAGTTAGACGAACCTACGTGTACATGCAACATTTCACCTCTAATCACACTGAAAACATTCTCAATTACACGTTTCGTTATCAGAACATAATTAAATCGCATCAAACGAAACATGTTTTGGTATCACGAAGCGTTCAAGCATGTTGGTAGCTATATTTTGAAGGGAGCGCTGGCAACAACGCGTCCGCTTGTCTGGTGCTCGTTTTTGCTACGTGCGTCAATTTTTAAACCCACTTTATGTTGCCATCGAGCACTGTGAAGCTGCGCTAGCCCATAGATCGCTCGGTCCTTTCCACTTTCTACATTTTCAAGGAGTGATGCTGCAATGACAATCCGAAAAATCGCTAATGCAGAATTAAAATCTCTGTGGAACGCCGAGTGCTTACGGCACACGTGACTGCATAGACTGGACACGTCTCGTCGACTCCGGCCTCCGTCTGGACTCTCTCGACTCGAGACAACGGTGCTTTGCCTACTATGGCTTGGTGTCGCCTTCACCAAAGCTTTCGCCTTCCGAATCGGAATGGAAGACAGTGCTGCTTGCGGTCATTGCGGCAGCGATGAAACTATAGAGCACGTTCTCTGTCACTGCACCGGTTACAGCGTGCAAAGACGGTAACTAGATGCTGCGTTAGCTCGCCTAGACGACAGACCTTTGTCTGAACAATTAGTGCTTGAAAAGCGACATGAGTTGTGTGCTCACAGAAAATCACTGAAGGCCTTACTGAAATTTTCGCGGGGCAGTGGTCTATTGTATAGACTATGGCACCCCCTTCCTTTTGTTTTTTGCGCGCGTCTATTTCCCTCTTCACTTTCTTTCCCATCTTTCTTCCCCATTCCCCCTTCCCCTAGTGCAGGATAGCAAACCGGATGCTTCATTTTATGGTTAACCTCCCGGCCTTTCCTTTATTTTATTCTCTCTCTCTCCACTGTCTTATGAACACAGGTCTCACGTTCCGTTCACGAGAAGCTTGCTTTGGATGGATCCGCGTATACAGTTCTCATGTAGTGTCATCAAGACTGCCAGGGTTGACAAAAAAGAAAAAATACTCGCGTCTGCCACTGCTGGGACTTTTCTCAATGTTGTATAGAATAATGAGCACTGCGTTAAGAAGGGAACTAGATGCACAAACGTGAATACAATGGTGCACATGGACTCGGAGACACTTCATCTAAATGGCGGCACTAATGTTTGCAATAAAGCACTGTGAAAGTAGTAAGTTCAGTTTTACGCACATTGTGTTTCAGTAAACGGTAAACGTGCATTATTAATAGTTTATTCAGTGAGAGAACTTTCAATATTGAGATAATTCAATACTGTGCAGACCGCAGCTTTTTCGTGTTTTCAGATTTTTCTGAACTACAGATTGCGGGCGATTAGAGTGCTCCATCCCGCCGCAAATGGAGATCATTGAACTGGATTGTGGCAATTGTGGCAACTAACCACAATTGACGTTAACCCGACGTGACGGCTGTATCAAAGGAGTACATTTGGGATGTTTATAAAATTGGATAGGCAGCACTGGATCACTGTTGACGTTTCGTGACGATTAACGTATATTTGAAAAGTAGCTCCGACACCTGGCGTGGCTCTTTGGTAGACTGCTTGACTGCCAGCTTGTGTTCGATTCCTGCTGGGACCCTGACATTTATTCTTTGCATTCGTCGGGTCGTTGCTATACCGATGTCGGGTATTTCTTAACGTTCGTGCGTTAAAACTGCCCATTTGTGTTCTCATCGTTCCCAGGTAGTGTATAACCTGTGGCACATACCCGCATACAAGCGGCATATACACGCCCGTGGGTATGTGCCACTGTCTGGCGGGAAGTGTTTGACGACATACGCGACCGGATTGTGACAATATTCATGTCTTGATTAGCACGTCATATTCGTCAAGTCATCTTAGCCTTCTATGCTAATTTTGGTTCAGGCGACGTTAAGGGGGTGGCCACGAGAGCACCCTAACGTAGTCGGATAGATAGATAGATAGATAGATAGATAGATAGATAGACAGACAGACAGACAGACGACAGACAGACGACAGACATACAGATAGATAGATAGATAGATAGATAGATAGATAGATAGATAGATAGATAGATAGATAGATAGATAGATAGATAGATAGATAGATAGATAGATAGATAGATAGATAGATAGATAGATAGATAGATAGATAGATAGATAGATAGATAGATAGATAGATAGATAGATAGATAGATAGATAGATAGATAGATAGATAGATAGATACGCTCAATCTCACCGAAGTTCGCTAAGAAATGCTTCGCATTTAAAAACGTTCATATTATGTAAAGCCAACTTTACGCCCGCGTGGGTGCTGGCGATCGCCGCGCCACTCGCGCCTCCATCACCGCCGCCCAAGTGGTCCGAGAGCGATCCTGCTGAGTGCGGAACTACTTATCTTGTGTTGTCCGTTTTTAGTGAACGTCAGTGTTAGTTGTGTCAGTCAGGCGTGTAGCTAGAATTTTTGTTTGATGAGGAAGGGGGGGGGGAGGGGCACGTGCCTGGTGGGCCACCCCCTGGCTAGGGCGAAAGGCCGTGGCTCAGAGCTGCGTAGTTGTCACGATGACAGGACGCCAATGCTACGTATAGATATATCCAAAATTCTCGTGTGATTGCACTCTTTGCAAAACACGGAGGGATAGTTCTAGTGATTGTTTTATCGAGACACTTGCCTAATCGTTTAAAGCGGCAAAATACGACGCAAAACGAGTGATTTGCTAAACTTAAGTTGTCGCGAACCGTGTACACGATTCTCGAGAAATTAAGTCAAAGATTTATTGTTTGCTATTTAAAACAAAAATATCTTGCTATGATAACTGCCAACGAACAAGCTATGGCAATAAAAATATTTAGTACCAACATTTATTCGAGTTTTTCTTCATTTTTCTTCGAAGCAAAAGTCATTGCACCAGCGGCGGGTTATGACCGAGCGAGAGCACGCATGGAACCGCTGGGATGCGTGGGCTCCTACATAGGGAAGGGGTGTCTTTTCTGCATGACATGTACGTCTCAGCGGGAAAGATGGCGGACCTATGCGCAACTCTGCTACATAAAGGTAGCATATACAGTAACTCTACGGTGACGCTCGCTCACCTGAGTGCAGTGGGCCAGGCTCCATACTGGCTTCACGCAGCGGGCGAGGACCACTATGACTGCGCGTCGCTATAAGCAGTGAGCAAGGAAGAGGTGCGCCTTCGAAATGCCGGTGGTGGAAGCGGCGTGAACGCCATGGTCGGTGCCACTGTAGGCGTCGCGCGTTGCAGCTTCTTGAGTGCCGACATAAGCGTTTCTGCCGGCAGCCCAATGTATGTTTCTACACAGACGACGAGTGGTGCGCTTTGCATATAACTGACACGCCCACGATCAAATGGCGACAAGACGACGGATGCATAGTGGAATGGCTGTTCATGTTAGCAGATGGTATCATGCTTTTGGGCTGGCACCAGGGCGTGTGGCGTGCCTCTTCAAAAAAGACATTGTGCATGTATATACAATCGTATATACAACGTGTGTATACAATCACACCACAAGAACTCTCGTGTCACGTCTGTGCATGATGATGATTGAGCATAAATACAGAGGATCCATGGTTTACCAGATTGAACCTCTGGAGCAAGTTCCTTCATCATTTCACTTCGTGGATATGCGGAAATTTTTCAGAGTCTACGTTGACAGGGCCGTGAAGCTTCACACATAGCTACGGTTCTTTCAACTATGCTGGGGGACGGTAAAACCATAGAGTTTCTCAAAATTAATTAGAGGGCACCCTGGTGCTGCGATCGTTCAGCTACCATGGGAATGATGGGTAGTACACACATTTGCCTAGTCTTCGTACTTGCGGGCGGCGAATAATACTTGCGGCTTCGTTTATTGCTGTGTTTCGATTTTGTTTTGAAAGAAAGATTCAACCCTTGTGAACTTCGTGACCCAATTTGTAAAGGTAATTCGAAAAAATAGGGCGGTGAAGCGCAATTGCTAAACATTTGCAAATTTTTGTTTCGTGAGAAAACAGCTTCAAGCCACACGAACACACACGGACCCAAAAGCAGGCCAGAAGTAGGAAGTTTAGACAAATGTGTGTACTACCCATAATTCCCATGCTCACTGAAGCGCCGTGCGCTGCAGCTCCCATAGACAATAGCGCCAGAGTTCCCTCTAATGTATATTGGGAAACTCTATGGATAAAACAGGTGCGAGTCAGATATTTCAACAGTGCACCCCATTACGAAAAGAGAGAGATTGATAGAAACAGGGTGAAAGACTGAAAGACGCTCAACAAAGTTGCAAATAAAAAGAATCGGAATGGACGACGTAGTGCAAGTACCCGACAGCGAAGGCATGCCATGTTTATTGGTGTTAATCTCCGGAAAAAGCACCGCACTCTATTTTCCGCCTTGCCAAAGAATGCTCGCTCCTCCAATTCTACGACAGGCGCTGACCGGTGTGCGTACAGTATTCTGCTGGAAAAAATTTACAGGCATCTTGTCTCTTTCATGTAATTTTATGTGTTTTTATTTCGCTCCTCGTTGTCTTTGTGATTACCCACGCTGTCATCACCAGACATTAAAATAGTAGGCAGCTGGAATTCTGAGCTCCGTAGGGAGGTTACATCCCAGCTTTTCGGATTCAAACCTTTATTCATTTCAATTATTTTTTTTAATTTTACCGCTCTATCACATTGCTCAGTTTTCGCAGATATGACACAGTGTCATGTCTTCTTTTTTTTAATTTTCATTGTTCTATAATCATCATTTCTTCGCGTCATGGCCATATGGGGCCATATGGTGGCTTTACTTTCCAAAATAGGTTTTTATGTTGCTGTTTCCCTAGTTCTCCATTAGTTTTGTTAGAGGGCAAAAAGTGCGGTTTTTTTCTGCAGATAGAAGGGTCGCATTTTGTTGTGATCGAAAATATTCAGAAACGTCTATGACCGAGTACGAATTCTTGTGCGAGAAAATCGTTTACATTATGCTATCTTTTCAAAACTGACTTAGAAGAATTTCTTACGCTTTGGAGCACACTGAGCAAAAGTACAACTGCGACGTCTTCAGCAGCAGGTCGATCGGCTGGTATGAGTTCCTATTGGATGATCCGAAGGTATTGGATTCCCCTAAAATTAGTGTCAAAGTGAATATTTTCTGTTGCACGGTTTCAAGGTCAGAATAAATAGTAGAAATGTGTCATCTAACAGCACCAATCGCCGTCAGTGTTTCGCATTTGGTAGGCTTGTAGCTCTTTCGCCTTCATATTCATACGAGTGAAATAAATTATTTCTGTTTCAGCCTTAACGATAGGACCACCTTACAACTAATGAGATGGTATGCAGTAAAATGTCCGGCAGTACCTGTTGATTTTAGATTATGTTTCGCGGCAGGTTGTCAACGCAATTTTAAAGGGCAGCATTTTCAAACAAGTATGGTGCTCCAAAATAGGAGATACGTTCAAACTAGTTTCACGATTCACTTGGAAGCAGATAAGAAGGCTACACTCCCTTTTGATAGCGATCGTATTTCGACACATACTCTGAAAATGAATTCGAAAGCTTCATGCGCTAATATCACGTATACATGAGGCACACATCAGCTCAGCACTCTGACGAAAATATGAAAAGCTTGGGTTCCTTAGCATGAACTTATATATATTTACGGTAAATGCCTTAGCATTCCACCTCAATCGCTATGGGGCTGCCATGGTCTAGAACTTAGCTCCTGCCCTGCTGGTTCAAATTGCTACAACTTAGCACGTAGCCACCCATTGGTTCATTGCATATGCATAGGGGGTGGAAATTGATGGATTCAGTGCTCTTCTGTGCCACCGAAAATTTTGGATGATGTAAATATAGAGATACCTGTTTACAAGGGTACACTGATTGTATACCAACGTTACTTATTCCACCCCTCCCCAAGAAATAAATTCCAGCTATGCCCCTGAGTGATCCCAGAGCCATTTCTTATTTGTCATTATTTGTGTCATAGAACTTCTGTTGCAAGAAAGGTTTAAGTTATACGCGATAGCACACATATATGTTGTATGTACGTACCATCCAATATTTACTTTCGATTTCTTTCAGAATTTCGCTTGAGTCCACCGCGGTGGACAGGTGGTTATGGTGATCGAATGCTAACGCAAAGGTGCTCGCCGGTTGGATTTCAGACGCGGTGGTGGCATTTCTATGAAGCTGAGGTGCTGGACGCCCGCGTACTGTTCGATGGCAGAGCATGTTACAGAACGTACGATTGAAGACATTTTCGGAGCCTTCTACTACGGGGTCTATCATAACTATGCAGCGAGGCACAATCACATCCTGGTATCGGAAGCGAACCTGCAGATTCATGTAGGACCTTTATTTGACGTCTTTTTTGGAATTTGATATTAAATGCTTGATGCTTTCCACATGTTTAAAAGTATTGTTGCCTGCACGGATCTATATTTGGGCCAAGTGTCTTGGCCGAAGTATATATATATATATATATATATATATATATATATATATATATATATATATATATATATATATATATATATATATATACACAGGCGTGGTGGTGAAGTGGCCGTAGAATTGCAAGTATAGTCAAGTAGATCTCCCGTGAGAAGTCACAACGTTGTTTATTTCGCTGTTTCAGCCAGGCTCTGGCTGAAACGTCGAAATAAACAACGTAGTGACTTCTTGCAGATGGTCTACTCAATAGCCACCTGTAGTGACGTTAGCCTGCGGCGAAAGAGCGTTGGCGCTGTCCGTTATCGGACGTGCGTGTTGCAGCAAGTGGCCGTGTCACGCCGCGCTTATCAGTGGCGAGACGGAGGCTGCGCAGGACTCTGCGCAGTGGTCGTCATATCCCATGTTCGCATTAAATGAACATATTTCTGGGTATCTCACTCTCTCTGTCCATCTCTTTTTCTCTTGTTCTTCCCTATCTATCTCTCTATTTGCCTCTTTCTCTTTTTCACATCTCACTTTCTCTGTATCCCCCTTTCTCTCGCTCTGTAGAAATTTTCCCAGCTTGTGCCTTTTGCTCTCTTTATTCCCTTTGTTTATAGTTCTTTCTTTCCTCGTAATACTTTTCTTCTCTTCTTTTCTCCTCACCCTAACTTTCCTTCGGCCATTCCCTTGTTCTACCATACAACACGAGGCTATGCTATGATATATACTTTGCTAGCGTGCGTGCGTGTTACAGAGAAATGTAGATCTATTACTTTCTTCAACAGCCCACTTCCTAAGGATAGTCACTGAGCAAGCAGATGTATACGAACGAGTGGAAAGTCAGTGAGAATGCTATACTTCAATGGTGAAATGTTCATCTTTACCGTTGTTCTAGTGCATGATTGGAAAATTCCGTAACTTAATGTATTCGCTTCATGGTGCCATGATACGAGCAGAATGATTATGTCAGTTCTCTGCCTGTATTGAATTGATTACTGGTGCCGGACCTATGTGTATTTTTTTATTTATTTATTAGTGCAACCTACATCGCCCAAGTGGGCATTATTGTAGGGGGGGGTGAGGAAAAAAAAAGCAGTATTACAGTCGAACAAAGCGCACAATCGCGACGTAGAAAATAGCATACATTTGCGCAGCAGCTCCTGCGCATTCACAATAGCACGAACAAAAACATAACACCCAAAGTAGATAGCTGAGTATCAACCCGATGAAATCAGCAGAATAATGATGTACTAAACAATTACCAGATGTAAGCTTAACATTCCTTGTTTGTAGAGCGTGTGTTCTTTGTGTTAGATGTTTGTTACCAAAGCCAGGTAATAATAAAAAAATCTAGATTTTCGAGTGTTTACGACGCTCACCTACGGGTCGTGAGTGCGCAGGTTCCAATCTTACCTTACCTGGAATGTTTTTGAACCAAGAGTTTGGGCTTTTTTGTGTTTTACTTTTCTCTCTCTGTACTATTTCTCTCATCCATCAGAGTTATTGCATTCTATGCCGGTCAAATCGGCACACGTCTTCTGGGATTGAAGCAGAAGAGGGTGAAAAGGACGAAGAAAGCGCGTGCTCGTTCATGACCATGGTACTACTTGCGGCAAACCTCGAGCATAACAATACTCTTGTAAGAATAAAAAAGCCGTTCTTCTCGAACGTGGTAGGCCTCTGCAGGTCGCTTAACCACTGCGCTCCTGGCGTACGCTTTGAAGTGAAAACCAGGATACTTGCTCCATAGTCATGTGACAAGCGAGCGGTACGTTTTTTTTTTTTTGCGCCACTCGCGGTTGCTCATTTGCTCTGTTCTAGGTGCCACGTACGTGCACCAGTTCAGTGCCTTGGAACGTTTACGCAAGTAATGCTGTTCCCGCATCCGTTCCTTCGTAAAGGTAACAAGCTACACTTCCACCAATCCTGAATGGAACAGTGGTGTGCCTCCGTTCCAGTCTTGTCAATGCCTCGAGATTTGACGCAACTATTCGACGTGATATATTTGTTCTATTATGATAGAGAGATAGAGAGTCTATTAGAGATAGAGAGTCTTGTTTGGCTTGGGACAATTGACACCATAGTCTTTGTTGTCTACCTTCGCTACTACTCGTTTTTTTTTCTCTAAAAGAATGTGATTCAGTGTTATGCTCTTCTCTTAGCCCCGCGCGACCATAGCGGCCCAGCGCCGACCTGTCAGCTTCAGAAATTCTCACAACCGATTTCATTGATTCGAACCAAGTGCAAGAAATAGTGCGCTTGAGTCGGCATTTATTTATCCTTGATTTTGAGACTGCCCGTTCTGTAGGCGAGACAACGGCTGAATTCTCCGTGACCCTTTTGAACCACCACAACGAGCCATTAACTTGATGCAGACGACATATTCCGACTATTTTTTGTGTTCCACAAAAGACATTTGAGCAGCTCCCGCTTGGGTTTTGCAATACGGTGGGGCTGTTGTGTCTCTGTGCTCGGTCGACGTCCTTATGGCGCGACGGGCAAAACCTCACTGAAGGCTGGTAAGGGCACGAACTCACGAAAATAAATGGTGTTACATCTTTTTACGGTGTTGAGAAGTAGACGTAGAAGAGAAGGGTGTTATCAATAGCGTATAAGAACTGGCATCAACAAAAAGAAAAGGTTATAGAACGATACGATTGTTGAGCTGGTGGGGAGTTTGAAAACTTAGGCCGCAGAAGCAATCCTGAGGGTGCCTACGTGCGTTCGCATCTAATCAATATGTGACGACGTCATTGAAAGGGTATAAAAGCAAACATTGGGGCAAACAGAAAGTGGAATGGTCTGAACGTTTGCACTTCCATGGCCTAGCGCCAAGAGGTGTAATTGATTGAGTTTGGGTCCATGAATAAATCTATCTAGAGGCAACTAGTGCGTGAATGTTAAATGAGCACCATCGCCGCACAAAGCGGTTCGGGTGAATTACTGTTGCTGACTCGTGCACATACAACCAAACAAAAATAAAAACCTCGTGGTCAACTAAGTGGGCTAGAAGGCAATATAGTCTTTTCTTGTTCTTCTCATTGAATGTATTGATTCTCCCCAGCTTCCTTGTGAAGGATTTCTACCTTTCACGTGGTTCTGCGTCGCTTTCGGGATCGGAGACATTGGAAGAATTTCCCCCCTCACGTAGTTTACAGAGTGCAGTTTCATATAAATACACTATAAACGGTACTTTGGCGGCAATGTCTATGGGATCTGCAACGTACGGCGCTTCAGCGAGCACGGCAATGATGGGAAGTACACGGATTTGTCTAATCTTCGTATTTCCGTTTGGGTTCGCGTGACTTGAAGCTGTTTTATCGCGAAGCAAAGATTAGCAAATGTTCAGTAGTTGTGCTCCATCACCTTAATATTTTAGGCTTCCTATTGCAAATCTCGTCACGAGGTTCAGAAGGTTTCTTTCTGCGGTTTGAAACAAAACCAAAAACGCAATAACAAACGAAGTCACATTGCTATTCCAGGTCTGCAAACACGAATACCAAACAAATTCGTGTACCACCCATCATTGCCGTGGTGGCTGAACAATCGCAGCGCCAGAATCCCCTTGTCACGTGCTTCCAGAGAGGCTCTACTGATTTCACATTGGCGTGCGGCAGGCTCGCGGGCTTCCACTTAGTGTTTAGGCTAGCGACGCCTGATGGGCCTGAGAGTGATAAATTTCAAACTTATGTGCAGGCCGTTCGACCCGTTGAGGGGTTGCCCGTGTGGTGACGCTTGGGTCTGACTGACGCACTCATGAAGCAGACACGAAGTTTTCACCAATGAGAAGCAAGCATTTAATTGAAACAATGTCAATGCAAGAGCTCACAAAATATTACCTACGAGAAGAAACACAAATACGCGGGATGAAAACTGCAGCTACATGACAAACTATGTTCTGAAAAACACATACAACCGGTACAAGTATAGACGCAACGCGGAACGGTAATAAAACAACGACATGCTGGAAACTAACGGTGATACAAAAAGAATTATTGAAATATCATCTTCGCGCTTCTTAGTCTCAATGTTTGACGCTGCACACACAGCCACAATTGTTTAAAACTGACTATAATAAAATAACGGCTGAAAGCAAGTAAAATAAAAAGTTCCGTATAGACCAAGCTAGCTCGTGGTACATGTAGGGGAGCTGACGGGGTGCTGCTGAACGTCTCGCCAGCTTAGTAAACGACGAGGGTGATCTGTGTTGCGGCTATTTCGATATGCTGCGCGGCACACCCCATGCGCGCCCCCTATGCGAGACTCGCAACACCAACGACCGCACTTCTCGCTGGTGGAACGTCAACTGCCGAACCAGTCAGATTCCCTTCGGGGCGCACGCAGCTCCCTCGAGGGCATTCTCCCCGAACACATACGTGCCCTTTTCGCACAAGTTGTGGGGAAAACGTGACGCGGCCGTTGCCGAGTGGTTACTGAAAGTCTTCTCCCATTCCAAGGCGCCTTCCCTTCTAGCAAGGGGCACGTGGTCAAGAATGTCGAAGTTTGCGACTGATTTTAGAAAACTGTAACGTTTTCGGCACCTCCGATTTTGGCCCCCATTTTACCCAGCTATATATATATATATATATATATATATATATATATATATATATATATATATATATATATATATATATATATATATATATATATATATATATATATATATATATATATACATTCATGCGATGAGCTAATCCTGTGAGGACATGCTATCTGACATCATGACGGTGTTACAAATTTAGGCGACTTTTGTCCACGCGGTGATAGGCCGAAGTCACTACATGCATAATAATGGCTTCTTATATAACCCGTGTCTCGGCTACTCGATAAAAACAAAAAAGAACAGAGTATATACACGGAGTGAATGATGATGACGGGGCCGAAGCGTCCATCCGCCCATCCATGTGTCTATCCGTCCATGCTTCCGGGTCGACGGATGGAGAGAGGCACGGACGCACGGACGGATGTATGGAAATTTGTACGGACTGACTGACGCGTGGACGGACGCACCGACAGACAGAAGTGAGAACGAACAGACGGACGGAAGTTCGGATGGACGGATGGACAGAAGCATGGATGAACTGAAACACGGACGGAGAGAATCACGGACGCATGGATGGATGGACGGAAGCACAGACGCGCGGACGAACGGATGTACGTAAGCACAGATGGATAGACAAACGGACGCTTCACTCCACTCATCATAATTCACGGCGTGGATAGGCTGTGAAAGCTACTAACGCAATCTCGTTATATTATTCCCATTGGATGGATGGATGGATGGATGGATATGGCTGTACCCTTTAGATCGGGCGGTGGCTAGCGCCACCAAGCCGTAATACCTAATGAACCAAAAACTATATATTTTTTTCCTTAAAAAGTGAGTTTGAGGATTCGTACTTTGCAGTGAAGAGTTTAATTTTCACTCGCACCTTGACTTTAGCCACCAATCAGATAACCTCCTTCTAGTTAAGTCTACCCGCTTAAAGTTTATCTTGCCCTCCCGGTCCCTAAACCCCAGTGCTTTGAAAAACTCTGCGCCATCATCCTGAACTATAGGGTGAAGCCCTCTACAGAACATTATCAAGTGTTCGGCAGTTTCTTCTTCCTCTCCACACGCACTGCATACTGTGTCTACCCCTTCGTATTTGGCCCGATATGTCTTGGTTCGTAGTACTCCCGTCCTGGCCTCAAACAGTAGAGAACTACCCCGAGTATTATCATAGATCCTTTCCTTGGCAATTTCCTGCTTGAAAGTTCGATAGATCTCTAGTGCGGACTTCTTAATCATGCCCATTCTTCACATGTCAGTCTCCGTTTCCTTCACTTTCTTCTTAACCGATAGTTCTTTTTGGTTTGGCCACCTGCTGTTTTCTAAGTATTTACCAGTCAACTTCCTGGTTCGCTTCCTCCATTTTGTATCGACATTCTTCATGTACAAGTAGCTGAAAACCTTCCTTGCCCAACGCTCTTCCCCCATTTCTCTCAATCGCTTCTCAAATTTTATCTTGCTGCTAGCTTCCCTGCCCTCAAATGATGTCCATCCCATATCACCTTGTACTCCCTGATTTGGTGTATTCTCGTGAGCTCCTAAAGCAAGCCTACCTATTCCACGTTGCCTAATTTCTAATCTTGCTTGAACTTCTGCTCTCATGCACAAGACCACATTGCCGAACGTCAGCCCTGGAACCATGACCCCTTTCCATATTCCTCTCACAACATCATACCTATTGTAATTCCACAGTGCCCTATTTTTCATGACTGCTGCATTCCTGTTACCTTTAGTCGTCACGTATATTTCGTGTTCCCTCAGATACTCGGTCCCATTGCTTATCCATACGCCCAGATATTTGTATTTATCTGTTATCTCTAGCGTGACCTCCTGTATTCTAAGCTCACTACCTTCGTTGTCATTGAAAATCATGACTGCTGATTTTTTTCTACTGAATCTAAACTCTAACCTATCTCCCTCATTACCGCAGATGTCCATCAATCTCTGCAAATCTTCCTTGTTGTTGGCCATTAGCACTATATCATCTGCGTACATTAATGCTGGTAGTGCCTGATCAATAAGTTTTCCTTGTTTGACTAAAGAGTAGTTGAAGCCCAGTCCACTTCCCTCTAATTTTGCCTCTAATTTTGCCTCTAATCCTTGTAGGTACATCATGAATAATAAGGGTGACAGGGGGCACCCCTGCCTAAGCCTCCGTTTTACCTCTGCAGGCTTGGATACCCGTTTTTCCCACTTTATAACTACCTTGTTACCTTTATAGACACCCTTTAAAAGATTAGTGACTACATGTTCCACGCTTAGTGTGTCCAGTATTCCCCACAATTCCTCTTGAACCACGCTATCGTACGCTCCCTTGATATCCAAAAATGCTAGCCACAGGGGCCTGTGTTCTTTTTCTGCAATGTCGATGCACTGCGTCAGTGAGAACAGATTGTCTTCCAACCTCCTGTGTTTCCGAAACCCATTCTGCAGTTCCCCCAGCACCCCCTCATCCTCTATCCACGCCTGCAGTCTTTCCTTTATAATCTGCATCGCCAGCCTGTAGACCACTGATGTCACTGTTATAGGACGGTAGTCGTTTATGTCAGCTTTGTCCCCCTTTCCTTTATAGATCATGCTCATCCTGCTAAGTTCCCATCCATCGGGAACTTCACCATCGATTATTATTGTACTCACTGCCTCTCTCATAGCCTGCTTAGACTTCGGACCTAATGTCTTTATCAGCCTAATTGGAATGCCATATGGGCCTGTTGATGTACTACCAGGAACCCTTTTCTCAGCCATTTCCCACTCTTGTTGTGAAAATGGAGCCATTGCACCACTTGATTCGTCCTTGTCTATTTTGGTGCATAAAGTACTTCTTTGTTGAAATTTTTCTGTCACCCTTGTTCTTATACATTCAATAGCTTCGTCCCCTTCTAGCCTAGCACCTTGGGTTGTAGTTATAAAGCTCTGCTCTAGGCTCGTCTCATTTCTTAGGGAGTTTAGATGGTTCCAAAATTTCGCAGCTGCCTTTCTATCTTTTTTATGTACTTCTGCCGGCCACTGAGCTCCCTTCCTTCTAATCTTTTCATTGATCAGAAGGAATGCATCCCTTCTACAGCTTAGAAAGGTTGCCCATTTTCTTTCCACATCATCTGTCTGTTCACCCCGCTGCTTAGCATGTCTGTGTTCCCTAGAGGCTTCCTGACGTTTTGCTATGGCTCTCTGAACTTCCTCATCCCACCAACTTTTGGGTTTGTGTCTTCTTTTCCGGGGTGAATTGTCACGCGTCTTAGCAAGCTCTAACTCAAAGAGTCTAATTATATTCGTGTATGTCCACACTGTCTTATTATCCTCCGTGATTACTTTCTCAATTTGTTTAGTGGCTATTTCAATTTGCCTTTCTGGATAAAAATTTTCCTGTAGTTGCTCATCTTGTCTCCTTCCCACTTTCACTGCTCTTCCAAAACTTAGCTTGATACGTTTGTGATCGCTACCCAGACTTCTGGAGCCACCTTTATCTATGTGCATTTCCCTGAGCTTATCATACATCCTATGTGACATCAGTGCATAATCTATCGTCGACTGAAGCCTTCCTACCTATCATGTTATTTGCCCTTCACACTTCTCGGTACTGTTGCAAATGATCAAATCAAGCCTTTCACACATATCCATGATCATTTTGCCTGTCGGGTCGGTATATCCATCTATATCTTCCATGTGCGCATTCATGTCTCCTAGTATAATTATCTCGCACTCTCTTCCTAACTCCTGAATGTCCTTTGATATACACTCTACCATTGCCTGGTTTTCCTCTCTGGCCTTTGCTCCTGTCCACAAGTACACGAAACCAAGGAGTGTCATTTGACCTGCCACTTTCCCTTTTAGCCATAAATGTTCCTTGCACTCCTGCTTGACCCTTTGCCAGTCTGTACTTTTATGAATGAATGCCCCAATACTACCCCCCTTTCTGCTGCCTTCTGTTCTATTACAATATTCCCACGCGTAGTCCGGATTGTTCGGAAGTTGTTCCATGTCCCTGAGATGTGTTTCTACAAAACCGTATACCATAGGCCTCTCTTACCTTAGCTGTTCTTCTATCTCTTCCCACTTCAGCCTGTCCCTACCACCCTGCATGTTAATATACCCTATATCTGAATTGGCTCGGCGCTCGTGGCTACGTCTATTTATGGCCCGGACTCTACCTATCCTAGATATTGGTGCCACTTTGGAATCGTATCTGTCTATACCACCTGTCGAAGAGTCTCCCTGGTTGTTTTCCTCGTTACTAGCTATCCTGCACCCCGAAGGGCTCGCTTGCCCCCCAAAAAAGCTACTGCGCGTCCTGCAAGTCGCCAACCCACCTCATGACCTAGCCGCCCATCGAAGTGAATTCTATCTCGTTGAAACCCCCCCCCCCCTATGCACCTCTCTGTTTATTTCCACCACCTCAAAGCCTTTCTCTCGACTCATCGGCCATATCTCTTGGTTTGCGTTGACCACGGCTCTTTGCAGGTTGCCATCACGCACCGGTACCTCCGGTATCGTGCATATCACTACCTGCACCTTAGGAGAAGTTGCGCGCATGTCATCGACGCCTTTCGCCAGTGTGGCTGCTAGTCCTGCTGCATCTTCATTTAGGACATCGTTTAAACCGCCTGAAATTATCACGAGGTTTCGTCTATCAGCTGTCGTTTTGAGCTTTGCGCTCGCTTGCTTTATGACTGCTTCCAGCTTGCGTCCTGGGAACGCCCCTACTGCAACCCTCTTGTCACCTCTTACCCTCTCTTTGATGGCTTCTGTGCATTGGTTTAAATTTGAGTCCCCAGCGGTTGTCACATGCTGTGACTTTTCCGCTGGAGCGTTCTGCACCTGGCGGTTACTTGCACTTGTGACGCCAGCTGCTTTGTTCCCTCCCTGCCCCACCACTACCTCGCTGAAGCTGGGCCTTGCGACAGTTGAACCGGCTAAACCTGTTTTTTCCAAGCTTGCTTGCTTTTCCTTCTCCACCGTTCTGGTTGCCGGTTCCCTACTGTTCTCTCGGTAGGTCGCTTCTTTGTTCAGCTTCGCTAGCACTTCCTCGGCGGACTTCAGTCTTTCTCCCATTGCCCTCGTTTTCTCTTGCTCTGTTGCCAACGCAGTCTCGAGGTCGGCGATTCTCATCAGCAGTTCACTCTGGGCAACCATCTTTTTCTCCATTTTTTTCCTCGACCTCACATTGCCAACACTTCGCGTCAGCTTCTTCTCCATCTGCTTCTACGCTTGGGTCCACTTTCAAACCCACTCCACATCCTGAACACTTTACAGTCTTTTTAACCATGCCTTTCTGACACCAATCGTCCCTATACTCGATAATTACTAAACTCGAGCCCTGCACTACGAAAAAAAAAGGAAAGTCCAAGCTCTACTACAAAAATTTGCGTGTTCAATGTACGCGCACCTCTCCTACGGGGTGGCAAGAGAAGAAAAACAACAAAAAAATTCAAACACACACACCCGCACTACCTAATAAATACCTGGTGACTGGCCCCCGAAAAAGCCGTACCATAAAATAAGTGCTACGAAGATTTTAACCGCTGCCTTATAATTATAAAGACAAGCTCAAAACGTGCAAAAACACTTATCTGCGCAGTCAATCCGGAGCGCTCAAGAAACACGTCCATCCACCTTGACAGCCTGAACTGAAATTGATATATACACACAACGCCATCTGTTGAACAAGTCATGAAATACGGGTGGCTACACACTTTTTACAGAGGAGGGAACGATAGAGTTTCCTAATATACACTAGAGGGAACTCTGGCGCTAGTGTCTTTGGGAGCTGCAACGCACGGCGCTCCAGCGAGCATGGGAATGGTGGGTAGTACACACATTTGTCTAATTTTCGTATTTCTGGCCTGCTTTTGACTCCGTGTGTGTTCGTGTGGCTTGGAGCTTTTTTTTTCACAAAACAAAAATCAACAAATATTCAGCGATTGCCCTTCACCACCTTATTATTTTAGACTTACCTTTCTGAATCACGTCACAAAGTTCAAAAGGATTGAATCTTTTTTTCAAGATAAAACCGAAACACAGCAAAAAATGAAGCTGTAAGTATGATTCGCCGCCTGCAAGTACGAAAACTAGGCAAATGCGTGTACTACCCATAATTCCCATGGTCGCTGAATGATCACAGCGGCAGAGTTCTCTCTTGTTAATTTTAGGAAACTCAATGGAGGGAACGACCCACGGCCTAAAGAGCTTCTCCCTTAAAAGTTGAGGTACGGCTCATTGTGCGCAAGAAAAAAAAAAACGACAGGAGCTGCTTAGTTGAGTTTATTGCCACCGTGGCGCCACAAGGCGGGTCAGACAAAGGTTGCTTACGGACTGCAAGAGTGTCTTCAGTTGCGGATTTTATTAGGTAGCCTCAGGAAGGCAGCAAACATTAATGAGACGATGCGATCAACACTCCTCTGGAGGCGCTATATTCTTTGGAAACAGAGATGTCCTATTTTATCATGAGTGCTTTTAACGCCATTCATTGTCACACGGAAATTTATGGTACCGTTGTTCCAATACTTCAAGATAGTTCAGGGACATAGTAGAACGTGGGGGCTTCTGGTCGTGGCCATATATGACGGGGTACTAAGTCTTCAGCAAGACAAAGCAGTTTTTTGTCTAAACTTCAGTTTAAATATCCGTGACTGAACGTATACTAGAGCTGAAGCAGACAGAACCATGAACATTGCGTTCCTGCTCGTCCTCGAGTTCTTCAGCGCTATACATACAACAAGCAAGGCGTACTTTTTTTTCTATCGAGCAGCAGTGCTCATTTTGACGCTGATATCGCCCAGCAATGCTGACTTGTCGCGTTTGTTGAGCCATGTAAGGCTTTCACCGGAAGAAAGAAACTCTCAAACATGGAACGCGTCCATGCGCTCTCTCTACTGTATCAAGTGTGCATGCGTGCACACGTGCTAAGCGATAAACAAATGTTAAGAGAGTAAAGCAGGTGTCAAGTAGGTTGCAGTTCAGAGGTTGCCATCGGCTATAGCGCAAGAAACTTCCACAAAGGTTTCCCACTTTTTCTTGCTCTCCGTTACTTTCTTGCTTTTTTCGCTGTGATATACTAATGCTATTAAAGAGGTAACCGGGTCACATACGCGATTTCGTATCTTTTAGCGTGCATAGGGAACTGTGGAATTTCACCACGCCGAATACTCTTGCTCCTTAGTGATTGTGCTTCCGAAATGCGCTGTGGGCTACCCAACGGGGGAACACATTCATCTATATATATATATTTTTTGCTTCTGCATTTCCTGGTCTAGAGAATGCGCAGGCTGCTGCCCACCGTGCAGCGAGAACGGCGTGTGCTGCTGCCGTAAAAAGAGAGTGAAGGGACGAGCCGAACTCAACCTGGCACTTTCTAATTAAGTCTAAAGTTGACTCCCAACTCCATTGTTCCCATCGTTGTGTACGATTATCTGAGCATTCTGGGTAAACTTTGTTAAATTTCCTCGCTTCTATGGAACGTGTCACTGAAACATAGGTGTGTATAGATAGGCAAACATTCAGGAAATCGTGATGAGATGAGAAAATATATGAACGCAAAGTGTCGTTGGTGTGTGTTTCTGAATGTTATTCTAGATAGAAATGCTTACCCATGCCCCAATAATAAAAAAAGGTGCGTAATCGTTCGCTAAAGAACAGCTCTAATTGCTCCAATTTCTTTCTGTCTCGGTTTCTTTTCTGTAGACAGAAATATTTGTTTAGCCTGGTTTCCTCGAGTTGTATTGTAGAATAAATGAATGGAGGGATACACTTTATTAAACGACCAGCAAGGTTTAACGCGACCCAGGCTCCAGTTTTTCGCGGCGAAACGTGAATATATGCAAATCGTTCACGAATATCTCGATTCCACGGTGTAATACGCACCGCTGCATGGCTGTAATTCTCCTTAAGCAATCATAGATATACTTTTTGCCTAATTTAAAGCACTTGGTTGTTGGCAAGGTGTCTCTAATCATGTTCCAGCACTGTGAAACTTATTTTAACAATTTTTCTTTTCTCCCTGCCGTCATATTGAAAGCAGAATAACTTTCGCAGATGGCACGCGAGTTCTTGCCGATTCTACATATTGAGTCTTCCCCTTCTTTTCTTTTATCATATTCATCCTGTGATACTCTAGCATATCCGCACTTTTCTCCCTAACTTTGCGCTATCACCGCTGAAGAAACTGAACCCATTCATCGCCGCTTTTGAAATAGATATCGTGCGTGCATTTTTGTTTAGCCCAAACAAAGCTTACTGAAATAGCTGTTTGTCTGTTTCGTCTTTATTGTACAAGTCCCTCATTGCAGTATCCTGGATGGGATATCGTGTGGAATAACAATTTTTTGGTTCAGTTTACGTTTGAAATGTTTTCAGATATTGACCTGCATTGAAGGATATATTTTTTTTATTTCGCGCGGAGTGCTTACTCTTGTGAAGTCAAAAGGTGGGAAGAAAGGAAAAAAATAATTGTAAAGTATGAACTGAAGTACCCTCAACACAGAATATGGATTATCTGCGTGTTATGTCAAGGTGGTTGCCCTGAAACAACTTGTCAATCTTATTTGGCCCGCACCACTTCCCCCTTTATTGAGCTCACCTGTGCGTTTACAACGTATTTTAAAAGCCTGGTCATACAAGTTTTTAGGCTCTTGGGCACGTACGTGGGGCGATTGTGCCGTGTTCTATTAAGAAACCGAACGTCAGGAACCGAAAGTGTAATGTTGCACATTTTGATGAGCTTCATAAGAAATCGCCGTACTCTATCATACAAGGATTTATTTATTCTTTATTACATACTGCCGGCCTCATATGAAGGCCTTGGGCAGGAGTGGGGCATAAATATACAACACAGAACAAGCTCGAAGTATTGAATAGAACTGTACAAACAAAAAAGAAATACATGACTTAGTATTCTGCAAATCCACGGCAGGATAAAATGGAAAAGAAAGGCATGAACATTACTGCCAAACACATTTTCTACCAAGCACCAACAACGTTTCGTACGCGTTCGCTGAAAAGATTCAATTCTCTTCGAAGCTGATTCGAGGGAAACCCTATAAGCAAACTACACGTTGCTTACAAAGAAAGAGAGCCGTGCCCAAACAATGCACATCATTTATTATGGTCTCGATCGAAAACATCAAGCCTCGATGCCTTCAGCCGTTAGTATAAGCATGCAATCCCACCGCACGCATGCAGTGAT
Source organism: Rhipicephalus microplus (assembly GCF_043290135.1). NCBI lineage: Eukaryota > Metazoa > Arthropoda > Arachnida > Ixodida > Ixodidae > Rhipicephalus > Rhipicephalus microplus. The sequence continues at coordinate 166,008,021 of NC_134701.1, read as the reverse complement.
TACGGGTCTTCGTGTTAAAAGGGTGTTAGTGCGCTTTTACGTCTTACGAGTCGGTTGTCATGAACGGCTGACGTGCCAATCGTGCAATAATCCGCTTGCAACGGCGCCTGCTGCGAGGCGACGGTGAAGTCCCGTTTGCACACCCCTGGGCGCTCTAAGCGTTAAGCGCATGCAAGGGAGAGTGCATGGAGGATGAGCGTGCGCCTAAAGAACACCAAAACAATTATAAGCAGTGCAAAGAAGGGGGAGGGGTAAACATTGTGGCCCCTTTATGTGGCCGGCTGTTTCCGCTACGGTGAGAACAAATAATGCCGACCACAACCAGCCTTTGTGGGTTGACAGATGATAAAAGGAATGAAAGGACACAGGGAGGGCGTCGGGATTACAGAGTGGCCTTCGAGTCACCACCAACTGTTCACAAAAGGCGTCAGCTCGCCAATACAGATGTGCATTCCCTGTCGGCAGAGCCCACAAAAGCGGACGATCTTTCTCGCTTTATCGCGGGGAGCTCCATGGCCACGTGGCTTTGATTTGTCTCGATGTGCATTACCACACATAAAGGGTGACCACTTCCGCTGGGGCTTCGCCATTAATTGTGTTGCTGCGAATCTCGCATCTTAGAGGAAGCCATGGATTCGGAGGAAATGTTTACGTCGATACTACAAACAAAGCTACTTGGCAACAACTGTGTTTAAAACAATACAGAATGAAACTGGTGCATACAGTACATTTGAAATCTCTATTTCTTTCGCGGTACAAAACTCAACAGCCTAAGTTCGTTGGATCCTGATAGAAAGTCCATTCCCCTTTTCGTGTGTTTGAAGCAGTGAAGTTCGTGATCTAACGCTTAACCTGGAAGTTCCAACTGTGCTGACACGATGTCTCAGAGACATTTCTCGAAATTCACTTGCTTGTAACACTGACTGTCTCTGAGATCACGTTTGAATATCACCTGTAAGACGAAATATTTTTTTACTATTCCAAGAATGTGCCACTTGGCGTAGACGTGGGAAGAAAATAGCCTTTTCTTCGGTGAAAACAACTTTATATGGTACAAACTTGCACAGAAACAGCAAGTAAAAGCATTCAGCCCAGTTTATTGCACGTTAATGCTCATTTAATGCACAGTTTATTGCACTGCCAGCGTAGCAAGAATGCAACACCCACTTGGGCGAGACGTGGGACGGAATGTCTGATTTCACAACCACGCTTCCTGTCGTGACTCCATTCAATATAATTGATTGCGAAGCACATTTTTTTGGAATTGTGATACGACTGTGAAACGCTTTTTTAGCGATCGAATTGCACCAGAGGCAGACGAGTATAACCGTGAAAAACGGTGCTGTTCATTGCCTCCTATTGGGTGGTTTTCATGAAGAATAACGAAAGCGGCGGTCTTTTTTCAAGTAAAGCTGTCTTAAAGAACAAACCCAGAATTCGCTTAGGTAATAGTTGGTTTGAAAAATAGCGTGTACAGCTATGAAAACTTGACGAAAATATTGGTTGGCGAAAAGCATAGCACGTCGGGTATCGTGGTTGTATATGCTTTCGTCATTGTAAAAGTTGACGCCAGCTGAGCTCATGCCTACACGTGAAACGCATGCTGTAAAAAATCACAATGAAAAACATATTTAAGAGTATTTTTTTTTACCTACAATAAATCTCTTGTAAAAAAAAATGAGTATCGCGCTTTTCAAATACGGTAATCTATCCGTAAAAACAAATGAATTTTGTAAATATCGCAGCTACGTTGCACTATATATAAAGGAAATTGTGAAATTTTATTTTCAATGACAGAAAAATTACATTAGGGCTGTCAAAACATTCTGCGTTCAATCTGTTTGCCTAAAGGTTCCTAGCATTTTTAATACGATGCAAAATTTTGACACTTGGTAGATTATTATTCCGACTTAGAACAAAGTTTGGTGCCTACAGTGACCATTTAGCAAAATAGGCAAACACAAACTTTCCAAACTTTTTATGCTAAACTTACTCAACACCCGATGTGCTTGGATGGCCGCGGGAGCAGTCTTTTACATATATTTAACCACCTCATTAGCAATAACAAGCTACAAAAATAAAATGAAGGAAGAAGTGAGGCAAGAAAACTGCCACATTGTGTGCGCGATATCATTGCACATGCGCCATTTGCCTTGTTCTCTTTTCTGTACCACCCGTTCACTATCCAGCTCGCTTCTATATATGCGTACAATAAACGCTTTTCGGTTTGTTCTCGGCTGACGCGGATTCATCATCGTCTCCGTCGTTTCATCATGACAGCTATAGACTGCCACCGCAACGCTGCAGCTACCTCACAAGGACGTTCCAGAGGAGGCCGCTATACAGAAGGAATGGTGGATGACATCGTGTACAAAAATGCACCTCCTTAGTTTCAAAAGCCGAAACCTATATTTAGGCATAAAATTTATGCATCGTCGAACAGAAGACGGAAGTTAAATAACAAAATTTGAGAAAACGAAGCCCCTTTCTGCAACGCCATACTGAGAATTTTGTTTATGCAGAAAACAGAAGAGATCGGTTAAAACAGAGAGAACCTTAAAAAAAACTTCGCTAAAACTGCTGCTTGGTCTTAGAGAACTGTTTGACCTCACCCCTTTTTTTTTTGTATAACACGATGTGAAGAACTCTCCATGTGAGGGACTCATGCTGTGTTAGCCATTTAGTGTTTATGAATAACGCTTGAGCGATTACTTTCGCGATTTGATTGTACTTTTGTTCGCTTGATATTGCCTTTATTGCGCAAGTACTTTATTAAATACCATGAAAAAAAACACCGGTGTGGCTCAGTGGTAGAATGCTGTGCTAGTATTCAGCGGACCCGGGTGCGAGCCCCACTGTGTTATTGGTGCTAGGTTTTTTTTTCTAACTTCGCGTGATCTGACACCAGCGGTGGCGGCGGCGGACAACTGTGGCGCTGCGTGAGGCTCGCGTTGTGATCTCATAAGAGCTTTCGCTGTAAAAAGTGTTTAACGATTTTGAGTACTTCGTAGTCAGCTATTGGAGAGCAGTAGGTCATCTCGATCATGATTGTGCGTGGTGTGTCACAAGTTGCAATTGAAGAAGCTGTAGGAAGTGATGGGTTATGAGCGAATGCTCCACAAGGTACTTTTCAGGAGGAAGGGGCATGTAGAGGCTTCAATCATCGTAATTTGAGAAGGGGGGCTTTTATTCTTTTTCTGCAGCAATTGATGCTCACGGTTTTGCCAGAAATCAGCCTTTTCTTGTAATACAGAAATCTGATAACTTATCAAGATTATTGAGGTGACTCATCAAGTCGCGCCGCCATATTTTTTTTTCTGAGCATATCGACGTATGAGTGTTATTGCTGCCACAGCAATTGAAAGGTCTACGCTGAGGTAAACATGTGAAGTACAGTACAATTCCAGGAAGGCATATTTGTGAGGAAGCTTTACTTGACCCCATTTTCCTGATGGGGCATGGTCAACTAATATTGTTAAACCTGGTGCTAAACTTTTCCGCAAAAAAAAAACATAAAATCAGGCAACCTTATTTTCTGACGCACTATATTGGTCAAAAAGTCTTGCCCATTGAAAATAGCACTCACGATTAAAAAAAATGCGGGTGAATTCCACCCGTGAAATTTCGTCATGCCAATATATGCAAAACTTCCAAGAGTATATGTGCATTAGAATATTTGTGAACCCAGTATCAATATGTGTTTTATAACTATAGGTCTTCTTTTCTGTCTGCGCAGGTATGTTGCTCACGTCTCGGCGTTTTCGATTATGTGCCACTTGTTCGAGAAAAAGCGTTCGAACATGAGCGTGCTGGTGCTCCTGTAATGCGGTCCTTATCTTTGGTACTGTGAGTGTTCACTTTTGTAGGCCTAACTTGATTTAATTTTTCTGATCACCATGTGCATGGTGTCGCTTTTATTTCCACTTTTAAGGCGATATCGTTAAAGAGCACGTTTCGCATAAATTCCGGTGTCGGCGTCGATGATTGTGGACGAAAAATTATTACCTTGTGCGTGACCGAGAAATCGACAGAAGATTTATAAAAATATAACAAAAACTTTTGGTATGGATCAACCCTGGGTCATTTTCGTGGCAAGCGCTCTACTACAGCGCCGTGCGTCTTCTTGAAAATCTAGGGAAAATAACTTTCCACCGTTTAAATTAGGTGAAATGTATTATTACAGTAATAATGCGTCGTACAGGCGTAAAATGCGATCATCCATCGAACATGCTATAATCACGAATTCACGGTTTAAGGTAAGCCAGCCACTACAAAAGGTACACACGTTACTGCGCCTTTGCCCTTAAGACCCCGTAGTGGGTGCAGAGCAAGTTGAGAAGGATTTCACGCCAGAAAGTTAAAGCATGCTACCATAATTTTAAAATGTTGCCGTATTCGAAAGCTTCACTCCCACAAACCATCTTGAACTGAGCACGCACGAGGAAAAAGATATAGCAAACGTGTTCATCTCTTAAAGGCGAAGCTTCAGGGTCCACCAATTTTGGCCAGTGAAGGCTCAGAAGTGTCATGGAAATGTAATAATTTATGTTTTAAGACACGCAGACAGCACACACATGATGATAGCTTGCCGAGTGCTAGGTGTCGCGAGGATCGAATTGACAAAAGAGCATGCACATCGATCCACACAAAAACAATGAAAACACAGTGATTGTACTAAACAAGAAAATGCACGACCTAACACTCAATATGAAATAGAGAAACATGATGACAGTGAATAAACGCACAATTTGCCGGTAAATAAAAACTCCACATTCTCAAAAATTCTTAGCTGGTATGACCTTTATGAGTCACGTTTTCGACGCTGCGAGCTTCGGAGTACAAATGTCACAAAAAGTTACTTGTGCCGGTTTTAGAGGTGCTGAAAGGTGTTTATTAGAAGCCGATGAGAAAGACTTTTAGTGGCCTTTTTTAGTAAATTGTGTGTCAAGATACACGTCTCTGTATTCTGACAAACTGTGATCTAGGTGCAAATTTTTTTGAATTCGGCAATCAGAATAGGTTGTATTTTCGCAGAGCATTATACCTGGTGGCAATACGCGTTACGAAAGCGGGCCTTCGCGGATTATATTTAAGCAATATAATCGCAACAAATACTTGGGCAGACTGCACATTGCGTAAACGTCGCAGTAGTGGTATTGCTGTCTAGGCAGAGTAAGCAAAACTTGTTCCATCTCCACAGCAGGCGTTCCTCTTCGCAGCGTTTGTGTAGAGGGCAGTCGCCAATTTGTTTGCAGACGCTCACTTTGTTTATCCAACCTTTATTTCTGAAATATGTCAAGAGGGACCCATACGCAAGAGGCTGCTGAGTGTGGGCAGGATTACTTTGTGTATGTTTCAGCTTTCCGCAACGTCTTACGGAAAGCGCTCTCAATCTTGTCGATAGCAGAAATGGGAGGCCTGCCCGTATGTCTAATCAATGAGATAGTAAAGAAGAAATAAAACAAGGAAATGGAAGGCATGACGTTTAACCAGGAAGATGTCAGTTTAGCTATCCTACTCTGGGGGAACGCAAAAGAAGAATTGATGAATGAGAGAGAGGAAGAGAAGAAAGAAGGAACGGGGGAATCATTACGCTTACTCGTTCCTGTCCACTGCACTACAGAATAGGCAAACACATTTGCACCGCAAGTCGTCCTGTAAAGACACAAAAGCGATTTGACTGCCCTGTGGGCGGAAGAATGATAGGTATGATACTGCTGCCGTGTCTGCACGGAGAGCGGCTGATAGTCGAATCGTTTCAGGGCACCTTTCGCCTTTCGGAGCGAAATTGGGGCAACTGGCTCAGCAGCTGGTCGAGGTCTTCTCCGGAAAGCAGTTTTCACAGACTGCGCAGACGATTGCTCAAATTACTCTGCAACCTCTTTTCTCCCCTTCATTCATTCCCCAGTGCAGGGTAACGAACCGGATGTGTGTCAGGTTAACCTCCCTGCCTTTCCTTGCATCTTTATGTTTCTCTCTTGTAGGTCTTTGAAAAGGTATAAATACCATATGAGACTCCACCAGGTAAATCACTACATAAAAACTGCGGCCATTATGATCCACACTTTGCCGAAGTGGACCTCCGCTTGTTTGCCTGCTTTGGTAAACATATTTGGGAAGTAATTAGGACATCGCATGAAGACGCCATTAAGCCAAAAGAAAATCAACCACATGATTTTGCCATCTCTTTGGTAAACATGTTATTCCTGGTGCAATGTAGTAAAGAAAGAAGAAAGAGAAGACTTGACATGGGCGAGAGACTGTCTCTTTTCTAGATGAACAGGATAGATGGAACAAGTTCTTCAAGTCATTTTGTATCTTTTCTGTTGACGCCCCCGCCTACGGCCACTTTTCTGATTTGACGTTGCATCTAACACTTTCACACGAATATAAAGCTCTCCACATGAACCCCTATGTTCTGTTTTCTACCAGTTTGCCGATACAAATTCTAGTTAGGGATAATTTATACTAACAATATAACGCCAATCGTAATTTATTAACTATATTATTGTCCACCATATTAAACACGGTGTTTAAAGCCTTGTGTCCAATATTTCTAAAAAAATGCAAAAGAAGCTATTCGCTCACTGCTTTCGCAGTTGCTTTTTATATAGTGGCAGACATCTTGAGACGATTTAGGATGTTATTTGGAAAGGTAAATAAGAAACATAAAATAATTGCCTTATTATTATTGGAGTTAGGCAGTTAAGCCAAATGGTAGAGTTGAAGTCCTTCATGCGGAAAACCGATTGCCCTTTTGAGATTTCGGAAAAAGGGACCTCTACTAATTGTGAATTAATGGAGTTCTCCCCTATGTACGGCGAAACCGAAACCGAAACGTGAATATGTGTCACTGATACAAAAAGCATTGTTATATTGACCATCAACCGACTTCGTTCTGTGGGTGTGGTATACGTTATCGAACGGGGAAGAACTGCAGCTCTGTAACCGCTGTTATAAACAGTGACGTCGTTGTAGTCGCCGGCTTGTTGCACTCTTGGGTTCGTTCGTTTCGGTTTCACCGCGAAATTCAGGAGAATTTCATTATTTGTAGTTATCACTAGAGGCAGATTTCCCGTATTTCAATGCAGCAAAGGGTATTTGGGATCAACAATTCCAATTCCTCCGTTTGACTTAACTGCGAAACTCTACTACGGTATTTAAAAAGTTTATTATTTAAGCTTTTTTAATTACCCTTTGAAATGATGTCTTTAACCTTCTTAAGACGTCTGCCGCTACAGGAAAAGCAACTGTAGAAGACAGCGAGCAAATAGCGTTTTTTGCTGAGTGTTAAACAAAATTTGACGCATTCATTGAAACACCTTCTATACAACCGCTAGCTTAAACTGTTCCATCCCTCCTATATTGCCTAAAAGCTTTCTCGTGGGTTTCCGACAACAAACACGTGCGAATGCCTAAAGTGATCTGAAAGGCAACAAAATGGGTGCCTCGGTACTCGTGCTCCTGAAGAGAGCACTGCAGAAAGACAGCTTTAGTACGCATTGTATTTAGATGTACCAGGAGAATAACGAACGCCCCTACACGTCACAAGAGAGCACTAGCACAGCTTTTACAGCTGAGTACCGGCAAGTGAGCCGATATCACATTACAGAAGCAGCGTACCTCGCACAGGTATTCCTGCCACGTGCGTAGCTCACCCATTACGTCGGTTTTTTTTTTTTTTTGGAGGGAAGGGGGTCTTACTAGCGTATAGGGGTGTAGAAACGTGTCAGTATCGGCGCCAAGCACTGAAGCTCTCGACCTTTGAAATTATGGCCTTATACATTAAGTCTAGCAAAACCAATTATAGAGCGACCTGAGCAAAAGATGTCCTCTTTTGATCTGCGCAAAGCCCGCGAGTGCACTAGGGGATTTCCATTCGCGCCGCTGGGATCCCGAAGCGGATTCGCAAACTTGCAGCTCCTGCATTTCCAGCAGCCTGGAAAAGAGAGAGAGATGGAGAAGGTAAACAAGATTTCTAGAATGGAACTAAAAAGTAAAAGGGTGGAAACAATTTGCAGGCTTCGGCATTTGCACTCTCTCAACTTCAGTCGTCATACTCGAGCTCTTTTTTCAGGATCAAAACTAGGAACTTCTTTTTCGCATATATTACACTATGCGGTAAAGGAGACCAATGCGGGACCTGGGTTTCGGGCCAGATCCTCTTAAGGGATAGCCCTGTTTATGTCGGGGAAGATGACGGTGAAAAAATTGATCATCCACTGATGCGCTTTAAAAAAACAACGATCAAAAGCCATGAGAGTAGAAAATGTCGTTGAAAGTCACTAGGTGTACGTTTTCTTTTTTCTTCAATTTATTCATCTCCTTCACTATGCAGGGCAATGCAACGTAAGAACTGCTATGCATGATCACTCGCAGATCATGCAGATATTCTCGAAACGTTTGCGCATGTGCCGTCTCAAAAATTGGTGAAATGTGTGTGATTCAGAACATTTGCAACGGAATTTCAATATGTATGGTGGCAATACTACATCCCCACATGCCCCCATACTGGAATAGCACATCTCCCCATGAAGAAAAACCACATCTCTCCATGAAGAAAAACCACATCTCCATAACACCACAAGCATTACCTCATCCTTATCCCAACCTACTCATCCGAAGTGGTGAAAATATTTGTTCTTACCTTTGCCTAGCAATAACTCCTTTTTAGGCTATCGCCTAGGGCATTAGAAGGTGAAAATGGCCTCTTGGTTGTCAGAAAGACAATTCGAACATATTTCAAGGCGAGTCGGCAACTATGATAACAGGTGTATAAACACGACAGCCTAGGTCTAAAACTCTGTTTCACGCTTTAATATAACACCACTGACTAGTAAGAAACCGCATCGCCTCGAGTGACAGCCTTTTCTGCTCTGCTCCTTTTGAGAAACGAAGAAAGAATAAATGGCCCTCAAGGTGAGAGCGTGCTGTGTGTTTGGTATGAACGACTAATTAATTCGTCTTGAACACTTCGCGTTTCACTCCGAACAGTTTAAACGCAGGCGCTAGCATTTCTCTCAAATTTATCTCACCCACAAATGTTTTATGAATGCGCTGGCTCTGCATTGGCGTAAGCGTCTGCAATGTTCGGTCTCTCCTAATGTTTTAATGAGAGGCTAAGGAAATTCGTTACTAAGGGCGAGCGCTTTTTCCCATGCACTGCTTCTGACAATAATCTCCGAAAACGCTTCTTATGTCACTTCCTGTTGATGTTTTTTTTCTTCTTTTGCTTTTTCTCGTGAATGTTATTGCACTCGCCCCACGTACGCGTTATGCATGTAACGTGTATATGTGAGAATGTTTCCCGCATTAGGCCGTGGTCGAGTTTGTAAATACTGAAATGGCCGCAATCATCCAGCCACCTGCTTAGGGCCGCCTACAGTAGGCTGCTGATGAGGAAAGAAAAAAAAATTATTCACACCTTTTAATATTGACATATATACGTACCATATTCAGGATTCAGTGTGCTTGCTGTGTTTATGCCTATTTTTTCTGTGTTTAGTTCACAACCGCTTTCGGAGGAAAATATCACGGGCAAATAGTAAGACTGGACGATCAAGGACTTGTAATGACATGAATAATTCTAAATGGGGGCTGAGTTTTAACGTGCGCTGTGCGATGCGGCAGGATTATGTAGATTCTATGCACGAAGTAACGCCTCCCGATATTACACGAGACGAGAGAACGGGAAAGCTCAGTACGAAAACCCTTGTCCACGCTCTCACCCTGAATTCAAACTACAGAATTCTTCTTGTTAGTTGTCTGCCATTTCATAACCGTACGAAGCAGCCTATCAAGCATTTCTATGACCTACGCGCACACACGCGCACACTAAAATACATAAAACTAGGCGTTTCGAAGATGTGCACAACTTAACAGTCTGCGTGAGCTTTGAAGAATAAATCTGTTATATAAGTCTCAGTTGGGGCCCTTAATTCGTTCATATTTTAACAACCGTTACAATCTATCTATATCTATCTATCTATCTATCTATCTATCTATCTATCTATCTATCTATCTATCTATCTATCTATCTATCTATCTATCTATCTATCTATCTATCTATCTATCTATCTATCTATCTATCTATCTATCTATCTATCTATCTATCTATCTATCTATCTATCTATCTATCTATCTATCTATCTATCTATCTATCTATATATCTATCTATCTATCTATCTATCTATCTCTCTCTCTATATATATATATATATTGCCTTTCCCAGCACAGTCTATATGGAGCTGATTTTACCGAAACAAATTTTTAACTTTGTTTTTACACAGGTTAGAAGCGATTCATAATAATTTATAATAATGATTGATGGGGCTTCTTTGCCTAAAGAATCACCAAGAAGATTATTTGCGAGTCGCATGAAGCCATAATGGACGGGTGACATTGTTTTCCTCTGCATCCAGAGTTCTTTTGTCAGACGGTGACAAAGTTCCCGATCTGACATTAAGGCTTCAAGACAGGCGCATAGCCAGAAATTTTTTCGGCGGGGAGAGGCGGGTGAGGAAGGAACCACCTTGATTTCGGGAGGGGCAACCCTTGAAATCACCATTTTTGGCCCTTCATGCTATGGCGAAAAAAAAATCGGGGAGGGGAGAGCACTTGACGGGTGTGCCACCCCCTGGCTACACCCCTGCTACAAGCTGCGCAATGCTACGACGAAGCCATGCCAGTATGCCGTAAAGGTGGAGTTCTTGCTGCAGCCCGGCATGGAATGATTTCGTATTAGAAAATAAAATGCTCCCCTTCCTTGAACCTAAGTTAGAGGGGAATGGAAGATTTATTGTGACTTACGAAAGGAGCCCGTTCGAGTGTGTCAAGACTTGCGAGAACCCTTATAAAAATATCGCTGGTTTTGTAACATCACTAAATCACGCCAGAGCCACGTAAGCAGAACGTTGTCGGCGGGGTTCTCATAAAACCAAAACGAAGGTGTTAGCAATATCACTCATTTCTCTCGGCTTTAAATGTGAACCTATTGTTCTGGATGTACTTGGGAAATACACAATCAGCGCGGTGTTTGTTAGTGAAGCAGTAATGAGTTAGTGGAACGTACTCTAGGAAACAAAAATTACAACTTCGGAGACACAGAAGCTGACGTTTGACTGTTTTTGACATTTCAAACAATGTAGCAAGCAGGTTGCCCGTTTCTACTTGGTTTTGTTTTGGTGGGTGCACAAATAATAATGAGATTTAAAAGAAAATTTACGCTGTAGTCCATAGTCATGGTCAATATATTTTTCAACACACTAGTGGAACGTAGTCAGTGCCCGATTGGCATCTGAAAAAAGAAACACAGCACAAATGTTTTGCTTTTGGGTGCTTCCGTAGTCAACTGTTACGAGGAAAGTTAAGATATAGTTTCTTTCAATCATTGACCCTTCTACTGCGTTTAGAAATAAATCGTTCGCCTACTGTTTTCTATGAATGCCTACAAAACTTCCTTGCCGTTCCACTGATTTTGCAATTATAAGCTTTTAGGGACAGCTCATCGATCATACTTGCGCTGAAATATTGATGGCTGGCTATATCAAGAAGGGCCGCGGTTGCAATATATTATATATATATATATATATATATATATATATATATATATATATATATATATATATATATATATATATATATATATATATATCACCTTTGATATACCGGGCAATCATACGCCTACACCGTATGATTTGTATCTCTAACCTTCAATGTTTTACTCTGTTTTTATGTCGTTTTTTGTTGATTTCTCGTTCATAAAATCTTCAAAAAATGTTTTTCTACTACGAGAACCTTTGTATTTGTCGTGCGGACGACGCAAGAGAGTCTCGTCTGGAAATATGCATATACTTCACTTGCAATGCACTTACAATGTATCACTGGTCGTGGAAATGGGAGGTTTTTCGTCCTGCCTTTTTTTTTCTCTGATCGTTGTTTTGTATAGCGAAGAACAAGACATAGTCCTCGCACTTATTTATTTCGTGAACGCAGGTTCTGCCATCATATATTTACATCAGCGTGGGTTATCATCCATTTTTCAAACAAGCATGCGTTCCCGAACATCAAGCTATACGCTCGTCGGTGTAACGGTCCTTCAAAGTGTTGGCTTTGACTGCCGTTCCACTACGCAGGCAGGTGTTTGACGCAAAAACTTCGCTTTCGTAATTCGGAAAATGACTTATAGAGGCTACAATCAAGATCTTTATTAAACTGCACTCTAAAAAAAGTTTTAGTACTTATTAAGTTCAGTTTACTAAGTACTTGTCACATATGTTACTAACCAGTTAGTAAGTGAAGTTAGTAACGGAGAGGCCAGTAACGGTTAATACCTCCGCCGTTATTAACGCAGTTAGTAATAGTCACTGACGTAGGTAGTGACGGTTGCTAGCAAAAAAAGAGTGTACTAGACTCGATCATTTTGCCTCACGATTCACTTGTTTTATAATGATCGTAGTCCCGAGCATCAGCATTTCGATATTTTACAGAGTAATTACGCACGTAATGTCATAAAGGAGAACAGCACACATACACAAGTTCGCGCGAGAAGTACAGTTCCTAAGCGGTTCCAGGAGTATTTATAGCGTTAACTTTGGGGAACGCAGCTAGTGGCGGCGGTCGGCTATGCTGTAGGATGTATAATTTAAGTTAGGCGCCTTTTATTTGTAAAACGTACAGTTTTTACATGAGCGAGGTAACGTAGTGTATAACTTTAATTCAAGCATATTAAGAAAAAAAATTAGTTATGTCTATTTTGCATAATGCCACTTCATGACCTAATATACAAGACATAAGATTGGGTATTATGCTTACATATATTGCCTCAATGAACCAAAATGCATCCCCGTCCTACTAACTAGGTTGTTACACGCTCGTAGTAATAACCTCTAAGGTTTGTTTAACAAGTTCATTATTACGTACATGACAAAAAGTTTCTAACATAGTAACCATTGCAACCTACAAGCGTTTGCTAACGTAGGTAGTGAAACGGTCTTAAAAGATTAGCCCAAGGAGGTTAATGATTGATATGTGGGGTTTAACGTCCCAAAACCACCATATGAATATGAGAGACGCCGTAGTAGAGGGCTCCGGAAATTTCGACCACCTGGGGTTCTTTAACGTGCACCCAAATCTGAGCACACGGGCCTACAACATTTCCGCCTCCATCGGAAATGCAGCCGCCGCAGCCGGGATTCGAACCCGTGACCTGCGGGTCAGTAGCCGAGTACCTTAGCCACTAGACCACCGCGGCGGGGCAGCCCAAGGAGGTTAGTAACAGCTGCTGTTACTAACATTTCGCTGGTGGTTACAAGCTTTTTACAAAGTTTCTTTAAGAGTGTGTCTCGTGGTTGTGACGGTGAATAGGCAGGCATTCGGGCTGCTAAAGACGAAACGCCTTATTTGGTATCCTGTTGGCCTTTTGGTGCAACATGTTCATAAAGTTAGGCGCGGCGCTGAATTGTGAAAGAATGGAACAGGGTGAACAGACGAAAGGAAGAAGCAAGAAAAAAGCACTTTTGTGTGTTTTTCCTGTCCGCGCCTCATCAATTCAGTGCCGCGTTTCAGCTTCATGAGCTTTATTGTGTGCAGTTGCGCCCAGAATAATAAGTAAAAGTAAAGTAGTTCATGCTGTACTCTAATAACCCCATCGGCGGTCATCAGGTGTCGGTAATATGACCAGCGCTAAGGCGGGTCAGCGTTGATAAATGCGGCATCGGATGTTCCATCGCTGTTGTTTGTCGCCTCTTTGGTGGCCGACATTGTTGATGCCTGTGTCAGGGTGGGAGGGGAGGCTTCATCGCCCGAAGAGGGTGGTATATACGTGGAGTGCGTGTTTTCTCGATAAGCATAAGGGACGCCTCATAAACTTGGCGTGTTCTTGATGCGTACTGCTCGTTTAGAGAATTAGCAGTGGCCATGGGAAAATGGCTTCGATCCCTGTGAACGCCCATATTCTCTTTGAACTAACGTTTTGTTGAGTAGCTCGAGATGATATCCAATAGATTGAGCTGCAATAGTCCTACCTGAATAAAGAGAACAATTTCTGCGATGACTGTCTCTCTCCTGCACGTTCAAGGATACCAGCCCTGCGTGCTTTTCTCGAGTATGTGACTTCCGCGTACCTCGCCACCCTATAATATAAACGAACTGTTTCGGGCTTCCGTGTGCGCTGAGAAGACATTGTCTCTACATGGTATCCTATCATTGTCCCTAGTTTCTTTCCCTCTTCCTTTCGTCCTAAATTTTTCCTTCACTATCCCTGGTGACGCTGAACCGTGTCTCTACGTGGAGAGGCAGAGAATAGGAAAATTTTAGTTGTTTCTACAATGCAAAACAAATCAGTCTGTCTCTCTCCCTTAAACGAAACGGTGATTGTTTTCCTGAATGCATATACAGTGATCGTGATTGAGTGAACCAACGAATTTTTAGTGTAACTGTCACAATGCCGTTTAACACCCCGGGTTGTTTACAGATGTGCGACACAATGCTTAGGAATGACCTGCGCTGACTTGTGAACAAAGGAGGATGCAGGGGCGTAAGATAAAGAATTTCAGCTATTCATGGTCTCACCTTGCGAATGTTCATGTGAAAAGGCGTGGATGAATGTCTTAACGCTTATTTTAGCATCAGGCTCTACCACACAACTAATGTCACAGTGAATATAGTGTGGACCCACAACAAACATAGTTCACCTGTGTTGCGCAATATTGTTCGAGGAGTAAGCCTAATCAGTGGCGTCAAAGATGACAGCTAGGGCAGCAAGAAAGAGGATGCAACTTGCACGCTACACCAACATACATATTCGAACAGAAGCAAGCACACGCGAGACATATACACAAAACATCTTCTAAGACCAGTTCGAGGAAACGTCGAGCTAACGCTATGGGTTATGACTTGGCGATCGTGGCCGTTGTGCTGGTCTTGTACGAGAAGGAGAAGGCTGGTTGTCGCAGGTACTGCGTTCGAATGCGTGCCGTTTACGAAGTCCTCTCAGAAAGCCTTGCTGTTCGGAACTTTTTGTTCGCATTGCCATGTCAATTTGTGCGTTGAGGCAACTTGTGACAGCATTGCTCTCAGTCTGAGAATGGCACAAAGCACCGTTAGAAAATGTCGTATCTTCATCACTTGTATTTCGCACATCATTCTCATAGTGAGATTGTGGTGGACGCTGATGGTTCCACTGTATGTTCGTACGGTAGCTCAGGTACATCAATCCTAGTAGAAGAACTGCCAGGTGGCTGCTCGTGCTCACTTATGAGCATCTCAGGAGACATGAGTCCGCTTAAAATTGACATATCCAGACAAACATACAGAAAACTTGTGCAAATTGGGCCACTAAGGACCATCAATACTGAAACACATGTGCGAATGTCGTACAGTTACCAGAATGATGGCACTTACTCCGGAGACCCTGCAGTCGAGGTGGGCCATCTCTATCCGCAGCTCAGACTTCAGCAACCAAACGTGGGCAGTCCGGCGAGCTCGCCAGGTGGTGTTGAGGCTAGGCCTTGACGTTCCCCTGTGGAAGACATGAGTCCGGGTCGCGTTAAACCTTGCTGGACGTTCAATCAAGTTGTATGCATCCATAATATTACAGAAATGCAGCTCATGCATAAATAATATTTAGGAGACAATAAATTGTGTTTCACTAGACGACAGGTCTGCACATTTCTACATGCTTATGGCGGCAGCCTGATATGTTGGCCAAATGACAGAAAATTTACAGTGGTTGAAGTTTAAAGACAACAGTGAATATCCATAATACATTTCCTGTAAGTATTGCATACTGAATATTATCCAGCACACCACGAAAACAACTCTGCGCAAAAATAAACTCTGCTTTTGCATACGAGTGCCTAAATAATGGATTCATGAGTTTATAAATCTTTCGCTCTTGAATACTCGCCTTAAATTGTTGGACCGAGGCCTACCAGCAACTTCTGCTGTATCACTACGCAAACAGAATCCTTGCGCGCATATTTCTTGCGGTGCGATGACGTTTCTTCATTAACTGCAATTGAGAACTTTTTGACAACCTCGTATTCTGCACCAAAAGTCAGCTTCCTCACTCGCAGCATATTGAAATTCCTTACGAAATAAACGTGAAGATCTTGTTTTTGTTTTTGTGGTTCTAGTAGAAAAAGTTAACGCAATATTTCGGTATCTATGCTGTCCGCATATATGCTACACAGATTCAATAGTTCTGACAATGACGGCTCATGAAGAAAGTATTCCTTTCGACTGCTGTGAATAAACGAAACAATTTTTTGTGTTAAAAAAAAACAGCTGTGTGTTAGGGCTCGTTTATACCTAATTTCTGTGTCTCTCCGCGTAGGTGAGCGCTACAAAAATTTTCTTTGTGCTTTCTGTGTGAACGTTACAAAAATTTTTCAACACGAATTGATGCCAACTTCTCCCGCTATTAGTTTTTTTGCAGTTTGAAGGTTATTCCGCGAGCATCGACCGGCTGAGGGTTCAAGGGGCCTATAGCGTTACATTTTGAAATTTGGAAAGTTAAAATTAGGCATTCTTCTCGCCTTCGTTAGCGGCTCCATGCTACACCAATCGTCTCTACCCCGAGCTGTACAACTTTTGTCTCTATTTTTGATCTTTTTTTATTTGTAGCAATAGAGCGTATTCGTCATGGGCTCTTGGTTTTGCGGACAATAACAAAATTGCTCGCTAAGTTCTGGTAAAGCTGGAGTCTGACACTTTTTCGTTTGATAGGCTTGCTAAGTCTATAATTATAAATAGCTTTGTTATGAATAAAGAAATAAAATGAAACGGTTTGGCCTGATGAGCTTCGGCCATAAAAGTTTTAATGTTGTTAAATAGTGTTAAATAATGAGCTTCGACATAAAAGTTTTAATATTGTTAAATAGCATTTAACAATATTATTTAGAGCACCGTTTCCTCGATAACTTTTTCGGCCGTGGTAGTGTCAAATGACATCTCCACACAACATTTCCCCTAGCACCTCGAAAAGGAAACCAAGACGGCCCATTCTTTGGGGCATAGTTCTTCAATCATCCCCATTGCGATTAACATTAAAAGTGTGCCATGTTTCCAGAGCTGGAGGCCTCAAAGAAGAAGCTTGACCGAAGCCTTGGCACGTTAACTGAGACGGGTAAGCTCCATTTTGGGGACAATGTACCACATCGCTGTTTCGATGAGCATCACTCCGACATATAAGGCGTTGTTTAACATTATGTGTACTCTAGTGAGTTGCAGGATTGAAGAAGCCATTTTTTGCATTTTACAACCACCGATTCCTGACGAGCTAACTTGACGTTATGTTTATGAATCTATATATACTTGCATCATTGGCTCAATTTTTTTCATATCTGGTTTTCTGATGTTCCAACTGTTAACACAACACGCACATAAGAAGTCTCTCTCCGACCAAAGTAAGAGATCTTGGGCGGAAGAAGTTAATATGAACAGACTCGAGAAGGACATACACTTGGGCCCCAGCAGCCTCAAATTGGTCTCATTTTTCGTCGACGTGACTCGAAATTCTATTGGGGCTGGTTAGCGTGCAGGTAAAGGTTTCCGCCAGTTCCAATAAACAACACTAACTTTTATACGATGAGATAGATGCTGTCCCGAGTCTCGATGTTTTAGGCCTCCAGCGATTTACCATACCCGCACGTTTCCCTTTCCGTAGAGACAATTGGATCTCGCTCGCAATGAGACAAAAGGTGCATGGCAGGAAGGGTAGTGAGAGAGAATGTAGTAAGAAGTGCCACGAGGAACATATCGCACAACGGAATGACCGTTGCATGCAATGGCAGTGTTTTTTTTCTTTTGTCAGGGAATGTAAAAGCGAAGGGAGAAGGAGTCACTTATCCTACCCGGTTTCCTAATGGTCGTACCTGGATGGACTCTGGCAGTCCCTTTGTCTCTGCAGCAAAGTACCGAACTTCGTTGTGCATAGCTGTCACCTGACATACATCCGGTAGCGGCACAGTGAGTGGCTTAGCGTTTTCTTCGGCGAACTACTACCGCCGCCATGGTCTTGCCAAATAGCTGGCTTACAAAATATCGCTCATGTGCATGACTGGCGCTTCAGCGTGTTCCAGATGACCTGGTTCTCCAATTTCTTGCCTATCTTCTGACTTACTAAAACAACAAATGCTGCCTAAACATGCTTGTGTCACCTAATGAACGCTTCATTGCAATAGCAATTGAATGAACCGCCAAAACGTGATTTCACCGTCACCATTGCGCTCGCCACCGGCGTCAAGTCACGTATAAAGTGTACGAATAGAAAGTTGCAGTCTAGCGCGTGGCGGCCTTGCGCACACAACGGGCTTGAAAAAGCAAGACTGCAAATGCGCTGCACAAGACGAGATGCGTGCGTTCGCGCGCAAAAGGTGCGCGTTAGACCTCGACGCGTACGTTGCGCCCACTACGGGCGTTGCGTACCTTACCGGCGGCTGTCTCGCGAGATCTCGACGGCTGCTAGTGTTGACGGCATGGCTGCTGCGAAAAAATGCCACGTCCATTGGATACTACAGTTCATATCTTCGCCTATTGATTGTGCAGAGCAGCACTCAAGTTCAAGGCTGTTTACGCCAAAGCGCACTTTACGTTTTGGATGTTGCGTACTATAAAACAACGCTGTGCATGACAGCCTCAGGCATTACGAGCCCAACGTTCCACGCCTCATGTTCCTTAGGCGTTGCCCGCGCTGAACTAAAACTGTCCTTCTACACGCTGGTAATAACGCGCGAGCAGGGTTGATGATTGCGGCTGAAGCAGAGACCAACAAGCAGGTCCACCTGTGTCGCAGCGAGGCGCATGCGATTAAAGCGGATGTCGAACGCTCCACCAGAACGTAAACACCTGCCCGTCCTGAGGTGGTGGTGGTGGTGAAAACATTTAATAACCATTAAATGGTTACAGAGAGGTGATTGGGTTGGGGCCTTATTGGCCTCCTACCCTCACAGCACTAGGTGGAACCCCTATTCCGGGGCTTTATTGGCAAGCAACGCCGCCCGCGCACGTTGAACCAGAGCTTCTTGGGTCTTCAGGTCTTGACAGCCGAGCAGGGCCGCCTCCCAGTCCTCTCTCGTGGGATTGGGGTTGGGGGGGATAGATGGATTAGACTGGCACGCCCAGACGATGTGAAAGGTGTCAGCCACCTCACCACAGAACTGGCACGTGCCATCAAAGGATGAATTGAAATGTTTTAGCACCGCCGGGCACAGTACAGTATTGGTAAACAGTTTTAAAAGGAGGCGCTCGTCAGCGCGATGCAGTCCCTTACAAGGGTCTGGATAGCGCAGGTGCTCCTCCTTGTAGTAATTGGTAATATCTTTGAATGAAAGGGCCGAATTGTCTGATTGCGAGTAGGCTTCCAAAGACAGGGAGATAGCCCGGGAAGAGAGTGCGCGGGTGGCCTGATCGGCCTGTTCGTTACCCCTGAGTCCTTGGTGACCGGGTGCCCAAACCAGATTTCGCGGAGTTGGATTAACGTATCGGCAGCTAGGTTCCAGTATGCGCTGAGCAAGCGGTGAAGCCCACCCTAGCTGATAGTTCCGACAGGCCCCTCGTGAGTCGGTGATGATATGTTTAGAAGAGGGATAGGTGAGAGCCAGAGCGATGGCAACCTCCTCCGCGTGTGTTGCGCTGTAGGCTTTGAAAGTGAGCCCGTTTACGGTGTTTGCGTTGTGTATGACTGCGGCAGTATACCACCCCCCATGGTGCGGGCCGGCAACGTCCACGTAGCACACGTGTTCCTCTTGACCAAAGTGTCGCTGCAACGCTTCCGCGTGCGCCTGGCGGCGACCACTGTGGTTTTCTTTGGACATGTTGCGGGGAAGGGGTCGGACCCGGAGGGCGCGTCTCCAAGGTTCTGGCACTCTCACCCTTTCCTCAATATAGTAATCGTGTTTGATGTGTATTCGGTCCAGGAGGCGGCGACCGGAATGGGTCTGTGCAAGGCGCGTGTATTGGTTAACGAGGTGGGCTTCTCGAAGTTCCCGGTAGGTATTCACCACGCCTAGGGCCAGAAGTCTCTGGTTGGACGTGGTGATAGGGAGGTCGAGAGCCCGCTTGATAACTTTACGGTGGATGACCTCGAGTTGATCATCCTCGTGTTTGCGTAGGTGCAAGTAGGGAGTCGAGTAGAGTATTCTACTCGTTACGAAAGCATGGGCAAGCCGCATTGCATCCCTGCTTCGTAATCCGCCCCGCTTGTTGGAGACCCGGCGGACCATACGGCCCACCTGGTCTCCCACCGTGCGAAGTTTGGCTATTGTGGTGTCGGCCTTGCGTTGGTGGTGTATGAAGAGGCCAAGGACGCGGATCTCCTTGGCCTCACGGATCGGTCCCGAGGGAAGACTGATATGGAGCTGAGTTGTGTCCTGAGGGGAGGGACGTACGTGCACAAATTCTGACTTAGCCGGGGCACACTGGAGTCCGCAGTAGGTTGCGTAGTCGTCGACTACAGTCGCTGCTGCTTGCAGGCATGACTCCATGTGACCCAGGTTACCTTGCGTGGCCCAGATCGTGATATCATCCGCGTAAAGAGCGTGATGTATCCCTGGTAAAGAAGCCAATTTGGGGGGAAGATGAAGCATGGCTATATTAAATAGGAGAGGAGAGAGGACCGCGCCTTGAGGAGTTCCCCTCGAGCCGATGACGTAAGGCCCATGTTCCTCATCTTGTATGCGTATGTAGGCTCGACGGTCTGTAAGAAACTGTCTAACATAATTGAATGTTTTATAACCACAGTTGGTCTGACTGAGGTGGTCAAGGATTACCTCATGCTTCACGTTGTCGAATGCTCCTTTAAGATCCAAGGCCAGGACTACCTTGTCATTGTGGGGGCATTCAACAGGATCTAATATGTCATGGTGGAGCTGTAGAAGTATATCCTGGGCTGACTTCTGAGGGCGGAATCCAAACATGGTGTCCGCAAAAGTGTGCTGTGTTTCTAGAAACTCGGAGAGTCTGTCGCGCACCATCGTTTCCATCAGCTTGCCGACACAAGACGTGAGGGAGATGGGGCGAAGGTTCTCCACGTCAATAGGTTTACCTGCCTTCGGGATGAAGGTCACGAGAGCTGATTTCCATTCAAGAGGGAGAGGAGTTTCCCCGTCCCAAATGCTATTGATGTATTTGAGGAGCGTGGCGTAGGCTGCGTCGGGAAGATTGGCCAACAGTTTGACCGTAACCTGGTCACGCCCTGGTGCAGTGCCACGCTTCATCTTGCGTAAGCCCGCCTGGAGGTCGTGGAGCTGGAACGGGGTGTCCAACTGCGTGTTCTTTTTGCCTGCGTAGGAGTATGCGGCCGTCCGGGGGTCCTTGGTGGTGCACAGGTATCGGTCCCTGAGCGTGTTTGCCAGCTGTGTTGTCGTTCCTGTAAAGTTGTGCATGACCTTATGTAAGTGACGTTGAGTTTCCGTGCGTGTTTGTGTTGGATCGATGAGAGCGCGAAACAGGCGCCACGTGTTGCGACCAGATATCTGGCGTGCAGCCGTGTTGCACCTGTCCACCCAGTTAGTGTCGGTTAGCTGAGCAGCATATTCCGCAGCTTGCTCCGTGAGTTCTAGGATGCGTTTCTTGAGGCGTCTGTTATGTTTCTGTTTTTTCCATCGTTTGGTGAGGCTGCGGCGGGCCTGCCAAAGATGGAGGAGGTGGTTGTCTACGTCCATTTGAGTTTCCGTGAGCTGTATCAGCTGTTCGTGTTGTTTCAGTGTAGACGTCAGTGATTTAGACCAGGTGTCGTATCCCGACTGGAGAGGGTCTACAATAGGTAGAGTGGTGCGGAAAGTTGTCCAGTCTGGGATACGAGCTTGTGTAAGTGGGCGTTTTAAGGGACGCATGTACACAGTTGTGTTTAATACACAATGATCACTACCGAGAGTGTCCTGTGTGTTCAGCCAGTCGGCATGGCGTATGTTGCGTGTAATTGTGAGGTCCGGGCAAGTATCTCGTTGAACAGAGTTGCCTACACGTGTTGGGCTGGCGGGATCAGTGTGGAGGGTGAGTCCAAGTGTAGAAAGAAGTTCCGCAAGCTTCCTTCCACGCGTGTCCTCTCGTGGGTAACCCCATAACCTGCTTGGGGCATTGAAGTCGCCGACGATCAGGAGGGGGTCTCGTCCTGCCACCTGCATAGCTTGTGTGAAAGTTTCGCTGAACGTGACGTTCTTAAGCTTTGGGGGACAGTAAATGTTTAAAATATGAACAGGTGGGTCAGATCGCCTTATAGGCAGCACCGACACCATTGTGTATGGGAAAGGCGGTGTTGTGGGGAGTGTGACTTCCTGGGCGGTATATTGCTTGTGAACAAGTATACATGTCTCCGGGTTGTGTTGAAATGTAGTGTAATTTGTGAGTTTGACGTCCGAGCCGGGTTCCTGAAGGGCAACCACGGCAACAAGGAACTCAAAGGTCTCAAGATAGAGGCGGAAATGAGCCCGCTTCTTGTGGTTCTTGAGACCTCTGCAGTTCCACTGTGTTAGTAACAACGGCTGAGTTGCTCTGGCTCGCGACCTAGGGTTGGAGGCCATGTTCGGAGATAGAGGGTGGGGTTGTGTTGTTAAGATTACTCAGTTCACCAGCACCCTGTGCTGACGTACTGGAGTCTTCAGAAAAGTCCGACTCATCTGGAGTCACTCTGTTAAATTTTGAGGGGCGATTAACGTCCCTAATTGGCCCTACGCGCTTGAGGACGCGTGGATTGTCTTGTATCCACTTTTGGATAATGTGAGTTACTGTTTGTGTCACCTGTGCGATGACAGTCTCCATATGACGCGCGATGGTGTCGTGGATAATTTTGGGGAGGTCGGCCAATTGTGTTTCTATGGCATTCACCTGGGTCTCCAGGGCCGCGACGCGACTCTCTACAGTAGTAGGAATCTCCCTGTCTGTTATATTTTCCTCTTCGTCGCTCAACGAGGGTTTAGTAGTGAGATTGGTTTTGAGCGAGTCAAGTTCGCTGGCTAGTTTTTCATTCTGAGATCGCAAAAGGGCGAGCTCATGCCTGAGTTTTTGTGTTTCGGTAGTGCTTGTGGCAGAAGGAGGTGGAGAGGAGAGAGAGGAGGGAGAGGAGGCGACCTCCACCCAACTGCCCACCTTGGGTTGGTTGCGTGCAGCGTTGCCAGATGGAGCGCCGAGAGCTGGAGATTCCGCCGCGCCAGGTGGTAGCGTTGCCGTTGCTGCTTTGCCAGGAATTGGCACTTTGCCAGTTGACCGGTGCTTTGGTTTTGTTGGGGTCCCCGATGTCCTGGACCCTGGTTGCTGAAGCCTGATGAATTTTTCAGTGCATTCGCGGGAGCTGGTGAGGTGCGGACCCCCGCAAACTATGCACGTTGGGTTGCATTCGTGGGGGGCCATCCCCTCAGGACCAGCGCCCACGTTTTGGCCACAAAGGCTGCATCTTTCGGTGACCGGGTTGGGACAGATATCCGCCCGGTGCCCCAGTGCACCACAGCGGTAGCACGCTGGCACTGTCTTCTTGTACTCCCTGACGGGAGTCAGGTCTGCGTTATAGTGGACGAAACGCGGAACCTTCCTTCCCGCGAAAGTCAACACACCCGTCCTGAGCGAGCGTGAAAAAAAAAATCGCAGCGTATGCATCAAGTGAATGATGATCAGTAGGGTGAAGCTTCATAGGGTTTTATCGGTGAACCGTGAATCGCCAGTTCGTTCCTCTGTCTGTCTGTCTGTCTGTCTGTCTGTCTGTCTGTCTGTCTGTCTGTCTGTCTGTCCGTCCGTCCGCCCGTCCGTCCGTGTGTCCGTCCGTCCGTCCTTCTGTCCATCGGTCCATCTGTATGTCCGTCTGTATGGATGTCTGTCCGTCCGTCCAACCATCCTTCCATCTAGTGAACACTCCTAGTACCACCATCTCGCATCTTTTCACCATATATTCATCATATAGAAGTACCGCGATCCAACCGACCTTCCAAGAAAGTGAAAGATAGGTGGTTACCTACTACTACTACATCGAGAACGTGCGACCCATGGCTTAAAGTGCTTCGCATCTAAAAACGCAAGGGTGGGGTCTCTGGAGCAGATGCTTGAACCTTTGGATTTACGAGTGTTTGCATCGCTGGTGCGCGCGTGGAGGTAAAACTATATACCTCGTTTTTTCCGGCGTTTTTTTGGTGTTTCTTACGCCGGCGTCACTTGGCGTCGACGCTACAGAAGCCGAAACCGCCACTGCTGTACGATCTAGCTCCTGCAGTGTAGGCGTAGACACCGGAAGAGAGTGGACGGATGGAGAACTAGTTAGCCCACAGCTGTCAGCAACTTCCGCTACGCAAGAGCATCACCGCTGCTGCCAAAATGGCTTCCGCCGGCCTCGGATCTATTAAGTCGTCGCCACGCTCTGTGCGAAACGAAAGTTCTCATCTGATGTTTGTTTTAAATGCGAAGCATTACTTAGCGAACTTCGGCGACTTCAAGCGTATCTATCTATCTATCTATCTATCTATCTATCTATCTATCTATCTATCTATCTATCTATCTATCTATCTATCTATCTATCTATCAATCAATCAATCAATCAATCAATCAATCAATCAATCAATCAATCTAGCCGCCTACGATTTTTAGCTCTCCTGGCCTTCTCGATGATGGTATAGATACCAAACATGGCATGGCATAACGTTACAGTATGAAGAACATATTTGACTAGTCAAAGCATGAAAATCGTGACATCTACGTCATGAATGTCATGATTTACATCTCATGGTCCTGCAGCTCTTGCGGTGGGTTCGTTCATAAGGCATGTGGCAAAACTGGTATGGTATGGCATGATTGCATGGCGAACACAAGCGACAGATCCTAACATGAAAATCATGACATGTGTGTCATGTACAACTTGACTACATGCCAAGCTCATGTTTCGTTAGTGTTACATATACCACATTTGGTATTACACTACGTGAATGGATAAAGAAGGTATGTGACTGGTGCAAACATGAAAATCATGAGATTCGTGTCATGTAACTACATGACATGCCACACTCACGATGCGCTGGAGGGTCATTTCGCGAGTTTCTCTTATACCAAATTTGGTATTACGGGACGTAAATGGATGGCGAAGGTATGATACTGGTGCAAAAATTATAAACATGAGATGTGTGTCATGTAACAACATGACGAAATGCTACGCTCATGAAGCACTCATGGCCGTTTGGCTAACTTCACATGTACCAAACTCGGTATTACGTGACGTGAATGGCCGACATGGTTAAAGGACACATCCAAACATGATAACCACGACATTCGTGTCGCGTAACAACATGACTACATGTCACTCTGATGCGCTCGTGGTCCTTTCCCTAGCTTCACGTATGCCAAATTTGGTATTAGTGACGCCAATAGATGACGGTATGTGACTGGTGTAAACATGATAATCATGAGATGCGTGAAAAGTGAGAACATGATACTACATGATACAGTCAAGGCGCCAATACATTTCGACGTGACGCGGTGCGCGTGCTCGCCGGCGTTCATTTCGATGCGTCACGCCGGCCTTGCCGCGCCAGGCGCCGGTCCTGCCATATACTCACAGGCGTGCGAAGCGCTGCGTTGCTTTGACGCATGCGCGTTTAAGCGCGTTCAGCGTCCCTCCGTCACGAAAATAGGGAGACGCAGTGTCGTCAGGATAACGCAACAGCGCGAAATGCAGCATGTCGCATTTAGCACCGGTTGCTGTCGGGCCGCGCTGATGGACGCTGGTCGCGCCTAGCGTCAGACTACAAAGTGCTCACGTTTTGCTAACGTAGCGTCGATGTGCTCAGCGTGCGCGCGCGTCAACGTTACATTGAAGTTTAATGGGCCCTTCATGATGTTCTCACGGCTCCCCATGTATAAAATTTGGTGTTATGTGAAGTCAATGGATGACGAAATATGTGATTGGTGCAAACATGATAATCCTGACTCGCGTGCCATGTAAGAACATGACAAGATACCACGCTCATAGCGTGCTCGCGGCCGTTTCGCTAACTCCGCACATACTAAATTTGGTATCACGGGACGTGAATAGATGACGAAGGTAAACGACACATCTAAACATAATAATTATGACAGGGCATTCATGTACGGCATCATTTACCTTCACCTCGTAGCGTTGTGCTGATTTTAAAGTGACATATCAACATTTCTCATTCGTGCTTCGTATATCATCAATTCCCACTGTACATGGGATCTGCCAGTTTTTGAGCTCTCCAGGCTGTTTATTTATTGGTATCAACACCAAACTTTGTATGGCATAACATGAGTGTATGACAAGCATAACTGACTAGTTAGAGCATGACTATCATGATATGTATGTCAGGAATGTCATGATTTACATTTCATGGTCTTGCTGCTGTTGCGGTGGTTTCGTTCACATGCGATGTTGCAAAACGGGTATGGTATGACTTGATTGCTTGGCGAACACAAGCGACAGACCCTGAGATGAAAATGATGACATGCGTGTCATGTAACAACATGAATACATGCCACGCTCATGAAGCGCTCGAGGTCGTTTCTCTAGCTTCGCACTTACCCAATTTGGTATTACCGTACGTCAATGGATGATGAAAGTATGTGACTGGTGCAAACATGATAATCATGAGATGCGTGTAATGTAACAGCATGGCTACATGCCACGCTTATTATGCGTTGGTGGTATTTTCGCTAGTTTCACTTATACCAATTTTGGTATTACGAGACGTCAATGAACGATGAAGGTACGATACAGGTGCAAACATGATAAACATGAGATGTGTGTCATGTAACAACATGACTACATGCTACGCTCATGATGTGCTCACCGCTGTTTCGCTTGCTTCACATGTACCAAACTCGGTATTACGTGA
This sequence comes from Rhipicephalus microplus, assembly GCF_043290135.1. Classification (NCBI taxonomy): domain Eukaryota; kingdom Metazoa; phylum Arthropoda; class Arachnida; order Ixodida; family Ixodidae; genus Rhipicephalus; species Rhipicephalus microplus. The sequence goes on along the minus strand of NC_134701.1, from coordinate 165,981,196 downwards.
CGCGAATGGACGGCATAGGTGAATGACACATCCAAACGTGATAGTCGCAACATGCGTGTCACGTAACAACATCACTACATGCCACACTCATGATGCGCTCGCGGCCGTTTCGCTAGCTCCACATATGCCAAATTTTGTTTTACAGGACGTGAATTAATGACGTAGGTATATGACTGGTGCAAACACTATAATTATGATTGATTGATTTATATGTGGGGTTTAATGTCCCAAAACCACCATATGAATCTGAGAGACGCCGTAGTGAAGGGCTCCGGAAATTTCTACTACTGGGGTTCTTTAACGTGAACCCAAATCTGAGCACACGGGCCTACAACATTTCCACCTCCATCGGAAATGCAGCCGCCGCAGCCGGGATTCGAAGCCGCGACCTGCGGGTTGGCAGCCGAGTACCTTAGCCACTAGACTACCGCGGCGGGGCGCGATAATTATGAGACGCATGTCATGTAACACGACTACATGCCGCACTCATGATGTGCTCATGGCCGTTTCGCCAGCTTCACATGTACCAAATTCGGTATTACGCGACGCTTACGAAGGACATATGCAAATGACACGTCGAAGTATGATGTTGATGACATGCATGTCATGCAACAACATGACTACATGTCACACTCATGATGTGCTCACGGCCGTTTCACGTGATTCATATATGCCAAATTTTGTATTACGTCAAGTGAATGGATGGCGAAGGTATGTTACTGGGCCGAACATGATAATCATGACATGCGTGTCATGTAACAACCTGACTACGTACCACACTCGCGACGCACTCGCGACCGTATCGAATGCTTTACATATGCGAAATTTTGTATTACGTCAAGTGAGTGGTTGGCGAAGATATGTGACTGATGTGAACATAATAATCATGAGGTGTGTGTCTTGTAAGAACATGACTACGTGCTGCACTCAGGGCGGCAAAACACTTCGACGTGACCCGGCGCGCACGTGCGCCAGCGTTCGTTTTGTCGCGCCACGCCGGCGATGCCACGCCAGGCGCCGATCTGCCTGGCATATACTCGCAGGCGCACGCCGCGCTGCGCTCCTTTGACGCATGCGCGTTTGAGCGCGCGCGGCGTCCTTCAGTCACGAAGCTAAGCAGACGCGGTGTTGTCTAGGTATCGTCGTCGACGCGAAATGCAGCATGCCGCATTTCGCACCGGTTGCCGCCGGGCCTCGCCAACAGACGCTGTTCGCGCCTGGCGTCAGATAAAGAGCTCGCGTTTTGCTAGCGTAGCGGCGCTGCGCTCAGCAGGCGTTCGCGTCCACGTTACGTACGCTCACCGCCGTTTCGCTACATTTATATACCAAGGTTGGTATCACGGGACGTATTCTACGCTCATAGCGTGCTCGCGGCCGTTTCGCTTGCTGCGCATATACCAAATTTGTATCAAGTGACGTGAATAGATGACGAAGGTAAATGAAACAACCGAATGTGCTAATCATGACATGAAAGTCATGTACGGCATAATTTACCTCCACCTCGTACTGTTGTGCGGATTTTAAAGTGACGTATCAACCTTCCTGTCGTGCCGTCTTCAAGACTATATAGGCGAATTCGAGACCGTACTATTCTATGGTCACTGCATCGTACCTTGCCAACCACTTTCACATCCTGAACGAAGTCTTCCTGCGCACTCATTATAAAGGCAACCTCTTTTCTCCCCTTCATGCCTTCCCCAGTGCAGGGTAGCAAACCGGATGTGCGTCTGGTTAACCTCCCTGCCTTTCTTTGCATCTTCATCTCTCTCTTTCTCTCTCTCATTATAAAGGCTATTTAGTTCTTATTTTCGCCATTAGGGCTCCTCCATGTCCACTTACGGTTTACTCGTTTTCGGTAGAAGGTATTCAAAATCCGTAAATTATTGCGTTATTAGAAACTTATACGCAAGAAGTCAATCAATAAGCTAGCACTTAGTGGGAAAGCACGGGAATTCAGAGTCTCGCTTCAGAACAGGTACTCAGCTCTTATTGAGGAAACCAACCTTGGCATAAATACAATGAATGATAGTCTGACGAGTACCATTACGGAGTGTGAAGTGGAAGTCGGAGGCACGGTAGTTAGACAGTACACTGGCAAGCTTTCCCAGGAAACGAAGAATCTCATTAAGAAGCGTCAAATCATGAAAGTCTCAAGTACAACAAACTTGTACAACAGTCTCAAGTACAACAGAACTGACAGAGCTTTCGAAATTGATTAATAAGCGTAAGGTATCCGATGTAACAAGTTGTAACATGCAGAGAATTGAACATGCTCTGAGAAACGGAGAGAGCGTCAAAGCAGTGAAGAGGAAACTTGGGATAGGCAAAAATCTGATGTATGTACTAAGGGACAAAAAAGGAAAAACAACTACCTATATGGATAGGATAGTTAAAAGAGCGGAGGAGTTTTACAGAGATCTGTACAGTAGCCGGGACAACCACGACCTTAATAGTATAAGAACTAGCAGTAACCCAGATGGCATCCCACAAGTAATGAGAGAAGAAGTAAGACCAGCAATGAAGAGCATGTAAAGAGGCAGACCTGCGGGTGAAGATCAGGTAACATCAGATCTGCTGAAAGATGGAAGACAGCTTGTGTTAGAAAAACTAGCCACCTTGTTTGCGAGGTGTCTCCTGACGGGAAGAGTACCAGAGTCTTGAAAGAATGCTAACATAATCTTAAGACATAAGAAAGGAGATGACAAGGACTTGAATAATTACAGGCCGATCAGCTTGATCTCTGTAGTATACAAGCTATTCACAAAGGTAATTGCTAACAGAGTTGAGAAAACATTGGAATTCAATCAACCAAAGGAACAAGCAGGATATCGAACAGGCTACTCAACAATCGACCAAATTCATACTAACAGTCAGGTAATAGAAAAATGCTCAGAATACATCCAACCACTATACATAGCCTTGATTGATTACGAGAAGGCGTTTGATTCAGTCGAAATACCAGCCGTCATGTAGACACTGCGGAATCAGGGTGTGGATGAAGTATATATAAAAACATTCTGGAAAAATTCTACAGCGGATCAACTGCTGCCATAGTGCTTCATAAAGAAAGCAACAGAATACCAATCAAGAAGGGTGTAAGGCAGGGGGACACAATCTCCCCAATGCTATTTACCGCGTGCTTGCAGGAGGTTTTCAGAAGCCTAGAATGGGAACAGTTAGGGATAAGAGTTAATGGAGAATACCTTAGTAACCTGCGCTTCGCCGATGACATTGCATTTCTGAGTATCTCAGGGGACGAATTGCAACTCATGATTACGGAGTTAGACAAGGAGAGCGGAAAAGTGGGTCTCAAAATTAATTTACAGAAAGCGAAAGTAATGTACAACAGCCTCGGAAGAGAGTGCGCTTCGAAATAGGGCACTTCAATTTGTAAAAGACAATGTCTACTCATTGCAGGTAATAACCACGGAGTACCGCGGTAATAACCGCGGTAATAACCGCGGAGCACATTTGACAAGCACTCTCAAATTATTACAGGTAGATTGTCAGTATCCCTCATGAGAAAGGTATATATCAGCTGTAACTTGCCGGTACTTAGCTACGGAGCAGAAACCTGGAGACTTACAAAGAGGGTTAGCTTTAACTGAGGACGACACAGCGAGCAATGGACCGAAAAATGGGTAGGTGTAACCTCAAGAGACAAGAAGAGAGCAGAGTGAATCAGGGAACAAATGGGGGTGAAGGATGTCATAGTTGAAATCAAGAAGAAAAAGAAATACACATGGGCCGGGCATGTATTGCATAGGCAGGATAACCGCTGGTCATTAGGGGTAACTAAGTAAATTCCCAGAGAGGGCAAGCGGGTTAGGGGGAGACAGAAGGTTAGGTGGGCAGATGAGGTTAAGAAGTTTGCGGGTATAAATTAGCAGCTGCCAGCACGAGACCGAGTTAACTGGCGGAATATGGGAGAGGCCTTTGTCCTGCAATGAACGTAGTCAGGCCTATGGTGATGATGATGATGATGATGATGATGATGATGATGATGATCAACCTTCCTCATACGTGCTTGCATATCAGTGATTCCCACTGTATGAGTGATCTGCCAATTTTTTCACTTAAGTTATTCCTCAGATCCTTCGACAGCAAGCACTCCGGATTTCTTCGAACTGTTTCCGAGCGCCATAATCAAGTGAATCGGTATAGGGTATCCAGGCCTGAGAGTAATGGCTGAATACTTGGCGTTCAATATGTGAAAGTTCTAAGCTCAAAGGTGATATACGGCTAGTTTCTGGTTGTTTTTAATTGCGACAGTGGCAGGTACAACTAAAAAGGCTTTCGGTGCTAACATGATTTCTTTTCCTCACCTCAGAACTGCAAATGAGTCACGAAACGTATATTCAGGATTATTTCTTGATACTGCATTGACGGAAACTGCGCACTGCCTTGCGAGGTGCCGGGTTCGTTCTCTTCGACACAATGTGTGACGCTGCGCCGGCGCTGGCCTCAGCGCTTTTCATGGGGTGGGCCGCCGTCTCTGGCAGCGTTTATATCATGACGCTGATAGACCCAGCGCCACAAAACGCTGGCGAAAACGCTGAATATATTTCGGCAAAGACTTCGGCCTTTATCTAGCTATCTTGGCCGCCGTCATCGAGCGTCAGTGAAAAGACGGTGCTAAGAATCTGCCTGCACCGACCGTATTCTCTTGATTTGATTGATATGTGGGGTTTAACGTCCCAAAACCATCATATGATTATGAGAGACGCTGTTATGGAGATTTCCGGCAGTTTCGACTACCTGGGGTTCTTTAACGTGCACCCAAATCTGAGCACACGGGCCTACAACAATACTGCCTCCATCGGAAATGCAGCCGCCGCAGCCGGGATTCGATCCGGTAACCTGCGGGTCAGCAGCCGAGTACCTTAGCCACTAGACCACTGCGGCGGGGCCGTATTTTCTTGCACTAATGCGTTCTAGAGTGGCGTGAGATGGCTTTCAAAAGAGTTAACAGCCAGCCTCACCTTGCAAAACATTGCAATTTGTTGCTGTCGCCGTCATTACTTCATCATTGCGAAGAAACGGTGACTTTTCTGCTGTCATAATTTTTTATGAATGATTTGTTACAAATTGTGTTGGTCATCCATTCACAGTTTATAAGTAGTGACGGAGGAATAAAATCTTCTGTTTTTTATTTTCTCAAATGTACTGTCAACTCGCTTCTTGTCTTCTGGGGGCTTTGCTATTCAGATATTCATATTTGTCAGAATATTTCGCTTACATTGATGTCTGCTTGGTTGCTTACCAGAAAGGAAAGGAGTGGGTTTCGACCACAGCCGCCACAGTTATTGGTTCGAAATCATAAAGACCGGCGTCTTGCACAATTTCAATGCCCATTAGGAGCACAACATGGTTTAAATAATTTCTATATATACTCCTTCACTGCAACGCAGCTAATCCTCTTATCATAATTTTTTACGTAAGGCCCTATAAGTTTTTATATTATTTTTCTTTCATGTTATTTTTATTTATTGTTTTTAATAGTTCGCGTAAGTCACACGCATCGGTATTAATCAATCAGGACACTTGCGGGCGAGAATATTAAAAAATAAAGCAAATCTTTTATTAGCTTGTTTTAAGGCCGTGGCGACCGTATGTCAGTTTTTCACCATGTTACCTGTCAGTTTTCTGTGAGCTTTGCAAAGTCGCACTTTCGACTTTGAACATACGTCCCTTCGGTAATTGGTCGCGTGGCTACAGGTCGTGCGTAAACAGTTCACCGTTTAAGTTTCCGAATGCGGGTCGCCGTGTATGTGGAGAAGTACGGTACACATGCGTACCCGCAGTGTAATGAAATGGGGGCACATGTTATATAGTTCACGTGCTTCGCTTTTAATGCTGGTGTGTAGGCAGCTGCTCTAACACTATAGGTGCTTGCATTGTAGAGGACGACGAAGGATCGATATTCGTACATAGGTGAGAGGACCAGACGAGCGGTCGGCGGTCGTGCTGTTATAACGGTGGCGAAGCACTGCACTTTGAAAGGTAAACCGCTCGCCCGCTAGCCGTTTGAGAGAAAGCGCCACTATTCCTATGGAGGTCCATTTATTCCTACAAGTTGAACGTGCTCGATGGGTGGACAAACGGCGGCTGCCTAAAATGAGGATGAATATGTGTGTGCTTGCGCGCGCGCGCGTGTGTGTGTGTGTGTGTGTTTGTGCATACATGTAGCTGTTTGGATGTTACTGTGGGGGTGTTTGTGTGGGGTGTCTGTGTGTTTTTGTGTAATGTGCGGGTATGTGTGCGCGGGTTTGTATGCGTGGGAAGGGAGGAGGAGGAAATATTAAGCGGAAGGACAGGAAGGTTAGCCTGTTAGTAGACCAGCTGGCTACCCTGTGCTGGGGAAATGGGTGAGGAGGATTAGCGTTCTATCTTTGGGAAGACTGACATACACAGTCTCTATAGGTGCACTCTACGCATCTACGCATACGTATGCGTTTTCTGTGTTCTTGCCTACTGCGGGCTGCGTCACCGCATGTAACATTTTGCCCGCCTCTTCTCTTCTCTCCCCTTCTTATTAATCCCACTCACCCCTTCCACTGTGCATCACTGCTGAGGTACCCTCCCTTGTGGGAGTCAGTTGCGGGGTGCCCTTTTCTCTTCATTTCCACAAAAATAACCCCCCTTCCTTATCAGTCATACTATGCTGCATGTACATTATTAAGCCGCTGGATTCATGCAAAACGTATCATATTTTGCTGCGTCTACGTTAAAATAGTAGACATAGACTGCTATTCTGGGGACATGTGTACCTTTATCAAAGTCACCGTAATATGGAAATGAAAGAAAGCAAATATGAAGGAGAAAAATTGAAAATAGTTATACGCCTTTTATTATGTGTATTTGCCTCGTCGTGCTGGGGGTCACGATTTCATTTAGCCATGCATAAGCCCGTATAGTTCATACGTGATTGTTCTCGTTCGTGGTGATATTAATGTTTTCGGTGACAACAAATATTTCACGCCAAACGTCAACAGAGTTATAGTAGAAAAAAAATTGCAAAGCGCTCGTGAAGTCATGCAAGGCTTGAAACGTCAATGCCTGACGAATATCAAGAACAAAAAAGAGGCCGATGACCTAGATACAAACTAACGATTACTAAGTAAAGCCCTACAACCAGCTAGAAGCAGCCAAGAAAGCAACATAGCTAAGAACCTACTTATTATAAAAAGCAACCTAGCATCAACTAGATAAATCTTAGCGACAACCTAGCATTAACCGTGCAGCAATCTAGTATCACCTAGCATCAGCATACAAATAAACACAACACGCAATGAGGATTTCAAACCTTGCGTGACTTAGTGCAAGGGTCGCCTCCCTTTTTGTTTTCTTTTTTTTACTCGTTGATCTAGCTTTCGAGCGAAAGGTTTTTGTGTGAAGGGGACCAATGACAATATCAAGCATTCCAGAAGTTGATGAATTTAGTATTTCTTTACTTTTTGCAGGTACTTGTGCTGTTTTATACAATTTCCGCTGCGTAATAATAAAAATGTAGGGAAATTTCCCTGGTTTTTATAACGTCCTCTCAAGGTAATTCAACAGGGACTCACACTGACGCTGATTTAAGCAGCAGCAAACCATTCCAAAAGCTGGAAAGGGCAGCCAAAGCTACACCAATAAAAAATGAAAAATATGCTAACAAACCACGAAAGGGGCTGAAGTGGTTTGCTCAGCTAAATTGCTCCTTTTCCTTTAACATCGTTTGATAAGCGGCCTGTCCTTCTTATGCCATAAATCCTCCAGGAGTTCTTGCATGAAAGGAAGGGAGCCAGGATTGCTGACAACTCAAAGCATTCACATAAAATACGTTGGCGTCAACACAAAACAAAGAAGAACACCGAATCTAACAAAGTGAAACGAAGGTAAAAAGGTAAAAACGAGAAGGTGGGATACGATTCCGACACCGGAGGAGGGAGTGAATGTAGAGGGAGGGTGATCTAGTCAGAAATGCTGACGGTGCCGCATTATTGAGCAGACTGCCGCGGAACTTGTTCCCAATTGTCGACGACTGCCAGGCGAAACTCTTCGGTAATTGCGATACTAGAGCTTCCTTTTTAAAGACGATAGTCTTTCTTGGGGACCTTCGACTGAAAACTTTTACTCTGTCTGTCTGTCTGTCTGTTTATCTGTCTGTCTGTCTGTCTGTCTGTCTGTCTGTCTGTCTGTCTGTCTGTCTGTCTGTTTGTCCGTCCTAACGATACCTAAAACAGCACTAAGCGGCCTACCCCATCCGCAGCGCCCACCAATATTGCTCAAGGGTTACCGTTCATAGTTGTGTAATTGTCAATTAAAAAAGCAATTATTGCGCATATCTGAGGCGCCATAACAACGTGTCTATGTTTTGTATGTCTGCATTTACACTAGAAGAGGCACACACAAGTAACTCTAAAGACTGTAGCGTTTAACGCTCTGCGCTGACAGTGTAACGCGATGCTCAAGAAGGTGTTTCCAGCGCTTTGCTACGACGACACGGTGGTGCCACCAGCCCGTCGCTTCCCATTCTACACCTTATCATCTCCGTGACTGGTGCGCATCTTTCCCCGCGGTCGCGCACGCCTTCGTTTTCGAAGATAACTGCCAGGTGGCGCTCGTGTATAACGTGCTTTGATGCGCTTGTTCGCCTCCGTTACACGCACGAGGCACTCTAAAGCCGCCCCTTCAGAATACCATACACCGATTTTCTTGCGCAGAACATCAAATAAACGTTTTGTTCACTCTCTCCAGATGCAAGGCTATCGTCTTTCGACGACATTTACAATGTAACATGTAGATTCGGGCCAATTTTTTTGGCTTGTATGAAGTACCGCATGTCTGTTTGCACATCCTTCCACTCAAAAACGAGAGTATCTATCTAGCTATCTATCTATCTATCTATCTATCTATCTATCTATCTATCTATTTATCTATCTATCTATCTATCTATCTATCTATCTATCTATCTATCTATCTATCTATCTATCTATCTATCTATCTATCTATCTATCTATCTATCTATCTATCTATCTATCTATCTATCTATCTATCTATCTGGGTCATTCGATATTGTAATATTTATAAATAAGATAAATAAACTTTCCAGTATTTCCGACAATAGTGAAATAAGTCGTGCTAGTATGTGTGCATTTAAGAAGTAGTTATTGACGGAAAATATTTTGAGTTCTGTGGAGGGCGCTTCGAACTTTAGGCAAGCAGGTTAAACGTACTCGCGCTAAATCTGTTGTAATAACTACCGAGAAATATTTCTTGTGCTCTGAAGGCACCAATTTTACATCACTATGATATTTTTTCATTGTTTTAGGTTCCATCATACCAGACCTTGAAGGAAAATTGCGAAATGCAGCACTTTTTAGAAAAAGAAAAAAATTTGTCAAGTGATATATTCATATTGCCAGCGCCCCAGCTTTACAAAGCCTTGCACGTATTTGAGGCTCTGTGATGCCAGATGCACAGATGCAGATGCCGCCAGCAGATGCGTGAGGAGGAAGGGGCAGGAGAGGTGAGAGGGGGGCACAAAGTTAGACTGATACAATGACATGCTGCTAGGGAGGGGCTGCTGCGATGAACCCGAAGGGGAACCCTGCGAACGTTCATGGCCGCCAGCATACACTAATAGCTGGGCCGCAGTCGGCAGTCATTTCACAAACCCAATGAGGAGTATGGGGTTGTAAAGAGCTGCACTCAAGAGTTGCCGAGCTTTATGGTGCCTCTGATATTGAGAGGATAAATGGTCTTCGGTATTCGCGAAAACGTCCGTCCTTCTATGTTACTACGGATTCAATAATATAGTTGACCACCTAGGCCAACTGTTCCCGAGGCTTCATTAGCTTTCAATTAGCTTTCATGGTCTCTGTTGCTTCTCCGATGCAACTTGCCAGCGCAGTTGGGTGGTAAAAGTAATCTCTAAGGGAAAATTCTCAGGCTTACAAAGTGGTGCCAAGCATCTGATGTTCCAATCTTGGTAAACTTTTCCCTCCTGCTAGGACACGTTGAAACTGCGAAGATACATTCTGTGCCTTTTCATGAAGCTTGCACTGTATCCGGTGAAATATGTCTTCCAAGCCTAGCGATGACGACTTATACTACATAGTCCCAGAGCAGAATCAAATTCATGTATTGTGAGCGATAGAACTATGTGCGTGCGCCATAAAATCGAAATACCATTCAAAGCATGCGCATAGTTGGGAATCGTTTATGAATTCGTGTTGCAGGCTTCAAATCACACTAGGCTTGGTTGACGCTGTGCCAAGCACTACATTTTTTTTGCAAAACAAAGCTGTCACTGGTTACTGGCAAAATGCCCGCAGTCAAAGTTCGAAAACCATCCGCCACATCGCTTTCATTTCTGTCCTGAAGTTCGAGGGCCTTGAACGGGAATCACTGCTTTGGAACAGCGCGTAGGCCTCTTACAGTTCTCCGTGATTGAGGCAGTAGTTCACGAGAATCTAGCAATGACCAAAAATTTGTTTATCGTTGTGTGTCTAGTTTATCGATGCAGCATTGTATCATTTTTTGTGTACTTAAGAGCTCTTATTCAATCTCCTATGAACATAGTGCGTTGAGACAGTGGTCCACAAGGCTGGAGTCCAGCAATGCCGAAGTATTTATCGTTCGTTGGGTCTTCAGTTCTTCGATGGTACATTGTATCTTTATTTCGGCTGGGTAGAGCTATTAGTTGATTCTTTGTGTCTTTCGTACATCAGGATCTTCGTTCAGCGCGGTATCGAACTGTCCGAAGTCTCTGCAACCCCATGTCGAATTCACAGTACCTCGGAGAGCATATTAGTGTGCACATAGCCGTCTGTGATGTTAGCGTAATAGCTTGCTGGAGTCATCCAGAGGATCCTTTTAGACACAAGTCCTCGAGTTGAGTTTTGAACATAGTCATATATATATATACGCTTTTAGGCACTTGAAGGTCCACGCCTAACTGCCTGTCCCCTGCCTCAATCTATATAGGCGTCAAGACGTGTTTATGCTATCGCGCCGCATCACGCTTTATTACTTCTCGGTGAACCAACATGTCCTTGTTGCACCTAGATGGCACCTGGACAGCCGCACATTTTCAACCCAGAGCTGAACTTGTATGATTGTTCACTTGGGATGCATGTCTCAAACGATGCAGCTGGAATGAACTTTCCCTGAAACTTTCTGTGTGTGTCTCAAAGACACTGACGCATATATCAAGGGCTACTTTTTCAAAACCTTCGTGTCGGCCGGGTACACTGGGCTGGCCTTTTGTTGCTCACCATTCTAAGCCACGGCATGTGTGTGTTGTTTTCACACGTATAATGCGTTCATAAAGCTACATTGTTTTCTTGTGCTCAGGCTTGGTGCTCGATAACGAAATGAACTGAATGTTAAGTTTGTTTCATTAGTGATTTATTTATTAAATAAATAACTTATTTTCTTCTTTCATTGCATAACAGAGCCAAGTGCAACAGCACAGTTAATTTTGGAAGTCTGAATTCACCAAGAGCTCTTGACAGCGAAGCACGTCTTAATCAATTCTGTCATGCCCGAAATTCTTGGGAGTATTTTCGGGCGTCACAAACGAAGTTATCCGTCATGGACAATGACTGAATGTCACTACTCATCACTGGTACACTAAAACAAACGTGAATGTGCCACAGAAATCTGTGTGACCTATCAGATAACTGTAATCATTATAACCGCGTGTGGGCTAGAAAAATTGAATGTATACAAAGGTATAACCCGCTGCGTGTTTTTTGTCCCACGTCAAACGTTCATTGTATTTTGCCTACATTCAGAGTCATGTTTCGTATTGTGTATCGTTTCCGGCCAACACTAACTTCATGCACACTGAACTATTGTAGCAACAGCAGAATCAAATGGCCAGACTAATGAGTTTTAGCTCATTTTATTAATCCTGCTCATCATTGTTTCTAAAGTTTAACGTACTATCATTAAGGCAATTATTTTGCCACAAAGAGAGAGAGAGAGAATAAGGAGAAAGGCGGGGAGGTTAACCACAGCTGAGCACTGGTAGACTTCCCTACACTGGGGAAGAAGAGGGGGGGGGGAGGAAAGTTATAGAGTAGGACAATAAAGTCACTGACTGGGCCGAGCCGTAACAGTTTCACGTTTCACATGAGAAACGATGAAACAGGCTGGTGTCTTTGAGGAAACGCTACAGCGCTTTCGTTGCCTCTCGGAATTGGGATAGACAGCGCCTTGGCCCCAATACCTTCTCGACCATGAAATTGCTGCCGTTCAGTTGATTTAAACACTGCGCAGCTGAAGACTCTGGCTTGTGTATGCCAGGTAGTAATATAAAAGGTGTTCAAAAGTCTCATCGATGGCGCAGTCACGGCACTCCACGCAGTCGGCTATCTCTGATCTCAAATGAGTAGGCATTAGTGAAGGATACGCCCAGACGCAGACCGCATAAAACTGTACATTCCGCCCTAGAAAGACCACAGGGTAGCCGCAGTCGTAGAGATGGCTCTAGAGAATACAGTTGATGACGTGCGAACTGTGATGACTGTCACTTCTGAAATGTCAAGTTCTGCGCCAGCTTATTTGAAGTATCCAGCCTCATCAATCTTAGATAAAGGAATAACAATGTTTGCTTGCATGTCTGTATTTAAGGCTGCTTAATCGACGAGGTCGTTGCCGGAGACAGCGCCAACACTTGGTATCCACTGGAACACAGCGTGGTGTCCTTTTTTGGTCGCATAGTGCAGCATTTCTCTGATCTTCTATACAAGTTGTTCGTACGACCCGCGACGAAGTGCCGACAAAAGGCATTGTAGAGTGAAATGAAAATGTTCTTTATAGGGGCAAAGGGTCGTGACGCTTGTTTTCCGTGCAGTGTTAAGAGAAATGGACTGAGAGAGATGACGCGGTAACAACACACACCACGTTTATGGCAAAACACGAAAAATAAACATAGAAAACAATAAGGCACAAAAGGTACGTAAAACCAACAGAGAGAACTAAGCTTGATTAACAAATGACCAATTAGAGTTCAAGCAAAAGCATTCTAAAACCTGAGGGCCAGATCGGCGGTACGACCGACGCCGATGAGGTGCAGGGCAGGAGGCGGTGGAAAAGCGCTGTGGAATGCGCTCACTTGTCGATGGGCGACGCTCTGGTGACGACGGCGTTTGACGGCGTGGGTGCGACTACGGAGCAGTCAACCCGCATTGGAGACGTGATGCTCCAAGCGTGGAATGGCCAGCCAGTCCAGCGAAGAGCGTGCGCCGAGACGCGATGCTCGGCGCAACCGTGACCATTAGCCAGGCCACGTTCATCGCTGTGCCGAACGGCTGACCGTGGAGACGCCTCGCCGAGATCCGCGATGCCCTCGGCAAGGAAAAGAACAGCAGGTCAGGCCGCGGCCTGAGATGCAGTACTCGTGCCGGCAACGCCACCCCAGCTGGTAGTTGGACGGCAGTAGCGTGGACAGCCGCGTTCCCTGGCCGGAACCTGGATCGCCTGCGTCCGACGCTTCGGCCCGCTGTCTTCCGTCTGCCGATGCTTCGGCTCATACCCAGCCACAAAGCTTACCGCCACGTAATGGTCACACGAGGCCCAATCGTGGCACGCCACCTTATATGGGCCACCACAGGTCATCAGCTGATTGGCCGACCTCACGCTCACAGTTGGCTTGAAATCACACGCGCCTGGCCCCGCACTTCCGTCATTGTCGTCGTTTTCTTCACTCATCACATAGAGCCACCTTGGAATCGTAGACTGTACATAGTAGCCTATAGGATCTTCATGCATGATATTGTCATGGCATGCATTGATCAGCAATATTACCCAGTTTTCCCAGAGCAATAATCTTCTTTTACCAGCCGTAAGCACAAGCTACGGCAAGATCCCAACCTTGTTTACAAGCATGGTGGTGGTGGTGAAAACATTTAATAACCATTAAATGGTTACAGAGAGGTGATTGGGTTGGGGCCTTATTGGCCTCCTACCCTCACAGCACTAGGTGGAACCCCTATTCCGGGGCTCCATTGGCAAGCAACGCCGCCCGCGCACGTTGAACCAGAGCCTCTTGGGCCTTCAGGTCTTGACAGCCGAGCAGGGCCGCCTCCCAGTCCTCTCTCGTGGGATTGGGGTTGGGGGGGATAGATGGATTAGACTGGCACGCCCAGACGATGTGAAAGGTGTCAGCCACCTCACCACAGAACTGGCACGTGCCATCAAAGGATGAATTGAAATGTTTTAGCACCGCCGGGCACAGTACAGTATTGGTAAACAGTTTTAAAAGGAGGCGCTCGTCAGCGCGATGCAGTCCCTTACAAGGGTCTGGATAGCGCCGGTGCTCCTCCTTGTAGTAATTGGTAATATCTTTGAATGAAAGGGCCGAATTGTCTGATTGCGAGTAGGCTTCCAAAGACAGGGAGATAGCCCGGGAAGAGAGTGCGCGGGCGGCCTGATCGGCCTGTTCGTTACCCCTGAGTCCTTGGCGACCGGGTGCCCAAACCAGATTTCGCGGAGTTGGATTAACGTATCGGCAGCTAGGTTCCAGTATGCGCTGAGCAAGCGGTGAAGCCCACCCTAGCTGATAGTTCCGACAGGCCCCTCGTGAGTCGGTGATGATATGTTTAGAAGAGGGATAGGTGAGAGCCAGAGCGATGGCAACCTCCTCCGCGTGTGTTGCGCTGTAGGCTTTGAAAGTGAGCCCGTTTACGGTGTTTGCGTTGTGTATGACTGCGGCAGTATACCACCCCCCATGGTGCGGGCCGGCAACGTCCACGTAGCACACGTGTTCCTCTTGACCAAAGTGTCGCTGCAACGCTTCCGCGCGCGCCTGGCGGCGACCACTGTGGTTTTCTTTGGACATGTTGTGGGGAAGGGGTCGGACCCGGAGGGCGCGTCTCCAAGGTTCTGGCACTCTCACCCTTTCCTCAATATAATAATCGTGTTTGATGTGTATTCGGTCCAAGAGGCGGCGACCGGAATGGGTCTGTGCAAGGCGCGTGTATTGGTTAACGAGGTGGGCTTCTCGAAGTTCCCGGTAGGTATTCACCACGCCTAGGGCCAGAAGTCTCTGGTTGGACGTGGTGATAGGGAGGTCGAGAGCCCGCTTGATAACTTTACGGTGGATGACCTCGAGTTGATCATCCTCGTGTTTGCGTAGGTGCAAGTAGGGAGTCGAGTAGAGTATTCTACTCGTTACGAAAGCATGGGCAAGCCGCATTGCATCCCTGCTTCGTAATCCGCCGCGCTTGTTGGAGACCCGGCGGACCATACGGCCCACCTGGTCTCCCACCGTGCGAAGTTTGGCTATTGTGGTGTCGGCCTTGCGTTGGTGGTGTATGAAGAGTCCAAGGACGCGGATCTCCTTGGCCTCACGGATCGGTCCTGAGGGAAGACTGATATGGAGCTGAGTTGTGTCCTGAGGGGAGGGACGTACGTGCACAAATTCTGACTTAGCCGGGGCACACTGGAGTCCGCAGTAGGTTGCGTAGTCGTCGACTACAGTCGCTGCTGCTTGCAGGCATGACTCCATGTGACCCAGGTTACCTTGCGTGGCCCAGATCGTGATATCATCCGCGTAAAGAGCGTGATGTATCCCTGGTAAAGAAGCCAATTTGGGGGGAAGATGAAGCATGGCTATATTAAATAGGAGGGGAGAGAGGACCGCGCCTTGAGGAGTTCCCCTCGAGCCGATGACGTAAGGCCCATGTTCCTCATCTTGTATGCGTATGTAGGCTCGACGGTCTGTAAGAAACTGTCTAACATAATTGAATGTTTTATAACCACAGTTGGTCTGACTGAGGTGGTCAAGGATTACCTCATGCTTCACGTTGTCGAATGCTCCTTTAAGATCCAAGGCCAGGACTACCTTGTCATTGTGGGGGCATTCAACCGGATCTAATATGTCATGGTGGAGCTGTAGAAGTATATCCTGGGCTGACTTCTGAGGGCGGAATCCAAACATGGTGTCCGCAAAAGTGTGCTGTGTTTCTAGAAACTCGGAGAGTCTGTCGCGCACCATCGTTTCCATCAGCTTGCCAACACAAGACGTGAGGGAGATGGGGCGAAGGTTCTCCACGTCAATAGGTTTACCTGCCTTCGGGATGAAGGTCACGAGAGCTGATTTCCATTCAAGAGGGAGAGGAGTTTCTCCGTCCCAAATGCTATTGATGTATTTGAGGAGCGTGGCGTAGGCTGCGTCGGGAAGATTGGCCAACAGTTTGACCGTAACCTGGTCACGCCCTGGTGCAGTGCCACGCTTCATCTTGCGTAAGGCCGCCTGGAGGTCGTGGAGCTGGAACGGGGTGTCCAACTGCGTGTTCTTTTTGCCTGCGTAGGAGTATGCGGCCGTCCGGGGGTCCTTGGTGGTGCACAGGTATCGGTCCCTGAGCGTGTTTGCCAGCTGTGTTGTCGTTCCTGTAAAGTTGTGCATGACCTTATGTAAGTGACGTTGAGTTTCCGTGCGTGTTTGTGTTGGATCGATGAGAGCGCGAAACAGGCGCCACGTGTTGCGACCAGACATCTGGCGTGCAGCCGTGTTGCACCTGTCCACCCAGTTAGTGTCGGCTAGCTGAGCAGCATATTCCGCAGCTTGCTCCGTGAGTTCTAGGATGCGTTTCTTGAGGCGTCTGTTATGTTTCTGTTTTTTCCATCGTTTGGTGAGGCTGCGGCGGGCCTGCCAAAGATGGAGGAGGTGGTTGTCCACGTCCGTTTGAGTTTCCGTGAGCTGTATCAGCTGTTCGTGTTGTTTCAGTGTAGACGTCAGTGATTTAGACCAGGTGTCGTATCCCGACTGGAGAGGGTCTACAATAAGTAGAGTGGTGCGGAAAGTTGTCCAGTCTGGGATACGAGCTTGTGTAAGTGGGCGTTTTAAGGGACGCATGTACACAGTTGTGTTTAATTTTACAAGCATAGTGATTTGGAATTCATTGGCTTTCGAAACAAAATAATCGCACATTCATATTTCCGCCCTGCATAGAAAAAAAACATTTTCTTTGGGAATTTATTGACTCATCTAATTTGTTTAGTTAACTTTAATTGCTATAAACAATTTTTGTTAGTTTAATACAAATACTTTTCTTTATACAACCTATGCAACTGATGTAAAGCTAGTTTCATTAGTCATGAACAGTTCAATAATCTTGCTTTGCTCCAGTTTTACCCCCTGCTGTTCATTATTTTCATGTCTAAATTTTTGTAGTATTAACATCACGTTATGTAATAATTGTATTGTTATTGTTAATTAGTTTTGTTATTCATCGCTCACAATTCACAACTTTTACTGTACTTTTTTTTCCTTTTTGGTAAATGTTCCATTCATGTCGCCATAGAAGGTTCCCCTGTCAGTTTCTCTGAAACATTGGGACTTACTCCTGTATTATTTTAACCATGTAACCGAACTAAAATATGTAGTACACTTGACTTCACTTGACTTGACACAACTTTTACTAAAAAGGAAGGATGTAACTGTTAGACGACCAAATAGCATTCGCGTTACCATAGTCACATCAAATTGACTTGATAGTTTGTAGATACATGTCGGATCATCTTCAGTGAATGCTTCTCTGTATATCTGTCTAAGGAGTGGAATGGTAGGTATTCAATCAAAATATACTGCC
This sequence comes from Rhipicephalus microplus, assembly GCF_043290135.1. Lineage (NCBI taxonomy): Eukaryota > Metazoa > Arthropoda > Arachnida > Ixodida > Ixodidae > Rhipicephalus > Rhipicephalus microplus. Next base: position 165,963,605 of record NC_134701.1, on the reverse strand, counting down.
ATCACCAAGCTTAACAACGAGTGTTTAATCAAGACCAACAGTAAAATATATCTGAAGAACCTGCAAGACAGAAATGTGCCAGCCTCACTAAGGGAACGCTGCCAGCTTGTCCATTTCATCGGTGTCTGTGTAGCGGAGCAGGTGGAGCTTCTTGCTCTTATCTCCATGGAAATAACAACGACAAAAACATAACATGTACGCATAATTCTGTTGATGTTGCGTTGCACTCGCTATAATACTCACGCACTTTAGCGCAAGTACTATACTCATTTATCTGGGCGTTGTTAAGTCAGATGCAGTATTCCCCGCCGCACGCTCGTGTTTCCATGGAATGAATGCTTTAGGCTAGCGTGTCACTGCGCTACCATTCATACAAAGACGTTAGCTTCGCGCACTCTTTGTTTACATAACGCATGTGACTAAAACATATCAGCCAATTAAACGAAGTGGCTCACCCACATGATAAAATTCACCATCTGTTAGTGGAGAATAAACAGCGCCAACGCAGAAAAATAAAGAGCTAATCTGCTCAACTAATGTTAGATAATGCAGGCTGTATGGTGCTATATGCAAAATGAAATAAATCGTTGCAATTTTCACGTATAGGAATAACATGCTATAAAGCTGTTGGTTATATAACAATGACCGTTGGGGCTCTCCGTCACAAAACACTATAGTATAGCTTTGAGAGACACCGCACTAGAGGGCTCCGCAAATGTTGACCACTAGGGGTTCTTTAACGTGCTCCTACGTCTAAGCACAAGTTCGTCGGACATTTTCTCCTGCTTTGAAAATGTGGCTGCCGTGGCCAGGATTTCATTCGGAAAACTTCGGGTCAGCATTCGAAAACCCTAATTACTAGGCCACCGTGACTGGTGCTTTGAAAGTGCGCTGTAGTAAAACAAGCTATGTATATGACAACTTTGACAATAGAGTATGACATGTAAAGCGTACTTTTGCAGATTTCCTGCTGAAATTCTTCATAAATACGGTATTTCACCTTACTTGCCACAAAATTTCACACATGATGCTATTAAAGCTGAAAAAAACTGGTAATATTTTATTCATTTTTTGGGTAAGACCAGTCTCAACAAGGTGCCCTATGCGTGCGGCCGCTAGGAGCCGAGTCGTGAATAGCGTGCGTCCGCGCCCCACTGGGGCTGTCATCTTTACACTCGGTCACAACTGAGACGTACCACAACAAACTGCCAGAATGTATTTGGTGGGTGGTTCTAGCTAATGCTGGCCGGTCATTGTTTTGCGCGCCCCGACGTGTCTTTCAAAAGTGCTGGAGACTCATAGAGCTAATATTGGCAGCATCGCTGGGACCGCAGCTCTCAGCCATGCTACTAATTGATTCGGGCATCTTTCAGAAGCATCACTTGAGGTCCAGACTGACTACATCGCGGTGGTCAGCCTCGGCCATGCTGCAACTGGATGTAGGAACCGGCCACAAGTGTGTCAGGAGGTGGAGAATGGCTGCTTCGCTGTGGTGAATCTTGGCCGTGCGGATATGTCATCAGCGCACTCCGAACAGCGTCTGGCAGCCGGCTTGGGCTGTGTCCCTAAAAAGCAGCAGATGCCTCTTACCAGCAGAAAGTTGGTGGAACGGTATCTGAGGGGGCTCCATGGGTGGCGTAGTTCCTCAGTGCCTTTTGTCGCTCACGCCCACACTCTGACTGGGCAAGACTAGGGAATGCCCTCACTATGACTAGGCGACACTAGGGAATGTCTCGGCTTTTGCGAGCATTTTCCTCGCACAAATGTTGTGCTTGACGATGACTGGCCATGTCTTGGCTAATGAGTGCCGTGAGTCTCTGATATACAAGTCCGCAAACTGAATATATAGCTTACAGCCTGCTTATGTGTCTCCCGCGTGGCGTTCAGCCGTCATGTCATTAGGAGCGCTACAAGTTACGGCTGTAGAGCCGGAATGGTTCCCTGCGAATGTGTCGTCAAAGTAGCACCCTTTTCGAGGCACTCCTTCGGTGTTGGTCAATAGCTGTGATGCACATCAATCCGACACAGATGAAGAATCTCGAAGATCAAGTGGTGCACTGCAGTTCCAATCTGCAGCCTCGGGCTGGAAACCCTTCTGAGCTCAATCCTCGCTAGTGGTCAGATTGAACTGAGTGGTGGCAGAGCGGTAAAAAAAACTGTCCGGCCAAAAGAAGCAATCAGCTCGAAGCTCTGATCCGCCCAGGATTGCTGCCACTTGCCTTCGTGCCTATGCCACGCCGTGGCTGAATATTGAAGGCGGTTTATGGCTACGACCACTTCTGTTCCGTCAATGCCTTGCGATTTCTGAGAGCGTTCAAAGTATCCACTCAGTCATCAGCGTCGTCCTGGAAGCCGCGGAATCGTGGTAGTTTTCAGGCAGCCAGCGATGGTGATACAGCCGCCGAAACTACGGAACATGTCGACGTGAAGCAGCTCAATTGCTTCGAGAGCTCCGGGAGGGAACACCGGAGTGTGTGACGGCCCTCGTGAGAACGGGCCTCAAAG